>NW_027555958.1:19368371-19979621 GCF_003287225.1 Phascolarctos cinereus | reverse complement strand
TATCTATTATCTATCTATCTATCTATCTATCTATCTATCTATCTATCTATCTATCTATCTGTCTGTCTGTCTGTCTATTGTTGTTTAGTCATTTCAGTCGTGTCTGACTCCCCATGACCCCATCTGGAGTTTTCTTGGCAAAGATACTGAGGTGGTTTGCTATTTCCTTCTCCGGCTCATTTTATAGATAAGGAAACCGAGGCAAACAAGGTTAAGTGACTTGGCCTGGGTCACATAGCCAGTAAGTGTATGAGGCCAGATTTGAACTCAGGAAGATGAGTCTTCCTTTCTCCAGGCCAGGCACTCTATTCACTGTGCCACCCAGCTGCCTTATCTATATCTATATATAGATATTTTTATTAACATCTGTATCTATCTTTAAATACTATATGTGTATGTATATATGTATATGTTTATACATATAAATATGTATATACATATATCCTACATATTAGGATATATGTGTGCATATATAGAAGTATATATAGATAACTAGAAATTTATATGCATGCACACACACACACACATATATATACATACACATATATACATATATCTCCCTCCTGCTTCCTCTAGCCAGATTACCATCCCCTGTAACAAAAAATAAGAAACACAGAAAAAGATGCAGTAGAGCAAAACTAACCAACTGTTTCTGCCAGTGTGTCCAACGTTCTACATCCACAGTCACTCACCTCCACAAAGAAGGAAAAGAGGTAAATCTTGATGGCAATGTTCTGTATAGAGGTGGTTGACTTTCACAGAAGATTCTCTATTGTTTTTAAAAAGATGTAGTATTTTAAAATTTATGATGCCTTTTGTTTTTATATAACAATAGCTGGTATTTATATAGCTCTCTGAAGTTTGCAAATGCTTCCTATGTTACTGCATCTGATCCTTACAACAGCCTCATCAGATTAACCCTGCTTTACACAGGAAGAACCTGAGGCTGAGAGATTAATTGAGGTGCCCAGGGTCACACTGCTAGCAAGTGTCTGAGGCAGAATTTGAACTTGGATCTTCCTGGCTCCAAGTCCATCACAGTCATTTTTGGAAATTGCCCCTCCTCTTCCCTCTTTGAATTTTCCCTTGTATCAGAGAAAACTAGTTAAAGAGAAATACCTAGTAAAGGACTTTATCTGACATTCTACTCTGGTAGTCTCCTGGCTCTTTGCAGAGAGGAGACAGGTATGTCTCCCTCTGTGTCCTCTAGGACCACCCTTGGCTTCCTTTGGTCGGTTGCTTCCTTTAGTGATCTTTTGATTTCCTGCACTTTTCCAACTTGACGAGATCTTTATTTTTCTTTTGCTGTTTTCTTTTTTTGTTGTTTTAGGCAATGGGGTTAAGTGACTTGCCCAGGGTCACACAGCTAGTAAGTGTTATGTGTCTGAGGCCGGATTTGAACTCAGGTCCTCCTGAATCCGGGGCCGGTGCTCTATCCGCTGCGCCACCTAGCTGCCCCATTCTTTTGCTGTTTTCTGTTGATGTAGTCACTGTGTCTATCGTTCTGTTTTTTTCCTTTCTTATTTCACTCCAGCAGACTCCTTCACTGTCCCAGAATTGCCCCAAAGGTATAGAGAATACAAGATCCGACTCTATTTCTACTCTGTCATCCTACTCTATGTCTAATTTGTTGATTACAATCCCTCCACCACCAAATATTTGTAAATCACCTATTATGTCAGGCACTCCAAATGAAATGTAGCCATGATATAAATGTGTACACATGGCAACTCTAGCGCCCCAAAATGGAAGCCATTTTCCATAAGCCAACAAGCCAATCGGCTGTCGCTTTATCATTTATCAGTCAACAGACTGTATGCATAATTTTACCCACAAGGTGGCATGCTACTACTAGCCGCAGAAAAAACTATGCTTTATTCCCCTTGCAGGCTGGGCAAGTGCTGGACAAAAAGAAACTCACTGACTGGGTTCTGAACCAATCTAAGGTATGATGCTAAATTCAGTTCAGGATTATGAAAGTATAAAAATCTCTGCGGTTTGTCTCCATCCCATTAATTGGGAAATTTCCTGGCTCAGTTTTGATCTTCTATATTGCTGTTTTCCAGGTAATCACCATTTCTGTGGCCACATAATTTACTAAACATAGTAAAATTGTGAAGAAACTGTGGGATTCTCTTCTGATGTGATGCTTCAATCAATTGTCTCCCAACACCTCTTCCCATTCCCCACAAGACATGGGAAAGGAAATGAGGGAGGGAAGGCACTTGGTCCTAATTAGAACAGTCATAGCAACCCCCCCCCCCAAAAACAAACTAACAAAAAACCAGGGATATTGGGGGTGGTGTCCAAACAGTCTCCCAGTCTTCTCATGAGCTGCAGTGGTTTTCAGAAGCTGCTCTGCTTTTTCACTCAGTCTGGATTCAAGCTTTCTGTATGTGAGTCCCAGATTAGCTGCTCTGGCTTCCAGTGTGATCTCGGATATTCTACTATAACTTTGGAGGCAGACCTCAGTCTGTAACAGCAGTGACAGCAAGCCATGGTCACCACCACCATCTTCTACCCTCTCTGCCCCGGAAGTACTTGGCTTCCACGTCAGAGGAACAAAAACAGAGTCTCTCTCTGGCCTCTCCATGCCATGGCCACTGCCCTCAAGGTGAAGGAGATGTTTGGCCATGCAGGACAAACGGGAAACAAACATTCAGTGTAGTGTCCTCTGGTATTGTTTCATTGCTGCTTTGCTCTCTTACATGGGTTCATGGCTACCTTGAGTACGTAATCCTTGGAAACTCCTTCAGGTATAGAGGTGGACACGGTCTGTGTCTCTGTGACGGCAGGCAGGGGGAATGGCAATCTTCAGAAGAGCTTCATAGTTATTATTGTTCAGTCATGTCCGACTCTTTGTGACCCACTTGGGGTTTTCTTGGCAAAGATACTAGAGTGGTTTGCTATTTCTTCTTCCAGCTCATTTTACAGGTGAGGAAACTGAGGCAAATGGGGCTAAGTCTTGCCCAGGGTCACACAGCTAATAAGTGCCTGAGGCCAGATTTGAACTCAGTTCTTCCTGACTTAAGGCCTGGCACTCTATCTACTGCAGTCACCTAATTGCTGCATGCTTCCTCCCTCTGATCCCTTGTCCTGGGTCTTGGGGCAGATGGCAATCCAGAACATACATGTTTAGTGTTGGCACTGTGGCATAGGCAGCAGTAACTCCTCCTCTCAGCCTAATACTTTTCAGCTTTTACCAAATTACTCAAGGGAACATCTACAAATAAACATTATAAACATCCCATAGGGGATTTAATCAGACACCCCTCCCCTCCAGTGACCAGGAAGAAAGAGTGACTAGCTGTCTAAGTATTCACGCAAAGAGATTCTACCCATTAATTTTAGAGAGTCTGTCTGAGACAGATACTAGCTGAGAAGATATTGCAAGTGAAGATGTCACCACATGCTGTGAGGTGAGTAATTTTACGGGGAGGAAACTGAGACTCAGAGAGGTGACTTGCCCATTATCATACAGCTTGTAAGTGTCAGAAGCAGGATTTGAACCCATACTTCCCTGACTTTGTCCAAATTGTAAGATAACGAACTCCCTACCTCTGGCCACAGACCAATCCTTAACTTTGACTATGGTCACAGAACTGTGAAGTACAGGAGGCAACATTTGAATTCAGCTTCCAAGTTCATTAGTCTTGCCACTAAATCACAACTGACTTGTGAGGTAGGTAGTGCAAGCATTATTATTCCCATTTAATGGAGGAAGAAACTGAGGCTTATTGAAGGGGAATCATTTGTCCTTGTTCACATAGCCCATCATGCTGCTAGTAAGTATCAGATGTCTCCTGGCTCCTGATGAATCAAACTTTTTGCCCCATCACATTGCTGGGGTTCCCTGCAGGGTTGCCCTGAATATTCACTGCTCCCAGGGGATCTCTGACTTTTGAAATGTTCCCTTTTCCTACCATAGTAACAATTGTGTCAAGGCTGGAGCTAGAGAGGAGTTCTTATAATTATTGATTAAGTAGCCACCAGGGGGTGCAGAAGAGTTAGCCAGAGCTCCCCAAAGCTGCTAAGTCTGACTGAAAGGAAGGATCCAGAGAAGAGAGTGAAACCCAAGAGTGCAGCAAGAGCCTTGAAAACCCAGGCCAGCAGAGTTGTGCCTGAGTCCCTTATGAAATCAGCAGATGGCAGGAACGAATGTGAACTAGGCACTGGGCAGAATAAGGATGGTATTGAACCACCCACTGGAAATATGATGTCTGTAGGTGCTTTCCCCTTCCCTTCTCAGTGACTATGGCTAGGTGGGAACCTAAGGAGTGACTCTTCCCAAGGGTATAGTTAGGGAAAATAATAATGATGATGATAGTGGTGGTGGTGGTGGTGGTGGTGATGATGATAGTGGTGGTGGTGGTGGTGATGATGATGGTGATGATGGTGATGGAGATGATGGTGATGATGGTGATGATGGTGATGATGGTGATGATGGTGATGATGATGGTGATGATGGTGATGATGGAGATGATGGTGATGATGGTGATGATGGTGATGATGATGGTGATGATGGTGATGATGGTGATGATGGTGATGATGATGGTGATGATGGTGATGATGGTGGTGGTGGTGATGATGATGGTGATGATGATGGTGGACAGTGGTGATGGTGATGGTGATAAAGCTGAGGTTTCTATAGCCCCTTGAAGTTGGCAAAGTAATTTACATATGATAGACCTAGAAATCAAAGGGATGTTAGAAGCCGTGAAGTTGATTTTAAAGATGAGAAACTGAGGCCTGAAAAGACACAATGACTGGCCTCAGGTCATAAAGATAGGAAGAGGCTGAGCCAGGTTTTGAACCCAGGTTCATCCTCCTCTCAGTGTTCTCTGAACACTAACCAAATTACAAACATCTTAACCCTAATCTCCAGAGGAAAATCAAGCTCCCTAAAACTTTCCTAAAGAACAGCTAAGTGGCACCATGCTGCATAGAATATTGGGCTTGAAATCAGGAAGACTCATCTTTTTGAGTTTAAATCTAGCCTCAGACACTTATAAACTCTGTGATCTTGGGCAACTCACTTAATCCTATTTGCCTCAGTTTCCTCATCTGTAAAATAAGCTGGAGAAGGAAATGGCAGTATTTTTGCCAAGAAAACCCCATATAGGGTCATAAAGAGTCAGACACCACTGAAAAATGACTGAACAACAAAACTTTTCTAGGGAAAATTGTAGTGTCCTAGGAATGTTATAGAAAGGGGGAGGCTGAACAAGACCATCAGTGCTGCCTTGGTCTAATTCAGTTGAGTGCGCAGTAAGTCCTAAGAAGGTTCTTTCCCATGATGTTCTCACGGTTCTCTCAGGAATCCTGACTCAGAGACCTAAGCGGCAAGGCAGGGTTTCCCCTCTCCACTCCCACCCCCTTCCAAGCAGGCGAGGAGAACAGCCTCCCCTTAGAGCTCAGGAAATAACACATAAGGCTGATTCTCTTCTCCTCCCACACATCCCTCTGTCCTGAGGGAACTGAATTCCTGAGAATAATAAAAAATAATTGCTTAGGTAAACTGAACCTGATAGTCATTCACTGTTTCATACACTTTTCTGTTTTTCAGAAATGAAGTATCCCTGCTTGTTGATATTCATAATGAAAATAAAAATAATAAATAATGAATCATATGGATGTAGTGCTTAAAGGGCCACAGGGCATTTTACAAAATGCGCGTAAATCGAATTTTGCATATAATGGGAGAATGGCTAATGAGGGCCCTGCCCTGGAAGCATGAGCAAATATGGATACTTGGGGAGCCTGTCTCTGAACATGAACAATAGAGGACTCTTTTGACTGGCTGCTGATCTGGAACAGCGTCCATTCAAAAAGGCACTGACTGGCCAAACCAAGAGCCCACTTGGTCTGACACGTGGCAGTGAGCATGCATCAGCTGGGATGTGCTAGCTGCCGAACTAGATGACGGGCCATCACAGCTCTGAGACAGATGGTGCTGGGAAGCTAGGGGTAGCAGAGGCACTGTTCATCCAAAAGAGTTACTTGTCCAATACTTTGTAGTAGTAGCCACTTTGGGTTTGAGCCCACTCTCCCAAGGACTGAGGTGATAGAAGGAAAGTGTGCTGCCAGTTTGGTGGAGATCCTTTGTAACTTCTGTTCTTGCTGTAGCTTGCTTCTCAGTAAATATCAGTTTGTAAAAGATGATTGAAGTTAATTGTTTAAATGATAATGGGGTATTAATCGCTGGGTAAATCAATGATATAAGGGAGGTACTAACTGTGACTGGTGATTGATATTGGTGAGAACACACCGGAATGGTGGTGTTAGAAAGACGTCTCTGATCTCTTAGGGTTACCCTCAGAATTCCCAGGGAAGGTATAGTCTTACTTTGGGAATCTGACTTGTCAAATGAGAGGGGAGTTGGGATGAGTTACAGTAGTCAAGGTTGGAATGGTGGTGTTAGAAAGACATCTCTGATCTCTTAGGGTTACCCTCAGAATTCCGAGGGAAGGTATAGTCTTACTTTGGGAATCTGACTTGTCAAATGAGAGGGGAGTTGGGATGAGTTACAGTAGTCAAGGTTACAATTGTCAAGGGCTTGGGAGACTGAATTATTCAAAGGGATTTTGTGGGAAGATCTTCCTGAAAAAATGGACATTTTTCCTCCCTATTTTCTGAGCTTTAAAAGTTGGCTTTTTAAAACAGCAGATTTACTTAGTACAGCTCGGCAGAACTTGCTGGCCCAGGGGCAGTTATAGCCTTCAGCCACTTGCCATACCGAAGGATTTCCTCTGTATACAAAGCATGTTTTCCTCCACATTTTTCACCAGCTGCCCATAATCCTTTGGCTTGCAGCACCTGGCCAGAGGGTTGTAAGAGGCTGCAGGCTGCAAGCTGTGCAGGCCTGACTTAGAGTATCGGCTGTGGTCCTGGCCTAGGGCCTGGGGCAAGGGTGGGGAACCTGCAGCCTGAGGTCCCATGTGGTTCCCCACCCCTGGCCTAGGGCCTTCTCCATCACTCTCCAGCCAAGGCCCCTAGGAAGTAAAGACATTTTAGGGATGTTTAGCAAACGTGGCGTATTTCTTCTACCCTCAACCAATTCATTTCAATTTTGATTTGATTCAACCCAACCAAACTTAGTTCTGTTCCATTCCTCTTCCATTGTTACTGTGTGAACAACCAATAGAAGTATTACGGGATTGGCAGGCTCCCACTCTCCTGGTCCTTCGTGACATGACTTTAGTCCTGTAGCTAATAGGGCAGTCTTCCTTCACCAAAGGGTGCACTACTGAAGAAATCTTCGAGACTGGTGCTGGGGCAAGAAGGTATAATGTCATTTTCCTTTTCTGTCATGTTAGCCAATCTGAAAGGTGTGAGATGGTGCCTCAGAGTTGTTTTAATTTGCATGCCTCTAATCAGTAGGTTTTTAGAGCATTTTTCATATGGCTATAGACACAGTATAGATATGGACTATAGGTAGATTTAATGTCTTCATCTGAGAACTGCCTATTCATATCCTTTGACCATTTATCAATTGGGCAATGACTTGTATTCTTACTACTTTGACTCAGTTCTCTACATATTTGAAAAGGAAGCTTTTATCAGAAACACTGGCTGTAAAAAAATCGTTTCCTACCTTTCTGCGTTCCTTCTAATCTTGGTTGCACTGGTTTTGTTTGTGCAAAAACTTTTTAATTTAATGTCATCAAAATTATCTATTTTGCATTTCATAATGTTCTTTTTCTCTTATTTGGTCATAACTTCTTCCCTTCTCCATAGATCTGATGGGTAAACTCTTCCTTTCTCTCCTAGTTTGCTTATGGTATCACCCTTTATGTCTAAATCCTGTGTCTATTTTGACCTTATCTAGGTATGCGGTGTACAATGTTGGTCTATGCCTAGTTTCTGCCATACTCTTTTCCAGTTTTCCCAGAAGGTTTTGTCAAACAGTGAGTTCTTATCCCAGAAGCTGGGGTCTTTGGATTTATCAAACAGTAGATTATGATAGTCATTGACTACTGTGTCTTGTGTGCCTAACCTATTCCACTGATCCACCACTCTATTTCTCAGCCAGTACCAAACAGTTTTGATGATTTATCCGCTTGATAATATGGTTTTAAATCTGTTACAGCTGGGCCACCTCAAAAAGGTGTAATGTTACCAGATGACCAAGAGAGAGTGGAACTGTCCAATTCCTATTTTCTTCAAACTGGAAAGTCCAAAACAAAGAACTGAAGCTTAAGGTAGGAGAGAAGGCATTGAGTAATTCCTTGCGTTTGTTCAGCTGTCCAGGCCCAGGTGAATGGCAGAAGATGCTCAAATGAGAGTTTCATGGCCAGGAAAAGAGACTATCTAATGTCAGCTGGGAAGAATGTATTCAGTTTACCAGGAGATTTAATCATATAATTAAAAAGACTTTAAAGTAGAAATTCTTTGTGTCAGGGATCTCCTTGGGCAGTCCGGTTAACCCTATGGACCCATCCTCAGAACAAATGTTTTAAATGCATGAATAAAATACATGGGATTACAAAGGAAATGAATTATGATTAATTATACACACACAAACACACACACACACATACAGACAGACAGACAGACAGATAGACAGACAGATAGATGGATAGATAGATAGATAGATCGATCGATCGATCATGGGGCCCAGGTTAAAAACATAAAATGAAGGCATTGAACTAGATGACCTCTGAGGTGCTCTCAGTTCTAAATATTGTTTAACAAGTGACTTAATCTCCCTGGGCCTTGGTTTCCTCACTGTAAAATGAAGCAGTCGGAATAACTGTCCTCAGGAGTCCCTCCACCTCTAAAGCTATGATCCCATGGTCCTATGAACTAGAATATTGATGAAACCTTTGAGTAGCCAAAGTAATGAAGACCAGAAAGGTGTTTGGCTTCTCCAGGCAGTTACAAAAGCCTAGGATAAGATGCAGAGGTGGAGGTACTGAGAGAAATAAGCAGCTATCAGATCCTCCCTCATCCTCAGACATTTACTAGATATGTGACCTTGGGCGAGTCACTTCACCTCTGTCTGCCTCAGTTTCCTCATCTGTAAAATGAGCTGGAGAAGGAAATAAATCACTCCAGTATCTTTGCCAAGAAAACCCCAAATGGGGTCACCAAGAGTCACACATGACTGAAGAATGACCAAACAAGAACAATAACAATTTTACTTTGAAATAAAGATTTTCATCATACTATCTCTATTTTTTTGGCTTGTAATAATTTTTTTTTCAAAAGAATTGTATCCATCGACGCAGCTTGATCTTTTGAGATACTCTTTAACCACAGTCCTTCTTTAGCCTCCCAGGCTTCACTTTTCTCATCTGTAAAATGGGGGAGGTAAATTAGCTGGCTTATAAGGTTTCTTCCAGCTCCAAAGAGCTCTGCTCTGTGTTTTCTTCTTGCATTTTATTGATATTTTAAAAAAATATAACTTGCATTTCCAAATGTATCCCTCTTTCCTCCCCTGGCCAGACAGCTATCTCTTATAACAAAGGATAAAAAAAAAAAAGGAAAAAAGTAGTTCAGCAAAAATAACCAATACACCAATTGAGTTTGGTTATAGCTGCAGAGTTTCAAACTCACAGCCCCCCAGCTCGGCAAACAAGAAATCAGAGTTCAGAAAATGATCTTTGTTAATGTAAGAACTGGGCAAATGGACCCCTTCCTACATGAACTTATAGTTAGTCTACCACCAGAATATGTAATTGTTGTACTAGGTGCAGGCAGTGCTGACCCAAAGGAGAGACTACAGTGTCTCGGTTAGTTAAAAAAGCCACTTGGAATCCTTCAAAACTTCCAGTTTCTCAGCATAAAGTATGCACCAAGAATTAAAAATTCTCCAGTGGGAATGAGATCATTTGAGTGACTATCAGATTCTTAAAAATGGGAAGGATAATTACCAGCTCTCTCAGAACACACCTCACCCACATAATGAAGAGAGAAAGCCAATGGGGACCAGCAGATGACAAGAGATTAAGCTGAAGAGAGCATGAGAAAGAATGCTAGGGGGTCCCATCTGACATGATTGTGCAAATATTCTAGTGGATCTTTGATCTCCTTCATCTGGATGTTCTCTCCAAAGACGCAGGTTACAACCCATCCACGCGTGCCTCACGGCTCTTTCCGATGTCTTCCCATAGTCCCCTACAATGGCTCCCCCCACATGTGGGCAGCCTTCCTTCCTTCCTCCTGAAACTGAGGAAGCGCCAGCACTAGGCTTTCCACTTAATATCATCCCTCCTCTTTGTTCACATGATCCTGTCTTCTTTTTTCAGCATGTATTTCTCTTATTGTCGACATCTTTTTGTCTTGTTTTTTGAAGCTCTTTATTGGTCAGAGGTTGCAGCCTGCTCACACTTGCCATGGCATCGCCCTCTCTGTGATACTTGATTTTTCATCCTTTACAGAGTGTTACGTCCATGTCTTCCAGTTGCTGGTATAATACAGATGTAACCTGGGTTCTCTGGGCAAGTTTCAAGCATGCCCAGTTGACCTCACTGAATCACCTACTGTCAGTGGCGGGGGAGGATAACCTCCTTTGCTTGGCTACCTGTGTCTTTAGTGACAGCCATTTGCTTTCTTTTCTATTATCTTTTCAGTTGCACCCTTTCAGAGACTCCTATCTGCTTTGTCCAGTGTGGACACACTGATGAACCAGACTGGTGAGAAGGGAAGGGCTTGCCCTTCCTCCACTACCTCTCTTTTATCCTAGCTCTGAGAAATGGACGTAGAGGCATTGCTTCTGCTCTCTGTTGTTTGTGCTCAGCTTCAGTTGCCAGAGACGATCTCTATGAGACGTGGAAGTTCAAGCCATGGCAACTTTGGAGCCAGGATGGTTCAGGTGGTTGGTGCAGCCTTCAGCCGGTCATGGAAACCTGAGAAGCCAGGGTGCCTGGACTGGAGCCCAAGGTGCATTTTGGATTTGGAACTAGGACTGTGCTCTGTGGGAATTTAGCTAAGCTGCAAAGCTAATCTTCTTCCCAAAGATTGAAGTGGCCTGGATCAGGGCAGAAGACTATACCTCCCATGTGTTTGAGGAGTAAGTTATATATTTTTTTATCTTTTGAGTAAATATTTCTTTGTTACTCAGGCATTAAAAAGATGGGCTTTTGCTTCTAGGGCAAATAAATTCTGCTTTCTTCCTCCTGTTTAATTCTAGACCCAGTTCATTGTCCATTTGTACAGAAAACCACATTGAGGGGGAAACTCTATAAGCCTAATAATGTTGTAACACACAAAATGTCATTATTATACTCATACAAATATCTCTAAGGCCCATGGGGACTGGCGTGGAATTCCCCATCGGGCCCACAGCATCTTTTCTGGGCCAGCTAATCTTGATTAGGCAGTCTGGTATAATGAGTAGAGTCCTGGACAAAGCACTAGAATAAAGAGAACCTGGGTTCACATCCTGCCCCTGATATTGATTGTGTGAGCTTGGGCAAGTCGCTCAACTTCTCTCAGACTCAGTTTCCTTATCTATAAAATGGGAATAATAATAGCTCTATCTCATAGGGTTCTTTTTGAGAATTTGATGAGAGAATGTATGTAGAAAGTTTTGCAAACCTTAAAGCACTGTGTTTATCTTACCTGCTGCTGTTGTTGTTGTTGTTGTTATTATTATTATTATACTTTAACAAGTTCCTTTTCTCACAAGGTCACAGTATCCCTTCAATATTGCCCATCATACACAGCATAGGTAGGACCTAGAAAAAATGGCATGAGTTCTAGGAATACAAATAGGCCATTACCTTGATGACATATCTGTGAAGGAGTTAGACTCTGAGGCCATATGGGAACCCTGAAAGGCCACATCAGACTCTGGAAGACCAAGACAGGTAAAATACAGAGCACTGCTTAGTCAATCAGGTTCCAGGACATGTTGGGGAGTGGGAGGACAAAGGAAATACCTTCCCAGTAAAGGAGAAATTACTGAGGTTAGTCTCTCTAATCTCCAAGAATGAAGTCTTCAAACTTGCTGACCTCTGCTTTAAAAGCTAAAGGCCCTCTTCTGGGTATATGTCTCAACGATGTCAAAGACAGAAAGTCCACGCATTCACCAAAATATTCACAGTAGCCTTTTTCACTATAAGTAACAATGAACTAGAAACAAAGTAGATTCTCATTGCCTGGGAAATGGCCAAACAACATGTGGCCCGTGAATGCAATAGAACATTACTGGGCTGCAAGAAAAGATGATTGTGAAGAGTACAGAGAAGTATGGGAAGATTTACATGGACTGATGCAGAGGGAAGGGAAAAGAACCAGGAAACTATATGCACGATTAAAACAATGTTCATGGAATTAACAGCCCAAAAGGCTGAAACCCAATGCTCTGTAATTATAACAATCAAGCTTCATCCCCAAAGACGAGATGAGAAAATGTGTTGGAGTTCTCTTCCCTTGCTCTCATTCTTTTTTCGCTCTCTGAATTGGGAGTGGGGAGGGGTATATTTGGAAATGAAAATGTGGAAGAAAAAAAATCCGTATTAGGCACAAATCTGCCAGAGACAAATGCATGGATTAAATCATTCTAATGCTAAGCAACTTTGCTGAAAGAAAATCCAAAGGGGCACACACCTATTTTGCCTTTAAATGTCTTTTTTTTTTGTATTACAATTTATGGGGTTCAAGAATAAAGACAAATTCCACAGTCTAGATCAAACAGGAACAAAGATGAAGCAAGAGTTTTGAAATATCAAGTGTCCCTTCACTGTTGGCTCACCCTTGAGAATCATCGTTCAATCTTGTGTTAGCCATTCCCTCTTAAAGATTCTTCTTTCAGCCCTACCAAATGTTAACTAAAAGATGTTTTTATTAGCTGAATTAATCAGTCTTCTTCCTTTTCGTCATCAGATCATTTCCTCAACCTTGCAAAAGCATGCGGAAAAGAGAAAAACTACTTTGATTGCTACCCTAATTCTCTCTTTAGGTAGAATAATGTTCCTCCCTAAATTTGGACTTGGTTTCCCTTTAGAAACAGATTGGGTCTTTGCAAAAGATGTTAAAACTTTGAAAGACTTAAGAAATCAATGCAATGACCAACCCCAATTCCTGAAACAAGCTACCTACCTCCTGGCAGAGACATGATGGACTTGAAATATAGAATGAGTTGGACGTTTTTGCGCATGGACAATGTGGTAATTTGTTTTGTTTGGCATGCATAATTGTTACAGGGATTTCGTTTGTATTTTTTTTTTATGAAGGAAATGGGAAGAAGAGAAAGTAGCAAGCCAAGTTTATGAGCATTCATTAAGCACTTACTAGTGCTAATAAATACTTGCTACTTGAAATAAATAAATGAAAATTTTTAAGAGAAAAAAAAGAAAAGAAGTGAAAAGGATTTCAGATGAAGACACTGAGTGAGTACCAAGAAGGTTTTCTATTCAGGTGGGACCAAGAAGTTTGGAGCAAAGCATAGTTACAGATGTTAATTATTTTGCAGTATGTACCTTAAAGAGGGAATTGGGGTTGGGGGTCAGTATGCTTTCACAGGAGTGATATAGAAACCAAGGATTCTTAGTCCAACTACAACAAATGAGGTGAGATTATAAATAAAACAAGTGAGACTCTTTAGGAGTTGGAGGCAGGTTTATTTCCCCATTAGAATATCGCATTCACAACCATATACCAGATGACTAGAAAGGAGGCTGAATTTGGATGAGGACCCATACACTGGAAGCATTTCAAAATGCCCAGGCTACAGTCCAGCTGGCATCTCACGATCATCAAGATTGTTCTTCTTCAAAGTCATCTGACCGATGGCCTGAGGCAACAGTGGCCCTTTACTATCCTCCTGGAGCCTGTGGTAAGCCACAAATGGGAGTTAAGGGAATAGGACCCTTAGGCTTTTGGTCTAAATATTTGCCTTTTGAAGACAAGTATAATTTTGACAGGTAGGTGGCCAAAGTTTACTAAGTGCTGGTGGAGACCGGAAAGCTGACCTCAAATCATGATGAAATCCCAAGATTCAAACTCCTCCTTTGCTCATGCCTGACTTTCTATGAGACGGGAAGGGGTTGAGAGGCCAGAGACATGACATGGAAATGGTGCACACAGGAGAGGGTCAAGCCAGGCCCAAATGGAATATCCCACCCACATGGAGAGGTACCTAGGCTCCCTAAGGACCCCAGAGCCCCTCTGTGCTCATGATCCAGGCTGTGGTCCTCTCCTCTGCTATGGTATGATGGCTGTGAGGGACAAGGATGCTCTCAGATGACTTCAATGCAAAAGAAAAGGAAGCATTTGGGTTTGCTGATGGGAGTGACCAACACATAGATTAAGGTATTAATAACATAGCTACCTGCATGCCACCTCCCACGAATTAGATCGTGAGCTCCTTGAGATCAGGAACTCTCTTTTACCTTTCTTTGCATTCCCAGCACTTCACACAGTTCTTGGCACATAGTAGGAGCTTAATAAATGCTTATTGACTGACAAAATGTCTCCTGACCTCTAGGATCAAATACAAAATGCTCTTTTTGGCATCTTCAGCCCTTCACTCCTCACCTGTGACTTTACAGCCCCTTTGTTGTTTTTGGTTAGGCAATGGGGTTAAGTGACTTGCCCAAGGTCACATGCCCAAAAGTTATGTATCTGAATCCAGATTTGAACTCAGGTCCTCCTGAATCCAGGGCCGGTGCTCTACCCACTGCACCACCCAGCTGCCCCTGGCGTCCCTTTGTTGTTCAGTCATTTTCCAGTAGTGTCTGACTCTTTGTGACCCCATCTAGGCTTTTCTTGGCAAAGATACTGGAGTGGTTGGCCATTTCCTTCTCCAGCTCATTTTACAGATGAGGGAACTGAGGCAAACAGGGTGAAGTGACTTGCTCAGGGTCACAAAGCTAGCATCTGAGGCTGGATTTGAATTCAGGTCTTCCTGACTCTGGGCCTAGTGCTCTATCCATCATGTCACCTCAGCTTCCTTCAAAGCTCACTTTCTTCATGGTGTCTTTCCTATTCGAACTCTCGTTCTACCTAGATTCCTCCCCCAAATTGTCTTTTTACTTTATACGTTTTCTATATATGTATATGTAAGTATATATAGAACATATGACGTAAGTTATATAGTACACATTACATAAGTATATGTTGTCTCCCCCACTTGAATGTAAGTTTCTTGGGATCATCACTTTAGACCTATAAGGGACCTTAGAAGACATCTAATCCATTTTACAGATGAGCAAACTGAGGCCCAGGTGGGCAAAGACCCACCAAGGTCACATAGTAGTCCGTTTGCAGGATCATACACGTAGGGCTAGAAGGCACCTTACAAAAGGCCTCGTCCGACACCCTCTTTTTACAAATGAAACTACAGAGGTCAAGTGCCTTGTGCAAGGTCCACAGGGGTCAAGCAGCAGAGCCTGGCTTTGGACCCAAGTCCATCAATCTTTCCACTGTACCATGCCCTTTCCTTTGAGGGCAAGGATTATTTCCTCCTCTGTACTTGTTTCCCAGGTGCAGTGTGTGACCCATAATAGGAACTGAACTACTATTGGACTGATTAAGGGACAAGCCTTGGTAAACAAGGGCTGGGCTCACTGCTGCACACATGGAATTGGGACATTCTCTCCGTCTCATGTGAGATCAGGAGCACCCTCCTCTAACCAATAACCCTTAGATAGCCTCTTTGATGTGTAGCCAACGACTCACAAATGGAATAAAAGTGACCAAAGTCCAGCTGGCAGATGGGACCTTCACCTCTATGGAGTCAACGGCTTTGGAAAGAACTTAATGATCGGGCATCCCAAGACTTACTGAGGGTGGGTGTGACTTGAAACTCTGCCCATAGGTGAAGGCTTGATTGAGGCAACACCCAAGAATAATGAGGCTGACCCATGGACCAGAGGATGGTAGAGGTCACCATCAACCGTCCTCTCCAACCTTGGCAAGGTACCCACATAAATAAAGCCAGCAACCACACAGGATGGGCACATTTGGGCCCTGAGGAGGGGGACAGGCAACAACTGTAACTGAAAGCTCCACCTGCCAGATTATGAGACCGTACTCCCCCACCTGAAGCAGAATCATCCCATGAGGAAAAAAGCCTAGGAGAAAGGTGGCAGGTTGGTTACATGGCTCCCTGCTGCCACCATGCAGAGAGCTTCACAGCCAACCAGAGTGAATGCTGTCTTTGGTAAAGAATCAAGCATAATCAGCACTATCAATGGACTTGAAATCTCTATTGTAATTCCTCCCACAGCCCCAAACATGACATCATGGCATAATGTCATTGGTAGCATAATAGAGAGGGCTGAGAAGTTGGAGTTAGCAGACCTGAGTTCGAGTCTTGCCCTAATAGCTGCATGACCCTGAGTAAATCTCTTAATATCTTTAGGACTCAGTTGTTTTTAATCTGAAAATAATAGCACAGACTTGAAAAGACCAGAGCTGAATAGAAAATTTGACTTTCAAATACAAGATTCAAGAGAAGAATAAAAAGTTGAACAGGAAAGGGAAATCAAAAGGCACTTAAAGTTAAACTGTTTACATTTCTACATGGACAGATGATACTTATAACTTGTCAGAATTTTCTCATTATTGGGGCAATTAGAAGGAATATACAGGGACAGAGGACGCAGGTGTGAGTTGAATATGAGGGGTGATATCTTAAAAAATAAAATTAAGGGGTGAGAAAGAGAAATGCACTGAGATAAAAGGAAAGGGAGAGGTAGAATGGGGTAAATTCTCTGACATAAAAGAAGCCTGAAAGTTGCAGTGGAGGGGAAGATGGAGGAGGTGGCCAGAAACCTTACTCTCATTGAAATTGGCTTGAAGAAGGAATAACATATACACTCAATTGAGTATAGAAATCTAGTTCACCATATAGGAAGGAAGGAGGGTGAATGGAATGCTGAAATAGTGAAGCCCCCGCAGTGTAGCTGACCCCTCCCTACATTTCTCAGAAGCTGCCTCGCTGAGAAAGCAGTGTCCTGAGTAGATCAGGTGACACAGCCACATCCTGTTCACCCAGATTCCATCCCTCCTCAGGCCCCCCCTCCCCCAGCTGTTGAAGCAAACCATTCCCTGTTTCTTGCCCTTTTTCTCCTTGGTGCTGGGAAGAAGTTTCCGTGCTTAGACTGTGAGCTCCAAAGTCTAGCCAATGGGAAGAAGAGCCAGTGGGTGGGTGGGTGGGTTGGGGTTAGGATCTAGACAATCTGCTGAGCTGAACACACTTGTGCTCTCCTTGGTCGATGCCATCTTTTGGGCGCTCTGAGGGAGCCCTTTCTCAAGAAAGCCAGTTAATGAACTATTCTTTTTGTTGATATCTCTGAGTCTCCAATTTATTGGTAAGGGTCTTCGTACCCCACACAAGGGGAAGGGGATAAGAGAAGGGAAGAGTGGTGCTCATAGAAGGGAGGGCAGATTGGGGGAGGTGGTAGTCAGAAGCAAAACACTTTTGAGGAGGAACAGGGTGAAAGGAGATAGAGAATAGAATAAATTGGGGAAGGGAATAGGATGTAAGGAAATACAGTTAGCAATCATAACTGTGAAAAAAAATTTGAACCGAGTTTCTCTGATTGAAGTTATCATCTCTCAAATATAGAGAGAAGTGAGTCAAATTTATGGGAATGAGAGCCATTCCCCAATTGATAAAATATGAACAGCAGTTTTCAGATGAAGTTATCAAAGCTATCTATAGCCAGATGAGAAAATGCTCTAAATCACTATTGATTGGAGAAATGCAAGTTAAAACAATCTGAAGTACTGAAGCAGAAGACATACAGGGCCCTAAAAGCTAAAAGCTTTTTAAAGAAACAAATTTTAATTAAGGGTTGTTTTTTCCAGCACCTTTGTGAGCCCCTCCTGAACTTGAGGGCATCCTGGAGTCTCTTTCTCTCATCTTGAGATACCATAAAACTTCCCCCTATCCTGGACCATAAAACTTCCTTGCCTCCCTCATCCTGAGTCATAAAATTTCCTATCTATCTTCCTTATCCTGAGTCTCCTATCCTGCCATCCATCTTCCTCATCCTGTGTCATGACAACCCCTCCCCTTATCTTGTAAGATAAAACAGACCCCTATCTCTCTGTAAGTTGCTAGTCCTCTTTCCAGAGCTAGCCCACTGCTTTTGTGTCAGTAAAGCTCCCAATGGTTACAGAGAAGGTCTAAGTGGATTCTTTCACACCTGAACCAGCTCTCCCAACTCTAAACCTCAATAGTACTACCTCACACCTATTAGACTAGCTAATAGGATGGAAAAGGAAAACGACAAATGTTGGAGAGGATGGGGGAAAATTGAGACACAAATACACTGGTGGTGGAGTTGTGAACTGATTCAACCATCTGTAGAGCAATTGGCAACTATGCCCAAAGGGACATAAAACTATGCATACTCTTTGGTCTAGCAATACCACTACTAGGTCTGTATTCCAAAACAGATAAAAAACAAAAAGGAAAAGGACCAATACATACAAAAAAATTTATAGTAGCTCTTTTCTGGTGGCAAAGAACTGAAAATGGAGGAGATGCCCATCCATTGGGGAATGGCTGAATGCATTGCGGTATATGATTGTGATGGAATACTGTTGTCTATAACAAATGATGAGCTAGATACTCTCAGAAAAATGTGGAAAGACTTACATGAACTACTGCAGAGTGAAATAAATGAGTAGAACCTGGAGAAAATTGTACATACACGGTAACAGTAATATAGTAAGATGATCAACTATGAATGATTTAGCTGTTCTCAGCAGTACAATGATCCAAGACAACTCTGAAGGACTTACAATGAAAGATGTTATCCATCCCCAGAGAAAGAACTGATGAAATCTGAATACAGATCAAAGCATACTTTTTTTTACTTTATATTTCTTGAGTTTTTAAATTTTGGTCTGTTTTCTTTTATAACATGACTACATGGAAATATGTTTTACATGACTACACATGTATAACCTATATCAAACTGCTTGCCTTCTCAATGAGGGGGATTAAGAGGGAGGAAGGGAAAGAATTTGGAACTCAGTTTTAAAAATGAATGTTAAAAATCGTTTTTACATATAGTTGGAGAAAAATGAAATACTAAGTTAAAAAAATAAAAGCACAGACTTCACAGAGTTGCTGTGAGGATTAAATATTATATGTAAAGTGTTCTGCCAACCTTTAAGTGCTATCTAAATGTCAGTGACAATTACTTTATTTCTATTAGATATAGAACAGTTAGGAAGTAGATACAAAATTTGCAGATGGCAGATAGAAATTTGAACGATGGAGAGTATTGGCAGCTGCGGTCAACCCTATGGAAAGGATGCCCGATAATAAAGAGAGTGGGAATAGAGGACTATAGTATTCAGCTTAATGCCCCCTTGTATTTGTATTACCAACTGCTCTCTCTGTCTCTCTCTCTGTCTCTCTGTCTCTCTCTCTCTCTCTGTCTCTGTCTCTCTCTTTGTCTCTGTCTTTGTCTCCTCTTTCTCTCCCTTTCCCTCCTTCCCTTTTCATTCTTCCCCCTCTCCCCCTTTCTCTACCCACCCTTGCTCCCTTTCCTACTTCTCTCTCTGTCTTTCTCCTCTTTTTGGATACCTTGGTTTCTGACTCTTTCTATCTCATTCTCTCCCTCTTTGCCTCCCCTGCCCTCCCCCCTCCCCCCATATTTTTCCCCTCTTCCAAACATGTATGTCTCCCCTGAAGGCTGGTATATGCTGGCTGCCTATACCCTGAAGGTGGGAGAATAGAATCAGAGTGGAGGGAGATTGAGTTTGGGTAATGTGTTGAAGTGGATGAAGTGGGCAGAACTTATTCTGAGATGTTACTTCTTCTAGGAGACAAAAACAGAGTTAACCAGAAAATTTGATGGAAGTTTCAAATAAACGAAAAGACAATCTCATCTCTTGGAAGAGAGAGAACTGGTAGTAATGGTCAAAGTCACATGAAATACTCCCTTTAAAGCAGCACAGCACAGCTTAAAGACACTGGGTTTGGAACCAGAGGGCCTGGGTTCAAATCCCACCTCTGCCACTTATTCCCTGTGTGACCTTGAGTAAGTCACTTAAACTCTCAAGACTCCATTTCCTTTCCTTTTAAAGGAGGACATTAGCCTAGATTCCCCTAAAATTACTTCTGGATTTAAGGTTATAGTCCTATGGCAATACAGACCCTGGCCAAAAGGTATGGCATCTCCCTATTAAAGAGGTGCTAGGAAAAGGTGAAACTGTAGCCATTGGACCAGGCAATACGGAATAAGATAATAATAATAATTGACATTTATATAGCACTTACTATGTGCTAAAAAAAAAACCCTGTGCTTAATGCTTTACAGTTATTTATCTCATTTCACCCTCACAACAACCTTGGGAGGCAGGTGCTATTATTATCCCCATTTTACAGATGACAAAACAGAGGCAATCAGGGTTAAGAAACTGAGGCAATCGCGGTTAAGTGACTTGCCCACGGTCACAGCTAGTAAGTGTCTGATGCTGGATTTGAACTCAGATACTCCCTACTCCAGGGTCAACATTCTGTCCACTGTGCCACCCAGCTGAATGGATGGCAGAAGATAGAGAATCCCATGACTAATTAAGGCTAAGGGATGAAAGCTTCTCATGGATAAGCTCTAGGTGCTTTAGCTTTTCATGGGCAAAAACCATCTATTCTCCTCTGTCCCAGGAAGGGAGGGATGTAAGCAAAGTGCTTTTGGACCAATAGCTGTTCTGGGTGCTGTCCTGGAGGGAGGTGCTGCTGCCATGGTGGCCCCTGGCTTCCTTCAATCCCCGTCAGTATTTCACCTGATTTACTTCTAGGGTTTTCATGAGACATTGTAAACCTAAAGGCTTCTGGATCCTGGTGCCACTGAGCTTCTAGGAGGGCCATGAGATGATGGCTAGCTCTCAGTCCAGGAGTTCCTGAAGACCTGGGCCTGACAGAGTGACTCACAGGACAGGATGTTGTTGGTGTTCAGTGTTTTCAGTCATGTCCAACTTCTCATGACACCATTTGGGGTTTCTTTGGCAGAGATACTGGAGCGGTTGGCCATCTTTCTCCAGCTCATTTTATGGATGAGGAAACTGAGGCATAAAGTGGCTTGCCCAGGGTCACACAGCTAGGAAGTGTCTGAGGCTGGATTTGAATTCAGCAAGATGAGTCTTCCTGACTCCTGGCTGGGCACTCTATCCACTGTAGCACCATCTAGCTGAGGTAGTGTGGGGTAATGGAAAGGGTTCTGGGCTGGTGTTCAGATTCCAGCTCTTGTACTTCCTAACTGGGTGACTTTGGGTGAGTTGCTTGGCCTCACTCTGGAGGCAGAAAACTTGGCTTCTTATGCTGCCTTTAATACCACCTTTGGTCGATCACTTAATCTTTCTGAACCTTAGTTTACTCATTTATAAAAGGGAGGGTTGGACTAGTTGACCTTTGAGGCCCTTTCCAGTTGTAAACCTATGGTCTTCTTTCCCTTATAGTTCTCTCTGGGCCTCAGTTTTCTTACCTGTAAAATGGAAAGGTTGGACTAGATGATCCCCAATGTGCCTGTTGGTTCTAAATCTATGGCGCTAAGGAAAATGCCTCCAGGAAGTGCAATACAACAGTTTAATTTTAAATGTAATTTGACAGAAGATAGGTAAGCCTAGGATTTTACACACTGCTAACATCTGGTATCCATCTGTCCACATTAAATATAATAAGGGAGAAAATCAAAGGATCTCAAAGAAGTCCCACTCTGTTTCAGGGAACTGGAGACCATCTAGCCCAAGCCCCAGTATAAAAAAAACATGGGCTAGAAGGAATTGATACATAGCATTTTGCAGAATTTCTTATGACAGCAAGAAGGGTTCGAGTGGCTTTTACATCATGGTGGTTATGATTTTGACTTTTTAATCAAAAGCCTAACTCTAACTTTCCTGAAACAGGATTGGATTTCTTTGAGATCCTTCTGTTTCCCTCCCTCATTACTTTTGATATGAATGAGCTTAAGAAGATTTGCAAAAACACTTAGCATCAGTTCTGGGAAGGGGCTGAGGTGCAACCCATAGGAACACAACAAGAGGTAGGAATAGAAACATTCCACTTCCTGTGGGGAATAATCTTTTTCAGGAGAAAAGGGTTTTTTTTTTTTTTGAAGAGCACAGCAGAGATGTGAAGAATTGTTGCCATTTGTAGACTTGGCTTAGGTTCATTTGTATGGCATGATGCAAAAAACACACATAGGAAGAGGAAATTAAGGAGTAGCCATGATGTGAAATATACAACACTTTGTGTAAACTGTGTCATATTACTTACCATCTCAGTGAGGGGGGAGGAAGGGAGAGAGGAATAGAATTTGAAAGTCAAAACTTGAAAAACAAATGGTAAAAGTTGTTTTAATATAATTGGGGAAAAATAAAATATTATAAAAAAGTTACAGCTTGGTTTATAGAAAGTCTCTTGGACAACAGACAATACAAAAAATTTAAAAAAAATTCCTACTACAAATCACACAGACTCCTGGGTCCTCTTCTCACCCTGTCTCAGTGATCTAATCTACTCTGATGGGTTCAGTTATTATCTTTCTGCTGATGAGTGACACATATCTTTATATCTGACTCTAGTCTCTGCAGCCCACATCACCAGCTGCATATTGAATATTTCAAATTGGAAGCCCCAGAGATTGCTTAAGCTCAACATGTCCAAAACAGAACTCATTATCTTTCCCACCAAACCACTCCTCTTCCAGACTTCTGTTGGAGTACTACCCTTCTTCCAGCCTCCTGGGTTTGTAATCTCAGCATCACTTTTGACTCCCCACTTTTCCTTGTCCCACAAAGCCTTTCAGTTGCCAAATCTGGATATTTTCCCCTCCACAATTTTGCTTGCATCTCACCCCTTGTCTCTACTCGCAGATACCAGTTTCATTCAGAACCTTATCATCTCTCAACTGTAGTATTGCAATAGCCTCTGATTGGTCTTCTCACTGACAGTCTTTGCCTCTCTCCATTCCATCAACCACATTGACACTAAAGCAATTTTCCTTTAAAAAAATCACACCTGACCATGTCACTTCTCTACTCAATAAAGTCCAGTGGCTCCCGTTTGTCGTAGGATAAAACACAATGACTCCGGTTGGTCTTTATTTATTCATTCATTCATGCATTCATTTATTTGTTTGTTTGTTTGTTTGTTTGTTTATTTATTTAAAAATTTTTTTTTCCTGTTGGCTTTTAAAACTCTTCAAAATTTGACCTCAACCTATCTTTCCAGCAACCTGATGTATTATTCCCTTTCTTGTACTCAGTGTCCAGCCAAATTACCTTTCTCTCTGTCCCTCACACTTGACACGCCAGCTCCCATCTGCATGTCTGCACTGGAATGCATTCCCTCCTTCCCTCTCTCTCAGAGAAGCCTCCTCCACCCTCAGGGTGCTGCTGCACCATCACCTTCTACAGAAAGCCTTTCCTGATTCCATCCCCCTTCCCCAACTGCTCGAGCCCTTCCTCCCTAATTACTTAGTACTTAGCTACATTGTATTTATTTTGTAATTATTCTACATACTCTCATATATGTGCATGTTATCTACCTCTACAAATGTAAGCCCTTTGAGGGCAGGAACTCTTTTTTTTTCTTTGTATCTCTAGTGCCTAGTGTAGTGTCTGGCACATAGCAGGCACTTGATAAATTCTTGTAAATTGGTCAATTGATCAAAGGGTTATAGCTTTAGAGTTTGAAGCATCATTAAAAGTCAAATGGTCAATACTTATTTTATTTTTATAGTATTTTTTCCAATTACATGTAAAGACAATTTTTAGTATTCATTTTTACAAAATTTTGAGTTCTAAATTTTTCTCTCTCCCTCCTTCTCCTCTTCCTAAAATGGCAAGCAATTTGATACAGGTTACATATGTGCAGTCACATAAAACACATTTCTATATTAGTCATGTTGTGAAAGAAGAAACAGGATAAAAGGAAAAAAAACATGAAAAAAATAAAGTGAAAATAGTATGTTTCTATCTGCATTCAGAGTCCATCAGTTCTTTCTCTGCATTGGATAGCATTTTCTACCATGAGTCCTTTGGATCATTGTATTTCCAAAAAGAGCTAAGTCATTCATGGTTGATCATCACACAATGTTGATGTTATTGCAACACTTCTTATTTTAAAGATGAAAGAATTGAAGACCAGAAAAGTTCAGGTCATACAGTTACTAGTGGGCAAACCAGGATTTTAACTCAGTTAAAATTGACTTAAAATCTAGCATTCTTTCCCCTGCACTGAACCAGTGAAATGACAAACAAGCATTTATTAAGTGCCTAATATTTGCTATGCCCTGGGAATAGAAAGGCAAAAATAAAACATTTTCTGTCTCTCAGAGCTTTCTATTGAGAGCAGGTAGGGCTTCGTCTGGGACCAGAGTGATTTGGGGTTAGGGCTGGTCTTTAAGAGAAAAAATGAAAACAAGAATAAGTTTCAGAGAATAAAATTTATATTCCCTTTGGGCAGAGCACCCACAGGTAGGGGTGTGATGAGAGGGAGAGAGAGAGAGAGAGAGAGAGAGAGAGAGAGAGAGAGAGAGAGAGAGAGAGAGAGGAAGGAAGGAAGGAAGGAAGGAAGGAAGGAAGGAAGGAAGGAAGGAAGGAAGGAAGGAAGGAAGGAAGGAAGGAAGAAAATGTTGCCCAACTGGAAATTTGGTCCCTAGGGGGCAGCTCCTTCTCTACTCACAGAGGTGTGTTTGTCCTTTGTTCTGAAAGAGGACCATGATATTAGGGATCTCCCAGATCTATTTTTGTATTAAGCCTTAATCACTGAATGGGCCTTGCCTCAGTCAAACTGAGTCCTGTTAAAGACCTTAGCTTAAAAAGGCCAAGATCCCCTATTGCATCCTGAGCCATCTCCAATTGTCCTGATCCATATCTAGCCACTGGACCTAGAAGGCTCTGGAGAAGAAAGTAAGGCTGATGACTTTGCACAGCCCTGCCTCGCTCAAATCCAATTCACTTGCACGTCATGGCATCACCTCCCTGATGTCATGGTCCTCTTTGAGAATGAAGGACGAACAGCAGCAGCATTTGAGAGCAGAGAACACGCACATATAAATAGATAAAAAAAAGATATAAAATTAAATCCAAGGTAATTTTGGAAGAGGAGGCATTAATAGCTGGAGGAATTAAGAAGGACTTCATGGAGAAGATCAAGCTTGAGTGGATCTTTGAAGAGAACTAGGGATTCTTAACTGGGAAGAAGAGAGTGTGTTCCAGGCGTGGAAGGAAAACTGTGTAATGTCACTGAGATAGGAGATGAAATATCACATGTGAGAAACAGTATGTAGTCCAATTTGGCTAGAATGTAGAGTTCCTGAAGGGGAATAATGGGTAATCAGCCTAGAAAGAAAGGCTGGATCAAGGCTGTGCCAACCAAAGGGGTTTGCATTTGATCCTTAGGGCAGTAAGGAGACGTTGGTTCTACTTGAGCTGGGTGGGGGGGGTGTCAGACTTGTGTTTTAAGAATATCATTGTAGGAGCTGTGTGGATGGGGGATTGGAGCAGGAAGACACTAGCAGTAGCAAACCAATTAGGAAGCTATTGCAACAATCCAGGTGAGGGGTGATGGGGGCCCGAATCAGGCTGGTGGCCACATGAGTGGAGAGATAGGGCTGGACGAGGGCAACACCCTGGAGGTAGAATGGTCAAGATTGGGCAACTGATTAGATATGGGAGAATCTTGATAAGGCCAAGAGTTTTAAGGTTAAATCTGGCTTCCAGTTAATCCAGAGCCATGTTATACTCAACTTTTTGATAAATTTACCTTATTGCATGTGGTTTGTCCCCTGCCTTCCATACCCCATGTACATATTAACTTATTAGCATTGACTATATATACAAACACACATACAAATAAACATACATACACAAATATACATACACAGATGAATTCATATATTTTAAAGTTCTTATTATGAACTTAGGGGCACCATAGCGCACAGATCACTGGGTCTGAAGTCAGGAAGACTCATCTTCCTGAGTTCAAATCCAGCTTCAGACACTTACTAGCTCTGTGACTTTGGGCAAGTCATTTAACCCTGTTTGCCTTAGTTTCTTCATGTGTAAAATGAGCTGGAGAAGGAAATAGCGAACCACTCCAGGATCTTTGTTAAGAAAATCCAAGTGGGGTCATGAAGAGTCA
The DNA here is from genome assembly GCF_003287225.1 of Phascolarctos cinereus. Lineage (NCBI taxonomy): Eukaryota > Metazoa > Chordata > Mammalia > Diprotodontia > Phascolarctidae > Phascolarctos > Phascolarctos cinereus. The sequence goes on along the minus strand of NW_027555958.1, from coordinate 19,953,559 downwards.
GACATAATTGAAACGACTGAACAACAATGAATTATGAACTTAATAATCATCAATAAACATTTCAACATAAAGAAAAACCCTCAAAATAGTGTTGTAAATGAACCTGGGCACTTCTGTTATGTGCAGTTTGTCCTTCGAAAGTGTATATGAAGTTGAACAAGGTAGTACCAAAATTACCCTGCTGGTATTCTCTCTTCTACTTCTCCCTGTTTCTTTTCTGGGCTATCGTTTATTTTCCCATTTTGTACCTGTCCCTCTTAATATGCTGGAGGCTGAGTGGAACGAAATGGTGGCCCATCCGGGACTTCTAACGACTCTGATTCATCTATTTCATTAAGTGTTTGGAGTTTTCTTGCTGTTGGTTAGAAAAATGATGGTCTCTCATGTCTAGGACGATTTCCTTCTTTTGGATCTGTGGGACAGAGTATATTCATTGGAAAGCAAATTGTTGATTCAGAAAAGTGAACCCCAAAAGGAAAAGAAGGAGACACTGTGGGAAGAGTCAGGAACTCCTGCTCCTGATAATTCCTCTTCCAAATACATCTTGTGATGGGTAGTTTTGAATGTGTGTATGTGTGCACTGTGCCTGCACATATATGCATGTGTATATGTATGTTGTGTGCATGGAGTAAGTGTGTGCATGTGTGTACATGTGTGTGCATGTATGCCTATGTGTAGGTATGTACTGTGTGACTGTAGAAATGACTGTAAAAATAGACTATAGACTTTTGTGACTATAGAGATGTTCTGAATCAACCTTCTACCCTTTAGTAAAGACCCTGTATTTAGAAATAGCAAATAGAAGTCAGCCTGGGAGGTGCATCTATGGCTCTTGACAATGCCACACTTTTCCTTGACCTATTACATGCCTTTTTTTTTTTACTTCCCTAACATTCCTCCTTGGCTCCCCTCCTCCTCCTTGTTTTATTGGATAAAGTCCCATTTACTATGTTCTTGCTGTGATCATCCCTTAAAACAATTTCACCAAAGTCTAAAGCCAGCAAGTCGCCTTTGGTACATTTTTTTTCCTTTTGAAAAATCTATTATTTTTCCCCCAAGTACATGTAAAAACAATTTTTAATATTCATTAAAAAAATTTTTGAGTTCCAAATTCTCTCCCTCCTCCCCTCTTCTGTGCCCTCATTGAGAAGGCAAGCAATTTGATACAGGCTATACATGTACAGTCATGCAAAATGTATTTCCATATTAGCTATATTATGAAAGAAAACCCAGACTCTCCTCCCCCCCAAAAAATCACCAAAAATAAAGTAAAAAAAAGTCTCCTTCAAACTGCATTCAGACTCCATCGGTTCTTTCTTTGGAGGCGGATAGTGTTTTTCACCAATAGTCCTTCAGCACTGTCTTGGATCACTGTATTGCTTAGAATAGCTAAGTCATGCATGGTTGATCTTCATACAATACTGCTGGTACTGTGTACAACATTCTCCTGGTTCTGCTCACTTCACTCAGCATCAGTTCATGTAAGTCTTTCCAGGTTTTTTCCTGAAAGTACCCTGCTTATTATTTCTTTGGACACAATAGTATTCCATCATAATCATATACCACAACTTGTTCATCCGTTCCCCAATTGATGGACATCCCTTTAATTTCCAATTGTTTGCTGTCACAAAAGAGCTTCTACAAACATTTTTGTACACATGGGTCCTTTTCCTTTCCTTTTTTTTTAATCTCTGGTGGTATTGCTGAGTCAAAGGGTATGAACAGTTTTATAGCCCTTGGATATAAATACCTTTGGTACATTTTCTAGGATTTTCTAGTCTAGGGATCACTGAAGTATTGTAAAAGCTAGGGACCAGCCTTGGGCTTCCATTAGCAGAAGGAATTCTCTGCCTTCGTAGGTAAAGAAGCTACCTCTCCCATTGTAGGAAGGTACCTTCTCTATGCCTTATAGTCTTTTTTTCTTTTCCTTTTCTATTTTTTAGTATTTTATTTTTCCCCAGTTACATGTAAAAACAATTTTTAACATTTGCTTTTAAAACTTTGAGTTCCAAATTCTCTCCCTTTCTCCCTCCCCCTTCCCCACTGAGAAGACAAACAATTCAATATAAGTTATAAACGTGTAGTCACTGGCATAGCTTTCAATCAACATCTCCTATTCATTAAGTCATCTTTCTCCAAACCATATAGAACTAGAACTTGGTACGCCCCCTTTAAAAAGCTGTCAGCTCATTCTATTCCAGGCTAAAAGGATAAGATATAGCCTTGCCCCAGAGTTGTCACAGCTTCTTCCTCAGGTTTCCCCCCATGTTTCTCTCCCTTACAATGCACCTTATAGTCTTAAGAATTGCTTGTGACTCTGAGAAGTTGGGTGACTTGTCCATGGCCACATGGTCAGTATGTGTAAGAGGCATGCCTTGAACCCAGATCTTCCTGGTTCTGAGTCTAGTTCTTATCCATGATGCCATGCTGCCTCTTAATTTATACTAAATTAATTTAGAAGGGATATTGTGCCTTTCTGGTCATTACAAAGACAAAACTGATCAATACATTGGTTTTTTGTTGTTCAGTCATTTTAGTTGTGACCTCATTTGGGGTGGCAAAGATACCGGGGTGGTTTGCCATTTCCAGCTCATTTTACAGATGAGGAAACTGAGGCAAAGAGGGTGACGTGACTTGCCCAGGATCACATAGCTAGGTAGTGTCTGAGGCTGGACTTGAACTCAGGAAGATGAGTCCTCCAGATTTCAGGCATGGCGCTGTATCCACTGCACCATCTAGCTGCCCATCACGTTAGTTAAAAAACACTAAAAATTCTTTTAAAAACTTACGGTGAATAAAATCACCGGACGAGTGATATGCTTACTCATTTCGTACATATGTCGTTGCAGTATTTTTTTATATGTTGGCAGAGAGACCTGTCAAACACTTTCTTAGTCTTGTGAGCATGGGATCAGTCAAAGCTGGCAAAGAATCTTACGGTAATTAGAATAAAATGCCACTCATGAATCAGAGAATTGGAGAATCAGAAGAGATCTTTGCCCCTATCTAGACCAACCCACACTGGAAAGGAATCTCTTCTCCGACTCACCTGACAAGAGTCCTCCAGCCTCTGCTTGAAGAGCTCTCAGGAGGGGAATCCGACATCTCAGGCGGCCCGTTTCACTTTTGGATAGCTCTCAGTGTGCGAAGATTATTTGCCTTTTTTGTTCGAAATGCCAAGCGTACTTCCCCTGGCAGCTCCTCCCTGTTGCTCCTGGTTCTGCCTTCTGGGGCTCAATTTCGTACCTCCTATGCATGGCAGCCTTTTCAACACTCTTCATTTGTCCGGGACAAATATCTCTATTTCCTTTAAATGCGTACACATCTTGCAGGCGATTTCATAGACAAGTTGTCGTTGTTTGTCCTTCATTCTCAGAGGGCCAATGACATTAGGGAGTGATGTCTTGACTTTCCATGAATTGGATTTAAGTGAGGCAGAATTGTGCGAAGTCATCAGCCTCTCTCTTCTAGAGAAGACAAAAGTCAACATGACTGACAATGGCCACCTCCAGATAGAGAACTGGTGGGCTCACAGCACAGACAGAAGCATTTTTTCCCTTTCTTTTTCTTGCTCTTTTTTTTTGAACTTAGCTGATGTGGAAATGTTTTGCATGACTATGTATAATGAATTGTATTTCTTGACTTCTCAATGAGTGGAAGAGGGGGGAGGGAGGGAGAGAATGTCCCAAATCTATTGATGAGATTCCTTGGGCTTGGAGGAAGCAATGCTGATGAAGATTTTTTTTAAAGGTTGAAGGGAGTTCCCAGACCAGCTGACATGATAGTTCTCCCCAGAAAGTCTTATAGGTCTGATGAATATGCTGATGCTAGCCAAATGACTGCTTAGGAGAACAAAGAAGGAAGGAGTGCTCAGGACTAGGGGAAATGGTGTGTGTGTGTGTGTGTGTGTGTGTGTGTGTGTGTGTGTGTGTGTGTGTGAATGTACAGGTAACTGAGTTCAAACACCAACCAACAATAACGAATAATGGAGAAGGTCCTTACTGGGGGTATCCCAGGGCATTGGCTTTGAGGTAGCTCTGTTTAAAATTTGATCAGTTGTTTAGGTGAATGCATAATTGGTGCACCTACCAGAGTTGAAGATAATATGACGCTTACAGAGATAGCTCATATAGTGCATGACAGTGTAAAAATCCAAAAAGACTTTAACTGCCTATAATAACAGGCTAAACAAGCAAGGGAGGCAGTGTGCCGCAATGGAGAGAGCCTAGGTCCTGGAGTCAGAGAGAGGTCCTGAGTTCAAATTCTGTCTCTGAGAGGTGTTACCTGTGTGGCCTTGGGCACATCACTTAACCTCCATGAATCTCAGTTTCCTCAATTGTAAAATGAGGTTGGATTAGGTGACCTCTTCAGCTAGGTGCTGCAGTGGATAGAGTAATAGGCTGGAGTCAAGAAGTCCTGAGTCCAAATTAAACTTCAGACCCTTACTAGCCGTGAGATCCTGGGCAAATCACTTAACATCTGTTTTCTTAATGGAAAATGGGGATAATAATAGCACCAACCTCCCAGGGTTGTTGTGACTATCAATGAGTGCCAATGTGAGTATCGATATTTGTAAAGTGCTTAGCCCCAGCCACACCTGGTCCTCAACAAATGCTTCTTCTCTTCTCTTCTCTTCTCTTCTCTTCTCTTCTCTTCTCTTCTCTTCTCTTCTCTTCTCTTCTCTTCTCTTCTCTTCTCTTCTCTTCTCTTTCCTGGCCTTGCCCCTGTCCTCTAAGGTCCCTTCCAGATCTAGACCTGTGACTCTAAGGTTATTTAGTTGTAGAATAGGTTAAATGGATTTCATTTGCTTTTTGGAATACCATATTCTGATTTCTTTTCATATCTTGTGAATGAGTCTTGTGTGATTTTAGCTGTTTTCCTTGGTGTGTGAAGGTTTCCTCCTGGATGTTTGCAAGATTTTTTTTAATGTTAAAGTTTTTGTTTTTGGCTAGACAATTGGGGCTAAGTGACTTGCGCAGGGTCATACAGCTGGTAAGTATCAAGCGTCTGAGGCTAGATTTGAACTCAGGTCCTCCTGACTGCAGCACTGGTGCTCTATTCGCTGCGCCACCTAGCTGCCTGAATGTTAAAGTTTTGAAGCATGACTGTAGCAAGAACACCCAGATTAGCCTGCCTGCGTTTGAGTTCAGGCTCTGCTACTAGCTATGTGGCCTTGGAAGAAAGCCACTTAATTCCTCTGGCCCTCAGTTCCCTCATCTGTAAAATGAAGGAGTTAGATTAGGTGATTTCTAAAGTTTCTCTCAGCTCTAAATCTATGATCTTATAATAAGATGACATCTTTTTTTTGGCTAGGCAATGGGGTTTAGTGATTTCCCCCAGGTCATGCAGCTACTAAGTGTCAGGTGTCTGAGGTCAGATTTGAACTCAGGTCCTCCTGACTCTAGGGCCAGTGCTCTATCCACTGCACCACCTAGCTGCCCCATAAGATGGCATCTATGAAGAATAAATGAAAATCCTATGTTTGGGGATAAGTAGAAGATAAAAAAGACATACGGCTAGATGACAAATTCATGTGAATTTTGGGGATTTTTTTTTTAGTGAACTGCGAACTCGATTTAAGTCAATACTATGATCTTAAATTATGGTGATAAGAGTATGACATCAAGTGGGCAGGAGGAGATAACCTTGCTCTTCCGTACTCTGGTCAGAGCGCAGTGGAGAATTGTGTTCAGTGCTGAGTACCGAGCTCGAGGAGGATGTCTAGGATAGTGGAAGGGGGAGAGATCATCTATTCTAAGCCGTATGAAGCTCTTTAAAAGAGCTGGAAATGATTTAGTTTAGAGAAGACCATCCTTGGGGTTAAAGGCAGAAGTGAGTGGCTTTGATAGCTGTCTTTAAGTATTTGGAAGACGGATCAGATAAGTTACAGCCTGTACATCTTAATGTACAATGAAGAAGTTACAGAGAGGCATACTTGGGCTCAGCATCCGGAATGGTTTCCACGTGATAATTGAAACTTTACTAAGGTGGAAAGGCCTGCTTTGGCAGGGAGTGACTTCTACCTCACCAGGGGTCCTCAAGCAAACCTAGATAGCCACTTGTTGGGGCCCTTGTAGAAGAGATTCCTGCTGCAAAGGTTGGTCCCCAGTGGTCCCTTCTGGCTCTTTGAGATTCTGTTATCTTGTCAGTCACATAGTGGACCAGTAAGCCAAAATAAAAAAGTGAAAAGATAATATTTACTGACATAAATAGCCAACAATTACTTTTCTTTCTTTCTTTCTTTCTTTCTTTCTTTCTCTTTCTTTCTTTCTTTCTTTCTTTCTTTCTTTCTTTCTTTCTTTTTTTCTTTCCTTCCTTCCTTCCTTCCTTCCTTCCTTCCTTCCTTCCTTCCTTCCTTCCTTCCTCTTCTCCTTCCTTCCTTCCTTCCTTCCTTCCTTTCTTTCTTTCTTTCTTTCTTTCTTTCTTTCTTTCTTTCTTTCTTTCTTTTTTTCTTTCAAAACCATTCCCATAAATTCCAGGAAAATTTGTCTTGATAGCAGTTCCTTGGAAAAGGTCTTGGGAGGATTAAGTGACCACAAGATCAACATGAGCCAATTTCACTCTTCAGTGGAAAAGCTAACATGGGCTCAGTCTTGATATTGCTTAATACCTATGCCATATCCAGTCAAGGGAAGTGATAGCCATGTTGTCTTTTGTTGTAGGTGATGAAATCTTTAATACTTTGCTCAATTCTTGGAAATATACTTAAAAAAAGAGTGAATTCAGAGGAGGGAAAGGAGGAGGATTAAGTCTGAGAATCAAGTCATATCACATCAGCTTCAATTGCCGCTCTAGCAGAGACTTTAGATGACACTACTCTATCTCTAAAAGGCAATGGATGAAGAGGACACCCCCAGCCCACCCCATATAGAAGTGTGACGGCCATGGGTTTTGCACATTGCATGTACTTGCAAACTTTTTCTATGTATTTATTAATTGTGCCATTTTTCCTTCTCCTTTTCTTTACTTTTTAAAAAAAAACTATTTGTAATATGAGATTGCTCTCTGGGAGAAGGAGTAGAAAGGGTACTGGAGAAAATTTGATGATATAAAAACCAAAAGGCGTCAATCAAAACTTATTTTTTATAAAAAGAGGCAATGGAGTCTTGGAGCAACAGTTTCATTGTTATCCTATGAGGAGTCTTTGAAGAGACACAGTTACCGGTCATGACTGCAGAGTGATTGAGTAAGGTACACAGAAAAAGGTGATGGGAGTAAACCTCTTTCCCAGAAGAACTGTATTAACTCTTAACTGGTAATAAAACATCCTGAAGAGAACTCTTCAGAGGCTTGGAATAGTTTCCTGAGAAAACTGAATGGTGGAGCTGTTTCTAGAATTGAAGAAAAGTCAACTGTGGTGGTAATGGTCAAAGGTGACAGGCTGTGATCTTCCTCATAGCTGAAAAGTTTTAAATAATTATTTATGTCTTTGCTAAATTGTTAATTAAATAGTATAGCCTGTAACCTTGATATTTAATTCTAGGAGATTGGGGGATTGTGGGTTTGAGGGGTGTGTGTGTGTGTGTGTGTGTGTGTGAGAGAGAGAGAGAGAGAGAGAGAGACAGAGACAGAGAGAGAGAGAGAGAGAGAGAGAGAGAGAGAGAGAGAGAGACAGAGACAGAGACAGAGAGAGAGACAGAGACAGAGACAGAGATGGGGAGGAATCAGACAAAGACAAAGTCATAGAGTGATCAGTGTGGGACAGAGACAGAGAGAGACAGAGATAGAGAGAGGAGAGATAGACTGGGGGTAGGGAAGAAAGACTGAGAGAGACAGTGACAGAGACAGAGATGGAGAGGGGGCAGAGAGACAGAGAGAAAGTCAGAGAGTATCTATCTGAGACAGAGACAGAGGTAGAGAGAGAGAAAGAGAGAGAAAGACAGAGACAGAGAGAGACAGAAAGGTGGAGAGGGAAAAGCGAAAGTTTATGTGACAGAAGTTTCTCCAGTTTGTTGTGATGGTAACAGCATCCCTAATAATAATAGTGAAGTGTCTTACTTATACATAGCATTGTACATGAAAATCACTTGGAGAAGTCAGAAGTTGAGGGAAAGAACAATGTTACCAGGTTCTGTGGATGTAGGCACAGGCTGGGAGCCATCACAGACCCCAGAGTTCTACACACATCACCCCTGCCCTTCCTGCAGCTGGGAGAAAACACTCATGGGAAATCAGCACCACTTGGACAAGGCTACAGTCAAGCCAAGTTCTCTTTCCAAGAGATGCTTGACCTTGGCCTATGAAACCAGCTCACCCACAGCAGGTAGGCCCTTAAGAACATAGGCTTATTAACATTTTTTGGATCACAGACTTCTTTGGCAGTCTAGTGAGACCTCGGGACCCCTCCTCAAAACGAGGTTTTTAAGTCTGTGACAAAATAATAGGATTATAAAGGGAATGAATTACATTGACACATAGTTATGAAAACATATTTTTTAATTCATGGAGTTCAAATTGAGAAGTCCTATTTTCTGACCAAAGTCCCAATCTTTTTAGCCTAGACTTCAAGCACCAATTCTATCTGTTCCTAACCAATTCAAAAAGATCTAGGAAAGGTAACCATCACTGCTTTGGCCTTTCTCCAGAATGATAGTATCTCTTCCCCCAAGCATCCTTCAATAAAGCCTATTCCATCAAACTAACTGTCAGGATGCTTCACTGGGTCTTCACTAGGATGCCAACAGGCATCCTTTGGACCTGGTACTAAGAAGCAAGGATACAACAGATAGCTTAAAATATGGAAGTGCTGTCATATGGAAGAGGAAGTAGATTTCCCTTTACTGTTCTCGATGACTGAGGAAGAGACCCAAGGTCCAATATCTGGGATGCAGCTGCCTCATGGCTCCCAGCCCTTCTATACTCTCCCCTATCAGCTCTCATGCTATTGACTCTCACGAGACATTCCACTCATCACCATCCTCTGCCCACACCACGATGAGCCAGACTGCCATCACCAAACAACCCATAAACTTTCTAATATCCATCACCCCCAAATAATGTGTTCTCCATTTATTAGTTTCCACTTGCTGCATCTGTTCCCACTGAGCCAGTGTCATCTTTAAATATGACTTCTCTACACAAAATACGGCTGCCAAATCTTCATAGTTTTTCAGTGATGTCTGATTCTTCGTGACCCCTTTTGAGGTTGTCTTGGCAGAGATACTGGAGCGGTTGGCCATTTCCTTCTCCAGCTCATTTTATAAATGAGGAAATGGAGGCAAAGAGGGTGAAGGGACTTGCCTAGGGTCGCACAGCTAGGAAGTGTCTGAGGCCAGACTTGAACTCAGGTCTTCCTGACTCCAGGCCTGGTGCTCTATGCACTATGCCGTCTGACAAGTTTTAAATCTCAGCTGTATCCTTCCACACTAGATGTGCTTCTTACAGGTGACTCGTTGCTGGGTATGTGTTTTAGTCCAATAGTCAATGCTGGGGGCCCTTGACGGCTCTTTGAGAAAATACCGACTCCTCTGTTGAATTTTTCAAGCCCTTCATGGCCTGGCCCCAGTCTCTCCTCCCAGCCTGCCCGGTGGGTTCCCAGCACATAAAAGTACTCCACAGGAGCCTGTTTACCTTGCCTTGATTGACTCCCTAACTTTTTTTTTCTATTTGCCGGAAGATCCATTTGCATTTAAATCAGAAGTGTTGGGTTTGATTTGTCTCCTACCATTTTTTGAGAAATTGGTTTATCAGAAGAAAATGAACACTTTCTTGTTTTACTAATTGCCAAACTTTAAAAAAAATAACCAGAGTCCTATATTGTATAATGTTAACTGTGGGGATCTCACTCAAGTCAGAGTCAGGCTGCGGAGTCTGAGGAAACGGACCCAAATCTTACCTCTTGTACTTGCTATTCTGTGTGACCTTGGGCAAGTCACTTCACCTTCCTGGGTTTCAGTTTCCTTATTTGTAAAATGAGGACAGTTGAACCAGATGGCCTCTGAGGACCTTTTCAGCTTCAAATCTATGACGCTAATATCGCCTGGTTAAAAATAGCCAATTGCTTCTCTTCTTTCCTTTTCTCTATACCCTCTTCCTTTCCTGTCTCTGTTTTCTTCTTCTTCTTTCTTTCCTTCTTCCTCTCCCCTTTCCTTCCTTCCTTCCCTCTTTATTTTTTTCTTCCTTACTTCCCTCCCTCTTTCCTTTCCTTCCTTCCTTCCTCTCTGCCTCCCTCCCTCCTTCCTTCCCTCTTTCTCTCCTTCTCTCCTCTCTCCAATGTCTAAACAATTCAATTCAACTCAGCAAACATTATGAGGTATTCATGACATTGTGTAGGACACATAGTATAGAACATTTTCTTCCTTTCTTCCTTTTTTCTTCCTCCCTCCCTCCTTCCTTTCCTTCCTTCCTTCCTTCCTTCTTTCCTTCCTTCCTTCCTTCCTTCCTTCCTTCCTTCCTTCCTTCCTTCCTTCCTTCCTTCCTCCCTTCCTTTCTTCCTTCCTCCTTTCCTTTCTCCCTTCCTTCCTTCCTTCCTTCCTTCCTTCCTTCCTTCCTTCCTTCCTTCCTTCCTTCCTTCCTCTTTCTTTCTTTTTCTCTCTCTTTCCTTCCTTCCTCTATCTCTCTCAACTTATTTTACATTATTTACACTTTCCCAATCTTTTTGTCATTCCATTTCCTTTTTTGTCTTGCCTGCATCTGTCTCTCCATGATTAGTGGCCTAGTTATTTTTCAGCCCACTCTGGCTGGGATTGGGTACTTACAAGAACTGACATAAACACTTAATTAATCACAGCTGCAGAGTGTCTTTTGATTGAAATATTTATTTACTTATCTCAAGGACTATTTCCTCGTGTGCTGCCAAAACTCCTGTTATTTGCTCAAGCTGGTAACCATTCAAAGTTTTTCGTTTATTTATCCGTTTCTTACCAGCCAAAATCTTTGGAATTCAGGTCTTTTCTCTAAGAAGTGTTTAAAGTCATTGTGATTTTTAAATGATTATTTTTCATTTTCAAAAACTGTGCTTAGCTTTCTTTTTTTGAGGAGAGGGCAAATTAAATCATAAGGACAAACAGTAAAACATGGAAACAATTCAATTCAACTCAGCAAACATTATGAGACATTCATGATATTGTAAATTATGCTGGGCAGTGGACAAATACAAAACAGTCCCTGCTCTCAAAGAATTTCTGTTCTTCTGGGGATCTAGCAAGCATACTACCCTGGAGTCAAGGATACTTGAGTTCAAATCCAATCTCAGAAACTTACTTAGCTGCATGACCCTGAGTAAGTCACTAAACCTCTGTCTCAGTTTTTTCATCTGCAAAATGGGGATATAATAGTTCCTACCTTCTAGGGTTATAGTGAGGATAAAATGAGATAATGTTTATAAAGTGCTTTGCAAACCTTGAAGTGATATATAAATGCTAGCTACTATTATTGGTTGTTGCTTTTATACAGTGAATGGAAGAGGGAATCATTTGGGGAGGCGGAGGCAGATTGCTTGGTTGCAGTGAGGACCCAGTTGAGTTTAGCTAACATAGAGAACCTAGTCAGCATTATTGCATGATTTCCCCCATCTCCATTGGGCGGCATGTGAGATGTTGGTCAGTCATTTTTCAGTTGTGTCTAACTCTTTGTGACTCCATTTGGGGTTTTCTTGGCAGAGACTGGAATGTTTTTCGATTTCCTTCTCCAACTCATTTTACAGATAAGGAAACTGAGGCAAATAGGGTTAAGTGACTTGCTTAGGGTTACACAGCTAATAAGTGTCTGAGGCTGGTTTTGAACTCTGGAAAGTTAGTCTTCCTGACTCCAGGCTGGGCACTCTATGCACTGTGGTGCCATCCAGCGGCCCCATGTGCCTATAGTCCAAAATAATTTTGAGGGAGAGGTCACTGACATCTGGGAGGGAAAGGAAAAGCCTTCTATAGGATCAAAGGATCCTTTACATAGGATTGGAACATTAGGACCTTAGATGCCATCAAATTCAACTCTCCCCATCCCCACCCCACCCCCATTTTACAGATGTGGAAACTGAAGATAGAGAAGATTAAGTGACTTACTCAGGGTCACACAGCTAATAAATGGTAAGATTTGAACTCAGCTCTTCCTGAATCCACATGCAGTGCTCTATCCACTCTACCACCTAGCTGTCTACACTGGGCTGTGAAGGAAATGTGGGTTCTAAGCAGTGAAAGCAAGGAATGAGTATTTTCTAGACATGGTCTAGAGTAAATTCCTACCCCCCCCCTACACACCTAGTTATTAGTGTGGTCTTCCTGCTCATGAGATAACTTTGGACCTGTATGAAAACAAAGAGTCCAGAGATGGGAGGACAGGCAATAGCTGGCAGGCTAGCTTAAAAGAATGGGTGAACACGAGGAAGATGAAAGCTGCCTGGAGAAATAGTGGGAGCCATCTCGGGGAGAACTTATGGAGAATTATGTATTTTTGAGTTGGGGAATAACACGGCCAGATCTGCGTCTTAAAGGACGATCAATTTGTCAGCTCTGGAGATGACAGAAGGCTGATACTGGCAAGATCAATTACAAGTCTATGAGGCCAGGGGCCATAGGAAAGGTGATCAGGGTGTGATCTCAGGAAGTGTACAAGAGGGCCTAGGGAGCAAGGAAGTAAATGAGCACTTACTGAGTGCTTACTGTATATGCCAGGCACACTCTAGATGTAAAAGGTTTCATGGAGTGAGCACCAATGGGTTGACCACTGATTGCCTAATACGAGTGATAGTCATTTAAGATCAACTGAGCCCCAGTAAGGGCCCCAAACCTGAGTTAATCTTTTCTCTCTGAGTGAACTAAGAATACCCCTTCCTGTGTCAGCAACCACAGGACCAGAGGGAACTGATCAGCCTTCTTCTTGCTTGTGATCACTAAGGACAGGATACCTGGGACCAGACACTCTCTGGAATAATGGGACTTTACTTATCTTGGTATCCTGCGGACATATGTTATGTAAGGGAAACGCAGATATCCTGGATCTATAATTTCAGCTGACACTTTGACATTCTCCTATTTTATTGTATTTACAATCTATTCAACTAAGAAACTTCCTTTCCCATGCTGTATGTTAAAAAACATATGGAGGCAGTATTTTTTTTTTTTTAGTAACACAGACATCCTGAGTCAGGGTTTAAATGTCCTCCAAAAACTGCTTGAGTCAATCAGAGTTAAAGCTCTGATTCCATGTATAGGCTCTGCTAACTTGAGGGAATAAAACAACATGAATTTACTTATCACCTAGCTTCTTGTCTCTTTAACCAACTTTCAGGTCCACAGGGGTGAAGAACATGGGTGAAAGGAAGGATGGGAGGTCCTTCAGCAGAAATACAGACATTTAGAACAGGGAGGGATTGTTGTTAAGTCACTGTTCAGTCATATCTGACTTTTTGTGACTCCATCTGGGATTTTCTTGGCATAGATACTGAAGTGTTTGCCATTTCCTTCTCCAGCTCATTTCACAGCTGGGAAAACTGAGACAAACAGGGTTAAGTGACTTGCCCATGGTCACACAGCTGGTAAATGTCTGAGGCTGGATTTGAATTCAGGAAGGTGAAACTTTCTGTCTCCAGGCTGGGTGCTCTGTGCACCATGGAGCTCATTATTTAGCTGCCCAGGGATAGGTTAGGGGGCATATCCTTTTCAGACTTCTTGAGATCCATTCAGATGTTTATAAACATCCAGAAAGAGATATCCTGCAGATATTGGAGATGGGAGCTCCTTGAAGGCAGGGGTTGTTTCTGCCTTCCTCTCCCCAGGGGTGACACGTAGTAAGCATTTAACAAATGCTCCTTGATTTATTGATGAAAGAGTGAACACAGTTGGGGGCTGGAACACAGAGGATGATGATATTTTTTAAAGGATATCAGACTAACTACTTTTTTGGTGCTTGGCGATCGGACTGAGTTGAGGGGAATGAGGAGAATGACGTCTGTACAGTTAACCTAGATTGAACCAGCAGATCAGAGGAATGCTTTAGACAGAGTGGACCTACATTTTAGCAAAGCATTGGAAGAAGTATCTCATACCATTCTTGTGGAAAGAATAGGAATATGCTAATATGATATAATATGGGAATTGTGACAATAATACAATTAGATTCAGAACTAGTTGAATGACTAGCCTAAACAGGGTGTCATTAAAGGTTCAGTGTCAGTTCTCTATGTTTGGCCAGGGCTATTTAACATTTTTCTCAATGATCTGGATGAGGACACAGATCACCTGCTCTAGAAATTTGCAGATGATGCAAAGCCTGGAGGGTCCCTGGATGGCACATGGTAAGGATCCAAAGAGATTTTTGACAGCCTGGACCACTGGGCTGAGTCTAAGATGAAATTTAAGAGGTACACTTTGGTTCAAGAAATCAGTTTCACAAGTATAGCTCAGGGGAGGCATAGTTAGATGGCAATTTTTCTGAAAAAGATCTGGGAGTTATAGAGGACCACAAGCTCAATACCAGTTAGCAGGGAGATAGGGCAGCCAAAAAGGCCAGCTTGAGCTGCATCAACAGAAGCATGGCTTCCTAGAATCGTGAAATCGTAGTCCCTATCTAGTCTGCTCTAGTCAGACCACACGTAGACTATTATGCTGTTTTGGCTGCCACAGTTTAATAAGCTGGAGAGTATCCAGAGAAAGACAAGGATGGGGACTGGCCTTGATTGCATTACATAAGAAGCAGTTGGGAGAACTAGGGATAATTGAGTCTGAAAGAGAAAAGGGTCAGCAGGGACATGATAGTTGCCTTCAAGGGTAGTGTAGGGCCTGGCAACCAAGGCCCAGTCCTTGGAGCATATACAGACATTCCTTGATCTTTTCAATCCAACATGTGGAAATTTGAGGAGCCAGGTTTTGACCACAATGACTTAAGAAGGCATAGTATGTAGTGGACATAAGCTTTCTAATTGGCTTCAAGGCCAAGAGGGCTGATAACTCAATTGGAACAGAATACAAAAGGATTAGAATGCTCCTCCCTAGGCCCTTTTTTTTTTTTTTGCCTTTTTTCCATTCTAGACTGGACAACAAGTGAGGGAAGAATTGCTGTGGGCAGCTGGAAGGGAGGGGTGGGACCGGGAGGGATGATGGCTGTCTTTTCTCATCTATCTACCATCTGTCTATAGGCACATCGGTGCCTGTTTCTTTTGTCTCTTTTGTGTTTCTTCTTTCTGCAGATCTTAGCTGAATGAGTATCTGGAGATGGAAATGACCAGGTGATGACTTTGTGAGCTTTAAAATGTTATCACAGATCATCCGCTGGAGTCAATAGCAAAGATGACCAGAGCCAGTCTGAGGAGTCACTGTGGCAACTGAATGAGTAATCCATTTAACCCAGTTTAGCAATATAGGGAAATAATATGTGCAAAGCACTTAACACAGTGCCTAGATCACAGTAAGTGCCTAATAAATGCTTGTTCCTGTCCCTTCCTCTTTCCTGTTAGCCAAAGCACTGAGTCCCACAAGGAGCCAGCCCCATTGAACAAGGGAGTGACTCCCTCTCATCACCGGGTCGTGACTTTGGGAAGGGGGGGAAAGGATTTCTAAGGCTAGGAGCTATGGGCTATCTCTTGGTCCCATGCATTCCTTACATGTGTACCTACCTACCCTTGTGCTATTAATTAAGCCAACTCTCCCCAGGGTTCCCGGAAGAGAGAGCAAGTCCTTGGGTAGGGTACATTTTTGTAACTTCTATTCTTGCTGTGCTTCCTTGGTAAAGTTTTGTTATTGTTTCAGTGATGTCCAACTCTCCATGACCCCATTTGGTTTGCCATCTAAATTCTTGGCAAATGTCCCTTTGTAAAAGCTACTCACTGTCAACCGGCTGATCTCACTAAAGAGCGCACTTAAATGGCACCTGGCGAACAGCACTGACCCCTCAGTCTTACCTCTAGAAACCTGAAAAGCAGCAGTCGGCTGCTCTGGGGACCCAACCTGCTCATGCAAGTGGGGTGAGAAGAGGCATCCTAGAGGGGTTGCTGTACAAGTGTTTGAAAGAGGCCATGGAGGAGTTAGACTTGTTTAGAAACCATATGTAAGAGTTATAACCAGGCTGATTTAGGCTCAGTGTTGGGAAAATGGCCTCCACAATGAGCTGTCCTAGAGCAGAAGCGGCTGCTGGGGGAGAGCCAACCTCCTTGTCATTCTCCAAGCGGAGGTTGGATGGACATTTGTTGGCTATGGGTTGGATGAAATGGCAGCTCAGGTCCTTTCCAAGTCCCTAATTCTAGGGTTCTGATCTCTCTGATGATTCTTTTGGCCATTTCTTTTGCATAATACTTGGCTGGTAACATGTTACAGCTGACCCATACGTGACAGGTGCCTCTCCACTGCCCTTTGAATGACCCTAAACTTGAATTCTCTGAAATCATATGAGATAATGAGATAAAAGAAGCGTATTTTTTAAAAGTGCAATATGACATCTGAGGAGGGAGAGGAAGAAAGCCCTGAACTTATTTTCCAAGAATGCCTACTAATATGGAGTTACGAAATGATTCACAATGCTAATAAATCATTTGAAACATTCCACTGAGAAGGGAATCACCACCAAAAACAATAAAAAGGGAAAAGGAACTTCCTCTACAAAAATATGCATAGCTGTTTCATTTGTCTTAGCAAAAAATGAGGAATGACTAATAATGTTGAACAATTGAGGAACAGTTGACCAAATAATGATATGTAACTTCTCTGACCTTTCCACTACGCCCTTATATCCCGTACTTTTCTTAGCTTCCCCTCCCTCTTCCACTAGGTTGTAATCTCCTTGAATGCAAGGACTGTCTTTTCTTTTTTCATATTTGTATCCCAAGCCCTTAGTACAATGCCTGGCATATAGTAGGGACTTAATTAATGCTTATTGATGGATTGATATCTCAAAAATGATAAAATTTAAATATTCAAGGATATACAGGAAGAAAAGACATACATGATGTGACCCAAAGAAAAATTAGAACTGCATGCATCTTGGCTACACTGTTTTTCTTTTTCTAATATTCCTTTTTTAATTAAGTATTTATTTCCTCTTTTCCCTATCCCCCCAATTTAAAAGAAAAAAGAAAACTCTTGCAACAAATATACATAGTCAAGCAAAACAAATCCCACATCATCCACATCCCAAGTTGAATGTCACATTCTGCATTCTGAATCTAAATGTAATGCTGTGGGATTGTACTCCTACTAATATAGTTCAAGAGCCCCTGTCAGTGTGCTTCTTATTAACAGTTGGCCAGTAGATACAATTAGCTCTTAGCAAAGACATTTATTAAGAGAGAATAAGAATAGTAACTACAAAGCAGACCTCCTCCCAGAAGCTTGAGGTGTACTTTTCCACACATAAAAATAGCACCCATGGAAAGATTAGATACAAATTTACAGTCCAATCATATCGAGGCACAGATGTAAGGGAACATAGTTTCCAAGACAACTCATAGCTCCAGAACTTCAGGGTCCACCATAGCTATCTTTCTACTCTGCTTCCAAGGATCACTCTCCTCAAATTTGTTTTGTTCCTTGGGTGACTGTCTCTCTGTATCTGTATCTATTGGGAGAGTGTGACTCTGCTCCTTCTATGGAACCCCAAACTCTTGAAATCCTTCTCCAACTTCAGGATGAGGCATTTCCTTCTGGGTGAGTAAATCCACAGCTGGACCCCATGGCTGATGAGTGGGAAGGGGACTAAAGAGAAAGATTCTCTCCCCTTTTCCAGAGAGATCTCTCTTCAGATGTTCTGAACCTCAATTGCCTCCCATTCTCAAACTACTGGGTGGCTTGCTTTTTAAAAATATAGGCCCAAGGGGTGAGACTGATTCTCTCTCATGATGTCCTTGGTACTCTTTGAAAACGAAGGCTGAACAACAACGGACAATTGCTCGATGTTTCCTGTGCCTTTATCCAAAGGCCAAGGGTCTATAATCCTCTAAAACTGATTAAGGAACTTCCTTCATCATATCTTGATATGGGGTTGTAAGAACACTCTTTAAAACCTCCTTGGCATATGTATTCTGTGCATGTATGTGTATGTATGTGTATAGATACACACACACACACACACACATATACACATAAACACATATACACACACACACATACATATATACACATACCCACATATATACACATATACACACACACATACATACATACATGCAATGATTTTTCCTGGGGAATGAAACCTTCTTAAAGGCAGGGATTGTGTTGTTTTCTCCTTACATCTCCAGGGCCCATGCAGTGCTTAGTAGACGCTTAATAAGCACTTGATGACTTTTGCTGATATTCTTTAAGCTAGACAACCAAAAGGCCAAGGTGGCAAGCAGGGTCCTGTTGGCCATAAAATGTTGTGCCTTGGATGTGCTAAATATACGACATCCCATTCAGTTTTACCACTAACTATGAGTTGATTTCATAGGAAAAGATTTGCAGTGCTGGACTTGGATTCACGAAGACCTGAGTTCAAATCTTATTTAAAACACTTCTTGGCTGTATACCCTTAGGAAAATCATTCAACCTCTCTAATCCTCAGTTTTCCCATCTGTAAAATAGGTATAACAATAATATCTGCTGTGAGGGTTGCTGTGAGGAGCAAATAAAATCACAAATACAGAGTGCTTTGCAAACTTTAAACTACTCTCTCTCTCTCTCTCTTCTCTCTCTCTCTCTCTCTCTCTATATATATATATATATATATATATATATATATACATATATATAGTGATAGCTATAGATCTAGATATATAGATAGATAGCATATAGATAGTGACACATATAGTGATAGCTAGCTATCACCACCACCACCACCACCATAGTAGATAGAGCACTGGACCTGGAGTCAGGAAGAAAATCTGAGTTCAAATCTAGCCTCACACTCTTACTAGTGGTATGACCTTGAGCAAGTCATTTAAGTTCGGTTTGCCTTAGTTTCCTCATCTGTAAAATGGGGATACGAATAGCTTCTACCTTCTACAGCTGTGAGAATTAAATGAGATAATAACTGTAACTAGCTTAGCACAATGATTGGGGCATAGTAAGTTCTATATAAATGTTAGCTATCATCGTCACCATCACCATCATCATTACTATTATTATTGTTAATTTGTGCCCTGGATACGGGGTGAAGTCATTCTGTTTTGGGGTACTAGCTGTGATCTGGATCGAAGATGCCCAGGGTACAAAACTCAGTAGCTCCACAGTGCTAAATGCCTCAGGGCTGGTATATTTCCCTGACTATACATGGAGTCAAAAAAAAAACGTGGAAGTATTGAGGATAGGTCGGTAGCAGACATCTCACTTCCTAAAGCCCCCCTTTCTCCTGTGACTCCTGCAGAGCCTGGGGAATGACCCAAAACTATCTGACATGAAGTTGTCAACCTTAAATATCTGATAAATAACTCATGGATAAAGAAGAAAATACAATCCAAAGTTCCTTTAAGACCAGACTTAAATGCTTCAGTGGCAGACTCAAACAGTTCTTAATCTAGCGCTGAGAATGTGAAAAGTTAAAAAATAAGATTGAATTCATAAGAAAATCCAAGTTTTGTGACTTGGCATATCTCCCAGAAAAGTTAGATAACCATTGTTTTAAGCGTCTGCTTATGTGGGACTGTGCGTTTGGCACAAATGCCTTGTTATTGCCTGTTTGTTAATGTCATTTAACCCTCAAGCACTGTCCTTGGTACTGGGTTATAGACCAACAATAAAATAGCCAGTGCCCTTAGGGAACTTACATTTTATCTGAGGAGACAACATGGTTGTTGTCCACTCTTTTTTTTTTTTTTTGGTTGGGCAATGGGGATTAAGCGCCTTGCCCAGGGTCACACAGCTAAGCAAGTGTTATGTGTCTGAGACTGGATTTGAACTCAGGTCCTCCTGAATCCAGTGCCAGTGCTCTATCCACTGCACCACCTAGCTGCCCTTGTCCTTCATTCTTGAAGAGGACCAAAATGACAGCACTGTTTTGGAGTTGAGGTACAGTGCATCCAACTGTAGCTGATGAGTCCTATGTGAACTTGGAAGGCTCTCCCACAGGTCAGGCACAAATAATCCACGTGAACGTTTGAAGTGGAGATGGCTCTAAATTTGTGCGTCTCACATTTCTCTTGAGCTACTGCAATTCTGCTTCACTCATAGAGCACAGCGCCTTCTTTGATGTGGACGCACGATGCTAGGAGGTCCTTTGTCAGTATCTCCCATGTCATGCAATCACTTCCAAAGTTCTTCAGAGAGACCTTGAGAATGTCCTTGTACTGTTTCTTCTGACTGCCGTGTGAGTGATTGTGTGAGTTCTGCATAAAACAGTCTCTTAGTCTCTGGGGAGACAACATGTACATAAATATATACAAAATGAATACCAAGTACGTTGGGGGCTGCTAGCAGCTGGGGGGAACTCAGGAAAGACTTCTGATAGAAGGTAGTGGCAGACTTCTAAAGGAAACCAAAGGAAGAGGTGAGGCGGAAGAACATTCCAGGGGATAGCCTGGGCAAAGCCCAGAGATGGAAGATGGAGAGGCATGTGTGAGGAGGAGCAGAAAGGCCAATACTGCTGGACTGTGGAGTCATGTATAATGAGTATAACAAGAAGAACGGGGATAGCAAATTGAGTTGTGAAGGGATTTAAACGCCAAATAGAGTTTATATTTGATCCAGGGACTGGTAATTGGGGGCCCCTGGAGTTCACCAAGCAGCAAAATGACTAGGTCAGACTTGTACTTTAGGAAAACGATTTTGTCAGCAATGTGGACGGTGTGTTGGACTAGACTTCCAGCAGGAGCATTAAATGAAATGGGGACAGATCTCCAGATAAAATTGAGTCAGGAAAGCAACGACCAAATATAGAGTATTTGATCAGTTAGTTTTTCTTTTCATTCTTTTCTCTTTATCTGGCCAATCAGGAAAAAAGACAAGAGAAAAGGAAGGAAGGGAAGGAAGGAAAGAAAAACCTCTCGTTCTTGAGATTATCTGGAAAAACTAAATTCTTGACTCTACAAGAAACCAGGAATTTTACTACTTTTGACTTTGAACTTTAGAATTTTGGTGCAGATTGTGACAAAACTGGGTTTTGATGTGGTTACTTTATACACTGAATTTCATGGTGCAATTTCTCTGTATGGATTGTTATGTTAAAAAGTGAGATTCTACAGAATTTGGACCCAGATTTGAGAAATAAGTACATAAAGCACTTATTAAGTGCTCAGGATGTTCCAGAAACTGTACTAACTGCTGGGGATATGAACACAAGCCAGCAACACAGTTCCTGCCTTCAAGGGGCTTATGTTCTAATGAGGGAAGTCAACATATAAAGGGGAGCTGGAAAGTGAGGCGAAAGAGGTGGGGGAGAAAGGTATTCTTGTGGGCCCATGGTGAGGAGATGATTGGGGAGCTGGAAAGTTAGGTAGGCTTGGGTCCAGGCAACAGAGGGCAAAAACTCATGTATCAGAGCTGTGCCACCCAAGGGTGGATTCCAAATTTCTGGTGGAGGTGGATGTGGTTGAAGAGTAGGTGAATAGGGGCAGTAATGGATAGAGCACTAGCACTGAAGTCAGGAGGACCTGAGTTCAAATCCAGCCTCAGACCAAACACTTGACACTTACTAGCTGTGTGACCCTGGGCAAGTCACTTAACCCCAATTGCCTTAAAAAAAAAGGAATTAAAAAAAAAAGAGTAGGTGAATGATGACTGAGAACTATCACCCTCTCTTTTCCAGTGCCATGAGTGTTCACATTTGTAAGTGTAGCGTATAAATCTCAACTACTGGCTTTTTTTAAACCTCCTAAATGATAGACACATACTTCTCTCTTATGTGACCTCAGTTTCAAGCTGGGAACATTTTGTGTAAAGCTCTTCTAATTGGTGGGAAAAATGCTGGCTGAAGGTGGAGTAGATGTAAAACATGAAGCTGGTCCGAGAGCTTAGGAGAGGAGAGATAGTCATCATTCCTACTTTGAGAGGCAGAGAGGCACATATGGTTCCAACCTCTCTTTGGGACTGCCTCCAGACATGTGACTAGAGAAAGACAGACCGCAGACGCAGTCGTATGTAGGAACGCTGGCTCCTCAATATGTCCTTGATTTCTGGTTTGCCTCCCTAGAGGCTTTGAGGATTCTTTGATGGGATTGGAATCTTTCTCTTGGTTGAGCAATATCTCATTTTACTCCCATCTGAAGGGCTCATTGACTCTTGGGTGTTTACTAGTATATTCTAACATGTAGAACTTCTCTGATTTCTTTTGCTATCTGCTATCTTACTCACTATTCACTGTTTTGGATGGTCCTTTGTGTAGCTAGCATTTAGTGGGAAGGAATCAGGCTTGGGGTATAGCCTTAGGTTGTCCTCCCCCTTTAAAAGATAGTGGCCAACAAAAGAAGCTCAAACTTAAACATCATGCTCCTACACCAGCCATATTTAAAGAGGAAGATGTATATAATTATAGTCTGGTATCCCGTTTCTGAGGAAAACAGAGCAACCAGTCTCATGGCCTCCTCTTCCTGCTCTCCTCCAGGCAGGAATCAAAGCTTACCTTGGAGAGGGGTGGTCAGAATTCCAGAGCTGTTGATTCTTCCTGTGAGCTGCATTTAGACAACCCTTATGGACAAGAGGTCCTGCTTTATGGACATACACGTATCCTATGTGAACAGCACACACTTTCCATGTGGGAGCTCATCCCAGATGAAGAATCTCTCTCCTCTCCAACCTGACCCTTCACATAAGCAAACCATATTGCCTCATTCTCTCCACCATGTAGGAGAGTCTTATGTGAAATGCTTTAGAATCCAAACCCCGATTGCAACATGATTGCATTTCCCCATGATGAAGGAGACACTTTTCTTACTCTGCCTTATCTCAGAGCAGAATTGTGGAAGCATGTAATTTGTAATCAGAAATTGTTTAAGGTAAACCCTTTATGTGAATGCCCCAAATGAGCTAAATTTCATGCTGCAGAAAAATGATTTGTCTCTTTATCTTTGAACCTCAACTTTCCCAACGTGACCAAGGTATATTTTAATAACAATCATCATCATCATAGCTAACATTTATATGGTGCTTTCAGATCTCTTTACATGGGTGAACCAATTTGATCCTCAAAACAATTGTGTGAGGTAAGTGGTATTGTCTCAGCTTTATAGAGGAGGAAACAGAAGCTGGGGAAAGTTAGGTGACTTGCATAGGGTCACACAGCTAGTAAATGTCTGAAATAGGGTTCAAACTGAAGTCCTCCTGATGCCAAGTTCAGCACTTGATCCCCTAGGTCACATTGACTCTTGAGGGAAGACTGTGGTGGAGTTATTGACTCCTGAAGGGTGAGTGTGGCTGGGAAGGGAAAGAGAAGGCAACAAAAATGACCTTTTCTAAACTAACCATAACCTTGATCTTCGCCCTGAGGCTCTGTCCATTGGGATTGCATTGAAATTGTGAGCAGGGATTCCTTCTGTTTTCTCAAAAGCCTAGAGTCAATGGTGAGTGGCCAGATCCTGATATGGTGAGCACTTCCCTGGCTAAAATGCCCCTCATTAGCCACCACTCTTTCCTATATGATGTCTTTCTTTATTATAACTTAAGCCCCTTGTGAAGAGAGACAGCTTACTTTTTGTCTTCATATCCTGAGCATTAGCACAGTGCCTAGTGTGGAGTATACACTTAAATGCTTTTTCTTTCATTCATTCATTTTGGAGAGAGGTAGAACAGAATCCTTCTCTTAGGCCTCTTCCTCCAAACCATCTCTTTTCTTTTAAAAATCCCTTCCAACTTTGGGGGATTATAAAGCAGTAAGATCCTGTTTATTCAGCAAATGTGAATGCTTCCGAAATGACCAGGAAAGGAGAAGTGAAAAGAGGCACTTTCTGAAGGAGCAATCATAGCTGGATTTCCTTCCCTACACCAGAATTACCTTTGGCTGAGGTCATGTTTACAAAGGATTTGCTACTGTTGGCAAGAAAGCCGGAGATATAAAAATTCTCAACAACGGGCCAGGTGACCAGCAGATCCATCCATTATTAGATCCTAAAAGGAAAATGAGAGCCTAAGAAATGCCACCTGAGGTTCGACATAGTGGTTTCTCCCAAGATTGGCACTACCACCATGGCACTGCCTGTGAGAGAAATCAAAGACTCTGTCTTTGAGGTTGCCAAAGCCTAGGACCTAAGAACTGGCAGCCCAATTAGGGGCTGTCCAGCCCAATCCCTACTAAATGAGAATACCGTTGCCAATGTTCCCAATGAGTCGCCATCTAAGCTCTATTTGAAGGTCCCCACTGGAAGACATGACCCACCTCTTAAGGTGGCCAGTTCTCCTTTAAGACAGCTCTGATTGCTACTCTCTTCCATTATTAAACCAACATTTCCTTCTCCGCAGCCCACTGTTTCCTTGGAAGCCAAATGGGACCAATTGCCATTCCACAAGACAGCCCTTTAACCCTGATATTTGAAATCAGCTATTGTGGCTTCTCCAAGTCTATCCTCCTCCAGAGAACACTGGGTTGAGCCAGGAAAGAGACTTGGGCTGTGACTGTAGTCAAGTCACTCCTCCCTTTTTTGGCTTGCTTCCTCATTTGGAAAATGAGGGTCTTGGAGCTGAGGAGAGCTAAGATCTCTTCCAGATTTAACATGCTGAGTTCCCATGGCCCTTCCAGCTATTATAATCTAAATTCTAAGGTCCCTTCTTGCTCTACCGTTTTGTTGTATATCCTAACTTTCTGTATTCTAAGGACCTTTCCACTTCTCACGGGCCCTTCCAGCCAACATTCTAAGTTTGAAGGTCTCTTTCCTACATTCTATTTTCCAGAATTCCTTTTAGTTTTTTAACATGCTTATTCTTTTGCGGCTTTTGGCTGTTCCAATTTTCACCATCCTGTTCATTTCAAGATCCTTCCCTGATCCTGGTTCATTATTCCCCTCTCAGTTGCAGCTTTTAGGTTTGGCCAATATCTCCACAGTGGGGATTTGTCTCTTAAGGCACCCCACTTGAAGATGCTGGGGACAGCTGGAGCTATCTGCCCATACAAGGCTGTTCTGTTCTTGTTCCTCAACCCTTGCCTGCATCCCTCACCCTGCCCAGCTGTTTTGCAAATGGCTTTGATTATAATAGAGATGGAACAAGAGACAACTCATGCTTAAGCAAAAATGAATCCCTGAGAATTAGTTTGGGAAAACTATTTAAAACATGCCCTGAGCGTCAGAGTTAAAAGAAGATTTACACTTCAAATTATCCTTAGGAATCTGGGGTCTAGGCGTTTTGCAAAACATGTTTATATTTTGACTGGTGTCATGGCTGACCTCAGAACCCTCAAAACGTGGGATTAAGCATCGTCTCTGACATACCTACTGGCTTTCATGACCCTGGCAAGTCATTCAACCACTTAACCATTTAACAAAATAGTCCCAGACCATTTCCCTAAGACATGTTGCACAGTTGTCTTCAGCTATGTTGGTGAAGGATATTTATACACTGGGGATGTTCTAGGACCAATGAAATCACAAGTGTGGAATAACAGCAAATACAGCAATAAACACACACACACAGAGTCACCTGATTAACAAGCATTTACAGGCACACTATATACTTGAGCTTAGCACTGTGCAAAGCACCAGGGATTCAAAGAAAGGCAAAAAACAACCAGTCTGCTTGAACCCAGGTCTTCCTGACTCTGAGGGTAGCTTTCTAGGCACTACACCATGATTTCCTTGAGGGAGTATCTTGTCATAGATTCTGCAATGTTGGGACACCAGTAGTTTTTCAGTATAAGGAAACTCCGAGCACACAACAAGGCAGTTATTTCCTCATCTGTAAAAGGAGGGGCATTGAGCTGAAGAAGTCTAACAAGTCCTCTTTATTGAGAAGATATACCTCTAATAAATAAGGATGGTCCAGGAGGATGGAAACACATCAAGTTGTTGGAGGCCCCGAATGAACTAAGGCACCCAAGCCATAAAAGTTTGGTGGATTTCCTACAGGGTTCTTATCTTTATAGGGTTGAGCAGAATCATGCACTGAGGGAGGGCATCAAGGAGTCTGGACTTCCAGGACTCATTGATTTGTGCTGACTCCTGGGGAATTGGTGGCTAGAATATATTCAAATTGCCCACCTAGATTATTACTGCTGGGCCTGCTTTAACAGAGTGACTCAGGGGTTTTGAGGTTTGCCTTACCGGGCTTTTGTGGGGCTCCTGTTAGATAATAAATGGGAGGCTCCTATCAGAACTTCAGGTTTTCGCTATTTTGGGGCAAACTATTGTCATTAAATATACTGCAGATGTGTTAAGAGAGATCAAAATATAAACTTGATTGAAGGCCATCCTTAGGTGATGATAAAGTCATTATTATAATAAGCAGTGGATTGGGCCTGTAAGTGGCACCATAATGTATAGAGTGCCAGGCCTGGAGTCAGGAGGACTCATCTTCCTGAGTTCAAATCTGGCTTCAGACACTTACTAGCTATGTGACCCCGGGTAAGTCACTTAACCCTGTTTGCCTCAGATTCCTCATATGTTAAATGAGCTAGAAAAGGAAGTGGCGAACTGCTCCAGTATCTTTTCCAAGAAAGCCCTAAATGGGGTCACAAAGAGTCAAATATGACTGAAAATGACTGGATACCAATTACAACAACAAAAAACAATGGGGCAGCATGATGACTGAGGCAATAGTCTCAGAGACAGAAGGCCCTGGGTTCAAGGCCCACCTTGGACAATCGTAGGTATTTATTAATCCCCTACATGTGCCAGGCACAGTGCTATGAGCTAGGGATGAAAAGACAAAGAATGAAATGATCCCTCCTCTCCAAGAGCTTACACTCTAATTGGGAAGGCATCCTACGAGTACATATAGAATAAACATGAAGAGGACAAGCACAAATAAATACAAGGTAGCATGAGAGGGAGGGCCCCCTCTGAGGGGACCAGGAAGGACCTCATGTAGACCTGAGATGGTGCTTGAACTCAGTCCTGAAGGAAGAGAAGGCCTTCAAGGTAGATAGTGCCTGCCTCCATGAGGCGAGGAGCTAAAGAGCGAGTGAATGCCAGGCATGAGGAACCGCTGGGGCAAAGGCGCAGTGATGGGAGATGCAGAATTATGCTCCTTGAGAACAGAGATTGCTTTGCTGTTTGTGTCAGTGCCTTCATTTGTTTCTGTTTGTTTGTTTGTGTCTAAGGCTATAAAGTTACAGAACTGTTGCAGTTTGCACTGACAGTCAATGAATCCCATGTCATCCTTGGAGGAAGAGTGGCCTCAGCCTCTCCAGTTATATCACCGTTTCTCACCAGACACCATTGTCAAAAGAGTCAAAACCAAGAGGAGAGATCTACTGGAGAAACCTCAATTTATCAAACACCTACTAGGTGCCAAGCTGTTGTGCTAGACACTAAGAATACAAATAGAAGCAAAAAGAAAGGGAGTCTTTGACCTCAAGGAGCTTACATTCTCATGGAGGATGACAACACATGAAAAGTAGGGGAGGAGAAGCATGGTGGAGAAAGAAGTTGAGAGAGCCAGAATAGGAGCTCAGAGAGGAAAGAAGGAGTGAACATGGATGGCCTGGACCCTTCCTTAAGATGGAGGTTATGGGGGGGCAGAGCAGGAAGGGGCACTGACTAATCAAAGGAAAGGGCTACAGGGGAAGGGGGGACTCTCCCAAGGTGAGAAGGCTGCAGGACATGATGTAAAAAGAAGTCTGGGGAGTCGGGAACAGAGTTTCTCCTGACAGAGGGAATTTCTTTATATGGGGGCTCCCTATATCAATGAAATCTTATGCTACCTCTCCATTATAATAATAATAACTAGTAAGCTGAATATTGAGAGTTACAATGTTTCAGGCACAATCTTCTCTACTACCAGGTGAAAAAATGTTAAAGCATATAGCCTGGGGGTTAGGGACATTTTGTTCAAATATTGGTCCCATCTAAAATTGGGTACAGCTTACTATAGGATGTCATACAATATAGAATGAAATATGGATTTGATGATCAAGTCAGTTCCACATCTAGAGATGAAAGTTAGCAAGAGGTTATATTTCTGATTCTGAAAATAACAGATTCCACTAATGGAAATAAAGAACAATTTTAAATTTCATGGATGGAATTAGCCACCTGAGAAAACTATCCCAGAAATAATCCATCCTCAGCTTTGATTAATTAAAATGTTGTTTTTTAATTTAAACTTTATTTTAGTTCCATATTCTCTCCCTCCCTTCCTCTTCCTCCATCTGTGGAGAAGTCAAGAAATACAGTACCAGTTCATTGTACACAGTCATGCAAAACATTTCTATATTAGCCGTGTTTCCTCCACCACCTGCCCCCAAAATCAAGAAAAATAAATAAAGGGAAGATTGCAGAATAAGACAGGAAATAATGGGCTGTACAAATTTCTCCCACAAACAAGATAAAACATCACCTCCAAGTGAACTTTGAATAGCAGAAGTAATTAAAAGTGAGGTAAAACATTGTATTCCTAAAACAACTTGGGAGGACCTTGGGAAAGACCCAAACACCCCTGCACTTGGTCTGATTGAAATGCAACCACCTCCAGTCAGATTCTGCTAAATCAACTAACAAGAAAGCCTGGGGGCAGCTTCGCGGGCAACCTCAGCTTCAGGAACTTTCACCTCACAGTTGGAGGTTTGGACAGCTGAGCAGGGGAAGATTGAAGGTCCTTCCACTGTCACAGAATGCCAGTCCAACCTGTGCTAACCACATGTGCTGTCAGGCTGTGGCTGTGGGCAAGGAGAAGCAAGCACATGACTGGTGAGTGTGGTAGCAGAGGGGTGGGAATCCTGCCAGCTGCGGAGTGCCTAGTTTTGGTTCCAGAGCAGAGGGGTGAGTTGAAGTTTGTAGCATAGAAAGGACCCACAGGGAACAAGAGTGTTTGTAGTGACAGTGAAGCTGGGGGTCCTAGCTGGGGGGGCAGAGAGCAGTGCCTGAGGTCAGGCCCCCAGATAGTGCTTATAAAACAACAGTACAAAAAACTTGAAGCCTGAGGCATCACCCCCTATACCTCAGGACTAGAACCTGACTATAATAATAAGCCAGCAAAGAAAAATAATGAGTAAGCAAAGGAGAAAGAACCCAACCATAGATAGCTACTATGGGGATAGAGAAGATCTGAGTTCATATTCCAAAGAAGATCGTGAAATTTAAAAAGCCACTCCTACTTTAAAGAAAAATATCAAATGGCCACAAGCTCAGAAAGAGTCCCTGGGACAGCTTAAAAAGGACTTTAAAAATCAAAAAAGAGAGGTTGAGGAGAAAAAAAATTAGAGCAATCCAAGAAAATAAACAAAATTATGAAAGTCGACCAATTGAAAAAAGAGATCCAAAAACTTAGGAAGAAAATAACTCCTTACAAACTAAAATTCAGCAAGAGGAAGCTGATGACATTTTAAGATACCAAGAAATAACAAAACAAAACCAAAAGACTGGAAAAATAGAAGAAAATGTTAGAAAACATTAGAAAAACAATGGATCTAGAGGACAGATCAAAGTGAGATAATGTAAGAAATGTTGGATTACCTAAAAGTTATAATTTTAAAAAAGATTCTAGATATGATAGTCTAAGAAATCATGAAGGAAAATTGCCTGAAGTTCTAGAATGAGAGGATAAAATAGAAATAGAAAGACCTATCCATCACAAGCTGAAAGAGATCCCAAGATGAAAATTCACAGGAACATCATAGTCAAGTTCAGAAGCTCCCAGGTTAAGGAGAAAATACTATGAGCAGCAGAAAAAGAGAAAACAATGTAAATACTGTGGAGCTACAGCCAGGAAAACACAAGATCTAGCAGCTTCTAGATTAAAAAACCAAAGGGCTTAGAACATTCCATGTTTTAAAAATTATTTATTTATTTTTAGTTGTCAACATTCACTTCCATGAGATTGTGATTTCCAAATTTTCTCCTCATCTCTCCCCTCCCTCCACCCCAAGATGGCGTGCAATCTGACATAGGCTCTACATATACATTCATATTGAACCTATTTTCACATTAGTCAGGAATATTATATTTCAAAGAGCAAAGGAGCTGGGTGCGCAACCAAGAATAACTTACTCAGCAAAGCTGAGTATAATCTTGAATGGAAAAAAAAATGGATATTTAATGAATTGAAAGACTTTCAGGTATTTGCGACAAAAAGAACAAAACTCAGTGGAAAATTTGACATATAAGATCTAGGAGAAACTTAAACATTAAAGACCAAATAATAATTCAGACTTCTTCTCTGGTATGAAGAGAGGGCCAATTTTTATGCAGATTTCCCACATTGGGGGGGGGCACCATGCCCCTAACACCCATGATGTGGAAGATGCTGTAGATTTAATTAAAAGAGATAAACAGGGAAACTACATTATAATAAAAAGGTACCAAAGAAAATGAAGCATTATCAAATACTAAATCTGTATGCAGCAAATGCTATAGCATTTAAATTTTTGAAGGAAAATTTAAATGAATTATAGGTGGAAATAGATAGTAATACTATAATAGTAGGGGACTTAAACATTTCCCTCCCAGAATTAGATTAACCTAGCCAAAAAAAAAAAGAGGTTAAGGAGGCGAACAGAATCTTAGCTAGAGATGATAGAGATTTGGAGAGAATTGAATAAGAACAGTGATACATGGTACCTTTACAAAAACTGATCATATATTAGGGCATAAAAACTTTAAAATTGTAAGAAAATTTTTATAGACAGTTTATCAGACAAAAGTCTCATATCTTAAATATATAAATAACTTTGTCAAACATATAAGAATATGAGTGATTCCCCAATTGATAAATGGTCAAAGGAGATGAACAGGCAGTTTTTTGATGAAGAACTCAAAACTATATGTAGTCATGTAAGAATGCTCTGAATCAGTATTGATTAGAGAAATGCACATTAAAGTGACTTTGAGATATCATCTTGCACCTATCAGATTGACTAAAATTATAAAAGGGAAAGTGACAAATGTTGGAGGGGATATGGAAAAATTGGAACACTAAGGCATTGTTGGTGGAGTAGTGAACTGGTACAACCATTTGGTACAGCAATCTGGAATTATGCCCAAAGAGCCATAAAATTGACCCAGCAATACCACTATTAGGTCTGTCCCCCAAGGTGATTAAGGAAAAAGAAAAAGAACTTTTATGTTCTAAAATATTTATAGCAGCTCACTTTGTGGTGGCAAAGAATTAGAAATTGAGGGGATGCCCATCAACTGGGGAATGGCTGAACAAGTTGTAATATGTGATTGTGATGGAATACTACTGTGCTGTAAGAAATGATGAGCTGGTTGATTTTAGAAAAATATGGAAAATCTTGCATGAAATAATGAAGAGTGAAATGAGTAGAACCAAGAGAATGTTATACATAATAATAGCAATGCTACTCTAACAACAACTTTGACTGACTAAGTCATTTTGAGCATTATAAATACTCTAATCAACTACAGAGGACCTGTGAAGGAAGATGCTATCCACATCCAGAGAAAGAACTGATAAATAGAAGTACACGCACATACACACACACACACGTATGTATACACATATATACATATTTGTGTCTAATAGTAGCCTTCTATAGGGCAGGGTGGGGAGGGAGAGAGGGAAAAAAAAGTGCACAGCAGAGAACAAAAGAAATCTTAGAAGGAAGCACAAAAAGTAGGATAGCTTTTAAAATGATGGGTAGCATTTATTCTATAGTTTAAAAAAAGTAAACAGTGTGAGATGGAAATTCATGGTTTTATATTGAATCTTCTTTTTGTGTTGTGCCAGGTACACAGGAATTTTTTTTTTTGTATTTAAGTTCAAAATGGAGAAAAAATGTTTTAAAAATGAAAAGAAAAAGAAAAAGAAAAAAATAGGCTTCAATCTACGTTGTGAGTCCACCAATTCTCTGTCTGGAGGTGAATAGCTCTTTATAACATGAGTCCTTTGGAGTTGCCATGAATCATTGTATTGATCAGTCACTAAGTCTTTCCCAGTTGATCATTGTTACTTTATTGCTATTACTGTTTACAATGTTCTCCTGGTTCTATTCACTTCACTTTGCATCAGGTCATATAGGTCTGCTGAGTTTTTTCTGAAACCATCCCTGTCATCATTTTTTTCACAGCACAATATCATTCCATCACATTCATATACTCTACAGGGTGTTCCAGGAGGACTAACACCTTTGATAAGAGGGCTTGATGAGTCTTTTTCAGGGTCACTCATCTACCTTTGGTGTCCATCTTTCACCCAAGTCTCATCTGTGGCTCCAAGAAGCCATAGCATGGGCAGTGGCTACACCGCAATGAACCATCTCAGCAGACTGGCTAAACCAGGTTGAGACTGAGGGGCCTCGAACCTATCCATGAGTTAGGAGAATAACTACCCCAAGCATGGGAAGACTTCCCCTAGTGGAATGAGTAGATGAGAACAATTTGTCCTGATGGCCATGTAGATGGCTAAAGCAGGCACCATGGAGTACTTAGAGCTTGGTCAGACATTGAAGATGTAAAGGTCATCTACAGCAACCCAGGCCATTGCCAGTCATCTTGATTTTTCTCTTGCCAGTAGACTTCAATGACTCTAGATGAGAGAGTAAGGCTGATGACTTTTTGTAATTCTGCCTCATCCAATTCATGTAGGAATCAAGACATCCAGACATAGTCTTGGAATCTGAATGCAGCACTCTGGGAAGAGAGCTAGGTCAGAGGAACTAGGTTTGAATCTCAGCTCTGCCTGGATGACTTTGGGTAAGTCACTTTCTCTCTGTCTCAATTTCCTTCTCTTTAAAATAATAAGATTGGATAAGGCAATATCAAAAGCCCTTCTAGTTCAGTATTTATGAATCTATGAAATTGTACTGTTAGAAGGTTCTAGTGTGTGGGGAGACATTTGGAAAAAGAGGAAATGAGAAAAGGAGCTTGGAAAGCATTTATGAAGCCTTCTCAGGGGAAGGATACTTTTTCTGGTGGGAGGGAGTATCTTGGCCATTGGAAAATCCTTTTTTCCCACTCATCAATATGAGTCAGCTTTCCAGAATTACATCACCCAAAGAGGTAGCATGATTGATATATTATAAAGAGGGCAATGAACCTGGAGTCAGGAAGACCTGAGTTCAAATCCCATTTCACCTCAGACACCTACTGGATATGTTTATTAGGGATAGAAGGTAGTATATAGAGGAAGCTAGGTGGCCCAGTGGACTGAGTAGCCTAGAGTCAGGAAGACCCAAATTCAAATTTGACCTCAGACACTTCCTAGCTGTGTGACTCTGGGCAAGTCACTTAATCTTGTTTGCCTTAGTTTCCTCATCTGTAAAATGAATTGCAGAAGGAAATGGCAAACCACTCCAGTATCTCTGCCAAGAAAACCCCAGATGGGGTCACAAAGAGTCAACAAATAGTATGTAGAAGGTCAGGATAGGGACTGGACTTGGGATTTCATTGATGTATGGCACTCCCAGGTGAGGAAATCCCTTCTCCCAATGAAGATCAACCTCTTCTTAACCACATATAGTCTTAGAAAGATGTCTGGAGCACTGAGATGTTAAGTGGCCTGCCTGGGGTCACACAGCTTATATGTTCTGGTGGCACAGCCTGAAGTGGGCTCTTTGGGGCTCCAGGATCAATGCTTTATCCACTTGCTTCTCAGTAGATGTGTTACCCTGGGCAAGTTGCTTAACTTATGACTCGGTTTCTTCATCTATAAAATGAGAGGTTGGATTTGATGGCTTCTAAGCTCCCTTCTAAAGTGACCTTAGTGGAGGAACTGACAAAAACAAATTTTAAATAGGTAAAACTAAAGACCTAACTCTGGACAGTGATAGTACCACCAAAGTGCAAGCTTTCTCAAAAAAAAAAAGAATTGGAAAGATCTGCTGGTCCCCTCTGTATGGTGTAGTGGAAAGGGCATTGGCACTAGAGTCAGAGGACCTGGGTTCAAGTATCCCCTCTGACATGTCTTGTGTGACCTTGGGCAAATCACTTAACCTCTCTAGGCCTCAGTTTCCTCATCTGTAAAATGGAATAGGAGCCTGAACTCACTGGCCTTTAAGGTCCCTTCTATCTCTAAATGTATGAGCCTGACATAGTCAGATGGTTTTATTCACCTTTCCTACACACACAAAAGAACAGACATACAAGCATCATTTGGTGGAGGTGCATATAATGAGGAGGCTCCAACATTCTTACCCATCTGAGTGCAGCTGTTTCCTGGGACTCCACAAAAATCTAGAAAGGGACTCCTTGACCTTTCCATTTTCATCAGAGGTAACCATCACATCCACAAAGGGAAATATTACCCCTTTACCAAGAAAAAGACAGAACACAAACTGAGTGGTCAGCAGAGTT
Source organism: Phascolarctos cinereus (assembly GCF_003287225.1). Classification (NCBI taxonomy): domain Eukaryota; kingdom Metazoa; phylum Chordata; class Mammalia; order Diprotodontia; family Phascolarctidae; genus Phascolarctos; species Phascolarctos cinereus. Next base: position 19,919,334 of record NW_027555958.1, on the reverse strand, counting down.
GGGGTTTACTGCAGCACTGACTGAGGCTATCCAATTAGAGGAAGTAGGAAAATTCAGTCCTGTGAAGGCAGGATGCTTCAGCCTTTGGGGAGGAACCTGAGAAAAATGTACAAGGAAGGAAAAAAAAGAGGAATTTGTGGTCGGAGGACTCTGACTTGAAACTGACCAAGGGCTGTTTCTCTGGAAGACAAGGCACGTTGGTGTAGACTGGGGTTGGCCAACTTTCAGAAAGTGGCACACCAGCTCTTTCTTTAGTTCACTTGAATCCCAAGTATCATGTTTCAGCAAGAGCCTCCCTTCCCCAAATCACTGTGAATTGGAAACCCTTTGGTTAATCTGGAGCAAGTGGGATTAAAGTGTCATTTACAGCCTGGTAACTTTCTCCCTTTGCAGCCTGAGTACTCTAGTGACACTGATCTTCTTGCTCTCCCTGACACACAATACTCTATCTTTCAACCTACAGCTTTTTACTTACTGCCCCTCATGCCAGGAATATTCTCTGCGTTCGCCTCAAATCCAACTTCTAGAGGAGGCCTTTTCCATCCCACCCCACCCCACCCCCATGCTAATGCCTTCCCTCTGAAATTATTTGCTATTTATCCTATATTTTTCTTGTATGTATATAGCTGTCTGTATATTGTTTCCCGAATTGAAATGTAAACTCCTTGAGGTCAGGGACTGTGTTTACCCTTTTCTGTATTCAACAGTGCCCTCTGTAAAATAAAGGAAGTTGGAAAGAAGGGTGAGTATATGAAGTAGGGCAGGGAAACACAGTGGACATATTCGATATGAAATTATTTTCTTCTTTTTTTTTTTACATTAACACATATTTTTGGAATACAACAAACATTTCCATAACATGGAACAATAGAAAAGATGATTGTACATGAAACTACAAATATACTAAAGCACAACTTGCTATTCCTTTCAAATACACAACAGCATTATTATGTACATTTCTTTTTTTCCCTCTTTTCTCTACCCTCCCTCACCCTTCCCTGGAGATGGCTTTCATTAGACACAATATTTATCTTTCTATCTAATTATTCTATACATCTGTTTATCAGTTCTTTCTCTGGATGCAGATAGCATCTTTTTTCATGTGTCATTTATAGTTAATTTGAGTACTTATAATAGCCAAGATGACTTATTCATTCAAAGTCTTTCTTGAAACAGTATTGTTGTTACTATATGCGGTGTTCTCTTGGTTCTGTTCGTTTCTCTGTTCATTATTTCATGCAAGTCTTTCCATGTTTTTGTAAGATAATTGAGCTCACCATTTCTTATAGCACAGTAGTATTTCATCACAATCATATATCACAACTTGTTCAGCCTTTCCCCAATTGATGGGCATTCTTGCAATTTCCAGTTCTTTGCCACCACAAAGAGAGTTGCTGTAAACATTTTAGAACATGTAGGTTCTTTTCCTTTTTCTCTAATCATCTTTGGAAATAGACTTAATAGGGATGTTGCTGCGTCAAAGGGTATAGGCAGTTTAATAACTGAGCATAATTTCAGTTGCTCTCCAAAATGGTTGGATCAGTTCACAATTCTACCAACAATGAATTAGTGTCCCAAGTTTTCTGCATCCCCTCCAACATTTATTACTTTTCCCTTCAATCATTTTAACCAATCTCATAGGTATAAAATGAAACCTCAAGATTGTTTCAATTTGCATTCCTCTAATCAATAATGATTTAGGCATTTTTTTATATGACTATAAATTGTTTTAATTTCTTCATTGGAAAACTGACTGTTTATAACCTTTGACCATTTATCAATTGGGGAATGACTCATATTCTTATAGATTTAACAAAGTTCTTTATAAATTTTTGATATCAGACTGATAAACTGTTCCCTCCCCCCCAATTTCTGCTTTTCTTCTGATCTTGGCTACATTTTTTTATTTGTACAAAACATTTTTAATTTAGTGTAATCAAAATTACCCATTTTATACCTAACTGCTTTCTATCTTTTGTTTATGCATAAATTGTTTGCCTATCCATAAGTCTGATAAATAATATGTTCCATGTTCTTCTGATTTTCTTGTAAAATCTCTTTTTATATCTAGGTCATGTATCCATTTTCACCTAAATAGCAATTAATTATTTAATTAATATGAGTAAAGTAGCAGGATATAAAGTAAATCCACATAAATCATCAACATTCCTATATGCCACAAACAAATCTGTAAGATGAGATGGTAAAAAAAAAAAACCATTTAGGAAAATACCCACATTACAAAAATATTGATAGCAGCTCTTTTTGTGGTGGCCAAAAATTGGAAATTGAGGGGATGCCCATCGATTGGAAATGGCAAACAAGTTGTGGAATATGAATGTAATGGAATACTATTGTTTCATAAGAAATGATGAGCAGGCGGACATCAGAAAAACCTGGAAAGTCTTACATGAACTGATGCTGAGTGAAGTGAGCAGAACCAGGAGAACATTGTACATAGTAAGAACAACATTGTGGGATGACCAGCTTTGATAGACTTAACTCTTCTCAGCAATACAAGGATCAAAGACAATTCTAAAAGACTCATGATGGAAAATGCTATCCATAGGAGGGCCTGAGTTCAAATCTAGCCTCAGACACATAACCCTTACTAACTGTGTGACTCTGGACAAGTCACTTAACCCCAATTACCTGAGAGAGAGAGAGAGAGAGAGAGAGAGAGAGAGAGAGAAGAGAGAGAGAGAAAGAGAGAGAGAGAGACAGAGACAGAAAATGCTATCTACATCCAGAAAAAGAACTATGGAGTCTAAATGCAGATCGAAGCATACTATTTTAACTTTTTTTTGTTTCTTCTTTCTCGTGGTTTTTCTCTTTGGTTTCAATTCTTTTTAACAACATGACTAATGTGGAAATATGTTTAATATGATTGTACGTGTATAACGTACATCAGATTACATGCCATCTTGGGGAAGGTGGAGTGGAGGGAGGAGGAGAAAATTTAGAACTCAAAATCTTATAGAAGTGAATGTTGAAAACTAAAAACAAATAAATAAAAAAATTTAAAATATCACATTTTAAATAATTCTAGATAGTGTAAAACACCTAGAAGTACACCTGCCAAAATCAATCCAGGAACTATATAAACAAAATTATTTAAAAAAAACCTTTTTATACAAATAAAATCAGACTTAAATAATTGGAAAAATGTTAATTGTGCATGGATAGGAAGGGCCAATATAATAAAAATGTCAATTTTGCCCAAACTAACTTATATTTTCAATGCCATTCCAATTAATAACCAAAAAAATATTTTTTGCTGAACTAGAAAAAATACTAACAAAATTCATTTGGAAAAACAAAAAGTCAAGAATATCAAAGTAAATAATAAAAAAAAGGAAAGGAAAGAGGTTTAGCAGTACCAGATCTTAAACTATATTATAAGGCAGTAATTATCAAAACTATCTAGTACTGGCTAAAAAAATCAGAATGGCAGATCAATGGAATGGAGCAGACATACAATTTACAGCAATAAATAAACATAATAATCTTGTATTTGACAAGTGTAAAGACTTAAGCTTTTGGGATAATAATTTATATTTGGTAAAAATTGTTGGGAAAATTGGAAAGCAGTACGGCAGAAACTGAGCACAGACTAATATCTTAGACCATTCACCAAGATAAGGTCAATATGAGAGTCTTAAAGGAAAGCCAGGTGAAGATGACTGGTAGTTAGATGGCACAGCGGATAGAACACTAAACTTGGAGTCAGGAAGAACTAAGTTCATATCCAATCTCTGAACGTTAACTGTGTGACCCTGGGCAAGTCACTTAACCTTTCTTGGCCTCAGTATCCTCATCTGTAAAATGAGTGAGTTGGACTCCATAGCATCACTAGTTCTCACTTCTCACTCTAAATCTAGGATTCTATGATCATAAGACAGGCCTACAGCCCAGGAAAGAGATCAGGGCTGTGTACATAGAGTTCTGGTTTTACGTTTCAGGGATGTGTTGGAACCAGTTGGAACCATCTGAAGACAGCTGGTTGTTAAATTTTCAGTATTAGTATTTGCACTCTAGAAATCAGCCAATGGCACAAATCAGGGCTTGTATTGTTTTGTTGATTGTTTAGACCACAGGTTGGCAAATTACAGTTCATCAGTTCTATCCATCAGCTAAGAATGGTTTTTATATTTTTAAATGAGATACGGCCTGCTGGCTGTAGTTTGCTGACTCCTGGTCAAGACTCAAGAAAATGAAGAGAAAATGGTAATTATGCAGATTAAATGTAAACAGTGTGTCTTGTGTAAAAATTCTTTCCTGGAGAACAGGTTGTTAAACATTTATCAGTAACCTCTCCACCCCCATCTGTTGGAACAAGAGACTGGAGAGAGTTTGGTGTGAGGGAGACCAAGAATATGAATGAGTTGGTGCTTTGTGGTGGTAACAAAGACTGAAGGGCACTGGGGTTGGGATAGGGCTGCTAAATGCCCGACTCAGTGGATACCCTATGGTGAGCCACAGAGAAAGGCTGTAAGATAAAGTTCTGCCTCAGACAGCATATCTGAGCCCTCTGAGGACAATTTCTGCAGGGAATGAGGTTTGGGGGTGGGGGGAGCAGGGCGCGGAGTTTGGAGATAGTATCATGATATAGCTGTGTCTGTGGCGCAGATACTAGAAAGAATGTGAACTTACAGTTTAGTTCTCAGTACTGTTTGTTTGTTCCTTTTTCTTTTTTTCTTTTTGTGAGGCAATCAGGGTTAAGTGGCTTGCCCAGAGTCACATGGCTAGTAAGTGTCAAGTGTCTGAGGCTGGATTTGAACTCAGGTCCTCTTGACTCCAAGGCTGGAGCTCTATCCACTGTGCCACCTAGCTGCCCCTGTTTGCTTGTTCCTGCTGATATTCGTATGCTGAAGTGGGGAGGGTGTGAGGGTGCATGTGAGAAAGACTCACAACCAAGCAATGAACCACCAAGCATTTCTTAAGCACATCCTATATGCAAGGCACTGCACGACATGCAAGGGAGAGTCTGCCCCAGACAAATACTCATACACACCACAATGATCATACAAGTGAAGGAAATCATTTGAAGGAAATAGATTGAAGGCTGCAAGGAACCTCAAAGGCTATCTTGTCCAACCCTCTGATTTTACAGATGAGACTGAGGCTAAGGGAGGTGCAGACTTGCCCAAGGTCACATCTTCATCCAAGGGGGATTTGAACCTAGGTCCTCTGACCTCAGAGTCACTGTTCTTTCTGGTTTTCCATGCTGCCTTTCTAAGTAACGCAATGTCTGAGCCATAATAGATTTCGCCTCTGTCCTCATACCAAATTCTACCAGCTAAGTTACTCTGAGCACAATCACTGACTATCCTCCCCTGCTCTAGCACTCTTAGCACCCAGGCCAGCTCCCATCCACCACTTTATTTCATAGAGCGTGTCCCAAAAATCTTAGTGAAATTCTGAGCTTGAAGAGACTCTTGGGAAACCCTGTTTACTAGCCATCTACTTACTTTTCAATGACCCTAAATATCCATAAAGTGAAAGCTGGGGCGGGGGGAGTGAGGGAAGAGAGAATCTTTCCATTCCAGTGGCTTCATCAATCAATCCTCATAAGAAGAAAATTAAAATGAAAAAGGTTAAATGACTTTCCCAGAGTCACACAGCTAGTAAGTAGCTGAAGTTAGATTTAAACTCAGGGCATCCTGACTCCAAGTACAACGCTCTATCCACTGTACCACCTAGCTACCTGCCTTAATAAAAGTGGAGCCAAAGGTAAGGCAGGGTGTAGGTTATTACTGTGCTTTTGCCACTGCTCAAGTTTTGGAGGCAGGAGACAATGAACACTGAGTTCACCTTGGCATATTCTGAGCATAGATAGGGGTTGCTTACTCTAGTATGATTCAATGATCTCCTTATGATCCCATACAGTCTTCCTGGTGAGCTTGTGTGTTTGTGTGTGCATTGAAGGTCCTTGAGAAAGATTGTTTTGCATTAGTTGAGTAACTAACAGAAGCACCATTTGGGGTGAGCTGTGGTACATAAACTCTTTTCTGAGGCCCCAGAGAGTAACAACCTCCCCCCACCTCCATTGAGAAGAAACAAAAATAGAAAAGGGGAATGGGCTGCTTGTAGCATCCTTTTTCTTGTACAGCATAACCTCCTAAAATTCAGGTAACTTCTTATATCTCTTCTGGGCTTGGGCAATAGCTCTTACTGAGAACATAATTCCTAAGGAATTTCACACATGCCATAGGCTGTCCATTTGTGACTAAGGACATTAAGGATAGGATCAATTCCAACAAGATTCATTTGGAAGAACAAAAGGTCCAGAATATCAAGGGAACTAATGAAAAGAAATGCAGGGGAAGGTGGCTTAGCAATTCCAGATCTTAAATTGTATTATGAAGCAGCAATCATCAAAACTGCTTGGTACTGGCTAAGAAATAGAGTGGTGGATCAGTGGATTAGGTTAAATATGCAAGACACAGTAGTCAATGACTAAAGTAATCTATTATTTGATAAACCCAAAGACCCCAGCTTCTGGATAAGAACCCACTCTTTGAAAAAAACTGCCAGGAAAACCAGAAAAGAGTATGGCAGAAACTAGGCATAGACCCAAATCTCACACTATATACCAAAATAAAGTCAAAATGGGTTCATGATTTAGATATAAAGGCTGATACTATAAGTAAACTGGGAGAGCAAGGAATAGTTTACCTATCAGATCTATGGAGAACAGAAGAATTCATGACCAAACAGGAGATAGAGAACATTACAAAAAGCAAAATGGATAATTTTGATTACATTAAATTGAAAAGTTTTTGCACAAACAAAGCCAATGCAACTAAGATTAGAAGGAAGGTAGAAAATTGGGAAAGAATTTTTACAACCAGTCTCTCTGATAAGGCCTCATTTCTAAAATATTAGAGAATTAAGACAAATTTATAAGAAACACAAGCCATTCCCCAATTGATAAATGGTCAAAGGATATGAACAGACAGTTCTCAGATGAAGAAATTAAAGCCATCTACAGTCATATGAAAAAATGCTCTAAATCATTATTGATTAGAGAAATGCAAATCAAAACAATTCTGAGGTACCACATCACACCTATCAGATTGGCCAACATGACAAAACAGGAAAATGATAAATGTTGGAGAAGATGTGGGAAAAGTGGAACACTAATACATTGTTGGTGAAGTTGTGAAATGATCCAACCATTTTGGAGAACAATTTGTAACTATGGCCAAAGGGCTATAAAAATGTGCGTACCCTTTGACCCAGCAATAGCACTTCTAGGGCTATATCCCAAAGAGATCATACAAATGGGAAAAGGACCCACATGTACAAAAATATTCATAGCAGCTCTTTTTGTGGTGGCAAAGAATTCAAAATTGAGAGGATGCCCATCAATTGGGGAATGGCTGAAGAAACTGTGGAATATGAATGCAATGGAATACTATTGTGCTATAAGAAATGGTGAACAGGCTGACTTCAGAACAACCTGGAAAGACTTGTATGGTCTGATGCTGAGTGAAATGAGCAGAACCAAGAGGACTCTGTACACAATAACAGCCATGTTGTGTGATGATTAATACTGATAAACTTAACCCTTCTCAACAATACAAGGATCTGACATCTCCGGAGGCCTTGTGATGGAAAATGCTATCCACAGCCAAAGAAAGAACTATGGAAGTTGAATTACTATCTTTTTTTCTCTTCTATTGAGTTTTGTTTCCTCTTTCTGATGGTTCCTCCTCTTGGTTCTAATTTTTACTTACAACTTCACTAATGTGAAAATATGTTTAATAGGAATTTAAATGTATAGCCTATATCAGACTGTGTGCCATTTTGGGGAGGGTGGTGGGGAGGAAGGGGGGAGAAATATTTTAAACTCAAAAGCTTATGGAAGTGATTGTTGATAAATCAAAATAAATTAATAAAATAAATTTAAAAAAGAATAGGATCAATTCCAACTTAATATAAGGAGAATTTTATAGTAATCAAAGTAATTCAACAATGAATCAGGCTACTACATAGGGTAGTAAGCTTCCCATCACCAGAAGTGTTCAAACAGAAGCTGGACATATTTCCTGACTACCTTTTGGGGGATATTTACATTGGATAGGAGCTTGGACTAAATAAAAATTAAGACAAGAACACATTTCCCTAGCATTTAAAGATTCACAAAACAATAAAATTTTTCCAAATCTAATTCTGTGAAATGCATAGTAATTTGCAAAGCCCCTATCAATTCTAAAATTCCACATGTATCATCTGGGTTTGGGGGCTTCTTTTTTGTAGGCTAGAGATGATTAATCCATCTTGTCCATTCTCCACCATTTAGCAGCAAAAGCTCTTTGAATTGGCAGTTCTATAGTAAGTCTGTCAACACATAAGAGAAGAAATAGCCCATCCACAAAATGAATGTAGGAGGGGGCTGATCAGAAGGAACCATAACCAATTGAGTTCTCCCAATCTACTTGATGAAATTAGAGGGTGTGTACTCCTTTGTTAGACATGGGCATTTACTATGGGGCTACATGTGCACTCTGGATCTGATTTATAGATATCTTACAAACTGCTCATAATAGTTAGAAGGAGTCTACATAGACAGAGGGCACAGGTGTGAATCTATTATTTTGGGGATGATCTAAAAAATGAAGGGGCAAGAAAAAGGGATGCATGGCAGGGATAAGGGGAAGAGAGAGGAAGAGTGAAGAAAATTACTTCACATAAAAGAGGTGCACATGGAGGAGCTTTTACAATGCAGGGGGAAATGGAGGGTGGTAAGCAATGTGTGACTCTCACTCTCATTGGAATTAGTTCAAAGAGGGAAAAAATACACACACACACATTCAATTAAGTATAGAAATTTATCTTATGCAACAGGGAAGTGGGAGGGGTAGGGAAGTAAGAGGAGTGGGTGATAGAGGGAAGGGTGGATTAAGGGAAGCGTGGTCTGAAGCAAAGCACTTTTGAGGAGAGACAGGGTAAAAAAGAGAGAGAGAGAGAAGGATAACTAGAAGAAAATAGGATGGAAGAAAATATATGGTTAGTAATCATAACTCTGAATATGCTTAGGATGAGTTCACCCATAAAACAGAAGCAGGTAGCAGAATGGATTAGAAACTAGAACCCAGCAATCTGTTGTTTACAAGAAACACACTTGAAACAGAAAGACATACACAGAGTTAAAAGAAGGAGCCGGAGCAGAATTTATTATGTTTTAGCTGAGGCAAAAAAGGCATGGATAGCGATCATGATCTCAGACAAAGCAAAAGCAAAAATATACCTAATTAAAAGAAATAAACAAGTCAACAACATTTTGCTAAAAGGTACCGTAGACAACAAAGTAATATCATCACTAAACATTTATATATCAAGAGCATCCAAATTTTGAATAACATTTTAATTTTTATTCCCAATCATATGTAAAAAATTTTTTAACATTTGTTTTTGTTTTTAAATTTTGAGTTCCAAATTTTCTCCTTCCCTCCCTTCCTGACCACCACCCCACCCTAGACAGTAAGTGATTTTATATAGGTTATACATGGAGCATCCAAATTCTCCAGTAAAAAGCTAAAGGAGTTACAAGAGAACACGGACTATAAAACTATACTAGTGAGGGACCTCAACTTCCTGGTCTCAGAACAAGATAAATTTACCCGTGAAACAAATAAGAAAGAAATTAAGGTGATGAATTGGATTTTAGAAAAGTTAGGTATGATAGAACTCTACAGAAAACTGAAGGGAGATTGGAAAAAAAGTACTCTTTTCTCAACTGTAGATGGCACCTTCACAAAAATTAACTGTGTATTAGGGAATAAAAATCTCACAAACAAATGCAAAAAAGCAGAAATATTAAATGCATTCCTTTAAAACCATAATGCAATAAAAAAATATGGTCAATAAAAAGCCTTGGAACTATAGATTAAAATTTTATTGGAAACTAAATAATTTAATCCTAACAAATGAGTGGGTCAAAGAATAAATCATAGAAACAATCAATAATTTCATAAAAGATAATAACAGCAACATACCAAAATTTGTGGGATGTAGCCAAAGCAGTAGTTAGAGGAAATTTTATATCTCTATGTACTTACATCAATAAAAAGAGAAAGAGCAGATCAATGAATTAGGCATGCAATTAAAAATACTAGAAAAAGAACAAATTAAAAATTCCCAATTAAATGCTAAAATGGACATCTTGAAAGTCAAAGGAGAGATTAAGAAAATTGAAAGTAAAAAAAATTAAGCTGATAAATAAAACTAGGAGCTGGTTTTATAAAAACAACAACAACAACAATAAAATAGATAAACCATTGGTTAATTTGATTAAAAAAGAAAGAAGAAAACCAAATTACCAGTATTAAAAATGAAAAAGGTAAATGCACCTCCAATGAAGATGAAATTAAAACAATTATTATGAGCTATTCTGACCAATTATATGTCAATAAAATGTACAATCTAAATGAAGTGGATGGATATTTACAAAAAGTAAATTGTCCAGATTAACAAAAGAGGAAATATAATATTTAAATAACTCTACTTTAGAAAAAGAAATTGAAAGTCATAAATGAGTTCCCTAAGAAAAAATCCCAAGACCAAAAGGATTTACAAGTGAAGAGGTCTCTAAATTTGCACATCTCATGTTTCTTTTGAGCTGCTGCAATTCTGCTTTACTCATAGAGCACAGTGCCCTCTTTGAGGTAGGTACACCATACTGGGTGGTCCTGTGCCAGTGTCTCTCATGTCATGCAACCAGTTCCAAAGTTCTTCAGAGAGATTTCAGAGTATTCTTGTCTTGCTTCTTTTAGCCACCATATGAGCAAGTGCCTTCCTTGTGTGAGTTCTCCATAAAATAGTCTTTTAGGCAAGCTTACATTTGACATTCAAACAATGTGGCCAGCCCACTGGAATTGTGCTTTCTACAGTAGAGTTCTAATGGCTGGCAGTTTAGCCTGAAAAAGGACCTCAGTGTCTAGTACTTTCTCCTGCCAGGTGATCTTCAGAATCTTTGTAAGACAATTCGGTTTCCTGACATGGTCTGGTAGACTGTCCAGGTTTCATAGGCAAACAGCTATGAGGTCAGCACAACGTCTCTGCAGACTTTCAGTACCTCTTCTCTCCCACGCTTTCCTTCAGAGTTGCCCAAACACTGAACTAGCTCTGGCAATTACTGCATCACCTTCATCATCTATGTGTATATCCCTGGAAAGTATACTGTCAAGGTGAGTGTTTATCTAAAATCATCAACAAATATTTATCTGTAGTGGAGGGGCTAGAAGCCTTCCCAATAAGATCCGGGATGAAGCAAGGATGTCCATTATCACCACTATTATTCAATATTGTACCAGAAAGGCTAACTATAGCAATAAGAAAAGAAAAAAGAAATTGAATGAATAAGAATAAGCAATGCAGAAACAATCACTCTTTATCTTTATCTCCCCAGCCCCTAACACCTTGCTGGAAACAAAGTAAGAGTTCATATAAATTCTTGTTGACTGAGTGACATCAGATGGCACCAATCTCAGGATCACTGAGTAGCACTGATGACCCAGATGAGATTATGTCCCATTATTTGGTAGAGGGGGAAATAACTCAATTTCGTTTGCTTCAGTTTCCCCATTTGTAAAATGGAGATCTACCTCCCAGGGTTGTTGTGAGGATAAAATGAGATAATCATTCTAAAGCACTCAGCACAGTGCCTGGCACATAGTAAGCACTACATAAATGCCAGTGATTATCAAATATTTATAGAATCCCCATTTTTTAAGATAAGGAAACTCAGGTTCATAGAAAGGAAACGGTTTGTCCAAGGTCCAACAGGTACTACTTAGCAGAGCTAGGATTTGTCCTTTCCACTGTGTTGCTATTTATAATTTTACAATAAATTGTTTATTCATATTAAATATACTCCAGGGACCCAGAAAAATCAATCTGAGATTAGAGGATTTTGCTGCTATAACAATTGTTTTTGTAAGGGGAAACTCAAAGCCTTAAAAGACCAGATCATAGCTAGATAGGTAGAAGAGATTTTGATCCCTGGGTTTAATTTTATTTCTGTGCCCTTTCCCTATTCACTTTACACTGGAGAATGGATGAGGTTTGGAGTTGGAAAACCAAGGAACCCTGAACACTGGAGATGCTTAGGAGTTACTGGGTCAATAGTTCATAGATGAAGGATGACCAGATGTCTGAGCTTCAGAGATGAAAATAAGGAGGCTTCAGGGAATGTTCACCATAAGCTAGAGAGTGAAGTGTCTGACAGAGAGCCAAAACCCTAGTCAGCAGCTGGGTCAAAAATAAAAACAGGCATGAGCCTGAGGGCACTGGCGAATCAGCCAGAGGGTTTCTGCTCTTCTAAAGAGCTGGATACCTGACCTGGGTTAAGACCATCTCCTCCTGGAGACTGAGAGGCTGAGATTCTAAAGGGAACAAGATATCACTAGGTAAAGAACAGCAGCAACAGCGGCAACAATATTTTTCCCTTTATCCCCAGAAAGGCTTTTAGTTGAGATGATTGCTTTCCTAAAAGAGCTATTTTCAGAAACAACAAACGACAACAGTCTTCTGGCTTTTGACCTAAAGAGCCTGGCAGAGCACATTCTGTTCCTAAAGAAGTGGTATTCAAGAACTGGAGTGAAGCTAGAAGCAAGCGCTGCTCCATCACCCCGTGCACTGAGGGTCTGTAACTGGCAGCCTCTGGCCATGGTTCTGACTCCAGTGAGTGGCCTATATGGGGGAGCATCATATAAAAGACCAGGAAAAGGAGTATGTTTGGCAATAGTGGCCCTGGCTGCCCATCCTCTCTGTATGTTAACAGCCTTTCTATGTGTGTTCTCTACTCTTCCCACTGATGCTGCGGGTGGTAGTGTGTACTTAAGTTTATGGGGGAAATGCTTTATTGCTAGTTTTTCTTCTTATTCCATTTCATCAAATGTATTTGCTTAGAACCAATCATATCCTTTGGATGATTATTAGAAGCAATTCATCAGTGGGAGGCTTGTGAGTTCTGGTTTTGATTATAGTAATGATGGTAGCCCCATGGGAAGTGTCTGAGGCAATATTCAAACTCATGTCTTTATGTCTCCAAATTCTATGTTCTAGTAGGTCCAGACCCACAGAGTAGCCATCACTGGCAATCCAGCCTGTGAGTTGGGGGGGGGGGTTCCCACAGGTGCTACATGTATAAACATGAGCTCTATTGAGCAGTTCCAATTCTGTGACTTCTAGGTTGGCCTCATGAAGACCTTTCATTTGACAATCCTCCTAAATGTTACCACAATTAGGATAGCAGAGTAATTAATCTGTGGGTCAGGAAAGAGATGGCTATTGCTAATAACAATATTATTCCCAATAATAATAATATTGCCCTGAGGACAGCACCAGCCATCTCTCACTCTGATGCTATCTGCTGACATCTCCTAAAAGCAGAGCTAGCACTAACTTCTGGGCTGGTATTTCTGAAGTGGCCTCTAGACTGTAAACAATGAATGTGTTTACAGGAGGAGAGTTAGTGGAAGCACCTGTGTGGTGAAGCAGTTCAAGTCTGGGGAGTCTGGTAGATAGAGTGGCTTTCTTTGACTTTCTCAGTGTTGCATGTGTGTGCCAAGAGAGAGTTTTGTACAATCAATTGTATTGAAAGTTGTTTGGAGGTCTTAGGGCATATCAAACACCAAAAGGCATGAGCCCCAGTGATGAAGTCACAAGGATAGTGACATCTGGGTCCCTGAAAATACCTTTCCATTTGTTCCTGAGATGGCATTGTCAGTAGTCTCAGGAACCTAACAATCCAGTTTTAGAAATCAGGGGCTATGTACAGTCAGGTAAGTATATCAATTTCATTGACCTAAGCAGGGATGGTCTTCTTACCCCCTACTCAGACTTGTTCAGCAAAATTCTGTATCTTTCCTAACCTCTGTCTCAGCCAAGTTCAGTAGTTAGGTAGGAGAACAAAGAACATTCCACTCTATAGCCAAGTAATTAGGTCCTCCCTCTAACCCCTGCCCCCTCATGGAGGATAACTGCTAATCTCATATTTAAGTGAATGCCTTTTTTTATGAGGAGTGCATGAAAGACTTGAAAGTTAGTGTCTGGATTGGGAATCACAGCAATGCACTTCTGACCAGGTAGTGGGTTCTTTGACTCCTCCTTTTGAACTTTGCCCCTTAACCTTATATTTGTGGATTTTATTATGAGGTTGGTATTATGACAATAGTATTAGTGAGTTTGTCTAGAACCAGGGGATCAAGAAAAACTAAACAGAAATTGAAACCTTCACCTCTACCCCCACACACATACTCCAAGTTTTTCCTCCCCTTAGGATGTCTGAACTTGTAAAATACTATCACTCCTTCTAAACACTTCCTCCTCATTCCCCTACCCTCTGAGCCTAGGCCACATCCCTTTTCACCCTCCCCATCAACCCAACATCAAATGAAATCTGCTCCATATCAAAACATTTGATTCAACTGGAAACTAAGAGTACTTTGTCATCTGGAGGTATGTGTTCCTTGGTTTCCTTCTTCACTGTGAGGTGTCCTTAATTATGGGCTTTGCTTGGGGTAGACGAGGCCAGCCCAGAACAGAATGGTGAAGTGGGGGAAGGGGGAACATTGATTAAAACCCACGTGGAGTTTAGTGTTCAGTTCTGGGCACCACATTTTTTGTATTGACTTTGACTAGCTAAACTCCAAGAGACAGTGCCCAGGACAGTAAGAGAATAGCCCAGAATACTGGGCCATCCAACGATCTGCTAAAGAAAATAGGAATGCTCAGCCTGGAGAATGAAGATGAGTGGGGTGGGTAGGAAAGCTAGCTTCAAGTACTTGAAAGGCTCTGGCAGGCTCAAGGTGGAGGAATTTGGCCTGTCTGCTTCGTGAGGGAAATAGCAGATACTTAATGTATTATACTTGTTGATTGCTTTATGGCTAGGTGTCAGAGAGCAGTCCTAAGTTCATTGTAAAGGAAACACTTGCTGACAATTACAGTGGCCCCAAAATGTAAGAAGTAGCTTTGGGAAAAAATGGCTCCCTCCCTTCTCCCCCCCCCCACTCCCCCCCACAGAAGTCATAGACTTAACACTCAAAAGGATGTTAGAAGCCATCCAGTCCAGTCACATCTTTTATGGATGAGGAAACTGAGGCAGCCCTCAGAATTTACATAACTCAATTTCACCCTTCTTAGCATCAGAGTTTTAGAGCTAGAAGGGGCCATTGGAGGCCATTGAGTTCAACCTCATTATTTTATGGTTCTGATGTTCTTGAGTATTTGTGTTTGGGTGCTTGTACTTGGACCCCAATTTCTCTCTAGCCTCAGAAACACTATCCCTGGCAGTTTCTCCTCAGCCCAAGGACACTGTGCCTAGCAATTACTCATTAGTGGGCCCCAGTAAGACCCTTATCTCTTTCCCTGGTGCAGTTACAAACAGTACATGAAGGAATTATTAGTTTGAACTAGCTTTGCGCTGGGTCATAAAGACATTCTTACCCACTGGACTATCTATACTTCTGCCCTACCTCATTATCTACATCCTGGGCTCCTCATTATCTGTATTCTAGACTTTTTTTTTTTTTGCTTTTTGGTGAGGCAATTGGGGTTAAGTGACTTGCCCAGGGTCACACAGCTAGTAAGTGTTAAGTGTCTGAGGCTGGATTTGAACTCAGGTCCTTCTCACTCCAAGGCCAGAGCTCTATTCACTGAGCCACCTAGCTGCCCATTCACTGAGCCACCTAGCTGCCCTCTGTATTCTAGACTTAAGACATATGTATACTCCCTACATTTATCTTGTCAAACAAGACTTTGACTGGTGGCAGACGGGACAACTCTCAGTTACCCCTGAATTGTAGTTAACTTAGCGACATAGCAGGCCTAAAACCATACCTCCATTTGATCCTTTATAACAAAGAATGTTTTTTAAAAGAGGAAGAAGAGGAAAAAAAACACAACAAAATATCAAAATATCAAAATGATCTGACCTATGCAATATTTCACACCTTTTGGAACTTGACCTCTACAAAGGAGGGGTTGGGGGAGGGGAGGGAGTATGCTTTCTACTATCTCTTTGTGGCCAACTTGTCCTTGATAACGTCACCCCTTTCCGGTTTGATGCTTTGACAACTGTTCTTTCTACACATTGTTGCATTCAGTGTGTATGTATATCACTTCCTTTGTTCTACTGACTTCACTTGCAATTAGCTCATGGAAGTCTGTTCTTCCCTACCTTCATCATATCTGTAATTTCTTTTGCCACAATAATTAATATTCCTTTAGTTCATGCCCCATGGTTTGTTTGTTCAGCCATTTCCAAGTCAATATACCTACCTTGCTCTCATAAAGAAGCAACTGCTATAAATATTTTGATTTACATGGAGGCCTTCTTTTTGTCAGTGACTTCCTTGGGGTATATATCTCCCTATCTTATATGGGAATAGTTCCAATGAAGGAAGTCATCCATTTTAGGAACTAATTTTTAAAATTCCATTTCAATGGAAAGTTTTTGTTTCAAGAAGACAAGTAGGTTTTACCTAATATGTGATGAGTTGACTAAAAATTGGTTTTCATGTTATGAGAAATTATCCTTAGAGTTTAAATTTGAAGGGGTTGAAAGTTTAATTCTCTTACTCCTCAAAATACCCCTATTTTGGGGGCAGCTAGGTGGCACAGGGGGTAGAGCCCCCTGAAGTCAGGAGGACCTGACTTCAAATCCAGCTTCAGACCAAAACACTTGACACTTATTAGCTGTGTGACCCTGGGCAAGTCACTTAACCCCAATTGCCTAAAAAGAACCAAACCCTGTTTTTACAAGATTTTTGGTGATTATATCAAATGCAGAAACCTAAGTACAAATAGAGCAGGGGTGGGGAACCTGTAGCTTCGAGGGCACAGGTGACCCTCTAGGTCCTCAAGTGTGGCCTTTTGACCAAATCGGTGAAGTTTGGCTGAATCAGTCAAAGGGTAGCTCTTGAGGACCTAGAGGGCCACCTGCGGCTTTGAAGCTGCGAGTTCCCCACCCCTGTCCTACAGCTTTGTTAGCCGGCACATGCACAGGGGCAGGAGTGTGGAGAAAGCAGTTTGATAGAAGACAGTATCTCTGCTAAGGCAGCTAGGTAGCACAGCAGATAAGAGTGCTAGCCCTAGAGTCAGGAAGACCTGAGTTCAAATCCAGCTTCTGACACTTACTGACTGTGTAAGCTGGGAGTCATTTACCCTCTATTTGTCTCAGTGTCCTCAACTGTAAAATGGGTATAATAACAGGCCCTGCCTCCTGCGGTTGATGGGAGGATCAAATGAGATAATACTGTAAAGCACCTGGCACACAGTAGGCACTATATAAATGCTACTATTATTATATATGAAGCTGTAATGTTGATCTTGCCCACAGAGATTTGAAAGAAAAAGAAGTCTACGGAAAGAGGAAATTGTAAGGATATTCATTACATGCAGGTGATAAAAAGGCTGATAAAGTTCAGCACAGTGGCACTAAGCCAACTCTTAACAAACTGACAAAACGTATTATCACCACTGCAAGAGTGAGTTTATAAAAACAGGATTCTCCTTAAAATGAAAGAAAAGTGATGTGGTATTCTGAATGTGTTTACACTCTATGACTGTGGGAATTGGGGAATTGAGTTCAACACACTGACTTCTTCTTGTGATTCAATTCTGGATCTAGCTCAGTTCTTTTTCCATTCAATTACAGGTCTGGTCCAATTTCTGTCATGTGAGAAAACTTTATTCAATTATGAGAATTGTGAGAAAACTTTTTTGCATTGTTTGAACCTAGACCTGAGGGGCTGGGAAGCTGGACCACCTCTCCTGTTGCTTTGAGACCCTTAACTAAATACCTAGATTATGCTGACCAGAAACTCAGTTAGATCTGAAGATCCATGCAGGAGTTTTCTCACAATTATGCATCTCAAGCAACCTATATGTGTTATCTGAAAACTGGCCCTGTACTGGTCAATCAGTTACTATTTCCTTGTTCCTTTGATTGAATACAAGAGAATGGGCCGCCTCTTTTTTCTGATTTTAGGGAATTGCACCTGTTTGCTCTCCCCCTCCTAACTTGGAAAGTGTCTAATCTTTCCTCCAATTAGAAATCAGATTACCTAATATTGTATCCTGGTTGCTTTCTTTTAATGGATAAAAACCTGTCTCCCCTTGTATTCAGAGTCCAATGCCAACTTGAGGTGGCCTACTCCTGATGTGTTATACAATTGGCATAGATTGTGTGATAAATCAATATGTTCAGAAGCTTGAATCTTTGTTTCCTCAATTATTTTAGATTTTACTATCACATTACTTAGAAATTACTCAGCATACAAAAAGGAAGGTCAGACTATATTTTATATTCATGCCCACCTTTTCTCCTGATGAAGCCCTTGTACAAAGGATGGACAAATGGATTATTTATGTACCCGAAGCTACATTTGTTCTGCCATATTTTTAAGGCCTTGCTTACTTTTAGTAGCTTTTGCTTTTATGATAAAGAAGAGGTTAAGTAACCCCCTCCTTGGCCCCATATCCTTGGAAAATTTACATGCATCAATAAAGATGCTCTGAATATTGTTTTTAACATTTATAAACACAAGTAACTTTTAATAAATTTTACAATAAGGCTCTATTTTCTATTAAGAAAAAAGTAACAATGCGTGAGTGTATCTATCTTTCCACAGCCCCTGCAATAGTGACTATTCTTGTCTCTGGTTATTTTTGCCATTTTTCTGGCAAGATTCTTTCATTTTCAATTCTCTTATTATCAGTGAGTCAGAGTGTTCTTTCATATAGCTGTTAAGAGATGGCAATTCTTCTTTTGAGAACTGCTCAACTGTTCATATCTTTCTATAGGGGAAATGCTTTTGTTCTTATCAATTTCTGTTTGTCTGTATACCTTGTAATCAGACTTTCATTAGACAGAGATATTTGATAGACACATTTTCCCCTCATTCAACAGCTTTCTTATCATAGATGCATTCATTTGTTTTGTGCAAAAGTTATTCAATTTAATGTAAACAAAATGATCTATTTTATCTTTTGTCAATGCCTCTTTTCCCTGGGTAGTTAAGAATACATCTCCTTATCTCCTACCCATAGCTGTGAAGCGCAGAAAAATCTGCTTCTCTCTATATTTAAAAAAAAAAGATACAATTTTTAATATTTTGAATTTATTGGAGTGAGGATTTCTATTTTACATAAAATGTGTTTG
Source organism: Phascolarctos cinereus (assembly GCF_003287225.1). NCBI lineage: Eukaryota > Metazoa > Chordata > Mammalia > Diprotodontia > Phascolarctidae > Phascolarctos > Phascolarctos cinereus. The sequence goes on along the minus strand of NW_027555958.1, from coordinate 19,900,160 downwards.
TGGACCCCAATGTGACAGTAGTTGTTCTGGGAGTATTTGAAGAATGAGATACAATACTAACCATAGACCCCCTTGGAATGACTCAGTAGCCCTCCAGGATTCCATGGTCCCCAGCCTGGGCTACCTCAACTAGGTAATGTCTAGATAATCTTCATTTCATGGTTCTTTAATGACATGCACAGGTTGGTATAACAGCAGGGAAACACTGTGGGACAGTGGAAAGAAATCTCATTGTAGAGACAGTAGTGAAAGCCTCAGTTCAAATCTTGCCCCTGATGTTTTCAGTAGACAAATCATTCCAACTCCTTGGTCTTCATCTGCCTCATCTGTAAAAGTAGGCATTTAAACAAAGAGCCTTTCAGGTCCCTTCTAACCCTAGAAACCCATGATCTGAGGTTACTCCCATGCTTGGGAAGATCTCTCTCTTCACCTCTGCATCTTGGAATCCCCATTTCTGTTGAAGACTAAACTCAAATGTCACCTTCTCTAGGAAGCTCTTCCCAATTCCACCCCCCCCCCCATTGATCGGTGTTCACTTAGCTGATGTCCACACTTATTGCCCCTCAGGAGACTGCAAGGTTTTTGAGGTCAAGGACTGGTTTCTTTTTTCATCTTTGTATTCCCAGTGCTTAGTGCAGCATCTAGCACTTAGGAGGAGCTTCCTAAGTGCATGTGGACTTTAGCTGGATTGTAGAATGTGTGAAGGGGGATATAATGCAGTCTAGAAAGATAGGTTGTGGCAAGCTTGGGAAGGGTGGGGTTATATTTGATCCTAAAGGGAATTTGGAGTCATTAGAATTTCTCCAGCAGGACACTGATGCGATCCAATTGAGGAAAATCCCTTTGGCAGCTGTGTGGAGGATTGCTCAGAAGGAGAAGGGTCTTATGGGAAATAGGTTAGGAGGCTATTGCAAGGGACTAGGCAGGAGATGATGAGGGCTCCAACAAGTCAGTGACTGGCCCTGTAAATGGACTAATGCAAGAGGTGTTGTGGAGGTAGAAATGACCAGATCTGGCAACTGATTAGGTATGTGTGGTGAGGAAGATGAGGATGACAGTGGGCTGACTGAATGATGGTAGTGCCCTCAATAGAAATAGGAATGTTCAGAAGAGGGTCAGTTGAGGTGGAAGGGAAGATAATGAGATCTCTTTTGGACATGTTAAATTTGACATGCCTTTGGAATATTTAGTTCTTAAAGTCTACCAGGTAGCTGGGGATGGAGCTCATGGGAGAGCTTGGGGCTATATAGAAAGATCTGGGAGTCATCAGCATGGAGACAATAGTCCAACCACGAAAGCTGATGAGGTTACCAAGAAAGAGTACAGAGAGAAGAAAAGAGGTCCCAGAACAGAACCTTGAAGAACACTCACAGTGAGTGAGTGCCATATAGAAGATGATCCAGCAAAGGAGAGTGAGCAGGAGTAGCTGGGCAGGTAGGAGGAGAGCTGAGAGAGGGCACTTTCACCAAGATGAGGAGCTGAGAGATTGTCCTGGAGGATATCATAGTTAACAGTGCCAAATATAGCAAAGAAGTTAGAGTCAAGATAAGGACAGGGAAAAAAAGGTCACCAGACTTGGCAATTTTTAGATCTTTGATTACTCTGCAGTTTCCACTGAAGAAAGTCAGAAGCCAGATGGTAAAGAGTTGAGAAGTAAGAAGAAAGGAAGTGAAGGCAGCAAGTGGAAATAGCTTTATCTAGAAGTTTGACTGAGAAGGAGAAGGGTCATATAGTGTGATGATTTGAAGGGATAGCAGAGTCCATTGAGGGTGTATTCATGGGCAGCTGGGAAGGAGTTAGTAGAGGGAAGAGATCAGACCAGAGACATAACTGTGAGGACAATCCTCTGGAGAAGATGGTAGGGAATGGGATCAAGGGAACATGGAGAAGGGTTGGCTTAATTGAGGAGAAGGATCACATCCTCATCAATCAATGAATGAAGAACTGGGGATACAAGTACATGAGAGATTGGAGGAAGAGAGAAGAGATTAATATTTATAAACTTCTCAGCATAAAGTCTGGCACACAGTAGGTGCTTAATAAATGCTTGGCCTCTTTCTCCTCCTTCCCCCTACAATGTCAAGTGGTTTTGAAGAAAGGAAGAAGAGGAACATGGAGCAAATGACTGAGTGGCTTTTTTCTTAGTAAAGTAGAGGCAATGTCCTCTGATTAAAGGTATGATGGGAGGAGGAAAAGGTTTGAGAGACATGAGGAGAGAAGGTTTGGAACAGTCACTGCAGTGAATGGAATAGGGAATTAACTAGGCAGATTGCCTGGTTGCAGTGAGGACCCCCTTGAGTTTAGCTAATACAGAGAACCTAGTCAGCATTATTGCATGATATCCTGCACCTCCATTTGGCAGCATGTGAGAAGTTCTGTGGTTTCAGTTGTATCCCACCCTTCGGGGTTTTGTTGGCAGAACCTAGAGCAGTTTGCCATTTCCTTCTCCAGCTCATTTTATAGATGAGAAAACTGAGGCAAATGGGGTTAAGTGACTTGTTCAGGGTCACACAGCTAGAAAGTGTCTGAGGCCAGATTTGAACTCAGGAAGATGAGTCTTCCTGACTCCAGGCCCAGCACTCTATCCACTATGGCACCGCCTAGCTGCCTAGCCTGTGAGTAGACATTGATATTATGATGAATTTTTTGAAAATTATATTACCGGGGAAGGCTCCTTGGGGAGGGGAGGTAGGAAAGATATATTCAGAAATGAAGGTGAAGTAGAAATAAAATCAATAACATTTTAATAACAATTATTGTTGTTGTTATCATAAGTAGTAGTATATTATTATAGGTGGTATGATGGATATAAAGCTTTCTTTGGAGCCAGGAAGACCTAGATTCAAGTCCTACCTGTGATATATACTGGCTCTGTGACCCCTGGCAAGCCCCTTAACCCTTTCAGTGCCTCTGGGCAGCTGTAAATTACAGAGCAGATACCTGTTCACATCAACAAAGGGAGTTTCTCACTGGGAGTTCTACACCAAGGTCCAAACCAGTAACAATGTCAATAATAATGACCAACATAGGAACCCTTGTAAGGGCAAATATACTAACCACCTTTTGGGTTAGATCCTCTGGAGCCAGGGGGCAGAGGCTCCAGGGGGCAGGGTGATAAATTTTGACAGGAGGCAGGAAGGATTTTTCAGCCAAGGGCACTCCCCAAGAGGGGCCAGCCTCGGTGGGGACCCACAGTGGGTACATGAGGGCTCCGGGCCCTGGGTGGGGAAGGAGAAAGGATTCTATGTGACTGTGGTTTTCTCTCCCAGGCCTAGAGCTGTGTACTGAAAGACACAAGGACTTCAGGACATGTGAGAGAAGCATGATGCTGCCCCTTCACTGACACTTCTTGCCAGGCTCTGAATACTCCTCCTCTATGCCCAGCTTTCAGCTCTATGCTAGATAGGGGGAGGGGGGAAACAAGAGAAGCAGCAGACCCCATTCCTGATGCAGCTGCAGGAATGGGGAGGGGGTGCCATTGGCATACCCATGGAGCAATTATGGTAGATATATGATTAATCCATTAATCCATCCAACAAGTATTAAGGATCAGAAATGAGGGTAAACAGCAGTTCCCCCACCAACTGTGTGCCAGGCTTTGTACTAAGGGCTGGAGATACAAAGTCAAAGATAGAAACATCTTCATCCTCAAAGAACTTACATTCTGTTAGGAAAGACAAAATACCCATCTAAAGGTAATTTAAAAACACATATCACTTTCTCCCCCCCCCCTCCCAATTGCCACACCTCTCCTCCCCAAATCAGGTACCTAGCCTGAGTCTCATATTTCCATGGCCTTTTTCTCAGATGCTGTCAAGGTCCCCACTAAAGCTTAGCTCCCTGATCATTTCCATTTCCACAGGGGACTCTGACAGACAGAAAAACACTTCAAGGCACACAGTGGGAAGCACCGGCCAGCTCAGCCTCTTGAGTCAAAAGACCTGGTTTCATTTAACCATATAAAATGAGAGAGGCGGTCTCTAAGGCCCCTTCCAATTCTGGATCTGTGATCCTTTGAATTTAAGCCCTAATAGTGTGATTTCAGGCACTGTGACAGGCAGGCAGAGGAGAGATTTTTGGATAAGAGCCATGTTTTTCAAACGGCTCCTGTTTCGCTAATAGATACATAAAATTAATCCTCCATAGTTATTTGACTTTTACTTTGGCAAGAGGAGTGGGCTCTTAGGAGATTACATTTAGAAATGTCTGCCACCAAGCAGCAGGAAGAAATCACTAACCTTGTTTTTGAAACCCCTAACCTCAGAGCCAGACCCACTTCCCCTTGCCATGGTCATAGGGGTTGCACCTTCATGAGATCATCTGACCAGAGAACTAGAGGTGGAAGGCTTGGCAGCCATCAGGTTCACTCCAGGGCCTTGTGGTGAAATGACTAGACCAAAGTCACATTGCTAGTCAAATGACCACACAGCTCCACGGCCCGTGGATGAATTCTAGGACAGCTTTCACATCACCTCCCATTTCTCCTTCTCCCCTCTCAGTCGCTCTTTTATTATGATTGAAGGGAATGGTTCTGCCCAGGCTCAGGATAAATGAATACTAGGCCAATGCGGAGGTTCAGGCAATCAGGAAATGTGACTTGAACCCTCCCTTACCCACACCAACATACATGGTGGCAGGGGTGGGGAACCTTTGGCCTCAAGGGCACATGTGGCCTTCTAGGTCTGGGTCCAAGCTTTATAGAACAAATCCTTTTATAAAGGGGATTTCTTCTGTCAAGTTTAGATTCAGTCAAAGGGCCGCACGTGAGGACCTAGAGGCCGCAGGTTCCCCTCCCTCCCTGCCCCCCTGTCCTGGAGCACAGCTTCCAGAAGGGAAAGTGAAGTGAGGGGGCAGAGGGGAAGGACCTTTGAAAATAAAGCCAGGATTTCCCCTGAATTCTCAGTGACTCCATGGAAATGACTCAGGGAAAAATCTTGACTTTTATTTTCAAAGGTGGGTGAGGGAAGCTTCAAGCCTGGTTTGCTGGTCATCCAGTCTGTACCTGAAGACTTCCAGTGATGAGAAAAGCACGAGTGAAGACAAAGGCCCTTCCCATCCAGCCATCGAACTTCCGCTGGTCTGTTTGCACCTTTCTTTCACCAGCTGTTCCTGATTCTGCCCTCCAAGGTCAATCAGAGCAAGTGTGATCCCTCTTCACACTAATGTGTGGAATGCAATGGGGCTGGCCGGATGACAGCTCCCAAGGGAGTTCCCAGCTTTTCCTGCTGCTTCAGCTGCCTCTCTTCCCCTCTCCTTCCCTCACTTTTCTAACACCACTGCCACCCCCTCCCTTCTCCAAATCCTCTCCTTCATCCTTCAGCACATTCTCTTGGAGATGGAAATGCCTTTACGAGTCAGTCCATCCAAATCCCTTGTTTTACAGATGAAGAAAATGAGTCTGAGTGTGGAAGAGATGTCCTCAAGATCACACACACCCCTGTAGTAAGACCCAGTAGAGAGAAATTAGAGTCTCATAAGACGTGGGTTCTAATCTCACATCTTGTGGGCTCTGTGACTGTGGGCAAGTTACGTTATTTCCATAAGCTTTAGTTTTCTCATCTATAAAATGGGAATAATAATAATACCACAGGTACCTACTCCATAAGATGCAAGCCTTAGAGGGCTATTTAAATTGCAGAAGTCCTCCTGAAGATAGTTTGGGCTCTTTCTTCCACATCATATGCCCCAGTCCTCTTCTTTCCCTACCTTATTACTTCTTCTCTTTCTCCTACTCCACCCCCATCCTCAGCCTCCAATCTCTCATTGTTATCTGTTACTGTTAACTTCTGATTCCAACCCTTCAAAGGGGAGGGAGGATGGTACAGTGGCTAGATCTTCAGATTGGTTGCTGGAATTCTTGGGCACCTACTTCCTGTCTCTGGGTTTCTGGATTTCAACTGTTACTGTCCACTTTGACCATGGCCAGATCATGTGTTTTAGATTATTAATAGGAAGAACTAGTGTTTACATAACCCTTAAAAGTTTCCAAAGCGCTTTACACATTTTATCTCATTTGATCCACACAATAACCCTAAGAGGGAGGTGTTATTACTACCCCCATTTTACAGACGAAGAAAACGAGACTGAGAGAACTTTAATGACTTATCCACAGTCCCACAGCTAGTAAGTCTTCTGGGTTCGTGATAGTTGCATCACCACCACCTACACTTCCCAATGTATACACCTGCTCTCTAGCCCAAGGCCATCCTTTATACTGAAGAATTTTTAAAAAGATAAAAACTCATCAACCTAGAAAAAGTCTGGTATTATACGCAGTGACGTGTACACCCGTAGTCTTTCTGCTCCCTCCCCCACTATCCTGCAAAGAAATGTCCTCTTCATAGAGGACAAAATTGCTCATTATAATTTTGCAGGATTTTCAATGCAGGAGATAATAGTAAAATTTATTTAAAAATAATAATCATCATTGAAATTTGTATAGCACCTTAATGGTTGGAAGGCATTTTATCATTTGTTACCTCATTGGGCTGTCCTAACAATAATAGTATCTCATTTTCCTGATGAGGAGACTGAGGCTCAGAGATTGAGTGGCTTGTTCAGCTAGTATAGGTCAAGAGTAGGATTTGAACTCAAGTCTTCTTGACTTTAAGTTTAGCTCTCTCTCCACTACACCTATACTTAGATCTAAACTGTCTTTCTGCCTGTGCCCTCCTATCCTTTCAGTCTGGTTCTTTGTAGGCTCTGTGCCTGGCCTATTCTCCCTGGGTGGATCTCAGACCCCACACTCTGCACTTTCTGTTTAGGGGAGAGAAGGGAACCAGAGACCATAGCTAGTGAGGGAAGGCTGTCTCAGTCACAACTGTGAAGAGGGAACCCAGTTGACTAAGAACTGCCCAATATATCTTCATAGGTCTAGATCTGGAAGGGACCTTACAGAGCACCTAATCCAAACCTCTTCATTTTACAGAGGAAGATGTGGAGACTTGTTGAGGGAAGTTAAGAGACTTACCTAAGGTCACACAGCCAGTAAATAATAGAAGCAGGATCTGAACCCATGCCTTCTGGCCCCACAGCCTGTTCTCTTTCCATAGCTCAGGGCTGGGCATACAGGAGGCATTTCTACAGAATCAGGGATCTCATAGCCCTAAGCACTTTGTTTTATTTTATTTTTTAAAATTCTCACAAAAGCATTTTTTAAAGTATCAATGTATAGTGTGTTGATACAACAGACTTCCCAGCAAAAACCTATTAAAAAGTCCATTCCTGGAACACTTCATTTTTGGATTGTTAACAGAAAAGGAGGGCTGTGAGCTCTCCTCCTGACAGCCTAATATTAACAAGTGATCATGGTAATTGATGAAGTTCTGTTCTTCCCAGGCCTGGCTTCAATTACATTGCTTTGGCCAGCCTTGCCAGATGGATCCTTTTGGCTCATCTTTCTACCCTCTGCATCCTTTCACAAGAGTCTTCTCATGTCTCTCTGAGTTCATTTCTATCATTCCTTGGGACTCAGTAATATTCTTATCTCATACTTTTACACCTCCCCCTATCCCACCCCCAGCTCTATCCCAATGGTTGCAATGTCCTCATTTAATGGACTGAGTAAAGAGAAAAGGAATCTGAGACCTAGAGAAGGGAAATGAGTAGTTTAAAGGTCACCCAAGTCAGTTGATGGTAGAGGCCAAATTAGGATATGGGTGTCCTGATACTTGGTCCAAGTGTCTCTATGATCTGGAATTGAGCCTGTGAAGGTATGTCAGCTGGGTAAGTGAGGTTCCTTCAGCTGGTCATAGAAGCCACTGTCTGTGGTACAGTGGAAACAGCTCTGAATTTGGAGCAGGGACCAGAGTTCAAGCTCCACTCTTCCTTCCACTAGTACCTGGGTGACCTTGGTCAACCTCCCCAGTTTCCTTCACCTGAAAAACAAAGGAAATCATTCTATGGAACTCTAAGATGACTTCTGGCTCTAGATTTATGAACCTATGAACCTTTCCCAAGCCAATAGCAGCCAACTTGCTTTAATTCAAACTGTCTCCTAAGTGTCATTAGGAATGCAAGAAGGGCTGAGTTTCTGGGTACTTGATTCCAATGATTAACCAGCTGGAGCCAGCCCAACTCTTGAGGAGGAAATCCTGCCAAGGACCACCCCCTGATGATGGAAAAAATGAGGTTTAGAATCTCCCGGATCAGGTCTTTTTCAGTGGTGCCCAAAGTAAACTGCTTGATTCAGCCCCACCTCCAACTTCCCTTTTCTTGGGTGGCAAAACACTGGGGATTCTTTAATTCACGAGAAAGGATATTTCCTCTTTATTGGAGAACTATAAAAGGAGTGGAGAATCCAGTGAGAAGTCAGAGGAGCAAGAGTAGCACATTACCTAGGGTTCTCCTATCTGGTTTGGTTTTGTTCTGTTTTAAAATTTTTTATAAGTATTTAACTATTTACAAAAACCCCTAGGTCCATTCCTCGATATCTTCTCCCCTGAAAAGACCATGAAGGCTTCCGTAATGATTCTGCTTCACCTCTTACTTATGGTTATCTGTTGTCCAACTGCCTTTGCAGCAGGTAAGATGGAATTCCTTCTACTTGCCTTTCCTCTCTTCTCCTCTCCTCCCCTCCCTGTGCTGAAGGTATGGGTAGCATGACCTCTGCTTCCTGAGACAAAGAGCGTAGGGATATAGAGTGGGATAGACTTAGTGTGCTTGGTATGAGATCTGCAGAGTTGAATGGAATGGCCAAGTGTTGGGGACTGGGATGGAGAGGGGGAGTAAGAGCCAGGAATAGAAAGGCTAAGTGCTGGGGAGCAGGGTCAGGCCACAGCATGCATTGCTGTACCAAAGCATCCCTGCTATACCAATGCAATGGGGAAAAGCAACTGTATTCGAAGTCAAGAGCCCTGGGTTCTAATTATGGTTCACCATTACCTTGAGTAAATCCCCACCCAACCGGAACCTCAGTTTCCTCACCTGTAAAATGAGAGGGTTAGACTAGCTAGTCTCTAAGGTCCCTTCCATTCTGATATCCTGTGATTCCATGGGAAGTCAACTAGACTCAGGGAGGGAGCGGAGGGAAGAGAAGTAGGCAGACAGCAGGGGAAAAGAGAAGGAACAGGAGGTGTGAGGTGTTATTGCTACTACTACTACTACTACTATTACTGCTACTACTGCTGCCACTACTGCCACTACTGCCACTACTACTACTACTACTATTACTGCTACTACTGCTGCCACTACTGCCACTACTACTACTACTACTATTACTGCTACTACTGCTGCCACTACTGCCACTACTGCCACCACTACTACTACTGCCACTACTACTACTACTACTACTACTACTACTACTGCCACCACTACTACTACTGCCACTACTACTACTACTACTACTACTACTACTACTACTACTGCCACCACTACTACTACTGCCACTACTACTACTGCCACTACTACTACTACTACTACTACTACTACTACTACTACTACTACTACTGCCACCACTACTACTACTGCCACTACTACTACTACTACTACTACTACTACTACTACTACTACTACCACTACTGATCCTACTACTACTACTGATCCAGAAAGCTATTTACACGTGCCTTAAGATTTGCAAGGCACTTTCTAGGCATTATCTTGTTCAATCATCGCAACCACTCTGTAAGGAGGGTGCTGTTGCTGTCCCCATTAGATCAGCCTCTTCCTGCTGAATTCTGGGTCCAACAGGTTATTTGCTCTCTCTGAGCTTTAGTCCACCCACCCCCATTGTGTACCTCTCCATTCTCTTCTGTTGCATTCCAGGTCTTGCTGCCATACAGCAAGACAGACAGAATACTGGTTTTTTAAAGATGGGCTTTTGCTTGTGACTTGGGGGCCTTGGAGAAGCACTGGAATTCAAGAGTACCTTGAAGGGGGCAGCTAGGCGGTGCAGTGGATAGTGCACTGGCCGTGGAGTCAGGAGGACCTGAGTTCAAATCTGAACTCAGACACCTGATGCTTAGTAGCTGTGTGACCCCAAACAAGTCACTTAATCCTGATTACTCACTGAAAGAGCAGGGGGGAAAAGTACCTTGAAGGACCACGCTTCAACATTTTTTTTTCTCCATAAGAAAGAAACTAGAAATAGTAGGGTGAAAAATTGTATTTCAAAGAGAAATTATAATATCTGCCTGTAATTATTCACATTTAATGTGTGCTTATACAGACAGGAGAATTTACAGTAAATCACAGTAAAATTTTTTTTTTAAGTCTGTATCAATTAATGTGCCAGGTCCTTCTAGTGTTAAAAGAGCTTTGCAGTTTCCTGAAGGCGTCTAGATGAGGAAACTGAGGCAAACAGAGATGAAGTGACCTTGTCCATGCTCACATAGTCAATATCTCAGGAAGAATTTGAACTTGAGTTTTCCTGACGCCAAGTTCACAATCTAGACCTGTAGGCAAATTTAGAGTTCCATCCCACTCATTATTTTACAATTGAAGAAGCTGAGACCTGGAGAAGTGAAATGACTTAGAGCCAGGAGTACAACCAGATTCCCTGGCTCTAAACCTAGAAACCTTTCTTTTTACCACACTGGAGATGGGAACAAAATAGTAGGAAGGAAGGGAGGGAAGGAGAAGGGAAATAAGCATTTATTAGGCACCTACTATGTGCCAGGCACTGTGCTAAGCACTTTACATACATTATCTCATTTGATCCTCGTGACAACTCTGTGAGGTAGGTGCTATTATTATCCCCATTTTACAGACTGGTGCAGATAGAGGTTAAATGACCCACCCAGGGTCACGCATAGAAGGTCGGATTTGAACTCAGGTCTTCCTGGCTTCAGGTTCAGTGCTCTGCCCATCACATCGCCTAACTGTACTACTTAGGCGTAGGGGCTGGGATCTGGGCTCGGTTCTGTGGCATCATGTCTCACCCCGACACTGAAGTGTACGCTTTCCTGGGGAAATGGCAGTATCTTGTTTCATGTTTGCATTTCCAGTGGCACTTACCCAGTAGGTGCTTCTTGCTGAATTAAATTGAAGTCCTAGCTAGGGGTCTGAGCACCAAAGCCCCTAAAGCAGACACAGAGAGAAAGGAGAGGAAACCCTCTCATTCTGTCTTCTAGGAGCTGCGGTCATTCCCTCGACTTGTTGTGTGAACTACATACAGAAGGCAATCCCCTCAAGCCTGGTGGCCAGCTACCAAGTGACCAATCGGAGTGCCTGCTCCATGCCTGGAGTGATGTGAGTGTTTTGGTCCTGGGCCTACGAATCATTCGGGCTTCTCCTCTTCACTCTCCTGGACTCTGTAACCAATCAATTCATCACCTCATCTTGATTCTCCCTCCCCAGCATCTCTCCCACCCATCCTGTTCTCAACACTCATATGCTCATCTTAGTTTAGGCCTTCAAAAGCCTCCAAAAAGGTCTCCAATCTCTCCTCTACTCTACCCAACTTCCATACAACCACCAAATTTATTCAGTCCTAATGGCTCCCTGGAGGTCACCTCCATGTAATATTCTGTATCCCTCTTCCATGTCATGGCACAGGCTGTCTACCATGCCTAGAAGGCTCCCCTTACACCTAAATCATTTTGTATCTGTCCCCTATTTACTTATCTCTAAATGTGTTGTATTCCTCCCATTAGAATGTAAACTCCTTGAAGACAGGAACTGTTTCACTCATTTAATAACAATAAGAGCTAGCTATTACATAGCACCTACTATGGGCCAGGCACCATGCCAAGAGCTTTACAAATATTAACTCATTTGATCCTCCCTGGGAGGGAGGTGCTACTATTATCCCCATTTGACAATTGAAGAAACTGAGGCAAAAGAGGTTTTAGTGACTTATCCAAGGTCACTTGTTATTACCATTGCTGTTGCACAGGGCCTGGCTATTTAGTAAATGTTGATTGATCCATTGGGTCTATTGACTGAGGAGGGGTGTTATAGGGTGGCTTCTTCTGCCCCAGAGTAAGTTATGCAACCCCAGGAGGCCAGACTATGGAGCTAAGGTGACTACCCTACATGACTCTGTGGCTTCTCATACACCCAGTGAAAAAGAATTGGTTGTAGGTTCCTAAAGCTGGAAGGAAGCTTAGAGGAAATCTGCTTAAACCCCTTCCTTTTACAGAGAAAAATGAGCCCAGAGAGGGCAAGGGACTTGCTTCAAGCCTCCCAGCTAGTGAATGATGGACAAAACTAGGAAATCTGTGTTGCAAAAGACAGAGTGCTGGGCTTAAGTCAGGAAGGTCTGGGTTTGAATTCTACCCCAGCTACTTACTAGCTATATGACTCTGGGCAAGTCACCTAATTCCGTATGCCAGCTTCTCTTATCTGTAAAAAGGACCTGATGAACTTGAAAGGCCCTAGCAGATCTTGGATCTGGAGCTTCTTTTCCACCTGCTTCCTATGGGTTTTCATAGCTATCTTCTTATTTATAATGTCTTCATGGACAACGGGTGTGGGACATGTTTCTTACTGCACCACTTCCTCTAAATCACTCCAGATTTCATTTTATGTATCATTTTTTATGGTACAGTTATTTTCCATCACATTCTAAGTTTTCCATTATGACCTGGGTGAAATGTGGTGGCCAGGGGCAGTCCCCTTGAGATTGTGGAGGCCAGGAAGTTAGTCCCCTCCCCTTCTTCACCCTTTCCCCTCTTTGCATCCTCCACCTTCATCTCTTCCTCCCTCCCTCCCCCCCCTCTCCTTTCCTTCAGGTGCTAAGTGCTCCCTTCTCTTCAAGGTTAGGATTTTGAGGTCATCATTATTATCAGATCACACTGATAACAGTTTTGGTTTTCATTCCAGTCCATTTCTTGATCAAGTCTCCTTTCTCCATATTTATCATATATTCCCCAAGATATTCACCTTTAATGTATGATTTTCTCTTCCTCCCTCCTTCTTTCCCTCTCTCCTTTCTTTTTCTTTCTCTCTTTCTTTCTTTCTTTCTTTCTTTCTTTCTTTCTTTCTTTCTTTCTTTCTTTCTTCTTCCCTTTATTATCTTTCTTTCTCTTTCCTCCAGGTTTTCTCTTTTATGAAATGAGATGATTTAATTTGGGGTATCCCCAAATTTCCTTCTGTCTCTGATCATCTGTTGTTCCTTCCCCTATAGCTTTACCACCAAAGCCAACCGACAAATCTGTGCTGACCCCACAGGGCAGTGGGTCAAGGATCGCATGAAGATGATAGATGCTAAGAAGGCCAAGCTGTCCCTGGGGGCTGGGCCAAAGGCCTTGAAAAACCGCCGCAAGAAGCCATCTTCTAACAGCACCACCATGGATCACTAGGATGGGGATGGTATCTACTGGCCAGCTGCCTGGTGGGATGGAATGGGTGGTGGAGAAGGTGGTCTTCCTCCTTCTCTCTCAGCTGGACCATCATCAGAGTAGATGGCTAATACTTTGTACCTCCCAGGTTCCCAGATGCCAATTTGCCACCCATGTGACCCAAAGCAAGTCCTCTTTGCTCTCTAGGCCAGGTCCCTTCCTCCTCCTCTGTAAGATCAATGGAATCAGAGATCTAGATTTAGAAGCACCTAGAAGCCACCGAGCCACCCTTCCTCCGCTTCATTTTAGAGAGGAGGAAACTGAGGCCCAGAGAGACTTAGCTGAAGTCATGAGTTGGCAGAACTGGGGTTCAGACCAGGGCCTCTGGCTCCAGTTATGGCCTGACGGGTGATCTCTATGATCTCTTCCATCGCTAATGTCCTGTGCTGGTTACCAAATGAGATGATGTAGATAAACTGCTTTTTTCTACTTTCAACTGTTCCATCAACATAGACTCTTTCTTTCCATCCTAACCCCCGGCTCTGCAGTCAATGGCCCCAGTCCTGGGGGGGGGGGGCGGTGTGAGGGGAGGAAGGGAGACGAGGATTTCACTGGGAAAGGATGCCTTGGTTACTCTTGTACCATTGACAGGGTGGAATCCTTGCCCCTCTTGACACAGAGGCTTGTAGAAATGCTCTAGAAGCCCCAATTTATAAGCTCTTTCTCTAGAAACATAGATTATTTCATTGTAGGCACCTGACTCAGAGTAGTAACAAACATTATTGATTGACTTGCTTGATTGTCCACCATGAGCAGAGTGAGAGAAAATATGGCCTAGAGGATATAGGGTTAAGCTTAGAGTCAGGAAGACCTGGGTTCGTAGCCCCCCCCCCCATACTGGCAAGGACCCTGCATGAGTTGCTCTGTTTCTAAGTACCCCCATGCAGTTCTCTAAGACAAGTTGCCACCTCAGTCACTGAAGGGAATTTCTACACCAGATGGTCCCGCTCCCAAGAGATCACAAGACTGGAAGAAAAAGAAATGTGCAAGACACTGGATTATTGATGTGCCTGAAGCAGTAGTCACATGTTATCAGGGAGACAGAGGCTCCGTGGACACTCTTGGGCCAGACCCTAAGTGAGCCTTGTCTGGGGCCTCTCCATGTAGCTGTTACTTTGAGTTTGGGCTTGGGGGACCTGAAAAGTTATCCCCTCAGGGATCATGATATCATTAGAGTGGCATTTTACATTTTACAGATGAGGAAACTGAGGCAGAGAGAGGCCATGACCTCCCTATGGTCACACAGCTAATAAAAGTCGGAGGTAGAATCATAACCTAGAATAGACCTGGAGGTGACCTTGTCCAATGGCCTCATTTAACAGATGAGAAAAACGAAGTCCAGCAAGATGGGCAATCAGGACAACTTGAGGGTGTGGAGTTACAGTATTTATGGGGGGAGAGGGTTAATTTCTGTGAACTTCTTATATTATAACTTATATTATAGTTATTTGTGTATTATATATATATATATCTTATCCCTTTTCCTAGAATGTAAGTCCCTTGAGGTCAAGACCTCTATTTCCTTCCTTTGTATCTTTGTATCTGCAACTCCAGCCCAGTGCCTTTTATTGAATGACTGTTTAATAAATGGTTATTGAACGAAATAAACTGAACTTTGGTTGAGACGGGGCTGAGAGAAGGTCCACGGGCATGTTTTCACTAGCAGTTTTCTGATAGATAATCTGAAAGTCGGATTTCCCCATCTCAGAGAAGAAGCCACTGTTTGTTTTTGAGAGGATTTGCCAAAAGGCTCCTTTTGCAATTAGCTGCTGTGGGGGGTAAATGTGCAGGATTCAGAGTCAGACTCGACGAGTTCAAATCACGCCTCAGACATTCCCAGACTGTGTGACCCTGGGCGAGTCATGTCATCTTTCTGCGCCTCAGTTTCCTCATCTATAACACGAGGCTAATAATATCACTTGCCTCACAGGGTTGCTCTCAGGAGCAAATGAAATATTGTGTGGAAAGCATTTTGCAAACCTTAAGATGCTCTAGAAGTCCTAGCTATTATTATTTGAACAGTTCACTCCCTCAAAACTTTCCACTACCCCCAAAAGTCACTTGGCACTCATTTTGTGTAAAACTTTATAGTGCTCAGAGAAGCACATTAAAAAGATCCACTGTTGCTCAATCTCAGTAAAGTGGTGGCTTCTGGGAGAGTGAGGAGAGGGATTTAGTCTCTGCTGCAGCTGCCTGAAGCTGCCTGTGGGAAGCTGGTTCTGAGGTGCGAGGGCCTGAGGGGCTGCTGCTTTCCCAACCTGCATGAGGGTGAGGCTGCGTAGAGGTGGGGAAACTGAGGTTTAAGGACCCACCCAAGGACAAATGTACAATGAACAGTGGAGCTGAGGTGGGACTGCAGGATACATGCCTTCGTAGTCTGCCTTTGGGGACCTGTTTCCTAATGGTTTCAGATCTCAACCTGGAGACATGGAGACCATCCCAGGAAGTAGGTCCCCTCAAGCTGATGGGGAGATGACCTTCACCAGAGGGGCTTAGCAGAGAGGGGAGATCATACAAAAAGAGGAAAGAAGGCTGGGAGGGCCTCATAAAATGTTGGCAAGGTCTCATTTGGGAATATCCTCAGAAGACTCGTCCTGCTGGAACATTCCCTCTCTCTTCCCCCCTCCTCAAATTTCAGCCAACCTGGAGACCTCAGGCCAGTGGCTTTGCAAGGGAACAAAGTACTTTTGGCATCTCATCAGTGGAGTGTGGGCTCTAAATGGTGCTGCCAGTGATGTAGATGGGCTGCATTGAACCATTCCTGTTTTTACCGAGCACCTTGGATTGAGGACACCTTGTGCAACTCTACAGGCTAGATCTAGGTCTCAGTAAATGGAGTTAGGGGTCTATCTGTAAAGAGGGTTAGGGTCTTTTCCTTCTCCCTCATTCCTCACAACCAATCAATGGCCAAGTCATGTCAATTCAGTCTCTGTGACCTCTCTCTCACATATTCCCCCCTCTCTCTACTCACACAGCCTTACTACCTAGGTCCCAATCACCTCTCGCCTAAAATATTGTTATAGCCCTCAGCTGATCTCCTTGCCTTCAGTGACCTGCATAACCTAATCTATCCTCTACACAGTTGCCAAAATAACTTTCTAAGGTACATGCCTGATCGTGTCATTTCCCTGCTCCAGAGCACTTTGGGGAGGACCCTTAGAGGCTACATTTTACAGAGGCTCAGACAGGTTAAGGTAGGAGTGGGGAACCTGGGCCTTGAGGCCACATGTGGCCTTCTGGGTCCTTGGGGGCAGCCTTCTGATGGAATCCAAGTTTTACAGAATGAATCCTTTTATTAAGGGGATTTGTTCTGTGAAGTTTGGATTCACTCAAAGGGCTACACTTGAGGACCTAGAGGGCCACATGTGGCCTCAAAGCCATAGGTTCCCCTACACCTGGGTTAAGACTTCCAGTTAGTAAGTGTCAGAATCTAGAACCAGTTTTTGGAACTCCCAGCCTATCATTCTATCCAAAATGTAAAAAAAAAAATTAAAATTTTTTTTTAAAAAACCCTAAGCCTTATTAAACAATGAAGCAAGGCTGGGTTGACTGCTTTGAGTAGAGTTGCTGAGGACTCCCCCATTTGCTTCCCCAGAAGTTGCAATGACCTTCCAAAAGTCCCTTGGCTCAGACATTGGACAGCAATGGGATGAAACAGAGAGCACAGGCCCTGAGACCATCTGTCCTTGTTCCCACTACTTGCAACTACTCTGACAGTTTCCATTCTCCCACCTCTATGCCCTCCCCTTGACTGGTATAGCCGGTTGACCTCTGGCTGCTCATACCTGGCAAGGGTGAGGCTCTGTAGCTTAGGAAAAGTGTGTGAATTCCTTGACGTCATTCTCAAACACAATATTCTCAGGAAATCTCTCCAGGGAGCCCCTTCCCTAATAAAAAGAAGGTCAGCCTCAGCCTTGGGACTATTGTCAAGCCTGGCAGGGTTTGAAGGAACACTGAAAAATCATGAGAGTCTCCAGGATAGTTCTCTGTGTCTTCTTGGCCGGTGTCCTCTGCTCCACAGTCCAGACTGCCATACGTAAGGCTGCTCCCTGGCTGCTCCCTGAAGTGCCTTTCTTTTCTCTTAGGGCTGGGTGCTAGGAGAAAGTGATGAGGAGGATGGGGCATGTCCAAAGTCTGTCTGGCTTGGTTTTTTAGGAGGCAGTAACATTGCCAGGTACTGCTGTGAAAGATACAGCTCCAGACCCATTGCCAGGAAGTTTGTACGGACCTATGAACTCGCCAAAAGCAGCTGCTCTCTATCTGCTGTCATGTGAGTATGTCTTCTGGCCTGGAGGATGGGGAGAGGGGCTCAGAGATGCCGAAGACAAAGCAACCTTGTGACCAGGCAGGGTGCTTCTCATTCATTCCTATCCCACCTCCAAAATGGAATGGTGGGCAAGTCACTTTCCCTATTTGTTCCTCTATTATCTGCAAAATGGGGATAAGAATTCTATGATCCTAAGTCACTTAATCTCCCTGAGTACAGGACCGATGTATTGATGATGCCGCCTGGTCTAGCTTCTATCTTTATGTGGCATTTCTAAGAAACTACAGCTGCTTCTAGGAGAGTTGTGTTGTTTTGTAAGTTTGTAAGTTGCATTGTTGTTGAGCTGTGTCTGACTCTTTTTCTTGGCAAAGACACTAGAGTGGTTTGCCATCTCCTTCTCTAGTATGTTCCTATTTTACAGATGAGGAAACTGAGGCAAACAGGGTTAAGTAACTCGCCCAGGGTCACACAGCTAGTAAGTGTCTGAGAATGGATTTGAGCTCAGATCTTCCTGATTTCAAGCCCAGGGCTCTATCTACTGCACCACCTAGTTTTCCCATGGGAAAGTTATAGGGGTCTAATTTTCCCTCTGGGTTTAGGGTTGGAGTATATGCAACCTGAATGTGTTCTGGGAAAGCTGGGGGTAGGATGGGATGGGGAGGAGAACTCTTGTATGACAGTGAAGTAATAGATCATCAGCATAGAGCTGGAAGGAATGTTAGAGATCATCTAATCCAACCGCTTCATTTTACAGAGGGGGAAACTGAGGCCTTGGAATGGTAAGTGATTCAGGATTATACAATCATAGCTGTACAAATGAGATATGAGAGGAAGAACCGACACAGAGGAATTAGATGGGGGAGGAGGGCTGGTAGCTCTGGAAACCTGCTTTCATTCGGAATGGGTTCAAGAGGGAACAATACATACATAGCTAGAAGAGTATAAAAGTGTTCTAAATTCAGAAAGAAATAAAATGCTAAGGGGATAGGGAGGGGGGAGAGGATAGGAGAGGCTCCGTAGAGGGGGAGAGGAGGGACTAGCTTAATGAGGGGTATGGAAGGATGGTTAGATTAATGGGAATGGGGGAGATAAGAGAAGGATCCTTGGCAGGATAAGGGAGGGATCTTTAGAGGGGAAGGTGAGGAAACAGGTCAAAGGGGGGCATAGAAGGGTGTTTAGATTTATGGGAAAGGGAAGATAAAGGAAGGATCCCGAGAGAGGAGTATAGGGTAAGTAATAAGAAAGCAAGGTAGAAGTAAAGTAGAGCAATGTGGAGGGATAGGAAATAAGAGATATGCACAAATATAAAACAAAGATCAAGAGTAGAATTTGTATCTGGCCACAGACACGTGACGCTAGCTATGTGATCCTAGGCAGGTCACAACCCAATTGCCTCACCAAAGAGAGAGAGAGAGAGAGAGAGAGAGAGAGAGAGAGAGAGAGAGAGAGAGTAGAATTTGTTAGGAAAAGTAGATGTTTATGTATGTATGTATATATGTATGTGTACATATGTATATGTGTATGTATATATCTATATATAAATATATTCATGCTTAATTGTAGTGGGGAGGGAGGGGAGGGAGGGGGAAAAAGAAGAAAGTAAAAAGTGCACGGCAGAGAACAAAAGAAAACTTTCAAGGAAATAAAGAAAAGATGGACAGCTCTCAGCACAATGCATAGCATTTATTACATAGGCTTTCTTGAAATAGAAACTTATTGCTATATATTTTGAATTCTTTTATGTTCTGCTGTACACATGACATGTTTTCTTTTCTTATTTTGTGTTTAAGTTTTAATATTTAAGTTTATAATATGCTTTTTTCTTTTCTTATTGTGTATTTAAATTTTAGTATTTAAAATAAAATAAGACTCGTAGCACTAGATATGGAAGGGCCCTCGGAAGTCCTTTCTTTTACAGGTGAGGACAATGGGGTCCTGGGAGGCTTAGATGACCAAGGTCACATGGGGAGTAAACATTAGAGGCAGAGCAGCATTTGAACCCAGGTCCACTGACTCCAGAGCCTGTCCTGTCTCCAAGTCCAGGACAAGACACTAAAGGGTTGTTATGAGGAAGCATTTTGCAAATGACAAAGCTAAGGTTGTGAATCACTGGTGTTATGGCCATGATGGGGACACAGTCAAAAGATAGAGGTGTTTTTTTTTCTCTACAGATTCATCACCATAAAAGGACATAAAGTCTGTGCTAATCCCACAGCAAAATGGACTCAGAAATATGTGGCTTCCCTGAAATCCCAGAAGGTCCTTATTTGAAGTTGACCTCACACCCAGAGCTGGAAGGGCTCAGCATCCCTGCTGCCTGCTCAGTAACCCAGCAGCCCAAAGAGGCCAGAGACCCATTGCCACAGATTGGCCTGAAGAGTCTTTGGTTTCATGACTGAGGGGAGGAGAGTGGACTTGTGCAGCAGATGCTTTTACTATGAAGAGGTTGCCTTCTTCGACAGGACTTGTGACTTAATGCTATTACAATAAACGTTGTTGGTCTTCAGCTGTGTTACCTTTGAAACACGATATAGTGGAAAGAGGGATGAGGTCAGGTTCAGGGGACCTGGCTTTGAGTTCTGGCTGTGCTATTTGCTAAGCATATGACCTTGGCAGATGGCTGTACCTGAGTTTCTCATCTGTCAAATGAGAGGGTTTGGCCTAGAGGCCCCTTCCAGCTCTAAATTTCTGAGTCTCAATTTCCTCATCTGACAAATAAGTGACTTGGGTCTCTAAGGTCCTTCCAGCTCTAGACTTATGATCCTATAATTATAATAGCTAACATTTATAGGGTACTTTAAGGCTTGCAAAGTGCTTTACATAGTTATCTCATGATCCTCACAACAACTCTATGAAGGTATTATTATCATTCCCATTTTATAATGAGGAAACAGAGGCTGAAAAAGTTTCAGTAACTTGCTCAGGGTCAAACAGACGGTAGGCACCTAGGGAGCAGTTGAACTCAGATCTTCCTGCTTTTCAGTCCAGTCCTAGTCACAGCACCATCTAGCTGCCTATCCTCTCACTGCGTATGACCAAAGGAAAGGGAAGACAGGCTGCTCAATCAGTTCATTGCTGTTGATCAACTGGTAAGTCAAGCAATACATCAAAAAGCTCTTGTTAAAGCACCTGCTCTGTGCAAGACACTATTGTTGAGTGGTTTCAGTTGTGTCTGACTCTTCATGGCCTGATACAGGGTCTTCTTGGCAAAGACACAGGAGTGGTTTGCCATTTCCTACTCCAGCTCATTTTACAGATGAGGAAATTGAGGCAAAGAGAGTTAAGTGACTTGTCCAGCGTCACACAGCTAGTAAGTGTCTGAAGTTGGATTTGAACTCAGGTCTTCCTGACTCCAGGGCCAACACTCTATCCACTGTAGCACCGCCTAGCTGCCTGCTAGACACTGGGATACAAAGACAACAGGGAAATAATCATTGTCCTCAAGAAGCTAAAGTTCTAAATTGGCAGCTGACATATCCATATCCTTGTATCTACAGAAGGCATACAAGAGATAGAAGGTAACATTGGTGTGAAG
Source organism: Phascolarctos cinereus (assembly GCF_003287225.1). NCBI lineage: Eukaryota > Metazoa > Chordata > Mammalia > Diprotodontia > Phascolarctidae > Phascolarctos > Phascolarctos cinereus. The sequence goes on along the minus strand of NW_027555958.1, from coordinate 19,879,078 downwards.
GGCATACAAGAGATAGAAGGTATCTCTGGTGTGAAGGACATACAAGAGATACAAAGTAGCCTTGGTGTGAATGGTATCAGAGGCCCAGAAGGATCTCAGGCTGAAGAAAATGCTTCAGTGAAGCTTTGAAGGAAACCAGGGATTCTAAGACTTTTTGTGGATGTGAATCACATCTCTCCAATGAGACCTTGAGCTCCTCCAGAGGAGAGGTCACAGCCTCATCATTATAGATTAGAAAGGGGGCTGCATTTGGAGTGGGAAAAATTCAGAAACTCACCTCTAATCTCTGCTACTAATAAACCATGTGACATCTGGGCAGTTGTTTCCTTTGTCTGGGCCTCAGTTTCCTCCTCTGGACAATGAGGTAGTTGGGTATATATTCCTATGTGATCAAAGACAGAAAGAAAAATCCCGTATACATAAAAAATATTCATAGTGGTACTTTCTTGTGGTAGAAAACCAGAACTATAGTGGGTACCCACTGACTAGGGAGAGGCTGAAAAACCTATGGGACATGAATTTAACGGATCATAGAATCAGAGAACTAGAGCTAGAAGGGCCCTCAGGGGCCATCAAATCCAACCCCCTCTTTTTACAGTTGAGGAAACTGAGGCCCAGACAAAAAAGGTATTTTATCCAAGGTCACATAGGCAATAAGTTGCAGAGCTAAGATTCAAACCCAGGGCTTTTGATTCCAAATCCTGAGTTCCTTCCAGCTGTCTCTTCATTCTAGGCTTAGTTTAGGCAACTCTGAGCAGTCTAGGACTGAATCTGGCTGAGGAGAACCCTGGATAATTCTACCAATTCAGGAAATAGGAAGGAAAGACAGAGCTATAACTAGGGCAGAGTGAAAATGACTTTGTCCCAGAGTACTACTTCATCACCACAGTGGTCTTCTGACACCTCCCTATACACGTACAGGTTGATATCCTGACAAATGTCAGAGATCTTTCCACAGGCCCACACACACATACCCACACCTATTCTTCTACCTCTCTTCCAGACATGGAATTTGCCCTGGATAGCAGATGTCCTATTTATACCTCTGGAGAGAGAATAAGATCAGCTAGGGGATAAGATCAGACACATAACAGTTACTAGCTGTGTGACCCTGGGCAAGTCACTTAACCCCATTGCCTAGCAAAAAAAAAAAGAAGAAGAAGAAGAAGAAGAACATTAGCCTGGAAATCAGGAACCTAGGTTCACATCCCATCTGGCAGGTAGGTAATGCAGTGCATGGAGCACTTGGCCTAGAGTCAGGAACGACCCGAGGTCAAATTTGGCAAGTCACTTAATCTCTGCCTCAATTTTCTCATCTACAAAATGAAGATAATAATAGGACCCTCCTTTCCAGGGTTATGGTAGGGATCAAATGAGATAATAATTATAAAGCACTTTGCAAAACTTAAAATACTACATAAATGCTAGCTATTACTATTATTATCATCATCATCTGTGTGACCCTTGGCACACAGTTTCTCTGGACCTCAGTTTCTTCTTCTGAAGAGTGAAGTGAGGATGGGCTAAACTATCCCTAAGGTCTTTTAAGTTTCTATCATCCTATTGTGCTCATCAGATTGGCAAAGATGACCAAAAAAAGGAAAATGACATGTTGGAGAGGCTGGGAGAAAACAGGCACATTTTAATCAATGCACTATTGGTGGAGCTGTGAATTGATCCAGTCACTCTAGGAGACAATTTAGAACTCTAGCTCCCGACCCCCCCCCCACCGCTGCCCCCCCCCACCGCCCAAAAGTTACTAAATGTGCATCCCCTTTGACCCAAAGAGGAAAAGGACCAGCAAGTGAAAAATATTTACAGCAGCACCTAAAAAAAATTGTAGCAAAGAACAGGGAAGAAAGTGGTTACCCATGAGATGGGGACTGACTGAACAAACAGAGGAATGTAGTTTCTAATGGAATATCTTCTCATTGTAAGAAACTGCAAAAGTGCTGGATTCCAAGAAAACTGGGAAGACTTGTGTGAAGTGATACAGAGTGATGTTAGTAGAAGCAGTAGGATAATTTATCTAACCACTACAGTAATGTAAAGCAGAGGTGTCAAACTCTCAGCCCAGTGACAGAAAGATTAAAATGTAATTGAGAAATGTTTAACAAAGTAGATAAAAGTACAGTACGATGTAGATTACGTTAATTTGTGGTTTTCTTAGGCAATCTGTGGCCAGTAGGAATCAGTTTATTTGGGTTTGACATCCCTAGTATAAAGGACCACAATTTTCCAAGACAGAATTCTGCTGAACGCAATGACCAGTCCTAACGCCAGAAGACATCCGATGAATCTACTTTCTGCCTCTTGGCAGAGGGGACAGAATAGAGGCACATAATAAGATATCCGTTTGCAGATATGGCCAATGCAAGACGTTGTCTTAGTTCTGAATACTTATCTGTTACCAAGGAGCTGTTTGTTTGGCCAGGAGAGACTTTGGGAGTGGTGACAGTGATGCAAAAATCCCAGCAGAGAGTGTCAATGAAACATTAAAAAACCAACAGAAGCTGAGCCGCTTCCTCTGGTCCCTCAGTCTTCCTCGTAGCTTTGGATGGCCTACTCCTCAGCCTTGGTGCTGCTGCTCCTGACCCTTGGGGTTGTCGCCCTGGCTGAGCCGGTTCACTTTTTGGACTGTGGCTCTGCCGGAAAAGTTCAAGCGGTGGAAGTGATCCCCTGCTCTGTTCAGCCCTGCAAATTCCATAGAGGAGAATCCAACAGTGTCAATATCACCTTCATAAGGGACGTCTGGTCTCAGAACACCACAGCTTCAGTGCATGGCATTATATTGGGAGTCAAGGTACCTTTCCCTTATCCCTCAGCCTGATGGGTATAAGTGCGGCATTAACTGTCCCATTGAAAAAGGCAAGACCTGGGGGCAGCTAGGTGGCACAGTGGATAGAGCACCAGCCCTGGAGTCAGGAGGTCCTGAGTTCAAATCCAGCCTCAGACACATAACACTTACTAGCTGTGTGACCCTGGGCAAGCTACTTGACCCCATTGCCTAGCAAAAACAAAAACAAAACAAAGAAGAAGGGAATTTCCAGGGTGCTGCTCTATACATCCAGACCCCACTCACGTGCACTTAGAGCGTGTGAGCCCAGAGAGTACAAGTGCGGCCTGTCATCAGCATTCTCTGCAGTTGGATGGGGAGGGCCCAAGAGGAGGCTGACCTCAGGAATGGCTGTGCTTGAGATATCGAGGAAGTCGGTGTTGGGTCTTGGGGCTCAATTCCAAACTATGTTGATGCAGGGTAGGATGTCAAATCTCTAAGCTTTTCGACCTAAGTGCCTCATTGGGAGGCTCACTTTCCAGTCTAACATCCTGTGCGACCACTCCCTGACCTCAGTCCCTACAGCAGCTGTCAGTGCTTCAGTGTCATCTGCCTCCTCCTCCAAAGAGTTGCCAGGAGCTCTGGGTAGACGAATGGCTCTCAGTCTTAGCTGGTGTCAGCTGTTCCTGCTTTATTTCTGCCTTATGTGGCTTTTACTGAACAAATGGATTGGTTTTTTCCCACTAGTTTGTGGTGAATACACAACAGCCTGATATCAGTTGAATCTGTCTTTTTTTAACCTCATTAACTTGCAAATTCTTCATGTATCTGGAAATTCCTTTGAATAAAGTCCTTATGAATTTTGAAAAAAAATTAACGGAAGAGGGAAGATTGCAGTTCAGACGGAATTCATACCAACAGTGTAGGCACAGTACTAGTGGGTTAAACTGAACACACACCTTACGAAGTTGCATATGGTCGAAGTTCAGACTTTTAGATCTGCTCTGATTTTTCTCTTTTTATTTTGAAATGCTCATGTCCTTTGATAACTGTTATTTTTGTTGCTGGGTCGTTTTAATTATGTCTAACTTTTTATGACCCCATTTGGGGTTTTCTTGGCAAAAGTACTGGAGAGGTTTTGCCATTTCCTACTCCAGCTTATTTTACAGATGGGGAAACTGAAGCAAACAGGATTAAATGACTTGCTCAGGGTCATACAACTAGTAAGTGTCTGAAGCCAGATTTGAATGCGTGAAGATGAGTCTTCCTGATTCTCAATTTAGTTCTCTATCCACTGTACCATCTAGATGCTGATGGATGTTAAGTTCATAATAAATCCAAAAGGAAAACAATGAGATATGACCTAGGAGGAAGCCATGGGCACCTCACTGGCACCATGGGGGATTCTTGGTCATGATTTGTAGATAACGTTTATCTGGCACCCTTCTCATACCCTACCTTGCCCCAGTTCCTCAGGGCACTCAGATCAACCCCCTTGCAGCCAGGCCGTCTTGCTCTGGTAGCTGTCTTCTCTAGTCTCAGGCTTCTGGGCTCTGACTTTCTCAATCTAGGTCTCATTCAGCCTAGACTTTGTTTGAGGCCAGGTGACAATGAGACCCAATGTATAATCAATGATCAAGGGTCATCCTTCTAGGTAACACAATGTTTTAACTTTTAGATTCAGAAAAACTTGGGAAGAACTTGGGAAGAACTGAGGCAGAACAAACAAGGGTATTCAGAAGAACAGTAGATACCATGAATACAACTAGGGAAATGAAATGTCACTAAAGGGAAGTAGAGCTTGGCATAATTAACAAACCAACGATGGCCCTACAGAACAGATCACTGGGTTGTGATGAGTCGTGAAGAAAGGAAGTAGAGTCAAGTCAGCAAACATTTATTAAGCACCTACTATGTGCCAGGTTTGTTCTAAGAGCTGCAGAGACAAAGAAAGGCAAAAGTAGTCCCTACCTTGGAAGATTTCATATTCTAATGGGAAAAACAGTATGCAAAGAAGTTGGTATAGACAAGATTTATCCAGGATAAACTGGAGACAATCCACAGAGGGTAGGCACCAGCATTGAGGGGGATCAGGAAAGGCTTCCCATAGGAAGTGAGATTTTGGCAGAAGCTTCAAGGAAGCCAGAAAGCCAGGAGGTGGAGATGAGGAAGGAGAAAATTCCAATATGGGGGACAGTCAGTGCAAAGGCATGACATGGGAAGATAGTGTCTTGTTTGAGGAACGGCAAAGAGATCATAGGGCATGTGGAGGAAAGTTGTAAGAAGACTGGGAATAATGTAGGAAGGGCCCAGGTTATAAAGGGCTCTGGAAGCCAAATATCATTTCCTATTTTATTCTGGAGGAATTAGGGAAACACTGGAGCTTATTGAATGTGTGTGTGTATGTGTGTGTATGTGTGTGTGTGTGTGTGTGTGTGTGTGTGTGTATGAGAAAGAGAGAGAGACAGACAGACAGACAGACAGACAGAGACAGAGAGAGACAGAGACAGGGACTGAGAGACAGAGACAAAGAGAGACAGAAAGAGAGAGACACAGAGAAAGAGAGAGATACAGAGATAGAGGCAGACAGATAGGGAGAGAGAGAGGAGAGGAGAGGGAGAGAGACACACACAGAGACAGAGAGACAGAGACAGATAGAGGTGGGGAGAGAGAGAGACAGAAACAGGGAGACAAACAGACAGAGAGAGAGACAGGGAGGAGAGAGGTAAAGAGACACAGAGAGAGAGAGAGAGAGAGAGAGAGAGAGAGAGAGAGAGAGAGAGAGAGAGAGAGATGGTCAGGCTTGCCTTTTAGGAAGATAGCCAAGGGAGGATGGACTAGGGTGGGGAAAGACTTGAGGCAGGGGGATTAACCAGAAGGCTACTGTAAAAACCCAGGCATGAATGGATACATTCATCAGTTCCCACAGTCCAATGAAGCATTTACATTGTGAGTGGGCAGATCACTCCTTAAGCAGGCCAGTGAATTCCAACTATTTGTTGTTATATTCATTTTAGGGTAGCACCACCGTTCGATTGCAATCAGCCTTCCTTGCCCCACCGCTGCTTGTGCTGCCACACCTGGGGAGTTTAAAAACTTCTGGGCTTCCTTTATCCCTTCTGGCTCCCTCCTCCCATGATTCTTCAGTTTCTCCTTCCAGCATGAAAAAAAAAAGCCCCTCCCCCATATATACATAGAAAGAGCTGAGTTTATAGGGTGCTCTGAGGTTTCCTGTGTATAGGCATTGTACCACTGGAGTCTTTTAGCATGAGGGAAGTGCTGTTGTTATTTTGTAGATGAGGAGATGGAGGCTCAGGGATTGTGACTTGGGATTATCGCACAGCTTGGAAGTCTTAGAAGTGGGATTCAAACCCGGCTCTTTCTGATTCCCAACCTGGCACTCGCGTGTGTCCCCTTCCTTTGGACACACTTCAGTTTGTCCGGCTGCCTCTTCATCGAGAGGTCCAGCAGCGAAGAAAATATTTCAGATTTAACCTAATTCAGGCACAGATCCCAGCATCTATCTTTTCTGGGATGCCAGATTTCTCTAAGGAAACAAATAATTACACTAGCTTCTTTGGAAGTCTGTGAAGGGGCCCAGTCCAGAATGAGTCTGTGGTCACCTTTCATTGGTTCCCTTCCCTTTCCCAAGAAATAGCTATTAACCCAAATGACCTCCACAAAATAGTTATATAACTGCCTACACACACACTCGAGCACACACACACACACACACACACACACACACACACACACACACACTAAATAAGGAAATGTAACACTGGTTAAGTTTTATTTTTGTTTATCTTGGCTTATTAATTCAGAATCACAGAACTTCAGAGTTGGAAGAGAGCTCCATAGCCATCTAACCCAACCCAATTCTTTCGATATTTTAGAATTTACAACTTAGCCAAGTGGCCATTTGGCCTTTGCTTGAGCACTCCAACCCCCCAGTGAAGGAGACCCCACTCCTCAAGGGAGACCTTTCCACTTTTGGGATAGTTCTAATTATTAGTGAATTTCCCCCCCTCACTTCCAAAGAACTTACCAATCCTATTAGACACAGAATACTAGGAATTATTATCCTTATTTTGCAGATAGAGAATCCAAAGCCAAGAAAGGTAGAAGGAAATTAAGAATCATCTACTTCAACTCACACTCAGTACAGGAATTTAGCCTTTCCTTGAAGGCCTCCAGTGAGGAGGAACTCAATACCATCCACGGTAGACCACTAAACTTCTAGTCTACTTTGCATCAATTCAGACAGGTTCTTCAAGGTTTCTCTGAATCCATCCCTTTCACCATTTCTTATGGCACAAAAACATTCTATTACGTTCATATACCACAACTTGTTCAGTCACTCCCCAGTTGATGGGCACCCACTTTTGTTTCCAGCTCTATAAATAGTTTTGTTCATATGGGTTCTTTCCAGCTTTCTTTGGTCTCTTTGGGGTATCTTTGTGGACAAATTGTGGCATCACTGAACCAAAGGGCAGGCACAGTTTAGTGACCTTTGGGTACAGTTCCAAATCGCTTCCCAGAATGGTTGAACCAATTCACATTATTATTAACACACATTACTGTGCCTGTCCTCCCACTGCCCTTGTGACATCGTCATTTTCCTTTTTCTTGTTATTTTTGCCAATTTGATGTTCGTGGACCTCAAAGTTGCTTTAATTTGCATTTCTCTTATTGGTGATATATAGGTTGTTGTTTGTTTGGTTTTTTACTATGTTCATTGATGGCTTGCGTTTCTTCTTTTGGAAACAGCCTGTTCATGTGTTTGGACTATCTGTGGGAGATGGCTCCTGTTCTTATAAATGGGACTAGATGATGGCAAAGATCTTCAACTCTCTCACAAGGAGGGCCCAGGAAAGCCTCCAGTCTGGATGGTAGTGTGGTCTAGCCAGACATATTCCTCTTCTTCTAGCCAGGGAGCACCCCGGGGCCAGTCCTCTTACTGCCACAGAGTTTGTTACTTTGGGAGAACAAAGGTTTGTTGAGTTACCCAGGTTTATACCTGTAAGGACCATCTTCATACTGCAAGAGCAACGTGGTTGCTGTACCTCTGGAACACATACTGTTCTGAGATGCAGAATCACCTATATGCAATCTGAAACAAGAACGCTAGACATTGTGGTACAGGAGAAAGGACCCAATATTTGGAGTTTGAAGACTTGGGTCTGAATCTTAGCTCTGTCATCTGTGTGCCAGGCATGACCTTGGGCATAGTTGATATGTTGTTTAGTTTTGCTGAACAGCTTCCCGCCCTTCCTTTAGCTATCTATAGTCATATGAAAAAATGCTCTAAATCACTACTGAATAGAAACATGTAAATTAAATCAACTCTGAGATGCCACCTCACACCTATCAGAAATGACAAATGCTAAAGGGGATAAAGATAAATAGGTACACTAATAAGCTGTTGGTGGAGTTGTAAACTGGTCCTACTATTCTGGAGAACAATTTGGAACCATACCCTGCAAAAACTTGTGTATACCCTTTGACCCAGCAATACCACTATTAAGTCTATACCCCAAAGAGGTAAAAGAAAAAGGAAATGGACACACACACACACACACACACACACACACACAAATATTTATAGCAGCTCTTTTTGTTGTAACAAAGAATTGTAAATTGAGGGGATGCCCATCAGTTGGGGGAGTGGCTGAATCGGTCATATGATTGTGATGGAGTACTATTGTGCTGTAAGAAATGACGAGGGGCAGCTAGATGTCACAGTGGATAGAGCACCGGCCCTAGATTCAGGAAGACCTGAGTTCAAATCTGACATGACCCTGGGCAAGTCACTTAACCCCATTGCCCAGCCAAAAAAAAAAAACAGAAATGATGAGAGGGATGGTTTTAGGGGGGGAAAACATGGGAAGACCTATATAAACTGACGCAAAGTGAATGAGAAGAACCAGGAGATCATTGTGCACAGTAACAGCAACGTCATAATGATCAACTGTGAAAGACTTCATTACTTTGATCAATATGATGATCTCAGACAATTCCAAATGACTCTGATGAAAGAAATGCCATCTACCTTTGGAGAGAGAACTGATGAATTCTGAGTGAAAATTGGAGTACAATTTTTTGCTTGCTTGCTTTTTTTGCAATATGGTTAATATGGAAATGTATTTTGCATGATTTTATATGTATAATTAATTGATATCATTTTGCTTGCCTTCTCAGTGCATGAGGAAGGGGTGGGAAGGAGGGACAGAATTTGGAACTCAAAATTTAAATAGAAAAGAATGCTTAAAAATAATAAGTTTTCTGCGTATACCCTTTGACCCAGCAATAGCGTTTCTAGGTCTGTATCCCAAAGAGTTCATACGAATGGGAAAAGGACCCACATGTACAAAAATATTCATAGCAGCTCTTTCTATGGTGACAAAGAATTGGAATTTGAGGGGATGCCCATCAATCGAGGATTGGCTGAACAAGTTGTGGTATATGAATGTAATGGAATACTGTTGTGCTATAAGGAATGGTGAGTAGGCAGATTTCAGAAAAACCTAGAAAGACTTGTATGGACTGATGCTGAGTGAAGTGAGCAGAACCAGGAGAACGTTGTACACAGTAGCAGCCACGTTGTGCAATGACTAACGTTGATAGACTTGGTTCTTCTCAGCAATGCAAGGATCTAAGACAACTCCAAAAGTCTCATGATGGAAAATGCTATCCACACCCAGAGAAAGAACTATGGAGTTTGAACGCAGATGGAAGTATGCTATTTGCTATCTTCTTCTGTTTTGTATTGTTTCTTCTTTCTTGTGGTTCCTCCTATTGTTCTGAATTCTTCCTTACAACATGATCAATGTGAAAATATATTTAATAGGAATGTATATATAGAACCTATTTCAGATCGCACACTGTCTTGGGGAAGGAGGGGGTGAAAAATGTAAAACTGAAAAGCATATGGAAGTGATTGTTGAAAATTAAAAATAAATTAATAAAAAAATGATACATTCTCAGAACAACAAAAAATTTTTAAAAACTGTTAACTTGGAGGGAACTCTCCAGTCGGGGGCTCTGGGTATCTGTGCTTGGTCCTGTTCCATTTAAGATTTTTATCAGTGATTTACATAAATGCATAGATAGCTTGCTTCTTTTTTATTCAGATGAAATGAATCTGGGAGGGAATAACTAATGCAGTAGATGACAAGATTCAAATAGACTTTAGGGCAGATCATTAGACTGAATCTAATAAGATGGAATTTAACAGGCACAAATTGAAAGTCTTATACAGGTTTAAAAAAATTACCTTCACAAGCACAAGATGAGGGTTGATAGTAGCCTATCTGGAAAATAGCATGGGATTAGGGGCATCTAGGTGGTGTAGTAGAAAGAGTGCCTGCCTTAAAGTCAGGAGGACCTGAGTTCAAATCCAATCTCAGACACTTGACATTAACTATCTGTGTGACCCTGAGCAAATCATTTAACCCCAATTGCCTCACCAAAAAAGAAAAAAACAAACAAAAAAAATCATGGGATTTCCTTGGACTGTGAACTCAATATGAATCAAAAGTGTGAGATGGCAGCTAACACAATTAATAAAATCTTAGACGGCACTACCAGAGACATTGCTTCTAGGAATAAAGAAGTAGTCCTGGGGAACTGTGCTTTGATCAAACCACATCTGAAGCAACCTTCTGGGCATTATGTTTTAGGAAAAACAGATCAAGGAGAGATAATATAAGAATTGTTGGACTACCTGAAAGGCATGACATTATACTTCAAGAAATTATTAAGGAAAATTTCCCTGAAGTTTTAGAATTGGAATGTAAAATAGAAATTTTTTTTAAAAAAATCCATTACACATTGCCTGAAAGAAATCCCAAAATGAAAACCACAGGAACATCATGGCTAAGTTTCAAAGTCCCCAGGCCAAGGAGAAAATATTACAAGTAACTAGAAACAATTGAGCTACCGTCAGTATAACACAAGAATTAGTAGCTCCTACATTAAAAGACTGAAGGACGTAGAGTAAGATATTCCAAAGAGCAAAGGAGCTGGGTTTGCAACCAAGAATATCACGCAAGAGAAAAATGGATATTTAATGAATCAAAGGATTTTCACACATTCTTGAAGAAAAGATCAGAAATGAATAGAGAAAGTTTGACTGTCAAAAACAAGAATCAGGAGAAACATAAGAAAGTAAACATGAAAGGCTAATCATAAAAGACTTAATACAGTTAAACTGTTTACTGTCTTATAAGAGAAAATAATATTTGTTAACTCCTAAGAACGTTATCATGATTAGGGTAGTTAAAAAGATATACATAGATAGAGGGCTTGGGATTGAGTTGATTATGATGGTAAAAAATAAAATTGATTAGGGAGGGTAAAATGAAGCAAATCATCTCATACAGAGGAAATGCAAATTGAAGAATATTTACAGTGGAGGATGTGTGTGTGTGTGTGTGTGTGTGTGTGTGTGTGTGTGTGTGTAAAAGTCTTCTTAACTTACAGAGAAATAGGAGGGCCAGGAGTTACAATAAGGGAGGGACTCTTAGAAGGATGTACATAATAGGGAAGCAGTAGTCAGAAGCAAATTAGACTTCTGAGGAGGAATAGGGTAAAAAGAGAGACAGAAGGATAAACAGTGGAGCGGGCAGAATAGGATAGAGGGAAATACACAACTATTAATTACAACTTTGAAAGTGAATGGGATGAACTCATCCATAAAGTGGAAACCAGTAGCAGAATTGATCAAAAACTAGAACCTGACAATATGTTGTTTACAAGAGGCATATTTTAAAATGAGAGACACATATAGAGTAAAAATAAAGGGCTGCTTCAGCTGATGTGAAAAAAGCAGGGGTAGCAATCATGATCTCAAAGTTAAAGCTAAATTAGATTTTTAATTAAAAGAGATAAGCAGGGAAATTACATTATGCTAAAAGGTACCATAGATAATGAAGTAAGATATATATCAAACATATATGTACCAAATTGTATAGCATCCAGATTTATGAAGGAAAAAGTAATTGAATTATAGGTGGAAACAGATAGCAAAACTATAATAATAGTGGGAGACTTCAACTTTCCCCTCTCAGAACCAGATAAAACTAACAAAAATAAATAAATAAGAAAAGGAGTCAAGAAGATTGATAGAATCTTAGATAGGCTAGATATGATAGACCTCTGGAGAGATCTGAATGGGAATTGAAAGGAACATATGTTTCTCTCAGCTGTACATGGCACCTTTATAAATATTATCCACATATTAAGACATAAAAGCTTAATAGTCAAATGCAGAAAAGCAGAAAAATGAAATGCATCTTTTCCAGATCATAATGCAATAAAAATTACATTTAATAAAGGACCATAGAGACACAGATGAAAAATTAATTGGAAATTAAATAACCTAATGTTAAAGAATGAGGAGGTCAAAGAACAAATTATAGAAACAACAAATAACTTTATTAAAGAGAATGATAACAATGAAACAATATAACAAAACCTATGGAATGCAGTAAAAGTGGTAATCAGAGGAAAAATTATATCTTTAAATACTTATGTGAATAAAATAGAGAAAGAGTAGACCAATGAATTGAGTATGCAATTTAAAAAACTAGAAAAAGAAAAAAAATTTAAATTCCCAATTAAACACCAAATTGGAAATTGTGAAAATTAAAGGTGAGGTAAGTAAAATTAAATGTAAGAAAACCATTGAATTAATAAAAAAAAAACTTGACACTGGTTTTATGGGGAAATAAACAATAAAATAAATAAACCATTGGTTACTATGATTTTTTTTAAAGAGAGAAAAGAAAACCAAATCACTGGTATCAAAAATGAAAAGGGTGAATACACTACTAATGAAGATAAAATTAAAGCAATTGTTAGGAGTTATTTTGCTAAATTACATGCCAATAAATTTAACAATTTAAGTAAAATGGAAGAATACTTATAAAAAATAAATTTTGTCAGATTAACAGAAGAGGAAATAAAATATCTCAATAAACCTATTTTAGAAAAAGAAATTGAACAGTCCATAACTGAACTTCCTAAGAAAAAGCATCAGGGTCAGATGGATTTACAAGTGAATTCTACCAAACATTTAAAGATAACAAATTCCAATAAATTATTTGGAATAATAAGCAAAGAAGGAGTCCTACCCTTTTATGAAACAAATATGGTGCTGAGACTTAAACCAGGAAGAGTGAAAACAGAGAAAGAAAATTATAGACCAACTTCACTAATGAACATTGATACAAAAATCATAAATAAAATACTAGGTAGAAGACTACAGCAATATATCACATTGTGACCAAAGTAGGATTTATACCAGGAATGCAGGGCTGGTTGAATATAAGGAAAACTATTAACATAATTTATTATATAAATTACAAAGCAACAAAAATCATATGATTATGTCAATAGATGTAGAAAAAGCTTTTGATAAAATATAACTCATTCCTATTGAAAGCAGAGATATAAATGGATTTTTCCTCAAAATGATAACAAGGATCTACCTAAAACCATCAGAAAGCATTGTCTGTAATGGGGATAAACTAGAAGCCTTCCCAATAAGATTAGGAGTGAAACAAGGATATCCATTATCACTAATATTATTCAATACTGTACTAGAAATGCTAGCAATAGCAATAAGAGAAGAAAAAGAAATTGAAGGAATCAGAATGGGCAACGAGGAAATAAAACTATCCTTTTTGCAGACAATATGATAGTATGCTTGGAAAATACTAGAGAATCAACTAAAAATCAGTTGAAACAATCATTTTAGCAAAGTAGCAGGTTATCAAATAAATCATCAACATTTCTACATATCACCAACAAAACCCTGCAAGAAAAGATAGTAAAAGATATTTCATTGAAAATAACCATAGACAATATAAAATATCTGGGACTATACCTACAAAGACAAACCCAGAAACTATATGGACATAATTATACAACACTTTTTATACAAATAAAGTCAAATGTAAATAATTGGAGGAATATTAATTGCTCATGAGTGATCCAAGCCAATATAATAAAAACACAATTCTATCTAATCTATTTATTCACTGCCATCCCAATTAAACTATGAAAAATTATTTTATTGAGCTAAAAAAAATAAAAACAAAATGCATTTGGAAGAGTAAAAGGTGAAGAAAATCAAAGGAATTAGTGAAAAATGTATAGGAAGCCTAACAGTACCAGATTTTAAACTCTATTATAAGGCAGTGATTATCACAACTATCTGGTGCTGGCTAAGAAATAGATTTGTGGATCAATGAAATAGAGTAGGCATACAATACAGAGTGAAAAATGATAATAGTAATCTCATGTTTGATAAATGCAAAGATCTAAGCTTTTGAGATAAGAACTCACTATTTGGTAAAAAAAATGCTGGGAAAACTGGAAAGGAGTCTGATAGAAACTAGATATAGATCAATATCTTACACTATTTACCAAGATAAGGTCAAAATGGATACATAACTAGTCATAAAGGAAGATCTCATAAGCAAATTAGAAGAGCATGGAACATATTATTTATTAGACTTATGGATGAGAGAAGAATTTTTGAATGAACAAGAGACAGAGGGCATTGTGGGATATAAAGTAGATAATTTTGATTACATGAAATGAAAAATTTTTGTACAAATAAAACCAATGTAGCTAGGATTAGAAGGAAAGCAGAAAATTGGGGTGGAGGGGGTTTATAGCCAGTGTCTTGGCTAAAGGTCTTCTATCTCAAAAGCATAGAAAATGGAGTCAAATTTACAAGAATATGAGTCAGTCATTCCTCAGCTGATAAATGGTCAAAGGATATGAACAGGTAGGTTTGGGGAAAAGAAATCAAAGCTATATGTAGTCATATGAAAATGCTCTAAATCATCATTGATTAGAGAAATGCAAATTAAAACTGAGGTTTTATCAGATTGGCTAAAATGATAGAAGGAGAAAATGACAAATGGAGGGTAAGCGGAAAAATTGGGGCACTGATACACTGTCGGTAGAATTATGAACTGATCCAATCCGGAATTATGTCCAAAGAGTTATAAAACTGTGTATACTCTTTGACCCAGCAATACCACTGGTAGGTTTGTTTCCTAAGGTGATCAGGGAATAAAAAAAAAAAGCTGTATGTTGTAAAATATTTATAACAACTCTCTTTGTGGTGGCAAAGAACTGGCGTGTGTGTGTGTGTGTGTGTGTGTGTGTATCCTTCACTAATGCAGAGTTGAGAGGGAGAGTTACAACTCAGAACTCAAAATATAACAAAAAAGAAAGAAAGAAAGAAAAAGAAAGACAAAGAAAGAAAGAAAGAAAAAAAGAAAGAAAGAAAGAAAGAAAGAAAGGAAGAAAGAAAGAAAGAAAGAAAGAAAGAAAGAAAGAAAGAAAGAAAGAAAGAAAGAAAGCAAGCAACAATTAGTGGCACCTTGCTTGCTCAATCCTTGCTCTCTTTGGGAGAGGATCCCAGGGTGCTCTGAGTTCAGTCATTAATTCAGCCAGTATTTATTAAGCGCTGGCTATGTGCTAGACTAGGGGTGATATAATTTTGAAGGCATTGTGGGTATTCCCATCAATGTGATTAGATCCACTAAAATATTGAAGTATCTGCTTTCAGGAGGGAGGGAGAAAGAAAGAGAGGAGAGAAAGGTGAAGAGGGAGAGGGAGAGAGAAGGGGAAGAAAGAGAAAGAGAGGAGAGAAGAAGGGAAAAGAGATAGAGAGACAGATAAGGGTTTCTTTAGTTGGCTAAAATCATTAATAATAATGATGAACTGTCTCATTTTTTCATAACATTATACATGAAAATAGAGGCAGCTAGGTGGTGCAGGAGATAGAGTGCCAGGCCTGGACTGAGGAAGATTGAGTTCAATCTGACTCAGACACACACAGTATGACCCTGAGCAAGTCATTTAACCCTGTTTGCCTCAGTTTCCTCATCTGCAAAATGAGCTGGAGAAGGAACTAGCAAACCACTCCAGTGTCATTGCCAAGAAAACCCTAAATGAGGTCATGAAGAGTTGGACATAACCAAAATTACCAAACAATAATATACATGAAAATCAGCTGGAGAAGTCAATACTTTTAGTCAAGGGAAAAGACAATGTCAGCAGGTTCTGTAGATGTAGGTCCAGGCTGGGGGCCATCTGGACTCCAGAGTTCTATACACATCACCCCTCCCCTTTCTGCAGCTGGGAGAAAATACTCAACACCACTTGAACCAGGTTATAGTCAAGCCAAGTTCTGTTCCCAAGAGATTCTTGGCCTTGGCCTATGAAATCACAACCCCACCCACAAGGGAGTAGGTTCCTTGTACTAACGCAAGTTTCTTAAGCTTTTTTGGGTTATGGACTTCTTTGCCAGTCTAGTGAAACCTATGGAGTCTTTCTCAGAATAAAATTTTTAAGTATATAACATAAAGTAATAGGAATATACAAGAAATGAATTATATTGACATATAGTAATCAAAATATCACACAACTGATAAATGTCAGAAGGAGGGTTTGAACCCAGGTCTTCCTGACTATAAATTCACTTCATTATCCTCTACCCATCAAGCCTCTCATCTTGGATAGATACCCCAGGAAAACAGTGAACCTCTAATATCTATAATATACAAGGAATTGATTCAAATACATAACGCCAAGGCCCACTCCCCATTAGAAAAGATATGAACAATTAGTTTTCAAAACAAAACAAAAAAGAGAAATCCAAATGATCAATAACCATATTTTTAAATGCCCCAATTCACTAATAACAACAGAAACGAAAAAAACAACAACAAAGTTCCACCTCACGCCCACCCAAGGATTGGAGATTTCAAGTCTGCAGACACCTCAGAGGCCATCAAATCCAAGCTGTTCATTTTATAGATGAGGAAACTGAGGCCCAGAGAGATGGAGTGAGTGGTCCAGGGTTGCCCAGATGAGGCAGGATTCACATCCTGGTCTTCCTGACTTTAGATCCTGCTATCTATCCACTATATTACACTGCTTCCCTGAGATCGGGAAAGATGACAAAAATGAAAGCGGTAGATGTTGGTAACACTGTGGGAAGAGAAGTAGGAACCCAGAACCACTGTGGCTGATGCTATGAGCTAAGAGTCTAAGAGCTCTGGAAAACAATTTGAAGTTATACTAAATAAGAAAAAAAATCAATAAACTATAAATATGCTTTGACTCAGCCATAACACTAGTAGGCACATAGCCTAAAGAAGTCAAGGACGGAGAGAAAGGTCCTATTCATACAAAAATACTCATATCAGCATTTTTCGTAGTTGCATAGAGGGCAAATGTGCCCAGTGGTTAGGGAGTGGCTGAACAAATTTGGGCAGATCTTAGGATCATAGATTTAGAGCTGCAAATAACTCAGAAGTCAGTGAGTCCAACATCCTCATTTTATAGAGGACAAAACTGAGGTCAAGGGATTTGCCCAAGGTCACACAGCTAGTAAATGGCAGATCCCAGATTTGAACCCAGGTCTTTGGAGGGCACCACCCTGCCTCCTCTGAGTGAATGTCATGGAATATTATCGTGCCATAAGAAATGAAAGAACATTGCACATACTGTCAGACATGGTCGGATATGTTGGTTGTCTTTGCCAAGCTGTTTTCTCTCTTTTTCACACATTTTCTTTACAAGGGATCATTATAAGCGATGACTCAGTGGTTGTGGGAGAGGGATATATTTGGAAATGAAAGTGCTGTGGGAACAAAATTCATCAATTAATGACAGCTGGAAGAGAAACAATAGCAAATGTGAAGTCAGAGAGATTTCTATGAACTGATAGAGAGAAAAATAAGCAGAATCAGAAGAACAAAAATACAGAGGAAAACAACATTGAATGACTTCTGAACCCTGATTAGTGCTGGGGTGAATAGTGACTTCAGAGGACTGGCAAGGAAGTATGGCTACCCCCCCTCTACAGAAAAGGGGTAAGCAAAAGATGCAGCATAAGCATCTTCAGATCTGACCAATGCATTGATTTATTTTGTCTGACTGTGCTTGCTAAAAGGGATGGGAGTGGGGGCATCATCAAGAAGTCATGGTCACGCAAGAGATAGAAAGAGAAATTCCATCGAAAGTTACTGCAGACATTATAAAATATTTGGGAGTCTACCTGCCAAAACGAACCCAGGAACTATAGGAACACAATTACAAAACACTTTTCACACAAATAAAGTCACATCTAAATAATTGGAAAAATATCAATTGCTCATGGGTAGGGGGAACTAACATAATAACAATGGCAATTCTACCTAAATTAATTTACTTATTCAGTGCCAACCCGATTCAACTACCAAGTAATTATTTTATAGAACTAGAAAAAATAATAACAAAATTCATCTGGAAGAACAAAAGGTCCAGACTATCAAGGGAATTAATGAAAAGAATTGCAAGGGAAGGTGGTCTAGCTGTACCAGATCTTAAATTGTATTATGAAGCAGCAGTCATCAAAACGACTTGATGCTGGCTAAGAAATAGAGTGGTGGATCAGTGGAATAGATTCTGTATGCAACACACACTGGTCAATGACTATAGTAATCTACTGTTGGATAAATCTAAAGACTCCAGCTTCTGGGATAAGAACTCACTGTTCGACAAAAACTGCTGGGAAAACTAGAAAATAGTATGGCAGAAATTAGGCATAGGCCAAAATGTTACACCTTATATCAAGGTAAAGTCAAAATGGGTACAAGACTTAGATATAGAGGCTGATACTACAGGCAAACTGGGAGAACAAGGAATAGTTTACCTGTCAGATCTATGGAGAAGGGAAGAATTTATGATCAAACAAGAGATAGAGAACATTGTAAAATGCAAAATGGATGATTTTGATTACATTAAATTGAAAAATTTTTGCACACACAAAGCCAAATAACCAAGATTAGAAGGGAAGCAGAACGCTGGGAAACAAATTTTACAGCCAGCATCTCTGATGAAGGTCTCATTTCTAAAATATATAGAGAACTGAGTTCAATTTATAAGAATACAAGTCATTCCCCAATTGATAAGTGGTCAAAGGATATGAACAGGCAGTTTTCAGAGGAAGAAATTAAAGCTATCTATAGTCATATGAAAAAATGCTCTAAATCACTCTTGATTAGAGAAATGCAAATCAAAACACCTCTGAGGTACCACATCACACCTATCAGATTGGCCAACATGACAAAACAGGAAAACTATAAATGTTGGAGAAGATGTGGGAAAATTGGAACACTAATGCATTGTTGGTGGAGTTGTGAAATGCTCCAACCATTTTGGAGAACAATTTTGAACTATGCCCAAAGGGCTACAAAACTGTACATACCCTTTGACCCAGCAGTATCACTTCTAGGTCTGTATCCCAAAGAGATCATACAAATGGGAAAAGGACCCACATGTACAAAAATATTTATAGCAGCTCTTTCTGTGGTGGCAAAGAACTGGAATTTGAGGGGATGCCCATCAATTGGGGAATGGCTGAGCAAGTTGTGGTATACAAACATAATGGAATACTATTGTGCTATAAGAAATGATGAGCAGATAGACTTCAGAAAAACCTGGAAAGACTTATATGGTTTTTTGTTTTGTTTTTGGTTGGGCAAGTTAAGTGACTTGCCCAGGGCCACACAGCTAGTAAGTGTTATGTGTCTAAGGTTGGATTTGAACTCAGGTCCTCCTAAATCCAGGGCCAGTGCTCTATCCACTGCGCCACCTAGCTACCCCCTGGAAAGACTTATATGAACTGATGCAGAATGAAGTGAGCAGAACCAGCAGCATGTTGTACACAGTAACAGCCACGTTGTGCGACGACTGACTGATAAACTTAGTTCTTCTCAGTAATGCAAGGATCTAAGATAACTCCAAACGACTCATGATGGAAAATGCTGTCCACATCAGAGAAAGAGCTATGGAGTCTGAATGCAGATGGAAGCGTAGTATTTGCTCTCCTTTTCTTTGTTGTTTTGTTTTGTTTCTTCTTTCTTGTGGTTCCTCCCATTAGTTCTAATTCTTCTTTACATCATGACTAATTGTGAAAATACGTTTAATGTGAATGTATAAGTAGCGCCTAGATAAAATTGCACACCATCTTGGAAGGGGGGAAGGAGGAGAAAATTTAAAATTCAAAATCTTATGTAAGTGAAAGTTGAAAACTAAAAATAAATTAATTTAAAAAAGAAATGAATAGAATAGGAAAAAGAGAAGTCATGTTGATATTAAAAAAGAAATAAGCATCAATAAAGTATTTTAAAAGAAGCTGCTAGGCACTAAATCTAGAGGGGAAATGAAGAAAAGAGCAGAACTCTATTGTTTCTGTCTAGTTCACATGAGGATTCTGCCATTGGGATCAGTGTCGGACACGCTAAGAAGCCTTAGCCCTAGGAGTATCACCAACCACCAGCACTCAGTCCTCTATTGTTTGACTCGTAGTGGGTGGTCTCAGTCCTGATGGCGTGGAGACACCAACATTTCTTGGAGCACAAAAACTCTTTCTTTCTCAAAGCATCTAGTGAGTCTCATACCTACTATGAGTTCCATGGTCCTCCTTATCTTACTTTTTGAAAAAAGATTGCTGTCCAGTCTCCTGACACAAGTGAAGACTCCTCTTTGCTTCTTTGACTTCTTTTCCCTCTTTGCTTGAACTGCTCTAATTCTTTGAAGGTACACTTCTTTCCGGTAAGTGACAGGTTCCAGTTAGAGAGTATTCCTCCAATTCTTTCACCTTCTCTAGGATAGGGTCCAATCTGCAATTTTTTTTAAAATACAAGGAGTTATTGAGCACATAGCAGGAACTCAAAAAAGTGCTTGTTCAATATGCAGGTAGCATGGGCCCCACAGGTCTCTGGAATGCCTTGCCATGCCAGGTTCAGTATGGAGATAGTTTGGGCAACTGTAATTGTGGCTGTTGTCCCTCCTTCATTCTCAAAGAGGACCAATGACATCATGAGGGTGATGTCTTGACTTAGAAGGGAATTGGGTTTAAGTGAGGCAAAGTCATCAGCCTCACTATCTCCTCCACAGTCCAGTGGCAAGACAAAAGGCAAGATGACTGATAATACAAATACAGATGAAGCTCCCCTTCTAGGACATTCTCTACCAATGGACCAGGCAAGAAGCGTAAATCAAAAAAGCAAAGCTCTTAATTAGGAAAAATAGAAAAGCAATAATGATATCTGCTAGCATTCATATAGCACTTTAAGATTTGCAAAGGGCTCTACAGATATTACTTCACTGTATCCTCACAACAACCCTGTGTGCTAGATGCCATTATAATACCCATTTTACAGATGTGGAAAGTGAAAAGGAAAGAGGTTGAATGACTCATCAAAGGTCACAGAGCTGGTAAGTGTCTGAAGAAGAATTTAAACTCAGGACTTCCTGACTCCAAGTGCACCACCCTCTCCATGGTACCACTTAGGGAATAAATATGAAGGGGAAATCAAGTTGTAAGGCTCTCCACCCTGCCCCATGGATCACAGGATACAGTCTCTCACAGATTCCCACTCCAATGGGAAAGAGAACACTTTTCAGACAACCTTACCTTTCTGGGGCTATTCTTGTCCTTCCCATTCATTTCCCAGGCCCCAACTGCTGCTGGCTTCCACCTCCCTTCCAACCATCCCTCTCTGCTTGAGAAATGGTCATTCACTGGTGTTCCTCTGACCTCTTGCTGCCGTCTGCTGGAATCATCCCGCTGCACTGGCTTCATTGTGGAGCTTCACTGTATTGCCTCTTCCTAATCAGCATGTGCTAAGATGTTATGGAAAGCAAGTCCACAACCATGACTACTTCAGGCATACAAAAGGGCCCTTCAAGTATTGGCAAATTAAAAAAAAGCAAGAACAAATTACTCAGTCTCAGACAGAAATTCCTCAGCCCTCCTTTCTAGCTGGGTTGGGAAGAATAATACCTCTCCACTCCTTTATGATCCCAGTAGTTAGTCTGGGTCAAGAAAATCACAGTGAGACTTCTATAGGCGTCTAGGAAGCACTTAGCAATGATGGAGCTAAGGAGACACCAAGATGGTAACGTTAGCCATACGTTCCCTTGTTCTCCTTACAAATGTGTGAGCTAAGGAACTCAAATCTACTGACTCCTTTCTGTTATAGAGCATGGAAAGAATTTCTGGAGAATGGAAATACCCAGCAAATCTCTGTCTGTTATTAGGGAATAATCTCCAAATCTCTGGAGATAGGGAAACTGAGACCCTGAGAACTTTTGTCTCCAGGAATTGGGGGGAAATTATCTACACCCCCCACAAAACCCTTCCATTAATTGTGAGCTGAGCATGGAGAGGTATGACTATAAAAGGGAACAATTTTCTCCTGTGGCTGAAAGTAACCAGTAGCACACCTGAATCAGAGGTGCTGGGTTTGAACCCCTGTTTTGCTATTTATTACCTGTGTGACTTTGGGCAAGTCATTTAACCTGAAGGGCTTCTTCCTTCACAATGCCAAAGCTATTCTATGATCAGTGAGTGAGGGAACAGTGTGAGAAATTCAGTTAGTGCTCACATGCTTCTAACCTGGTTCTTAACCTGGAGTCTGTGAACTTAAAGGGTTTTTTTTTGTGTGTGTGATAACTGTGTTTCAATGTAATTGGTTTTCTTTGTGATGCTATGTATTTTATTTTATGAGAAGGGGTCCATAGGCTTCACCAGACATCGTCAAATGAATCCCCTTCAAAGGAGTCCGTGACATAAAAAAGAACCCTGTTCTAGACTGATGCTCTGACTTCTGAGTGACTTAATGGTGAGAGCACAGCCAACAGGGTAGGGTTGAAAAATCAGAGGCGCCACGATCCTGATTAGGAGGTATAGGCAGCTTCACTAATACACAGCTCCCCTGGTGGTTATATAGAGAGATTACATAAAACAGTTATGTTCCATTTGTAATGATTGGCCTCTCAGGGTAACACCAAGAGGACCAGATTCAGGATTGATGTCAGGGAAAACTTACTCCTAGTTGGAGGTGTATTATAGTAGTAGTAGTAGTAGTAGTAGCAGCAGCAGCAGCAACAGTAATAGTAGTAGTAATAATACCATTTATCTAATGCTCTCAGGTTTGCAAATCACTTTACACATTAATCAAACATTTATTAAAGCATTTACAATTTGCCAGGCACTGTGCTAAGTTCTGGGGAAACAAAAAGAGGCAAAAAGTAGTCATTTCCCTCAAAGAACTTGCAATATAATGGAGGAAACAATATGCAAATATATGCAAAATAGGCTGTATATATATATATTATATATATATATACACACACATACATACACACATAATAAATAGGAAATAATTAACAGAGGGAAGACACTAGAATTAAAAGTGGTTGGCTGTTATCCTCAGAATTATCCTGGAAGGTAAGTCTTATTATATCCATTTAACAGATGAGGAAAACTGAGGCAGGCAGAGGTTATGCAACTTGTCAATGGTCATCTATCTGCTAAACGTCTGAAGTCTTATTTGAACTTGTCTTCCTAACTCAAGACCCAGGGATTTCTTCATTATACCAGCTAGTTAAAGTAGAATGAATTACCTGGGGAGCTAGCTGATAGCTGTTCTCTGGATGTTCTCTTAACTGTCTAGACACTCCTGAGTCTCTTTTGTAAGGTCATGGGCTCATCATGCCTCCTAACTGTAGGTATTTGCCAAAGGTATGTGCTCAGTCTTGTTTTCTTCTCCCTTTAAACTCTGTCCCTTGGTAACTTCATCAGGTCCCATGGGTTTAACTCTCATCTGTATGCCGATAACTCCTTTATCCATATAGACAGTTTATTTCTTCCCTGAGCTACCGTTCCAGATCACCAACTACCTAGTGGACATTTGTTGGACAGCCATATTAAAGTCACAAGTCTAAAACTGAACTCATTATCTTTTCCCCAAACTGTCCTCTTTTCCAAACTATCTTATTTCTATCAAAGCTGTCACCATCCTCCTAGTGTCTCAGATTCATAATCTTGGCATCATTCTGTATTCCTCACTTTCCTTCACTCCAAGTATCCAGTCACTACCTCCATAACATCCCTCCCATCTGGCCTCCTTCACTCTACTCACACACCTTTTTTCAGACTCTCATTGCTTCTAACCTAACTGGTTTCACTGACTTGAGTCTCTCACCACTGAACTCTGCTACCAGAATAATTTTCCTTAAGCACAGATCTAACCTTGTGATATCCCCCTTCTCAGTCAACTCCAATGGATTCCTGTTGCATTTTTAGGATCAAATAAGAAATTCCTCTACTCAGCTTCTAAAGCCCTACGTGACCTGGCACCAACTTATATTGTCATCGTCATTGGATGTGACATTCCCTTCACGCCCTCTTCAGTCCAGTCAGACTGGCCTTCTTCTCTTTGTTCTTAGAACATGGCGTTCTATTATCTCCATGTCTTGGTACTGGCTGGCTCCCATGCCTGGAAAGTGCTCCCTCCTTTCTTCCACTTCAGGAAATTGCTCTCTTCCTTTAAGATGCATCCCAGGCACCACAGTTTCTTGATCCTCCACCTCCACCCCCATTGCCAGAGCCTTCCCTCCCAGACTACCTGGTATTTAATGACTTTTTATATGGAGTTTATTTATTTATGAACTTTATACTGGATATATTTTCATTTGTACTTGTCTCCTCATTAGAAAGGAAGCTCCTTAGGGTAGGGAACATTTCTTTCTTTGTTATGCCCATCCACAACCCCTGGCACACAGTAGGCACTTAATAAATGCTTGTTAATTGGATAACCACTTGTCGGGGATGCGGTGGAAGAGAGTCTTGTCCACTTATGGGTGGCCTGGCACATCCTATGTTAATTAATGAATATTCTTAATAGTAATAATATTCAACTTTGAGATCCTGGGATTCCGTGGAAGAAAGACCGCCTCTTCACGCCTTCATAAAATCACTGCCCAGCTAGGCCGGCCCTCGAGGCGGCCGCTAGAGGGCGTCAGGCGCAGGTGCAGTTCGTGCAGGGAGGGCGCCGAAGCCCGCCTCAAGGGAGGTGTTCCACAGGCTCCTCTTTATCCTAGGGCGGAAAGCCGGTTCTCAAGCCGACTTCCACCCCCGCGCAGGCGCACCAGCTCCCTCAACATAGCCGCGTCCTTGCAAGCCAAACAACACCAACCTAGCCCTGCGCATGCGCACCAAGCCACTCTGGTTGGGCGAAGGTTCGCAGAAGCAGTTCGTGCGCAAGAGCCCCAGCCTGCCTTGCGCGCGTCGCTTCGGCTCCTAGGGGGCGGGGCTTCAGGGTGACTTCCACACCCTGGTCGCCAGGGCAACGGGCCCGGCTGCCCGGAAGCAGATCAAAGGACTTGGAGCCGAAGACGGAAGTGGTCGCGGCGCGAGCTCGGGGAGAATGGCGGCGGGGGTGGCGGGGGCGGCGGGGGCGGCTGCCGGGGGAGGCCGGTGCCCCGAGGTACCGTCCGCCTCCTTCCTCACGGCGCTACTGTCGCTGCTCGTGTCCGCGCCCCGACTCCTGCTGCCGCCCCCGCCGCCGCCGCCCGGGGAGCCCGAGGTGCCGCTGCCCCCCTCGGGCCTAGCCCTGCGGCCTGCGGCCTTGCGGCGAGACTGGGAAGGTGAGAGAGCTGTCGCCCCTGGCCGGGCGCTGGGCCCTGCCCCGCCCCCGGGGGGGGATCCGTGACCCCCTTCCGCACCCCCATACTCCGCCCTACCTCCAAGCTCCGCCCCTCCCCCTCCCGCCACCGAGCATCCACGCCCCGCCTCCCCGAACCCCACCCCGCCACCGCAATCCATCACCCTCCCCCATCCAGCCACTCGCTTCTCCTCGCCCCTCCCCCATCCTGCCATCGATACCCCCGCCCCTCCCACACCTGTCATCGGCACATCCTCGGCCCCCCCCACCTGCACATCACCGCCCCTTCCCCTGTCATCCCCACATCCCGCCCTCCCTCTACCCAGCCACCACCTCATCCTTGTCCTTCCCCCATTCCCATTAACCCTCTATCCTTGTCCCCCTCTGCTGCCCATTGTCACCCTGTCACTCATTCCCCCTTTCATTCATTCCCTCCTTCCTTCTCACCCTACCGCATCCCTGCTCCATCACCCTATCCTCCAATCCTCCTGTCTGTCACCACTTAACTCCTGCCCTTCATTCCCTGTTATCCCCTTATCCGTGCCCCTCCTTTATCCTTGTCACATCCAGCCCCACTCTTACCCTCTCCATCCATCACTCACATCATCCCTCCATCCTTATAGAAATGAGCTAACCCTCCTCTTCATCCCTCTCCCTCCATCTTACTCCTCCCTCATCCCTCACCCACCATCCTTTCCAGCTAGCCGTGTCACTCCCACCCAGCACACCTGTCTCCCCGTAGGAAGTCCACTTCATTCCCGTCTCTCCCGAAATCATCACTGCCCCTTCCATTCTCTTGCCCATCCTCAGCTCTGGAAGAACTGAATGAGTAGGAGTCCATCTTCATCTTCCCTTCCTGTGCAGGTACCTGTTATCCACTTCATCCTAGAGGTAGGCAGCACCACTTCACCTCCTGGTGCAAAGCACTAGCCTAAGTTCTCCTGCCCTTTCCCTAGTTACTGTTCACACCTTCGATTGATTAGAGGAGAGGAGAGTTTTGGCTTAAAGACAACCCCTGGGCTGTAGGTTGTTGGAGGAGTAAAAATTCATAGGCAATAGGGAATTCTTGGTGGGTTTTAAGCTTCTACTTTGTCTAAGGCTTTTTGAGAAGAGCGTTGTTTGCTGTCCCTTCTCCACACAATCCCTATCCTAGCAAGGCCAGTGGACCAAGTATTCCAGGAAGATGTGTAGTAGCCCCGTCTATATCATTCCTAAGTATTTTTCCAGCCTTGAGAGCTGCCACATTGTCATTTTCATGGTCATTTTTTTTCTTCCTTAAACAGCTGCTATGTGAGGAGAGGTCAGGATAACCTCAGCAGAGGAGAGGGGCACACAAAGGGTTAACTGACTCACCCACTCAGTACACCCTGAAGCAATCATAATTAATTCAACCTCCTGCCCCTGGGAGGTAGGTCAGCATCAAAACTTTAAGAAAAAAATGGAGAGGGTAGAGCCTGTTGCAAATCCAGAGTTCCGTATGCTAAAAATGTGGTCTGCCTCACTGGAGGCAGTTGAGGTGCTTAGAGATGAAAGACGTGCCAAGTCCAGAACAGAGGAGGGTTTAGAACTGTTCTGCCCCTGCCTTCAGTCCTCAGTCACAGTTGGTCCATTTCCTGTATTGTGATTCCTGATCATCCTGATTGCCCCCTGGCCTTCCTGGGAGGGCTATAACCTGGCTCCCCCATTTCCAACTAGCCCCGCTCCTGCCTTCCTAAACCAATCGCCTTCTCAGTTTACAGGCTGGTAACCTACATTTTGGTCTACGAGCATCCCCTGTCCTTGCTCTCTGGCCTCGTCATCATCTGGCGCTTTGCTGGCAGCTTTGAGAAGAGCGTGGGCACTGTGCGCCACAGTTTCTTCACCTTGGTCTTCGCCTTCTTTTCTGCCCTTCTCTTCGTCCTGCTGGAAACCCTCTGGGCTCTGGCTGGCTTTGGAGGAGTAGAAGACCCCAGGGGTTTCACTCCAGTGGCTTTTGCCATGTTGGGTGTCAGCTCCATCCGCACTAGAATGAGAAGAACTTTATTCTTTGGGGTCCCCGTCTCTGCCTCAGTGATACCTTGGCTCCTGTTATTTGCCTCCTGGTTTATTCCCCAAACCTCTTTCCTCAGCAACATCTGTGGACTCTTCATTGGCTTTATTTGTATCCTTACAAAAGGGGGACTTAGTGAAAAGTGGGACACGCCAGCCGTGGTCTAGGAAGGCAGGGCAGTGCAGTAGATAGAGCCTGGACTGTGAGAGAGTGGGCTGGATTCTCTGACTGACCCTTAAGTATGTAGCCAGCCTGGAGTAACTCCCTTAGCCTCTCTAGTGCAGCATTTCCCCACCTGGAAGACAGGCTTTGTAGGGAATTGATGAAGGTGACTGATGTTAGGAGGAAGGATGGAGGCAGATCTGAGGGAGCGCCTGTAGAGTTGCCCTGTCAGTAAGCATTTAGGAATCGCCTCGTAACTACCGGCACTAGGCACTGAATGAAGATGGACAAAAATGAAACTGCCCCAGTTCTCAAGGAGGTTCTGTTCTGCTGGGGGAGACAACGCATACCCAAACACGTGACTACCAGGAGATGGGTGCCAGTGGACAGAGGCATCAGGAAAGACATTGTGGAGAAGGTGCTGCTGGAGATTTTCAGGAAGGGAGCCCAGCGAGGAAGGAGGGCATTCTCGGGATAGGGGATGGCCCATACGAAGGCCTAGAGACAGGAGAGGGAACATGTCTGTGGCACTGCAGGAGCCAAATGGGACTGAACCACAGAGTGTGTTTGCAGGTAATCTAGAAAAAGAGCCTGGAGAGAAGGTGTGAGGGGCCTTGAATGCCAACCAAGAGTTTGCATTTGGTCCTGGAGGTAGTAGAGAGGCACTGGGGCAGGATCCAGTGCTCCAGGCCGATCACTTTGGCACTAAGTGTCAGGTCAGTCAGCTAGCATTTATTAAGTGCCATCTGTGTGCGAAGCACTGTGCTGAGCACCAAGGATAGAACTGGTGTCTGTGTTTGATCCTGAGGGTAACAGGGAACTGCAGGTAACTGGGGCTGGGAGGATGACAGGGGGCAGACTTGCACTTTCCGAAGATGGGTTTGACAGCTGAATAGAGGACGGATTGGAGTGGGAACAGGCCTGAGGCAAGGACTGCTGCAGTATTAGGTGACTGGGTGGGGGCCTCCTCCAAGGAGAGAAGGGGGCATATATGAGAGAAGTACCACAGGCAGAAGTGACAGGATGGGACAGCTGAATGGATATGGGGGCAGTGAGGGAGGGAGGAGCTGCAGCCTACCTCTGACTTCAAGGCTGAATGCCCAGAGGATGTCGGTGCCTTCAGCAATAATCAGGAGAGGGAAGGGTTTGGGGAGAAAGGCATTGAGTTTGGTTTTTGGCTTGTTGAGTTTAATTAAGATGTCTACTGGACATTCAGTCTTGACAATTTGGATAGGAGAGAGGTTCAGAACTGGATCTAGATTAGAGAATTATCAGCAGAGGGGTGATAATTGAATCTATAGGAGATGATGAGATTGCCAAACAAGCTGGTATAGAGGGAGAAGAGAAAAGGGCCTAGGACAAAGCTCTGGCCGACACTCAAGGTTAGTGGGTGTGACTTGGAAAAAGGTCCAGGAAAAGAAACCCAGACAGGTAGGAGGAGAATCAGGAGGGAGTGGTGTCATGGAAACCTAAAGAGAAGAGGGCGTCAAGAAGAATGACGAAAATTGGTCATGTCAGAGCTGTCAAGGCTAAACATTGAAAAAAGGCCGTTGGATTTGCTTAAGAGATCATTGGTAACTTCGGAAAGGATAGTGACAAAGAATAGTAGAAAAGGGAATAATGAGATCAGAAGCCAGAATCCATAGTTATAAAGAGAATGAGAGCGAAGGAAGTGGGGGCACCCATTGTAGATGGCCTTGGCAAGGAGTTGAGCCGTTAAAAAAAGGAGAGATGTGGAGCTGGGTGAATCGCATGTGGGTTTTTCAAGGCTAAGGGAGACTTGAGTGTGTTTATAGGTAGTAGGGAAGCAACTAGCAGAAAAGGAGTGATGGAAGATTAGTGAGAGAATGGGGACAATGGAGGGGGTGATCTGCTGGAGAATGGGATAGAATGGGATCATCACTTGCCTTGGCAAGGAGAAGGTCTACTTGGGGATGATGGCAGAAGACATCTGAGTGATGTGAGGTGGAAGGTTTGAGGAAGGGCAGTGCGAGGGATAGTGAACTGATGAAGGAGGTATAGAAAGATTGCCTGGTTCACATTATGTAACGTCAATTTGTGGTGGACTCAGCACAGTTTTGTCCATTTCTCCAGTTTGGGTCACATGTGGGCACATGAGTAGGAGCAGAAGCCAAGGATAATGGAACTGAGCTCTTCAATAGGATAGAGAGGCTGGGGATGTGGAGGACTTTGTCCAGTGCACTGGTTCACCAAGGGGCTAGGGTGGGGAAGAGAAGAAGGTGAAGCCAGTAGAAGGCTGATGGCCTGAGAAGAACTGAAGGCCAGAGGGTTTCAAGGGCTGTGAGGACCAAGGACAGGGCTTCTAGTTGAGAGGGGAAAGTAGAATAACAGCATTATGATTAGATAAAAGAATTTCAGATCCTATGAACATGGATGTGGAACATTTGTGGGCGATGGCCAGATCAAAGGTATGGAATGCCGTCTCTGCATAGCTGTGGTGGGCTGGAGGAATAGGGCATAGGAAAAGAGTTCCAGCTGAATTGGGAAGTTAGGATATTTGAGGGAGTATGTTGAGGTCACCTAGGATAGGGAGTGTAAATTGCAAAGGGGAGAAACTGGATGTAGGGAGACCGATGAGGAGGCTATTCAGATAGTCCAGGTGAGAGGTGACGAGTAGTCTGAACTGGGGTGGTAGCTGTGTGATTGGAAATAAAAGGACAGATTCGAAAATTGATCAGACTTGGCAAATAGTTGGATGGATGTGGGTGGGAAAGAAAACAGAATTGAAGATCAGGCTGATATTTCAAAGCTGGGAGACTGGAAGGATGGTGGCCTTCAGCAGAAGTTAGGGAAGTTAAAATGAGTTCTGTTGGGACGGGTGGAGTAGGAGATTCCTGGGCAACATGCAGTTTGGAGTGTTCACTAGGAGAGCTGGCTGTTGAGAGTTGAGAGTCTTTTCTAGGGAGATGATAATTGAATCCATGGGAACTGATGAAATAACAAGAGTGTTGAGAGAGAGAGAGAGAAAAATAGGAGGAGGAGGACCCAGAACAAAGCCTTGCTCTACACTTACATTTAGGGGCTGAGGTCCCAATGATGATCTAGCAAAGGAGAAAGAGAAGGAGTGGCCAGACAGGAAGAAGAACCCAGAGAGATCAGTTTCCCAAAAATTCAGGGGAGTGTATCCAAGCGGGAGAGGAGAGTCAGCAGTATCAGGCTGCAGAGAGGTCAACAAAGATGAGGCCTGAGAAAAGCCCCAGCATTGGCAGGGAAGAGATCATTGGTAACCTTGGCTAGAGCAGTTTGAATTGATGAAGGAGGGGGCGGAACAAAATTTCAAAGGGCCTGGGAATGAATGAGAAAAAAGCAAGAAAAGGCAACAAGTATCTAGTGCTTTTTCCAAGAATTTGGCTGTGAACAAAAGGGCAGAGAGAGTGTAATGGCTTGAAAGGGTGGTGGGGTCAAGGGAGGATTTTTGAAGGATAGGGGAGAAGGGTATATTTATAGGCTATAAGGATAGAGGAAGTTATTGGCAGGAGAATGATTGTGAGGGCAGCCTGCCACAGGAGATGGGGTGATGGGATCCTCCTATGGAATTATTTTTTCCAAGGCCTTTCCCTCTTAGAAGTCTTCAAAGCTCATCGTGGACTCAAGGACAGAGCATGCACAGGCCTCTGCTTCTCCCTCCCTCGCCCCCAGGAAGCCTCTTAAAAGCTCAGTTGACCAAATTAGGGTCTGGATGTTCCATTGCTCTCAGGGGAATCTGACTGAAATAACCAAACAATGTCCAGCTTTATTCCTGGTCTCTACTTTTCCTGTGTAAGAGGTCTGCTTAGGAAAAATGTGTGTGTGGAGGCCAGTCATTCTCCAGGTGTGGTGTGGGGACCTCTTGAGCTCCTGAAGTCAACTATTTTCATAATAATACTGAGATGTTTTATTTGCCAGTTTGATAAAGATCAGTAGTATAATTCACATAAACAAAAGCTCTTTGAGGGTCCTCAGTAATTTGTAAGAGCCAAAAGGGGTGCTCAGACCAAAAGGTTTGAGATCTGCTGTTCAGGTTGTGAGTACCAGCTGCCTGAGAGCTTACAGACCTTGAAGGGATTAATGGGGGTGGGGGGGTGCCTTTGCACCATACTTGTGGCCGCACTTCTTGTGCTAGTGTTTGCTCTCATACTGCCTGATGGAGCAGGGGGCCTTTTACTTGTGAGCACCAGACTCTGCTAGCTGTAGACCATCCTACTTCTAGGTCATGTCTCCCCTGTTCCCCGCCCCTTATAGTTGGGGGAGGTCAAAATTAAGCAAATAAACTTGCGATCAAGTTGGGAGGACGTGCCCACAAATCATTTTAATACAAGTTAGAGGGGCAGCTAGGTGGCGCAGTGGTTAGAGCTCTGGCCTTGGAGTTAGGAGGACTTGAGTTCAAATGTGGCCTCGGATACTTGACACTTACTAGCTGTGTGACCCTGGGCAAGTCACTTAACCCTATTGACTCACCGAAAAGAAAAAAAAAATACAAGTTAGAACATAAATGGCACGGCTCAATGGATTGAGAGCCAACCTAGAAGCAGCAGGACTTCGGTTCTAGTCAGATCTCTGATATACTGCCCTTGGGAGACCCTGGGTGTGTTATTCACCAATGCTCAAAGATACTAAGTTGCAGAGAAATTACCAACGTGATTCTTCATCTGGAAGCACTCCATCTCAGTGAAATCACAGGTCTAGCCCCTGTCCAGAGGATGTGAGAGACATAAACGGCATTGAAAGAGATTTGAGAAAGGAGATATCAGAGAACATGTGCATAGGTGAGGGCCCTTGAAGAATGTTTACAGCTAGAAATGGGGAAGAGAGAGCAGGCATGCTCGCCAAGTGTGGGAGATTGAGGAAGTGGGAAGGTCAAGGCAAGTACCAGGGACTGTGAGCACGTGATTTGGCAGGAGGGGGTGAAATCAGGGAAGGGAAGAGAAGAAGAAAAAAGGGACTCTCTCTTAGGTAATTGGAAAGAGCTAATGCATATTGATGAGTAATTAGAGAGAATCATTGGAAAATTTACTCTCCATCAATAAAACATTTTAGAAATACACAGAAGGAAACAGGTACATAAGCAGGGCACTGTTGGAACTGCCATGTTAAATGTAACATACACTTTTTTAACAAAACCTGTATGGAACAGTGATTCACATTTTCACATGCAAGCCTCTTTCTGTGCTTTGCACATGGAAGTATGTTAATGTTTATCAAATTTATAATAAAAGAATTTTTAAAAGACTTTGATAATCGCGGTATGTAGGGAGAAACCAATTAGGTGCCTTGTAATAGACCAGATGAGTGAGGGGATGTTGAGTGGGAATGGAGAAAGGATTTACAAAGCTTGGAATGGGTGTACCTGTGGGGCAGAGGAGGGGGAGGAGTCCAGAGGGAATTAGCACTCCCGAGAGCTCAGAGGGGTGGCGAGGGAAGTTAGGACAGGGGCATTGTGGACATGCAGAGTTGGGTGTTCTGGTGGGATATCCAGGTGGAGAGGTGTCCACCCAGGTGGAGAAGGTTAGGGTGTGGATTGTGTGCTTAGGGAGAGAGATTAGTGCAGGGATGCCAACTTGGGAGCATCTGTGTAGAGGGAATAGTTGAAGCTAGTGGAATGAATGGAGATTATTGAGGGAGAAGCTCGGGGCAACCTTGGGGAACCACCTACATCCTGAGTCAGGAGAATGTCTTCCCTCCCTGCCGTGAAATTTTCCTGTTAGCACCCGTGTCTACGCCCCCACCCAGCTGGGCAGATGCATTCTTCTCCTGTGTTCCAGCCCAGCTAGGTCATAGATGTAGGCTTGGAAGGAACCTCGCAGATGTCCTACTCCAATCTTCTCATTTCTAGATGAGGAAACTGAGGCCCAGAGAAGGGGATGGCCTTCCTAGGGTCACCTGGCTCAGGGCTGCAGCCCAGGCCCTCTGACTGCACGCGTCACACTGCACTTAGCCAGCCAGCAGTTCCTGGTATTTGTTCTGTTGATCTGTGTCCCCCTCCTCTGATTGTTCCCCCAGGCAACGAGCAAGTCCTCAGTCATAACTTTTTAGAGAAGGGCTTTCCTGCTGTTGAGGTGGATGATGCAGCCCCAGGTTGGGTCAGGGATGGGCATCTGAGTTGGAGTGCAGCACCATGGGAGCTGGGCAGCAGCATCAGAGGAGCATCTCCCTGGCCTACACCTAGAGGAGGTGGGTTCTGGTGCGTTCTGCAGTGGTTCAAGTCCATTTAAAGATAGAAGGTTTCAGAGCCCCGGTGCTTCCTGCTCCACTTGCCATTTGTTTCGTCTAATGTTGGCTTCGTTGTATGATGTGGTGAGGGGGTGGTGGAGCCCAGAGAGGTTGGTGGTCCACTGGGGGCCACGCTGAGTAGGAATGTTGGGAAGGGGAAACTTCTATCCTCTCCCTCTGCTCTGCTCCACACCCTAACACGTGATTCCTGTGCCAGCACTTAGCGGAGCCGAGCCGGAGGAGTTTCAGCTAGTTGTTGTTGAGAGAAGCCATCCCTTGTAGACTCAGGAGTCATAGCTCTTTGTAAACCTTGAAGTCAGGGTGTCCGAGGATCTAGAATTTCATCGTGTGCTGTGAAGATGATCATTGGACCACAGCATGGTAAATAAGCTCTCTAAGGAGACCTGCCCAAGGCTGCAGGGGCTGGTGACAGTCAGAGATGGGACTTGGACCCCCAGGTCTTGTTGACTTCAGGCCTAGCCTAGCCCTCTCTCTGCTTTTCTAGTGAACTTGAAAACACTAAATCAGGGTGAGCAGTTGTCCTAGGATGGGGAGCATTTTCGGGCCTCCACTAGATGCTTCCACTATTCTTAACCTGCTGCTTCAGATGGTCTGGGTTACTGTTCGTGCCTGGATCTCTCCGAGTCAGTTGCACTGAAACTAGATCAGAAGTTCCCCTTCAGTCTGTTGAGGCGGGCCACGGTGCTCAACTATGTTTCAGGATCTTCAGTTGAAAGAAGAGCTGTCCAGACCAGGAAGTAAGTACCTGACCTTCCTCTGCTGCTCCTAGAGGGATTCCTGAGGTCACAGCTTCCCAGGGTGTGGTTGGTGTGGCCTCTGGCTAAGGGCAATGGGGACGGATGGGGAATATGGGGATTGGGGACTTTGGAAAGCTGTGCGAGGATGTCTTAGCCTTCGGTGAATGTCGTGAAAGCACTGGGAGAAGAGGGGGGAAATCAGAAATGTGTGAGCACGATCCAAAACAAAGCTAAAGGCGGATGAAGCAGGAGAAGGCCAGGACGAGGCTTGTGCCGTGTCTGCCTTCCTCTGGAGCTGCCTCCAGCCCTTCCAGCTGGGCCAGGCCCTATGTGGCCCTGAGGAGGAGAATGAAAGCCATGGGTTTCAAGGCAGTGTGGACACCAAGAAGTGGGGCCAGAGAAAAGTGCTTTCCCAACAGCTTTCTTCCTCCCCTGTTTTGATGCCGTCTAGGCCAGAATATGTGGGGAGTTCTTTTGTCTCTGCCAAGCAGGTGGTTCCCTTCTCCCTATGAGCCCGTCAGTTTGGGCCGTTGGAGGGGCCTGTGGCCGGCTACTGGAGCCTGGCTGAGCTGGGGACGCCTTGTTCCTCATTGCCCAACAGGCTTTGGCTGCTCCTGGAGCCTTTCCTGGGTGTGGGCCATGAGACCATCTCCCTGTGGGAGCTGGGGAGGGGCATAAGAAAAGCAGAGCAAACTTGTCCATGTTACTTCTGGTTCCTAACTCTAGGAAGGGGCCTGGAGGGAGGAGCCCGTTAAAATGGCCAGCTCCAGTTGGGGTGGTAGCTGAATTTTTGTGCCTGCTCCTCCTTTTTTCACAACCAGAAACTCTAGCAGCACATTCAGAGGTTGAGCTTCCAAATGGTCTCAGATTCCATTCTCCTTAACCCTCCTGAGGTATTGAGGCTCATCAGCTTAGTCACAGACCCTGAATCCAGTGACCTGCCAGTTGCTGCTCCACCGCTGATTCATGGGACCTTGAGGAAGCCACTACCTTCTCTGGGCCTCTCTCCCCTTATAGAGACCACCTGTTCTCTACATTTGGCAATGAGGAGTAGTCAGCAAAACTCTATATTCAGCAAAACATTATATAGATGTAGATATAGCTATGTATATCTATGCCTATATATTTATGTAAAAGCCCTTGAGTACTGGCATATATATATATATATATATATGTGTGTGTGTGTGTGTGTGTGGTGTGTGTGTGTTAAACCTGAGTATATATTCTAGTACCCAAGGGCTTTTTTCCCTTTTCTTTTTGGAGCTGTTTGTACTTATCAATGTCAAATGTAATGACTACTTCTTTCTCTTGGCCCATTTTAGGATTAATCCAGTCCCAGGATCCTACCCTACACAGAGTTATCACTCTTACCCCATGCCGACCCTCCAGGTCATTCAGACGCAGCACCATGACAACACCCAGAGAGTGGGACCCTGGCCAGACCCTGGTCCTAGGAGCCCACCTGCCCCACCTCCCTACCAGCCAGCTTCTGGCCAGTTTTATGTACAGAGCCCCTTCGGCATTGGTCCCGTCTCCTCTAACTTCTACCCCGCTGTCTCCTGCCCTTCCCAGGGGAGCTGCCCGCCACAGCCTCCAGTCTGCCAAGGGCCAGGGCAGCCGACCCTGGGCAACAGCGCAGCCTCAGCGCCCCCGGAGGGGTCAAGGGTCCAGATGCAATGACGGACTCTCAAGGAGGGCAGCCTCGACCCACCACATCTGAGTCCTTGGAGACATCGTGGGTGAAGCCACCACAGCAGCCCGTCCCTTCTGGGCTCCAACTCTTGTGTGGTCCCTGGTTGCTTCTCTTTAGCTTTTCTCTTTGGTGTTTTGCATATTAGCCTTTGTGCGTGTGTACCTTTGCCCTTCGTTTCTCAGACTATCACACCGTGTTCTCCCAACCTTTTCTGGCCTCGAGCTAATGAGCTAGGTCAACATAAATTTTATAGTGAAGCATGATCCCTGGGAGTTTGGACCAATGTACTGTGTTAATTATTTTTTATTAAAAATGTAAAGCTCCAACACAGGTCCTTGACGCTTGTTTTCTTTTTTAGCAGAGAGGAGGGCTGGAACGCTGAGCCCTGGCCAGTGGGCACAGCCTGCTTTGAAGGGGCTTAGGGAATGGACGCTGCCATGGGCTGGACCAACACGCACAGCCCTCTCTTTCTGCTAGGCATCGTTACCAGTACTGCAGCGTGCAAGTAAAGCGTCCAGTCCTAGAAGGGAGTGGTTCTCTTTTTGCTCGAGGCTTTGCCAGCTGCAGTTTTATCTTCAGGGAAAGACTGGGAATAGCAGGGATCCATGTAGGACACTTTCCTTTGGTTCATTTAGACTTGTTTGACATATTAACAAGTGGCTTTCTTCTCAAATCTAGAGAGGAAGTTCTTCCAGTGTTGGGGGAGGGAGGCAGAGAGGGGCAACCACAAGCTTCTAAGAATTGAAATTTGGCAGTGGAGCCCATTTGCTGAGACATCTGCCAGAGGAGAGAGGCGCTTCCATCCCGCCTGGCTACAGGGTGTGTTCTCCTAGGCTTCCAGCACGTGGAACAGAGGTCCTTCTGGGTAGAGCTCTAGGATAAACAGCTTTTGGTTCCCTGGGCTGACTTGCTTCAAGACAGATGAGCTGGGATGGGTTCCTAGTCATTCCCATCTGGATTCCTTATTGGCCTGGTGGCTGTATTGATGGGGACAGGAACACTGGCCATTGTAGGGAGAAACCAGGCTCCTCAAAAAGACCCACCTGAATCTTCCTTGTGCTTCCTTGTGAGGCCACTTCCTCTTAGAGCAGAGATTTAAGGAAAGGCCAGAGGGCCTCTCCAAAAAAGAAATACTAGCAAGGGCTGGGGTGGGGAAGTGGCAATCAGGGCCAGGGTTCCCTAGGGAAATAGATGGATCCCTTCCAGGGGAAAAACACAGCTTACTAAGGAGAGGAGTTGTCTGGCGCTATCGATACCCTTCTCATGCTGGGGTGTTGCCGTCTGGGGGAGCATAAAGACATATGAAGATGCATCTTTGGATGCAGCAGACAAGAAAATGTCGTTTGACTCAGTTGAAAGGAATGAAGCTTTTCCCCTAAAAAGCGTCCTTGTCATGTGCCCATTTCCCCCCAGTAGAACCGTCCTTTATAACATAAATAGAAAGAAGCAAATCTGAACCCTTCAGCCCAGGGGTGGGGACCGTGTGGGCCCTTCAGGTCTTGGAGTGTGGCCCTTTGACTGAATATATGAAGTTTGGCCTCGAGAGGAAGATTCCCCACCCCTGCTTTATCCGCCTGTGAAATGTCTGTTTCTCCTCTCTGCCCAGAAGCAGAGGGCTGCTTCCCCGGCACCAGTTCCCAGCCTCGGGATCCGGCACTGCATGGATCCCAATTCTGAAGTCTTTCACCACTGGTGTCCTTGACATTATCACAGATATCTCATGACATTGTTCTCCTGGTTCTGCTTGCTTAGCTCTATGCGGACAGGTTGTCCCAAGCTTCTCCAAATTCTTCAGATTTCTCATTATGTCCTAATCACGTTCAGATGCCACAGTTTATTCTGCCTTTGGCCAATCAGCCTTACCCGCTTTGCCTCTACTTCGCCAGCGCTGAATGATTGAGGGAGGGGATATATATGCTGATATATCTATATCTATTGTTCTGTCTGTTACCTTTCCCTCTGTCTTTGACAACCTGGAAGTATATGC
This sequence comes from Phascolarctos cinereus, assembly GCF_003287225.1. Taxonomy (NCBI): domain Eukaryota; kingdom Metazoa; phylum Chordata; class Mammalia; order Diprotodontia; family Phascolarctidae; genus Phascolarctos; species Phascolarctos cinereus. Next base: position 19,840,931 of record NW_027555958.1, on the reverse strand, counting down.
CTAGTAAAATTCCAAATTTTCCAAAATAGTTGGGCCAGTTCATATGGCTGTCCCAACAGTGCATGTGTGTGCCTGTCTCCCACAGACCCACCAGCGTTTACCATTTTTGTCTTTCCTCAATTGACCAAAAATCATTCAGGATGAATGACCTTGACCACACTACTAATATACCTTCCCAGTCTTCTCCGCTGCTTCTTGTTGCTTCGGAATCACCAGGCTAGGAGAACTCATCTCGCCCCTGCCACTGATTTCTCAGAAAAGCAGGCTCACAAACAGTGTAAGGAAATGATCCCCTCCCTTCCATTTTTGGAGGCTTGCTACCTTACTCTCTTTAAGCTCTGAGCACATTGGCCCACATTGGCGTTTGTGGCTAAGCCTCAGCCAGCCCGGCTTGAGGAAGCTTGCTGCCTGCACTAGTCCTAGCTGGTAAAGGGAGGAAAAAGCTTTCTCTGCTAGCCCTGCTGTCTACCAAGGTGGATCACAGGCTGTCCAGGTTATCTAGTTGAGCATACAATGACCTGCTGTTAATAAGACAAGTCTGAAAGTGCCAAGAAGATGGCCAAGACAGCCTTAAATGGAACCTAGTAACAAACAGTAGGGGTTGGCCGCCTGGCTCTGGGGGTTGGGCAGTACGTGAAGTGACCTGTAGGGGGAGGCCACTGCCCAAAGATCTGGCTTTGGTGTCATGTGGAGTCTGTGGCCTCTGGACCTTCCTCCTCCCCTCACTCTGCCTCCCTATCTCCTAGATCATTTCTCTCCCGCACACACGGAAGCCATTGATTTGTGTTCATTTACATGTTTCTTGTCTAAGTTGTATCTTTTTGAGTAACTTCTCCATCAGACCAGGAACTCCCTAAGAGCAGACATTCATTAAGCACCTACTATGTGCCAGGCACTGAGACTTCCCCTACCAGCCCAGGGGCTCCCTGAGAGTAAGCTGTGGAACCTCTAGCTTGAAGAACTGGCCCTGGTATAGAGAGAAACTGACCCCTCCACACCAGGAGATCCCTCCCCCCCGACTTTTTCCCTTACACTATTCCAGACCTGCAAGGAATTGCCAGTACTCAACAGTCCTTGAAGAGAAGGCAGAGCTGCTTGGGAAAAGGGAGATTCTGATGGGGGGATGAGGAAAGAGAAGAGGGAAGGATGAATCGGTGATGGGGAGCAGGCCTGGAACATGGTGGTTAGTGTTAGAGGCATGGAGGTGAGAGTAAGGATGCCAGACGAAGGCCAGGGCTTGTAAGGAAGATGCAGGGGCTTGGATGTGGCAGTCCCAGAAGACCCCAGCTTCCCCTTGTCCCCCTCTCCCCAAGCCTCAGGACCAGAAGGACTTTCAGGGCCTCCCCAGCACTGAATCCAGCACAGGGCCCAGATGCCTGGTCAGTGACCACTGCCCCTCTGCTCTGACAGTTACCTTGTCCCTTGAATCTCCAGGGCATTGTGGGCCCTGTTCCAGGGGTTCTGAGTTCCCTATATCATTAGAGCCCAAGCTGGGTTGTAGGACCGTGGAACCGGAGTCCTAAAAGCCAAAGTTAGCTCTTAATACAGTCCCTAGCACACAGTAAGTGCTTAATAAATGCTTGTTGCCTGCATGCCTGATCTCTCAGGAAGGCCCACTGATTTCCACCTGGCCAGCCCTGCTTAGCTTAGCCCTCATGCCATGGAGCTGGTAACAGAAAATCAGAGCTTGTAGAGACCAGAGAGGCCCTCCAGTCCAACCCCTTTATTTTACAGAGAAGGAAACTGAGGCTCAGAGAGATAAAATGACTTGGCCAAGGTCACACATTAAACAGCAGAGTCAAGAATCACACCTGGCCTGCAGACTCCAAACCCAGAATACTCACTACTATGCCAGGTCCTCAAACTTCTAGCCCAATATTTCCTCTGTATATCATTGATCCACAGATCAGGCTTGATTGATAGCACACATGAATGGCAGAAGGCCATGGACCTAGGGTATCAGATCAGAGTCCCTAAAAGCTGGCTGGTCAAAAGTACTGGGGCCTCAGTCAGGAGTGTCTAGCTCTCCAGTGAGCCTACTGTGTGCTGAGGGAAAGAGGCTGCTGGTGGAGAAGTCTAGATCCAGAGAGACCTGCCTAGAGTCCCCTTCTCAGCTTAGGACTCCCTAGGGACAGAGATGGTGTTGGCACTTTGGAAAATGCCAAATCCTTTCATGATGGCAGGAAACTCTGTGAAAAAAAACCAGGAGGCTTTGGTCAAAGCAAGGCCAAGGGAAAGTGATCTGTCCTGAGAGGGCCTATACCCAGGAGGCTGAGGTGGGAGGCTGAATGATGGGTCTCAGCTCTTTTCCCACAGGGCTCACAAAACTGGTACCCACTCATGCCCTGTTATCCTCTGAGGGAGTTTTCTTTCTGGGGAACATGAGCAATATGGGAACTGAGCCAACATCTCTGATTCTGAGCCACCATAGCCAAAACCCTGCCCAGGCATTAAACCCCCAACCACAGTCACTAAAGCCTTATTCACAATACTAAACCCTCATCTCCAAATGCTGCTCTATGCTAAAGGTCAGGGGCATCAAAGTCATATCCATGGGGCCACTGAGGGTTCAAGGGTACTCCTTCCCCACATTTCTGGCTCTAAGGCTAGCCACCTTCCCTTTTTCCTTGACATCCTCCCCCCAACCCGAGCCCTACTGTGCTCCTTACCTAGAAAATACCTGAGTAGGGTGATGAGGACAGTCACCAGCAGTAGCAGATAGGCCCCACTCAGCACCTCCATGAAACAGCAGCAACATCTACAACCAGGTGTACACCAGGCGGCCTAGGGACATAAGACCTACTCAGGGGACGACGTTTAGGTTGGAATAGAGAGCCCTCCAATGGGAATCCGCTGAGTATTTCTGAGATTCTGACTTCTAGTCTTTTCACTCTCCCCTTTAAATTATCCTACTCCTGTTCAAGAGGGAAGGGAAGGGGGAAAGGAGGGAAAGGAGGAAGGAAAGGAAGGGAGAAGGGAAGGGAAGAGAAAAAGGAAGGACATGTAGATGACTGTCATATCTGCATTTTCATCCCTCATCTTTCTCCTGAGCCTCAATCCTGTATCACCAGTTGCCTACTGGATATTTCCAACTGGGTGCCCCATAGACACCAAGCTCAACATGTCCAACAGAGAGCTCTTATCTCCAGCAGCCCCACTTTGCACAGCCCTCCCTCACTTAAATCCAGTTTACTTGGAGGTCATGGCATCATCTTCCTGATGTCATGGTCCTCATCAAGAAGGAAGGACAAAGCACCACAGCCATGGTGCCATCCCACTCCACAACCAGATCTCCGCCTTCCAAACTTCCAAGTTTCTTGTGAGGGCACCACCCAAGTTCACAAGCTCAGAGTCATTCTGAGTGCTTCCTTCTTCCTCATCCCCTACCCTCATATCCGAGTCCTCAGTTCTCCCCCCACGTCTCTTCAGTCTATCTGCTCCTCTCCTCCTACTTCAGGCCTTCATCATCTCTCACCTAGACAGTGTGGAGAGCTTCCTACCAGGTCTCCCTGTCCCCAGTGTCTTCCCCACCCCAATCCATCCAAAACCATCTCTCTGAAGCACAGGCCTGATCATGTCACTTCTCTGCCCAAGAGTCTTCTGGCTCCCAGTTGTCTCCAGCCAGTCTTGCTCCAGTTTGCCTTTTACATCACTCCCCTTCATAAGCTTCTTGATCCAGCCCAGAGGCCTTCCTGCTATTCCTCAAACCTGGCATTCCACGTCCCACCTCCCTGACTGTCTGGACCACCTCTGTGCTTGTGGGTGCCTTCTCTTCTCACATCAGCCTTAGCATTTTTCAGGACTCATCAGCACCACCTCCTACAGGAAGACTATTGAGATTCCTGCACTTGGTACCTCTGTCTCCCTTCTGAAGCTAGCTGGTCTCCCTTGTACGTGGGCATGTTGTGTTACCCTAGAAGAATGCAAGCCCCTGGAGGGCAAGGACGATTTGGCTTGGGTGCCTTTCTCCTCCAGCACCCAGCACAAGTGCCTGGCATAGAGGAAGGGCAAGATCAATATGATTGTAGAAGAGGGGGCAGCTAGACGGCACAGTGGATAGAGCTCCCGCCCTGGAGTCAGGACGACCCGAGTTCAAATCCGACCTCAGAGACTTGACACTTACTAGCTGTGTGACCCTGGGCAAGTCACTTAACCCCGATTGCCTCACAAAAAAGCAAAAATGCAGAAAATATGATTGTGGAATGAAGGAAAGAATCCAGTTCAGTCCCTGAATTTGACAGATGAGGAAAAGGAGGTTGAAAGAAAGGCAAGGTTACCCAGAGAGTCAGTGGCAGTCAGCATCTGAACCCAGGGCATTCTGGCTCACACACTGCCTTGCACCATTTCACTGGATGATACTCTAAGTAACAGTAGGAAATAGGAAAGAAGGAGATGGAACATTCCCTTCCCCTCCCCTGGGCTCAGGGCCCAGCAGAGGAAAGAAGGCATTGATAACAGGAAGGGTTTAGAAAGAATGCAAAGCATTCTGAGGTGTGTCCTGGGGAGAATAAACAGCAGGAACAAAGAAGAGGGTGCAAAAAGTAACACCCAGCAGGGGGAGCAACCCAGTTTACTGGAAAGAACCTTGGACCTGAACCCTGGAGGACTTGGGTTTAAATACCACCTCAGCTATTTACTACCTTCTCACCTCGGGCAGCCAGGTGATGGATAGAGCGCTGGGCCTGGACTCATCTTCCCGAGTTCAAATCCAGCCTCAGATACTTACTAGCTGTGTGACCCTGAGCAAGTCACTTAGCCCTGTTTGCCTCAGTTTCCTCATCTGTCAAATGAATTGGAGAGAAGGAAATGGCAAAGTACTCCAGGATCTTTGCCATGAAAACCCCGAAGGGGGTTGCAAAGTGTTGGACATAACTAACAGCAGCAGTAGCGCTCTCTGGGCCTCAGTTTATTCATTTGTAAAATGGTAGGATCGGCCTTCTCTCGACAACGTACGTGCCTGCTTCTTTCCTCTCATCTTCACATCCACCGCCCCTCCCACCAGGCTCCCCCATGCCAGCCTTGGAGTCTCCATCTCCTAACAGGTGAGAGTTCTCCATAATTAGCCCAGCCCAGACCCTCCTCTGAGATGCCTGATGCTCCCTGCTCTCATTCCTGCCTCAATGCTGCAGGGAAACCCTCCCCTCACCCCAGCTTCCTTTGTCTAACTCTAAGAGCCATAACCAGATCAGTAAGTCCATTCCAAGGAAGAACGTAACAATCAGCTGTCCTATCATTCCACTCACCTTCCCTGTGACTTTCCGGTCTAAAACACTGCCTCCTTGGCATATATGTGTGTGTATGTGTGTGTATAGGTGTGTTTGTATACATACACATGTGTTTGTATGTGTGCCTATACATGGTATGCAGTGGACACACATACACGTGTGTAGATGCTGAGGTGTGTGTATGTGTATAGATGTGCACGTGTGTGTATGTGCATGGTATAACACATATACTCCCTAATATGTATGCTGTGTCTTTGAAGGCAAGTGCTGTCTTGCTTTTTGTGTTTGTAACCTCAGCACAGCACAGCGCCTGGCCTGTAGCAAGAACTTACTACATTTTTTTAATTCATTCACTCATGGATTCATTCATTCCAAGGCTCCTTCCGGCTCTGACCTTGTGATCCTAAGACAAATGCTTAGAGGAAAGGTTGCTGAGTTCAAACTCAATGTTCACAACAGAATATCCACAGGAAGGTGCCCAGGAGGTGGATGGAGATGTGGAAGGAGTGAGTTCAAGGCGAAAGTTCAGAGACAAAGGGAACACAGAGACCTTAAGTCTGGAGCAAAGCTTGAAAAGAAGGAAGATAAGGGGCTGGAGACTGAGCCTTAGGGAGTGTCTTTGGTCCTTAGAAGGAGAAGCAATCTAGACAGAGAGGGAGGGAGGAGTCAGAGTATCACCGGATTGTCAGAGCTGGAAGGGACCTTTGACACATCTAGGCCGAGAGAAGGGAAGGGCCTTGCTCAGTGTTGCATAGGCAGTCAGAATGGTGGCCTATGCCTCCTGACCTTTAACGATTTAGGGCTCATCTCCCCAGATAGATTTCAATCTCTGTGAGGGAGGGAGGGGCAGTCTTGGACCCAGTGAGAGTGGGAGGGCCCACCGTACCCCAATAGCCCTTAGTGCTAGAAACCCACAATTAGAGGTAAGATGAAAATGAGCATTTCCTCGTTAAGCACCATGATTCAGATCTCAGAATCTCCTCATCAGGTAGGGGTCAGGGGAGTCTGGGGGGAGTGATCAAGGGGGGTTCCAGGGTTAGGGGGCATTGTGGCTTAGAGGAAGCTCCGAATATCTTGGTGAAAAAAATCATTCAGTCCTGGAGATAAGAACAAGAGGAGCTCTTGGCTGGAACAGGAAAGGCCTCTCAAGCCTAATGTCTGGCACAGTCTGGCACTTATTGATTCAGTACATTTTTGTGGGATGAATTATATTCATGCTGCCTCATACAGAAGAGGAAAAGCTGGTCAGGGCTCCTATGCCCACTCCCACTTCTGCCACAGCCCCACCATGCATGTGTGGTGGGACTTTAGGGTACCTACATAACATCTTGGGGCCTCAAAAGAGATGGGGGTCAAGATGATAAGGAGCAAGGGTACCAGTAGGTGGTAGGCCTGGGGTCTAAGGAGTTCAGAAGACCCTCCCAATGCTCTAGTGGGGAGTGCTCTTACAGATCGTCTGGCCCAGCTAGACAAGGAAACTGAGGCACTTAGCCAGTCAATGACAGGAAGAATAGGTCCCTTTTTTGAGCCTGTGGAGGTACAAGGCTTTTGAGTAGGTGTAAGGATTAATGCAGGCTTTCTCTGAGGACCTGTGGGGTAGAAGTGAGCTGACATGTGAGTGGCCTGTCACTCCCCATTTCTTCACAAAATCTGGAGCATTCCTGTGGTTCTCTGTTGTTAGCTTAAGCTCTTGATCCTACTATTTATCTGTTGTTTTCAAGACTCTGGTATGGCTTCTTTTCACACACACACACACACACACACACACACACACACACACACACATGCACACATCTGGAGTCAGATGGAAACCAGAACTCTCAACTCCTAGGAGAGAAGGACCGACCACCTTAGAAGTCTCATGGATAAATGATTAACCCCCTCCTCTCTTGTTTCCCCCCTCCCCCACCAACTTCCTCTTTGATTTGTCAATCAGACATCAGGATTCTGCTCCTACCCCACTGACAGCTTCTTCTCAGTCTCCTTTGCAGATTCTTCATCAATGTCAGGCTCACTAACAATGGATGCCCCCTAAGACTCTGTCCTGGGTCCTCTTTTCCCTCTCCTCTCTCACTTAAGCTCATCAGTTCTCATGAGTTCAATTGTGATCTCTATGCTGATGATTCCCAGACTTGGTCTCTCTCCTGAGCCAAGCACTCACATTACCAACTACATTTTGGTTGTCATTTAAACTGGATGTCCAGGAGGCATCTTGAATTCAACATAACCCAAACAGAATTCATTATCTTCCTCCTATGCTCCCTAACCCTTCCCCTTTCTCTTCCAGACTTCCCTCTTCCTGCACAGGGCACCGCCATCTTCCCAGTAATTCAAGCTCCCAACCTCAGAGTGCATCATCCATGATTTTTCACTCTCACTGCCCTCCAGATTCATTCCTTTGCCAGATCTTGTCATTTCTACCTTCCTGACATTTTTTATCTATGCCCCTTCCTCTCCACTCACACAGCCATCACTCTGATTCAGAATCTCAGCCCCTCTTGCCCAGCCCATTGAAATAGCTTCCTAAGTGTCCACCCCAAGTCTCTCCCTGGTCCTAGTCGCCCTTCATGCAGCTGCCAAAGTGATTTTCCCGAGTGTGGGTCTGCCTATGGCACTCAATAAACTCTAGTCAGAATCATGGACAAGGTCCTTTGTTTGGGTGTTTAAAGTTCTTCATAACTCACCTTGTTCCTACCTTTCCAATGTTTCCCACAATGCGCTCTTTCATCCACCTCCTATCCAGAGTGTTCTGCCTCACCTCTGACTCTTGGTTTCTGCTTCTTCCAAGTCTTTATTCAAATCTCACTTATTGATTCAGTAAATTTTCTCTCACCCATCTACCTTGTATGTCTCTTGTATGCACCTATGTAATTTGTCTCCCCTTATTAGAATGTGAGTTCCTTGAGGGTAGAGACTGAATTTGCCTTCCTCTGTATCCCACATTGTAGGTGCTTAATAGATCCTTGTTGACTGCTGATCAGGGAAGCAATACGGTGCATGGAAAGAGGAGATCTGAAACCAAAGGACCTACGTTCAAATTCCCACCTGTGTGACCTTCTAACCTCTACAGTACTCAGTTTCTACATACATAAAATGAGAATGTTGGACTCAAAGATCTATGTCCATCTATCAGTCTCTCCCTGCTCTCGGATTCTGCCAGAGGGTGAAAAGTCCCTAAGATGTCATTGGTGAGGAGCAGAATGTGGGGGGTGAATAGTGAGGAGAAAAGGGGAAAGTGGTGAAAGCTGAGCCTGAGCCCAGCCTCCATCCTGTAAGGGAGACAACTTGTAATAACTTGCAGGTGTCAGATCTAGTCACACTGTCTCCTTAGGGAACAAGGGAGGGGGTGGGGAAGGAGCCAAGAAGGGGGGCCCACCCATGTTGTGGGGCCTCTTGGCACAGGAACCAGCAACAGGTCTTCAGCCAGGCCTCTTGGGGCCAGGATGGGAAGCTTTTGGACAGTGCCAGCTCCAACCAGCTTCTCCTTGTTCCCCTGCTCTCCTCAAAGAGGAGTGTAAGCAGTGTGTAGGACAGTGGTGCTTGTGTGTGCCCGTGGTTTGTGTGTGTGTGTGTGTGTCTCAATGCAAACTTGTGTCTATTTGTGTCAGTGTGAACTTGTAGAGTTGTATTTGTGTGACGTTGTTAATCTGGGTATCCACGTAAACTCACGTGTTTCTGAGTTTTGTCTTTATGTCCATGCAAACTCATGTGTATTTGTGTGTCTGTGTGTCCATACAAACTCATATGTATCTGCATGTCTGTGTCCATGTAAACTCACGTGTATCGGTGAGTCTGCACATCTGTGTCCGTGTGAACATGTGAGGATATGTGTGAGCCGTTGCGCATGTCTGTGTAAACCTATGTATTGATGTTTTATGAACCTGTATTTGTGTGTTGTGAACTTCTGTATGTGATTGTGTAAGCCGTATTTTTATCTGACCTTGGGTCTACATGCATGTGTGTATGTAGGTGGCAGCTATATAGGTAAGGGGGCAGCTAGGTGGCGCCATAGTGCACAGGGGTCAGTGAGATTCATCTTCCCAGGTTCAAATCTGGCCCCAGACACTTAGCAGCTGTGTGACCCTGGGCAAGTCCACCTCCCAACCACCCAGGGCCTTCCTCAGCCTCCTCTGGCAGCAGAAGGGAGAGCGCCTTGTAGCCAGAGCCCTCCCACCTGTTCCTGCACATCAGGCTCCCTTCCCTCTGCCTCGCCCCAGGCCTCCTCCCCACCTCAGCCAGCCTACTGGGCCAACCTTGGTTATCCAAGCACCTTGGATGGATTAGGCAGCCCTCCCCTACTTCTCCCACAGCTGGGGGGAGAGGTCAGGTTTCTTGTGGACAAAGCCTCACCCAGGAGATCAGGTTGCTAAACAGCCAGTGGGGGTGGGTGGCAAAGCTCAGATTCCTGGCCTGGCCTCTCTATGGGTGGTTCTCTGTATTGGGTTGGCCAGACTTTGTCTCACCAGGTCTATACGGCCCAGCCTGGGGAGTAAACAAGAGGAAACAGACCAGACCAGCCTTAATCCTCAACCCAGGAGGACTGAGGTGGGAATCAGAACTGGCTTCCTAGGTCTTCTCATTTAGCTTCCTGGGTAAAATCATGTGCATGGGTGTCCCCAACACCCAGTATAATTTCTAGTACACAGTAGGCACTTAATAAATGCTTGACAACTAATGGCTCATTTTATTTGTGTTTTAGGAATGAGATGAAAAATTGAGAAGATGAGCTGGAAAATTAAATAAGTGTCCCTGTAAGGACCAGGGACCACACTGCTGAAAAGATTGGGCAAGGGAACAGGGAGGGGGGAAGCTGGCCCCCTCCCTCTTCTTCGTAGGCCAGGCAGACTGTCTGTGTAAATAAACTGAGCCTTCCCTGAGCTGGAGAAGGAATGGATTCCTGAATTCTTTGGAATTTAATGCCCCCTGTTGCATTCCTGACAATGAGCCCTCCTTCCTCCCAGAAACTACATTCCTGGATCCCATTCCTGATATGGCCTCTGCATCCATATCACTGAAATCTCAAGGCTGACACTGAAATCCAGCCCCAGTCAAGCCTTTAACCCTTATCTGAAATTCCCATCACCAGTCCTGGGCCACCATCCCAGACCCTAAACTTCCAGCCCCAGAACCGAGCTCCCCTTCCTGGTGCAGAGCCCCCATCCTTGACTCTGAACTAGGAGAAGGAAGGAGATTCAAGGTTACCTCCAACAAAAAAATAAGAACACTACTGTTGAATCTTGCGATTCTGGAGAAATTCTCACACATATTTTCAAATTTCTAGGTGCCCAATTCTTTAGGGCCAGGGTAGGGAAGCAGGAAGGGTTACCTCTTTGGAAAGCAATTCTTGATTGATGGAGGTTTCTGTGTTTGCTGGAGAATCCATGAGGGACCTGCCTAAGGATAGAATAAGATGTGTTATTCCCTAAGGCAAAGATGAAGAAGGTCAGGTGGCAGGTGCATTGCACAGTGGATAGAGTGCTGAGCCTGAAGTCAGGGAGACTCATCTTTCTGAGTTCAAATCTGGCCTCAGACACTTACTAGCTGTGTGACCCTGGGCAAGTCACTTCACCCTGTGCCTCGGTTTCCTCATCTTTCAAATGAGCTGGAGAGAAAATGGCAAACCACTCCAGTATCTTTGCCAAGAAAATAGGATTGCAAAGAGTCGAACAGGACTAAAATTAACTGAAAAAAAAAAGATGAGGAAGCTATAGCTCAGAGGGGTGAGCTAGTAAGTGTCAGAGACACAATGCTATCCCAGGTCTCTCCAGACACCAGGCCCACTGCAGCCCATTGTCTCTCTTCTGGAGGGTTAATAGTCCTGGAAAGTGGAGACTCAATGGAGCCCAGCCTTGGCTGGTGCCTAACTTACCCGAACAACCCTAAATTCTACAACAAGCATTTATTTGGCTCCTACTGTGTGCCAGGCACTGTGCTAGGCATTTATATGTATATAAATATTTACAATCACAGTGCAGTGGATACAGTACCCGACCTGGAGTCAGAAAGACCTGAGGTCAAATCCAGCCTCCAACACTTACTAGTTGTGTGCCCCTATGCAAGTCACTTAACCTCTGTTTGCCTCAGTTTCCTCACCTATAAAAGAAGGATAATATCAGCATCTCTCTCCAGGGTTGTAGTGAGGATCAACTGAGATGTCTGCACATGTAAATATTAGCTACTATTATTACCAGGAATTGTGGGTAGATGCAAAAAAGATGCAAGATGATTCCAGGGAGGGAGAACCCTAAAGCTGGGAGGCTAAGAAGATACTCTGGTGAAGAGGTGGTAAATTGGGAACAGGTAGGTGGTGCAGTGGATGGAGCTTCGGCCTTGGAGAAGGGAGGACCTGAGTTCAAATCCGGCCTCACACACTTGATACTTACTAATTGTGTGACCATGGGCAAGTTACTTAACCCCATCTGCCTCACCAAAAAAAAAAAAAAAGGTGGTAAATGAACTCAGCTTTGAAGCTAGGGATTCCAAGAGGAGGGAATCAACCTGTACAAGCAGGGGTTTGGAGGTGGGAGATGAAGAAAGTAAGGGAGGTGAAGAGCATGGAATGGCAGAGTGGAGGTGACAGAAAAGACTCAGTCAGTCATTGAGCATTTATTAAACACCTACTATGTGCCAGGCGGCATACTAAGTGCTAGGGATATAAAGAAAGGCAGTAACAGTCCCTGCCCTCAAGGAGCTCACACTCTAATGGATATATACAAGAGATATAGAGTATAAGTAGAAAGTCCTCACAGAGGGGGAGGGAGACTGGGAAAGGCCCCACGCAGAAAGTGGGATTGAGGCTGAAGGAAGCCAGTGAAACACAGAGGTAGAGCATTACAGGAACCACCGCCTGGTGCTGATGCACCACAGAATGGACCACAGAATGCCCAAGAGGGGCCTGGGAGCCAGGAGTTATGCTAATGCCTCCCTGGGGGAGCCCCTTCCCCTCTCTAGGCTTCAGTTTCAAGGAGGGCCTTGGACTGAATGGTCCCTTTCCACCCAAATACTCTATGACCAGAATGATTCTGTCCAGTGGCCAGGACAGGATTGTTGGGGGACAGAAGGCAGAGAAAAAAAAAAGGAGGCAGAGGAGTCTTTCTTTGGTAAACATGAAGCAATTTAATAGCACAGGTGGCCCAAAGCAAACACCCTTAGAGATGGATTCCTTTTGTCTTTCTACTAGCACTCGGAGCCTCCAAAGTCACCTGGGACCTTCAGTTTCTTTTGGGTCCCTTGGGGAACATAGAACTCTCCAGGCTTGAGTGTTCCTGACTACTGCACTGCTCCTTCCCCCAGGTTCTGTCGACTTTGAGAGAAGTCACTTCCTTCTAGACCCTGTGAGAACAGACAGACAACCCACAGGAGCCAGTGACCAAGCTGGTTGCCCCTCCAGCCCTTTGTGCCAGGCTAATGTCCTGAAAGCACTGCTCTATGTCTCTCAGTCCCGCTACTTGAGAACTTTAATGGCTATGGGGCAAAGTCCAAATTCTACTTTACTTTAGCGTTCAAGTAGCTTTCTAATCAGAACCTATCCTGCTTTCTCAGTCATAGCTCCTACTACCCTTTATGTGAAACCTCGGTTCCAGCCTGGCCAGTCAAGTCCTAGCTTTGCCACTTACAGCCCTGGGCAGGTCACTTAGTTAGGCTGGGCCTCAGTTTCCTCATCTGTATAATGAGGGAGTTGGACCAAAAGGCACTCTGAAATCCTTTTGAGGTTGAAATCTATGATCCCTGAACTTCTCATAGTTATTCCAACTTCCACCCCTTTGTTCATGCTGTAAACCATCTCTGGAATGACTTCTCCATTCTTCAATTATCCACATCTCACCTAGAATATACCCATCTTTCAGGGTTCAGCCCAAGTCCCATGACCTTTCCGAACTGCATCTCTCCTTTGAACCTGGTAAAATTGGGTTCTAGTCCCCCTCCAACACCCCCTCCCAATTTATTTTCTCTGTAATCTAGGACAAGTCATTGAACTTGGGGATCAGTTGCTACATCTGCACAATGGGAATAATAACAAAGCCTGCTAGATGGGGTTGGATCAGAGAATTTCTTGAGGTCTCTCAAATCTGACTACACCGAGAGCACTAGTTTCCATTCTGGGCAATATATTCTAGGGAGGACCTGAAATATATTGAAAGGGTTAAGAAGAGGGTGGCCAGGGTTCTGAGGGAAAGAAGCCATGCCATACCAGATGGAATCAATCGAAGGATGTTTAGGGGAGGGGGGGAGGAAAAAAAGACTTAGGGGGAACATAAGCTGAAGGGCTGGCACAGGGACAAGGGATTAGATGTGTCCCATTTGATGCCAGAGAGAAGTGGGAGCAATGAGAAAGCGTAGAGAAGTAGACCTGATTTGCTAGAAAGAAAAAACTTAACACTCAGAGATGTCCCGAAGTGGAAAGGGTTGATTTGAGAGGGGCTAGTTTCCTCTTCTCAAGAAGTCTTCAGTTACACTTGCTGGGGTATCCTTTATAGGTATGGATTGGGCTACATGGCCTCATTAGTTCCTTCCAGCTCTATGATTCTACCCCACCTCTATCCAGTAACCGAACAACTGTCTTCTGTTGTTGTTGTTGATGTTTTTAGCATGGCTCTCTCTAGTCTCTCCAACTCCAACCACACTGTAGCTCCTTCTTCTCCTGCATACCCCTACCCCCACCCCAGAGCAGCCTTAGTAAAGAAGAGCTGATAATTGCTAAAGTACAGTTGTGGCCGGAGGCAGGAGACTGGATAAGCCCTTAGCATCTTTTGGAACCTGGCTGCCAAGCCCAGGCTTCACATTAAGGTATTGTTGCTATGCATTCCAAGACAGGAGTTGACCTTGTTAGCCCCATTGTATGGATGGAAAAACTAAATCCCAGAGATTCATTTTGTGCTCTACCCATTGCTTTTTCTCTCTCTCTCTCTCTATTTCCTCTCTCCTCTCCAAGTTTCTCCTTAGCTTATTAGACCTTTGGTTTCAACCTTGTCAAGAGCCCCTCAGACCCTCATTTCCAAGAGGAATGGCAAACAAAGCCAGCTTCAATTGCTAGGCTTCCCTACTGGGATAATCCTGGGCCCGTGCTTCTGTTCTCTGGGAGAAAGCTAGTGAGGGAAGCTACTTGCTTTTTACAGGGAAACAGTTTTGATGTAACAGCCACAGGAGAGATCAGTGTGGCAGAGTCAGACAGCCCCTCTACCCCCCAGGGTGGTGTGGGGGCCCCAGAAAACAACAACAACAACAACAATAACTATAGCTAACATTTCTGTAGTTCTTTAAGGTTTATGAAATGCTTTCCATAGGTTATCTGTTTTCATCTTTACAATAATCATGTGAGATAAGTGCTATTATTATCCTCATTTTGCATATATGGAAACTGAGGCAGAGATGAGCAACTTGACCTGACCAGAGTCACAAAGCTAGTGAGTCCCCGAGTCAGGATTGCAATTTGTGGTCTTCCTAATTCTAGGTTCAGCATACAATCCACTATACCAGGGAAGGGAGGTAAATCTGACAATCAAGATCTTTCCCCTGGCCAGGAAGGCGTTATCTTGATGATTGAGAGATCCCCAGGATCGGTGGGTAGCGTGGTGCTGACTGGACAGTTCCTGACTCTGAGCCCTTGTCACCCCAGTTAAGACTTCTTAATCCTAACACTAAGCACTCATCCCATGCAAAGAGTCCCTTGTCGCTCCTCAGGAGCTGAGCTCTCAGCTTCAGCCTTGAGCCCTCATTGCTAGCAGCCATCCCTAACCCTGAGGCATGGGGGGATGTGGTGAAAAGTCTGCTGGGTTTGAAGTCAGAGGAGCTGAATTGAAATCCTGGCTCTGATATTTACAAAGGGTGATTTTAGGCAAATCACTTTCACTCTCTGGGCTTCAGTTTCCTTCTCTGAAAAATGAGGGAATTTACTAAGTAATCTCTATGTAATATCTATTACTAAGTAATTCCTCTATGAACCAGTAATCTGTTTAGTAATCTACTAAGGTTCCTGGAAGCTCTGAATTATGGTCCTATGATTCATCCCTGACAATTAGCCTTTGGCCCAGGCACTGAACCCCAAAGGATGCCTTGCCCTCAGAGCCTATTCCCCAATTCCTCCCAAAGTTACTGTTCTCTGACAACTTAGAGCCTGGGAGCTCAGAATGATAGGGGTGAGGGAGGCCTCTATTTCTTACAATTGTAACTTACTTTTCCAAGGGGTGCTGCTGTTGTAGACCCAGGTTGCTCTGTTGGGGTGGGAGAAGCCCGGGGATTCTCCCTTCTTGGCCCTTGATTCCCTTATTACGGTGCTCCCCAGTTTCCCTAGGTGCAACACAAGACTCATGGGATTGTGTTCATCCCTGGAGGTAGAATTGGCCCCACCCTGGGCTGGGCAAAGAGGGACTCCCATTATCAAGCTGCTGGGTTTAGCCAGGTGTGCATACACAGGTGCTGTGGACAAAGAACGGGGCTAGATAATGTGGGTCATGGGATGGCTTTTTCTAGTGCCATCATAGACAGGAGATCAGAGTTGCGGCATTCTCCCTCCTGTGAGAATAGAATGGAGATGAGGATTATTGTCCCCACCTTCAGGAAACTGACACGTAGATTTTTGAGTATTTGTATGCTGTGCAGAGGAGACAAAGTCAGAGGCAGTGTGGTACAGCAAGAAGAATGATGGTGTTGGACTCCAAGGATCTGGGTTCAAATCCTGCCTGTGAGACAAGTTGTCTGGCATTGAGCAAAACATTTAATCTTCACAATCCTCAGTTTTCTCATTTATAATGTGTGGGGTTATGGAACAGCCAATAAGGCAGTGCGGCTGGACTGCAGGATATGTGGGTAGTGGGGAATAGAATATAAAAAGACTGCAAAGGTGGGAAAGGGGCTAGGTTGTGACAAGCTTTAAAAGCCAAACAGAGGAGTTTATCATTTGATCCCATAGAAAACAAGGAGCCACTGGGCTTTATTGAGTTGGCAATGGTGAGGGGAGTGATATAGGAGAATCTCTGCTTTAGGAAAAAGTTAAGTGGAGGGTGAATTTCAGTGCGGAGGGCTTGAGGTGAGTAGACCAATGAAAAGGTTGTTCCCATCAAGGGCTCAGTTTAGTTTCACTCTACACTCCAAGTACTTAAGCCTTCCCCAGGATAAGCCGATCAACTGAAATCAGCTTTTGATACTCAATACCTTCTCCACCCCTTCAGTTGTCTCTCCACTCTGATTGGAGGACTGGAGGGAGGAGCATTACATTCTCCATTTTCCATCAGCTGCTCTGCTTCATTTATTGGTTTCCACTGTACTGAACATCATGACCTCTCACCCGGGTGGTTACCTCCGTTGTATCCCCTCCCTCACCTTTCCAGCTTCCTTTTGTGTATTAGATTTTGAGCTCCTTGAGGGCAAGCGCTGTCTTTCTTTTTTCAAATTTAATATTCTTAGCCTTTAGCACAGTTCCTGGAGCATACGAACTTGATAAATGTTTGTTGAATTGAATAACTGCAACATAACAGAAGAAAAGTAATAAGGGCATGAACTTGGGTGGTGACTGTATGAGTGGAGATTAGGGGACACGTGAGGTACATTGTGGAGAAAGAAACAACAGGACTTTGGCCATTAAATGGATATGTAGAGTCAGTGGGAGTGTGGAGTCATGGATGGCAGCGATGTTATGAACTTCAGTGACCCAAAGGATGCCTGTGTCCTCCATAGTACTAAGGAAATTCAGTAGAGGGGTAGGTTTGAAAGGAAAGATAATGAGTTTCTGGTTTTTTGGACATGTTGAATTTGAGGTATAAATGGGATATCCAGTTCCAAATTTGTAATAGACAGTCAACGATTAGGGACTGGTAAGATACTGGGGTTGGATATGCAGATCTGGGAATCATCTACCTAGAAATGATCACTGAAGGGGTAGAAGCTGATGAGATGACCAAAAGTGAGATAATATACAAGAGGAGTTCTGAAGCCTTGCTTGGCTCATGGACCCTTTGACATTCCAGTGAAACCTGTGAACCAATGAAACCTTGACCTCTCCTCAGAATCGAGGTTTTTAAATGGATAAAATAGACCACGCATTGGATTGCAAAGGAAACTGACGCTTCAGAGCGGTCAGGAAAAGTGAGAATGAGAAAGGGCCACTAGATTGGCTACCAAGAAATCATCAGTAACATTAGAGAGAGTTGTCTCAGTTGAATAATGAGGTCAGTTCTTACCCCCACAATATTTCCTGAATCTGTATTTTCCTTTTCATCCCTATTGCCTCCTTTACATTCCCATCACCTCTTGCCTGGGCCAGGGCAACTGCCTCCTAACTAGTCTCCCTGCTTCCAGCGCCTCCGATCCCTCCTCCACACAGCTGCCAGGCTGGCATCCCTAATGTTCTGTGCTTCCTTCTGGCCTTGATGATAAAGTATAAATATTTTGCAAGCGACTTCAGAATCCTCCTTGGAACCTGGCTCCGACCGGCTTTATTTTACACCACTCCCATTTGTGTAAACCCTGTTCCACCAAACTGGATGGCCATTTTCTGTTCCTTGGCTGTGTACTATTAAGTCATGTCTTTGTCTTTGGGCCAAACCAAAATGCCCCTTCCCAGCCACCATCCTCTTGGATGAGTTATCTTTTTCCTATTAGATCGTAAGCTCTCACCATAAACAAATTTAGAAGCAAGGAAGAAAATACCTTTTGTAATTGTGGACAGAGGGAGGCTCGGTGGTATAGTGGATAGAGTGCTGGGCCTGGAGTCAGGAAGACCCAAATTTCACTTACTAGCTAGTCATTTACCTCTGCCTGCCTCACTTTCCTTACCTATAAAGTGGGGATAATAATAGCACCTATCTCACAAGGTTGTTGTCAGGATCAAATGACGTAATATTTGTAAAGCACTTGCGCCTGGCACATAGGAGGTGCTGTATAAATGTGTTTTCCTCCCCTTCCCTGGATAGGGGGAAAGTTCATGCCCAGGCAAGGGATAGAGAAGGTCACGCAAGAGAAAACAGGCAATTTTGATCACATAAAAATTTACACCAACAAAATGAATGAAATTTAAATTTACAGATAATTAGAAAAAAATCTCTGCAATAAGTTTAACTGTTCAAGGTCTTATACATAAGGAACTGATTTAAATTTATAAAAACAAGATTCATTCAAGAGAGCCGTCAATATGGCAGAGTAGGTGAATGCACTACAGCTCAGCTCCCCAACACTACTCCACCAAGACCCAGAAAATGAATTAGACTGAGTCCTGCTGAGAAAACTCAAGGGAAAATCGCAAGTTATTTTTCTAGCCTAGGTTGGCATAGGAAGAACAGGCAAGGGTCTTCAAACACTGGGGATGAGGTCTAATCAGGAGGGCACCACACAGAGTCTTCCAGAATGGGGCATGAACTGGTTCCTGAGAGTGTGTACTAGGGCAAGAAAAAATCCACTATGCTGTACAGAGGGACCTTATTCTATGTAGGGATCAAAAGGAGATGCCAACTGGCTTCTCTATGGCTCATTCCCTAGAAGTGAGTTACACATTTATATTTCATGCAGACTGAGGAGAAGGCCACTGTCTAAGGATGGCGGACCAGGGCAAGGAGTAGCCACGTGTCTGTGTATTGGCAAGGAGAAGGAACAGATGGGAACAGCAATTGTGTGGCTCTGACCCTGAAAGTGGAGAAGGGTCTCAGAGGTAGCCTCCAACCCAGTCTGAAGCAGAATAAACAGGTCAGGGAGCCCAGACCAAGCAGGAGCCTGCAGTCTGAACTGGTAGAGACTTGTAGCTTGCTAACTATTGCCAGGGCCAGCAGCAATAGAATAAAGTTCCCACTAGGGACAAGCCCACAGACCCAGATCCAGGTCAGCAGCTTGTAAAGCTCTGACCAGAAAGGCAGTGATCAGACTTCACACTGATAGCTTTCATGTCCTCAACATGAACTGTCCCCCAGATCCTTGAGAATTATATCATTCAATACCTAGAAAAAGCAGAAGCATGATGCAAGATAAAACAAAACAAGACAAAGGAAGGCCCAGACATTCTCTCCAGAAGTGCATAGCACCTGGCCCTAATGTAAAATTTGAATTTAGGAAGTAAAGCTGGAAGAATGGGTAAATAAAAAGAGAATCTACCGTAAAGAGCTATAATGGTGCCAGGGACATGTGAGACACAAATCCACAAAAGAATGATTCCAAAATATCTAACAAGCAAAGCCTCAAGGAAAAATCATGGAATCAAGTTCAACTAGAATTCCCAAAAGAAATGAAACAAGAATTAAAACTCACTTTATAGAAGAAACGAGAGGGGCAGCTAGGTGGTGCAGTGGAGTCAGAAGGATCTGAGTTCAAATCCAGCCTCAGACACATAACACTCACCAGCTGTGTGACTCTGGGCAAGTCACTTACCCCCAATTGCCTGACCTAATTAATTAATTAACTAATTGTTTTTAAAAAGAGAGAACACTAAAGGAAAGAACTGGGAAAAAATGGTAGAAATGGAGGAAGGACTTGGAAAGAGGATTAACAGTTTAGCACAAAAAGGTACAGAATATTACCCAAGCAAGACTCCTTTAAAAGTGGAAAGGACTAAATAGAAATTAATGACTCCATGAGAAAATGAGAAATATTAAAACAAAGTTACAATACTGAAAAAGTATAAGTAAATAGGAGGCATCGCTTCAGCGAAATGGACTTCCAAACATTTCTGATGAAAGAAAAAACAGAGCTGAGTAGACATTTCAAAATACAAAATTAGGAACCAAGAGAACCTGAAAAAAGTCAATAGGAGCAAGCCATTACAAGGGCAGCTAGATGGTACAATGGAGAGAGCACTCAGCCTGGGGTCAGAAGACATGAGTTCAAATCCAGCCTCAGATACTTCCTAGCTGTGCGACCTTGGGCAAGTCACTTCACCCTGTTTGCCTCAGTGTCCTCATCTGTCCAAGGAGCTGGACAAGGAAATGGCAAACCACTCCAGCATCTCTGCCAAGAAAACCCCAAATGGGGTCAGGAAGAGTCAGATGCTAGTGAAACGACTGAACGACCACAAAAAGAAAAATTACGAGGGACTGAACACGTATAAAGTGGAGATGCTACAAGTGTGCCCTCAGGACTCTCATATCCTCCGAAGTCATAGAGGGAATCTCATTAGAGAGAGGACCTGGGAGTGCTTTTGTTATGCTTGGAAAGAGAAGGGAAAATGAATGGGGGAAAGGAGGGGGGAGCCAGAGAAGGGTGGAGGAAATTATCTCACATAATCTGGGTGTGAAAATAGCAAACTATATAAACTAAGTAAAACAAGGAGAAGGGGAACAGGTGACACTTGAACCTCCCTTTCATCTGAACTGGTTAGAGAAGAAAAGAATGCACACACAATTGGCTGCAGAGGTACAGTGAAATACTCAACAGGGAAACTGGAGAGAAAGAGGAGATGGAAGAGAGGGAGATTCAGGGACGAATTAGTCCTAAGTGCAACAGACTCTAAGCATGGAGGGTAGATCAAAAAGACGTTCAAGGGAGAGACAGGGTAAGGATATGCGATCGACTCGAGGTGAGAAAGGAGAAGAGGGGCAGGGTAGGAGAAATGGATTGCATCAAACCTGAAGCATCAGTGCTGAACACACTCCTCACTCAGCACCCTCTTCTTTGTAGAGTGGGAACGGGAAATAGAACAAGTATAGTCAGTCCTCAACTTTTGTAAGCAATGTTTCTAGAAAATGACTCAGAAACAAAAAATGTGGATGTAGATACATTGAACTTATGGGAAATAGAGACTTAAGTTCCTGCAACCACCAAAAACTAATATTTCACTGGAGATTAATGAAAATATACTTTTCTGCATATAGTTCTTTACAACAAAACATTAATTCTGATGACAGGCACTTTTCCTAACACAGTAGCCATGAAATAACCCACAAAATGCAATACACAAAATAAAATTGGCAATAGCAAAACATTTTTTCTTGCTAGTAATTCCCTAGAATTCTGTGGACTTTTGTGCTAACATCTCAAAAACAAAACAAAACATTGATTTCAGATAATACTCGCTTTTCATAGCACATGACATCTGCAGTACCACAAATACTTTCCTCCTTTTAGTGGATATAGATTAGTTCAAGGGTGGGGAACCTATGGCCTCCAGGCCACATGTGGCCCTCTAGGTCCCCTTTGACTGACTGAATCCAAAGTTCACAGAACAAATTCCCTTAATAAAAGGATTTGTTCTGTAAAACTTGAACTCGGTCAAAAGGTTGTACCCAAGGACCTGGGAGGCCACACATGGCCTTGAGGCCCTACCCCTGGTTGTTATTTTTCAGTCATGGCTGACTCTTCATGACCCCATTTGGGGTTTTCTTGGCAAAGGTACTGGAATGGTTTGCCATTTCCTTTTCCAGTTCATTTTACAGATGAGAAAACTGAGGCAAACATGGTTAAGTGACTTCCTCAGGGTTATACAGCTAGTGGGGGTCATCTCCAGTTGTCCTGATCTGTGTCTTGCTACTGAACCTAGATGGTTTGGGAGGAGTGAGGCTGGTGGCTTTGCACAACCCTCCTCACTTAAATCCAATTCACTTACAAGTCACGGCATCACCTTCCTGACGTCATGTTCCTCTTTGAGAACGGAGGACAAACAACAACCTGTGAGTAGTTGTAGCTGCCCCACTGGGGACCCAACAGGCCAGTTCTGATTGGACAACACAGCTCCTTGCTCTCTCCTTCCTACCTTCCTTCCTTCCCTCCCTCCCCTGCCTCTGTCTCCATAGGGAATCACACATACCCTTACCTATTGATTGCTGAAACCTCACAAGATATCTTGGGGTTTATGGGCTAGATTTCTTTCTTAAGAACCATGCCTTGGGGCAGCTAGGTGGCACAGTGGATAGAGCACCGGCCCTGAAGTGAGGAGAACCTGAGTTCAAATCTGGCCTCAGACCAAACACTTGACACTTACTAGCTGTGTGACTCTGGGCAAGTCACTTAATCCCAACTGCCTAACCAAAAACAAAAAAAAAAGAACCATACCTTAAACCCAAATCACTCTGGTTCTCATTGATTGGCCAACAGTAGGTCCCAGCCCAAGCCTGACTTGGTCCTTGTTTGGGCCCTGATGGCTCAGTGAGTGTAAATCACATGAATGCTTGAATATGAGAGTTGAACACACAAATGGTTAGGATTAACTGTATAAGAGAAGAGGATGGAGGAAAATACACATCATAACTGAAAATGTGAATGGGATGAACTCACTCATAAAACAAAAGAGGATAGCTGACAGGATTAAAAAGCAGAATCCAATAATTTGTGGTTTATAGGAGACACATTTGTCACCTTTATAAAAACTGACCATATATTAGGGCATAAAACCCTAACAGGCCAATACAGAAAGGTAGAAATATTAAACACATTTTACAGATCACAATGTAATAAAAACACATTCAATAAACAGCTGCTGAATAAACCATTAAAATTAATTGTAGATTTAATAACAGCCTCAAAGAGTGGGTGGGTCAAAGAATAAATCAAAGAAACAATAAATAATTTCATGACAGAAAATGCTAACAGTAAGACAGTATTACTAACTGTGCAGCCCTGGCCCCATCAATCTCATCTTTTGCTTCCTTTCCTATGGCCTTGGACACATCCAAGTCTCTCTTTCCCCATCCCCAGTGGTATGTTAATAAATATTTAACAAACGGCTTACTGGAAAAAAAATGTACAGTGGACATACTTTGAAGTTTAAACTGCATCATTAAAATTTTCTCCATCACTTTCTCAAGTCTAGATAATCTACAAAACAGTAAATCGTGCCCTTATTTGTGGCATTCGCTGATTTCTGAGGTAAAATGCTCACACTAAAAACATAATAATTACTCTCAGTTGATTCCCCTGACTCCAGCTGACTCCAGCACACCCCTGGACTCCAACAACCCAATATCTTTCTTCCCTTTCTAGGCCAAACTCCTAGAAAAAGTGTCTATACTCACTGCCGTCACTTTCTCTCCTGCAACGCACTCCTGATCAGTCCCATCATTCGACGGAAACTATTGTTTACAAAAAACCCAGTGATCTCTTAATCGCCAGATCTGGTGATCTCTTCTCAGACGTACTCTTCTTGTCCTCTCTACTGTCATGGCTGCTCTGAGCACTCTCTCCTCCATAGCCTTGACTTGGGGAGTTTTCATGGGATTATTTTCTCCTGGTTCTCCTCCTACCCATCAGACCCTTCCTTTTCAGCATCCTTTGTTGACTTATTATCCATGTCATGTTCACTAACTGTGGGAGCTCCCGAAGGCTCCAATCCAGGCTTTCTTTTCTCTTTTCTTGACAACTCTCAGTAACCTCATCAGCTGCAATGGGGTTTAATTACCCTCTAGGCAGATGACTCACAGATCTAGATATCCAGCCCCAGCCTCTCCCCTAGGCTTCGGTCTTGCATCACCAGCTGCCTATTAACCATTTCAAACTGGACGTACAAGTCGTTCTTGAGTCATTTCAGTTATGTCCGACTCTTCGTGACCCTATTTGGTTTGGGGTTTTTTTTGTCAAAGATACTGGAGGATGCTGGGTTGCTAATCTAGGAGAATTGTGATGATATGTAAAGGGCTCATCTTTGAGAGACAGCCTATGGAGCACGCAGAGACATCCTCTAATTGGTTCTGGTTAGCTAACCATGTGATGAAAAAGGGGCTTCGCAATTGGCTGCAGAGTCACTCACAAAGGGCCTGCATCTTCAGTCTCTGCCTCAGTGACTATTGAAGGTAGTGGAACTTGCAACTTTGTGAGTTCAAAAGATTCAGAGAGCTCCTCAGCATCCTATCATTGGAGGGCTCAGGTTTGCAGCCAGTACAGCACCAATGCCTGACTCCTGGGAGTAGCCTGCAGGAGTCCCGCTTCCAGCACTCATATAACTTGGTGGGATCAGTGCTACGTAGGAACCCAGCTAAGCCGAATCCCCTGAGGTGTTGAGGAAAATGTTAGTATACTGTTCTTGCAATATCTTTGAAGTAAATATGCTTTAGTAAAATGAATCCAATTTTAAGTGGGTGACAAGGAACTGGAGGTGCTAATCACTGGCCTACAGCAGGGAGAACACAGCAATGGGGGCTTGAACTGATGGGAAAGAAAAGAAATGCCCACTCTTGAAAGTACCCTAAAACTTTAGGGGGGAGACATAACAGGCCTGGAACGCCAGTCTCTTCTATCCCAGCTACTTTTGTGTTCAGGCCACCCAGAAACTCCATCAACAATCTGAGTTTTTGTCCTCTGGGCCAATCCAATCTAGAGGACAGTTTCAATGCCTATTAAGGAAAACCTAGCTTAGCCAGCAGGGACAAAAGACCCTAGGAAATGCTAGATCGTTCTGCGTGGCTGGGCCCTGGAGAATACTACTCCTACCATAACCCCCGATACCCAGCTCAGAAAACATCACCCTCTATCACTACAGATAAGAAGAGCGCATTTGTCACAGAGAGGACTGACCTTTCATGGACTACCTTCCCCAAAGAAGCAAGTCATCACAAGAAAAGAGCCAATAAGGCACTAAAAAAAATACACAGAAGAAAACCAGAAATTGTTTAGGGGGCATAAACAAGTAGAACAGTTTGGCTATTGCCTTTGAAATTTAATGTGTACCTTTTAAAAACAAACTCTACATGAAGAAACAAACTATAATTCACAATTTCATATACAACTTTCGTTGCTTTGTTATCAAAATGTCTTTTATTTGTTGATCATTTTGTTCCAATTTTTTCCCCCTGTTTTTTAGTGAGGCAATTGGAGTTAAGTGACTTGCCCAGAGTCCCACAACTAGAAAGTGTTATGTGTCTGAGGTCAGATTTGAACTCAGGTCCTCCTGACTCCAGGGCCGGTGCTCTAACCACTGCGCCATCCAGCTGCCCCATTTTGTTCCAACTTTTAAAAAGACAATTTAAAACAAATAAGAGACTCCTAGGCAAGCCAGGCTTCAACTCTGGTCTCACCTCAAGGAAGAAGATCAGCAGTTTCACCCAAGGGGAAATTCTCTGAAGTCTCTACTGTGGCAAGATGGGAATAGGATGGCGACTGAAATGTCAGCTTCTTCCTGAAGTCTTTTTCTCCCTCCAGGGACCTCTTCTTAAAGAGAACCTGGGAGGAGGGTATCCTGTCTTGAAGCCAGGAAGCCAGAAGAACAAGGGCCTCTTCTCTCCCAAGCTATCAATTTCCCCCTTCATACAGGCATGGACCATTAAGTAATCATTTTCCATCAATGAGTCTTATGCAAGGACTTGAGCCCTGGGGTTACCTTTATGTAACTGGATACAAACTAGATGACTGTTATCTCCAGAGATCAGGAGACAATCATCTAAAAAGGTGGAGTTTGGATGAGGCCTTAAAGGAAATTAGTGACATAAGGGACATAGAGGAGGAAGGAGGGCATTTCAGTCATCAGGGACAGACAGTTTGAAGACACATGGGTCAAAATGGAGTGTCATCCACGAGGAATAGTAAGAACGCCAGCTTGGCCGAATTGTAGAATTCATCCAGGGGAGGAAAGTGTAACAAATTTGGAAAGATAGGTTGGGACCAAGCTGCAAATAGAGGAGTTTGTATCTGATCCTAGAGGTAATAGAAGGTTCTTGAGTAGGGGAGTGACATGGTCAGACCTATGCTTTAGAAAAATCGTTTTGGCAGCTGTGTGTAGCATGGATTAGAGAGGGGAAAGGCTTGAGGCTAGGAGACCAGTGAGGATTGTTGCAATAGTCCAGGCTGGGTTTTCACTAATACTTGGGAGGACAGAGTAAACCCAGACCACACAATGTACAAACTTAGTTGACCTGGCAAATAAAAAAGTTGCACTCACCTGCTGAGCTCAGGCTGGAGGCAGAGGGGAGCTGGCTCCGAATCTCAGCTTTGTCCCCAGTGGCGTTCTTCCCAGATTGAGGAGGAAAGCTTGAGATCCAACAGTGGCAAGAGGGCTGAACTTGGGAGTCCGGAGGCCTGGGTCCGGGTCCCAACTCTGACCTCTATTAGCTGTCTGAATTCACTCCCCCCATCCTCAGTTTCCCCATCTACAAAGTAGGGACAGTAAGTCTTGCCCCGCAAGAGTTGTTGGCAGTAAAGTGCTTTGCCAAGCCAGAAGTGTCAGAGAAAGGGGAGCTGCTGGTTGTACAACAGTTTTTAATGAAAATGCTCTCTTTGAATTTGAGACTGAAAATTTTAGAAATGAATGTTGAAAATTGTTTTTACATATAATTGGGGAAAAATAAAATACTAAATAAATAATTGAAAATAAAGAAATTTTTAAAATGCTCTCTGTAAGCTGAACCAGAGCCTTCTCTTTATATTTCCATGCAGTTATCTGTTCTTCCATCTTTAGCCTAGTCCAAGGCCCATCCTGTGAAGGCCAATGTGAATATCTATTCTATTTATCAGGAATTTTCCTCCATGTCAATGAGTAAACTGGCATTCTGGTGCTAGTTCATTCTACAAGAGTTGTGAGAATAGCACGAGCCCTTCTCCCCCAGGAGTCCTAAATCTGAGTCCTCATCACTAAAGTGAAATCCAAGGTTACAGACAAACAGCTCTTACCAAGGTGTTAAATAGACTATTTCTGGGCCAAGGGAGTCGAGGCCAAGAATTGGCTCTGGTCCCAGAGAATGCACCTGGTGGTTTAAGAAAAGGTATAAGAGCCTCTGTTAGGTGGGGAAGATGGCAACATTCTGGGGATCCAGTCATTCAACAAACATGTATTCAGCACCTACTGTGTACAATCCTCCTTCCTGCCAGGAAAACAAAGACAAAAATAGAATAGGCCCTGCCCTCAAGAAGCTTATGTTCTACTTTGTTGATGCAACATCACATGTACACAGCTCAGTGTATATGTGTGTGTGTGTATGTGTATATCTATATATACATATAGATATACACACACTGTATACACATGTGCCTGTATATATATACATTCAGTGTATATACATATAGATACAGTGTGTGTATATATATATATACACTGTGTATCTATATATTCACTCAGTGTATATACATATAAACTGAGCTGTGTACATGTTATATTATATATATAGTGTTTATGTACCTTATATATTTATATAATCAAATTTACCTCAAATATTATATTTAAGGAATGAGAGAGCTGTAAAAATTGGGGGGCAGGGAGGCAAGGTATAGCAGCCCTTGAGGAAAGTGTTGTGTGGTAGAATAGAAAGAACCCTGGCTCCAGAGTCAGAGAACCTGAGTTCGAATGTTACCTCTGATGCTTGGGGATGTCACTTACTGTCTCTAGGCCTCAATTTCCTCATCTGCAAAAATGAGGGAATTGGAGAAGGTGGCTTACATCTTTGGTCCTATGACATCATTCTGACAAATTCTTTTAAGGTGTATCCACCCCCAATTTATTGCTCTCAGACACTTCTATTTTTCACTAATTCACACTCCCATATCAGAAGGAATCTTGATTTCAGTAAGCTAGGACACCATGGAGCCTGGCTTATTTCTTCTTTGTTTTAAATTGTCCTTTTCAATTTTGACCTTCGTCTTCATCATCACCTGCAAACATTTCAGGGTTCAAATCCTGGCTCTGTGATTTGCTACCTGTGTTGCCTGGGACAAATTTTCATTTTGGAGCCTCCATGTCTTCATATTTGAGATAAGAGGGTTGGACCTGTCGAGAGATGAGGAGACCACTTGTTTTCCAGAGCGAAGGCCCAGCATGCAGGCTGTGCCCTGAACTTGGCATAACAACAATCCTTTGCACTCACCCTTTAGATGATCCCAGCCACAGCCCAGGATTGTTTCATGTAATCGTGGTACTGCTTTGACCAGCACCAGGTGTTCTCTGAGCTTGGATGAGCCCCAGCTGCCTCCACGTTCTGCTCAGGAAGCCCCGTGATGAATCCAACTTGTCTCATTGGGGCCGTTGCCCCTCATTGTCAGAACTACATCTCCCCTTGCCACCACTGGGACAAGTCAAGGGCAGGCAACCATAGAGGGCCACAAATTCCCCACCCCTGGTATAAGTATTGAGATCTCCCCACACAGCCTTGGGTGTCCCCACCAGGGTGGGGCTCCAGCACATGCAGCCTTGCTTGCAAGCCATTTCCCTCACTTTGAAATTAAGCTTCTGTTTGATTTTTTACTCTCTTGACTCTAGCCTGCTGTATTTGGCTTTGGCCATCCACAGGTTAGAGACCTGTTCTGTCCTGATGACAGACCAGAAGACTTCTGAGCCTCTTTTTGGCTCTAAATCTGTTCTCTGGCTTCAGTTTGAATTCTAATGGCAATTTTATTCCTCTAAATTGCACCTTCGTTCTCTATATCACCCTGAGCAGGTCACCTTACCTCCCCAGACCTCAGTTTTCTCATCTATAAAACAAGGGGAGGTCTGACTAAATGATTATAAGACCACTTTCAGCTTTCAATCTATGATCCCCTGGCTTCATTTTGGAATTTCGTATCCCCCACACCTAGCCCAGTACCTGGCATGGAGCAGGGGCTTAACAACTGCCTGTTAATTTATGAATCCTGGGGTTACTGCTGACTAAAAGAGAAGCTTGCTTTCGGAGGAGTTCAGAAGGCAAGAGGCCTTGAAAATATGATGTCAAGAAGAATTACAGTTATTGCTAAGAGATGAAAGGAAGCTGGGTTCCGGAGGGAGGGGGGTTGGAGAATGTAGCACGGACACATTAGAAGGGGGACGAGGAGGGGAGGAGCAGGGGATCTACTGCAGGAGAGAGCCAGGGGAGTGCGGAGAAGGAACAACAAGGAAGGCAGCTTCACGGAGGGAGGGAGAGCGACGAGGGCAGGTTCATGGTGGTGGAATGTGGAATGCTCTGGCCTCCCTCTGGAATGCTGACCCTTAAGTGGATGCTTCACCCACGTGGAATGTCTGTGTTAGCAGCCAACCTGAGCCGATGAGGCCTGGTCCTACAAGTTACCTCCCATGTCATTCATTCATCCCTGTGCTTGGTCAGGTCAATACACAAATACTCCCATGAATAGGTGATAGCCTTGATTGGGACGTTCCCTCCCATGGTGCCGATTGCATCCCATCCATTCCTTCCCCTAAGCTTGACACAGGGGCTCTACCCAAAAGTCTGGAGGCCTGTCTCCATCTCTCTCAATATTCCAACACTGAGAGAGCACCAGTCAAGTCCTCTGGCTGCCCACCTTCCATCCCTTGCTTTCTATCTTTTCTGCTGGGGACCATCTCTGGTCATTCTGACCTATATCTTGCCACTGGACCCAGACGGCTCTGGGAGAGAAAGTGAACCTGCCCAGCCCACCCTCACTTGAACCCAATTAATTTGCAAATCATGGCATCATCTTCCTGATGTCACGTCCTCTTTGAAAATGAAGGACAGACGACAACATATTTTCTGCCTATCCTGGATTTTCTTTATAACATTCTTTCCCCCTGTTCTTCTTGGGGCAGAGATGGTTGCGTTCCACATCTTGCAGATAGTAGCTGTCAGATCTCAGTATCAAAAAGACAGGCGGGGGGGGCAGCAAGGTGGAGCAGTGGATAGAGCACCAGCCCTGGATTCAGAAGGACCTGAGTTTAAATCCGGCCTCAGACACATAACACTTACTAGCTGTGTGACCCTGGACAAGTCACCTAACCCCATTGCCTAGCAAAAAAACAACCAAACAAAAAAAGATAGGCTTCCCAAAGAACCTAAATGGAGGTGGGAGGCCATAGGTGTGGAACATCGCATATGATGTTAGACTCAATATATTGGCTAGTGGTGCTGAACTTTTTTTGTTTACTCTGTTTTTATTTATTATTATAAAGGCTGGTAATCTGCGGAGGGTTCTAGAGGGAAATATAGGTGTTATAAAAAAACAAAATAGCAAAATAATAAAAACAGTTTTAAAAAATGTAAGTCTTTGCCTCTGGGAGAAGGATGAGTTTTTTAATGGAGCTTTGCAGTGTCCTGAAGGTGATCCAGTCTGCTCTCCTCTCATTTAATTATTATATAAAAATGACAGATATATATCATATATATGCCTTCAGTATATATCAATATGTCAAGATATATACTGCATACATAGTATTTATATACACAGTGTATATATGCACTGTACATGGCATGTCTATACACAATATACTCCTGTAACATGTGTATGTGTATGCAAATACATGCCACATGTATGACACCAATTGATGCTACTAATACATTAGTATAAGTTAAGGTATATATTATACATTCATATACATAAACACACTATGACTATGTATACAAAACCCAATAGAATACATAATGTGTTATGTATAACATATGTTATACATATGTAAGTGTGCCACATGTGATGTTAATACATATAATTTCAATATATCAGCACATGTCAAGGTATATGCTGCATACACACATATTTAGTGTATATATACATGGTGTGTGTATATATACATATATGTGGTGTGTGTATTTATGCACCTATGTATGCACACATAACATATTTTATTGTTATTCAGTCATTTTCCAGTCATGTCTGACTCTTCGTGACCCCATTTTGGGGTTTTCTCAGCAAAGATACTGAAGTGTTTTGCCATGTCCTTCTCCAGCTCATTTTACAGATGAGTAAACTGAGGCAAACAGGGTGAAGTGACTAGCCCAGGATCACACAGCTAGTAAGGGTCTGGGGCCAGATTTGAATTCAGGAAGACACGTATTCCTGATTTCAGGCCCAGCACTCCATTCACTGCACCATCTGCATATATCTGGATGTTATATACATATGTGTTTACACATAAAATAGTATGTGTGTGCATGTATATGTATATATATAGATCTATTCACACCGTATAGTGTTGTATGTGTATATGTACATACCCATGCACACATATATGTCATCAAGAAATATTAGTATATGTCAAGATCTATATTGTATGTATACATATACAGAATATATACACCTTCTGTATACGCATAATGCGTGTATGTGTAGATATAACACATTATGTACACACATAAAACATACATGCATGTGCATACAGACATACACACATACCCTCACCTATACTTTTACCTGCACGAACACATATGGATATACACGCATGTGTGTGTGTGTGTGTGTGTGTGTGTGTGT
The DNA here is from genome assembly GCF_003287225.1 of Phascolarctos cinereus. Lineage (NCBI taxonomy): Eukaryota > Metazoa > Chordata > Mammalia > Diprotodontia > Phascolarctidae > Phascolarctos > Phascolarctos cinereus. The sequence goes on along the minus strand of NW_027555958.1, from coordinate 19,809,684 downwards.
GTGTGCGCGCGCACATGTGCACTGATGTGCCAGCTCTACAGGGCACCCATCTAAATACATGCTGTCATCACATAGAAATGTAAGGATCAAATACAACACGCTCGCTGCCCTAGAGCAGCTTCCATTGATTCAAGGCGGTAGTAATTACTTAATAATAGTTAATATGTCCATAGCACTTCCAATGTGTCAGGCATGTGCCAAGCACTTTATAACTATTGCCTCATTTGATCCTCACAACAACCCTGGAGGTCAATGCTGTTATGACCCCCATTTTATAGATGGAGAAACTGAGTCAAGCAGAGGTTAAGTGATTTGTCACAGAAGAAGTAAGCATCAAAGGTAGAGTTTGAACCCAGGCCCTCTGACTCAACCCAATGGTTTTCCCATTGTACCAGACTTCCTCTTTTCTTTTTTAAAAATCAGAAGCCTCAGAGTACCTGCGCTGAATGATATTCTGAGAACACTGGAGATACCTGGAGGTCATCTAGTCTAACCTCCCCATTTTTTTTTTAGAAGAGGGAATTGGGGCCCAGATGGGGGAAGGGACCAACTGGAGGCAGAAAGCCTGCTCTGGCATTAACTCCCACCCTCTGTCCTCTTTTCTTTTCCTTTGCCCTCCCCTGTTCTTCGCTCCCCACAGCTCCCACATCTAGTTTCATTCTGGCTGGACGTGAATTCACTCAAAAACCATTTATTTGGGCCCTTAGTGGAGGTGCCTGTAATCCTGGTCCAACTCTGGACTGGATGTTTTTCATTCCTGGGCTTGATGCTGGGGCCAAACTATTCTGTGTCCCAGGACAGCTCTGGAACCCAGCTTAGGCCTTCCTCATCTCCAAAACCAGACTGACCAGTGCAATCATTCCTTCTATCTTCACTGTGTCTGTGATCTCACTGATGTGAGTCCTGTCTCCACAACCGCTGGAGCCATCTCCTCCTCAGAAACTCTTGCCTGTATCTTCCCAAAATCATCCTCAGGGATCCACCCAACATGTTGAGGGGCTTCCAGAGTCTTAATATTGTCTGGGTCCCAACAGAGCATGATGGCGGCCCATCAGCCATCCCACTCCGCCCTACTGGCCCACTTCCTCTTCCTCTTTCCAAACCTTTGTAGCCAGCATTCCATTGTCTATTTGTGCCCACTGTGTCTTTTGCTCTTTGGGTGACTTTAATTCTTCACGGCTCATAGCATCAGTGGAAAAATATCAATGTCCAAAAGAGAGGTCTTTGTTTCTGAGAGAATGTAGAGTTACTAAAAATGCTGCACAATTCCCCCAAGCAAGCCAAGCCCACCTCTTTTCCTCCTGTTCAGTTCTGGGTCCAACAGAATGGTCCGTTTGCAGCATCTGTCCAAAATACACCAACTGAAGGGTGATGACCCAACTCTTTGGGTCATCCAGCCAAGATCATATCATGGCCTGGATGATAGGCTTTCTTCACTTGCTTGGTTTTTCCTGTGTTGATAGTCAGGCTGGACTCTTTTGAGTGATTATGGATCTCAACTAGAGCTTGGATGTAATGTAAGCCACGTAAATGTTTGAATGGAAATTCCTTGAAGGCAGACACAATTTTGTGTTTTGCTCTTTCTGTCCCCAGTTTAAACTGTTGCACTGGCCAGCACATTAGGATATTTAATAAGTGCTTGTTGTATTCCACTGAATTAGGAGGCTCTTACTAAGAGCTAACATTGATATGGGTCTGATCTGGATTTCCAATTCCTCCTCTGACATTGGCTGTGCGACCCTGGATGAGTACTGTAAGGACCCAGTGCTCTAGGCAACTCTATTACGTTGCTGAGAAGGTGCTGAGCTGCACTAGGTGAGGAGAGGAGTCCCCAGTTCAAGGAATTCAGAGGCTAGTCCCTACTTGGAACATTTATAGAGGGCTTTGGAGTTTACAAAGCACTTTAATGATTATGAAATGTTTACCATTCACTTTACATACAATCTCACCCAATCCTCTCAACTGTCCTATGAGGTAGGTACTGCCATTACTCCCACTTTATAACTGAGGAGACTGAGGGCCAGAGAGGCTAAACTAAGGTTACATAGCTAGTAAGGGTTGGAGTTGGGATTAGAACCCAGGTCTTCCTAATTCTGAGTTCAGCCCTTTCTTTGCTGCAAGAGGCTGCATTCTCTCTCTTCCCTCAGGACTTTGATGCAATTGGCACAAGATGCCAGAAAGGATTTTGGGGATTGCTTAAGAGGAAACTTGTCCTTCTTTCTGACCCTCAGGGAAGCTAGGAATTGAACTCTTCCTTATAACAGCTGGGGCCTTGGGGCAGGGCAAGATAGGCCACCAAGTGAAAACTCTCACCTATAGTTCCCATCTGTTTGCCCCCAGTTGGTCCCATCTATCCCAACCTGGTTAAATTGCCTAACAACTTGGTCCTACTGGAATGGGGGGTTTTGATAGGGGGAAAGGAAGGAGAAAAGTGTAGAGAATGGTGCAATTTAGGAAGAGAAGACCAACTATGAGATGAAGGGAGAGAAGGGAGTCAGGAGAAGGCAAGGTACCCCAAACAAACTCACCTTCCTTTTACAGTGTTATTAGGTCCTCGTTTCCTTGACTTGAATCACTGCTGCTGGTAGTGAGGATATCAGAGAGGCAGCCTGGTATGGTGGAAATAATGCCATATTGGGAGTTAGAAGTCCTGGGTTCTAATGCTGCCTCTGACACTTCCTACTCATGTAACATTGGCCAAGTTACAGTGACTAAGCAAAACCTTGGTCCCAGTTAGAACTGTTTTTCATCAGTGGAATGGGCTGCCTTCGTTGGCAGCAGACTCTCACTGGCAGGCTTTAAGCAGAGCTTGGATGGCTCCTCCTCAGGTATTTTGTGGAGGAAATTTCTGCTAGGGGACACTTTGGACTGGATTTTGACAGCCTTTACGAGCCTCAGGTTTCCAATTTGTAAAATGAGGAATGGGCTGAACAGCCTCTGAAGTCTGTTTCAGTTCTAAAGCTATGATTCCTTAACCTCTCTGGGCCTCAATTTCCTCAGCTGTAAAATGATGGAGTTGGACTAGAGGGCCTCCCAGGTTCTTTCTAGCTCTGGATTCTATGAGGACTGAATGGACTGGCCCATGGTCACACAGGGAGTAAGCAGCACTAGATTCTTCCTCGTACCTATGGCTTTTCCCGTTCTGTCCAGGGTCTTGAGGCCCTGGTTGACTGACCCCTTTTCTCCAATAAGGCCAGATCCCTTGCAGGCCTCCCATCTCCTACACCTGACGCATTCAGCCCATAGTTCCCCGGAAGAGAAAGCCTCCCTTCTTGTGCAACCTCCTCGCTGCCTTTCACCTTGATCCAGGGAAACACTTCCCAATTCTTCGTCTCTCAATTCCAACAGCTTTCCTCAGGGCTGGAGTGAAGGGAGGAGGAGAAAGGGGAAAGCTGATTGGCCATCACTGGACAGTCAATGTCCCTGGAATTCAGGAGCTGTTGTTGTTGTGTGTCGATTCAGGGGTGCAATGGGCCCAGCCGGTGGCTCCAGGGAAACAGCCGGCTCCTGGGAGAGGAAGGGGGAGGAGAGGGGGGCTGGCCTGGAAAGCATAATCTCTGCTAGTCCCTCCCCTTCTTCTCTCATAAAAAGGCAGTCAGAGGATCAGAGATTGGAAAAGACTGGAAAACTCAACCGAGCCACCCTGTCAACTGTTCCGCTCTCCTTGATATCACCCTGCCACCTAAGTCCTCGGCAGCCCCGAGAAGGGTTACGGTCTTTGTCTAGTGGGCCTGTCCCAGTGCTGCTTCTTGAGGACACTGCTTCAGCTTTTTGGACACCGCTAGGTCAAGTGCAGCTCTGCCTCCCCCCCCCCCCAAGAAGTCCTCCTGCGCCTCTACTTCAAGAAGGCTCCAGGTGAGTGAGTCACTCAGTCAGTTCATTGGGTCTCCTCTTTACACACTTTGCTCTATCCCACTGAAGGGGTAGCAGCCCTTGTGTTCTTCCCATTGTGTTTAATGCTGCTGGTGGGTAGTGGGGTATAGTGAGGGGGACTGGGGGAGCCAGGGGCTAGAGGCTGCCGGGGATAATTGGTGCTTAGCACCTCCAGTTCCCAAGACCACCAAAGCTTTTAACTTTTCTAATGTCATGATCCCTTTGGCAGTTGGGTGAAACCTGTGGAACCCTTCTTAGCATCGTGGTGGTTGTCATTTTTTAAAATTCATAATTGAAGGAAATGTTAGATTTCAGGTAAAAGTTGGTGAAAATAAAGATGTAATTGGTTCCCCATTCCCATTCATGGACTGCTTGAAATTTATCCGTTGGGCCAAGGGATGTGTTAAGAACTCGTGATGTAGTCCAACCCCCTTATCTTACAGATGAGGAAACAGAGACTCAAAGAAGGACAGCGATTTGCCCAAAGTCCCACAGCAAGTTAGTAGCTGAGCTGAGATTTATACCCAATTCCTCTGACCAGTATTGGAGCCCACTTAGACCACTGTGCCTTAGTGCCTGGCATGTGGTCAATGCTTAATAAAAGTTTGTTGATTGGATCAAAGGTACTTCCTTTCCCAGCTCTCCTTACACACACACACACACACACACACACACACACACACACACACACATGCACACACACACACACATGCGTGTGCGCGCACTCTTGGATGATGTAAGGATCCAAGTAATAATAGAATATCAGATTATGCAGAACTCTGACTAAGAACAGGTGTTATTTCCTTATTCTCCCTGAAGCCTGGAAGCTGCTTCTCCATGCATGAAAAATAGCTACTGGCCCCCCTACTTTCCCACTGCCCCATTTCCAGACAGCTGTTTCTGGGTCTGAGCTTCTGGATTCCTGAATTTCTGTTAGTCCCCGATTCTGGAGACCCATCTTCTGGTCCTCCACCAACTTCTTTTTTCTTTTCTTTTCTTTTCTTTTCTTCTTTTCTTTCCTTTTCTTTTCTTTTCTTTTCTTTTCTTTTCTTTTCTTTTCTTTTCTTTTCTTTTCTTTTCTTTTCTGTAAGGCAATAGGAATTAGGTGACTTGCCCAGCTAGTAAATGTCAAGCATCTGAGGCCAGATTTGAACTCAAGTGCTCCTGACTCCAGGGCTGGTACTCTATCCACTGCGCCACCTAGCTATCCTCACCAATTTCTTTCTAGCACTCTTCACCCTAGGAGTCTGGGGTTATTTGGAATTGCTTTCCTTGGCAGTCTGGGGAAATGCTAAATTTCCATTAGAGGTTGGTGAAAATAAAGATTTCTTCTCCAGGGAAAAAGAAAAAGCACCCTACTTCAGGGCAAGAGACCTTGTAGTAGCGAGGAATGTCTGCTGGCTTAGGTTTCTGAGTACCTGTGTTCAAATCCTGCCCCAGATATTTACTAGCTGTGACAAGTTATCTAACCTCCCGAGGTCTTAGTTTTTTTTCATTTGTAAAATGAGAGGTGCGGCTTAGACAGTCTGAGGTCTCTTCTTGCTCAAATCCGTAATGCACACATTTTTGTTAAGCTCTGGGCCCAGTGCCGACTCCCCCCTCATTTCAACGACAATGCAGCCATTGGCCATGGCCATGTCAAACACACCCTCAGAACAGCCTTTTTTTCAGGCAACTTCAACAACTGTTAAGTGATTAACTGCAAAGGGGGAGGTACGGAGATTATGAACCCTCTTGGAGCTACGATCTTGGATGTATGGATGATTATGAAGTATTGGTTTCCAGTCCATAGAAGTGAAAACCAGGAGCCATTTCAGGCTTCTGCATCCCCTTGGGATGAGATCACCACTATTGCCATATCTTTGCATAATGAATTTCCCCATTGTAAAGCCAGTTTTGATAGGAATTGGTGGCCACAGGCAAAGAAAGGGAAAAAGCCTGGAGGAAGGGAAGGAGCAAGGTGGGAGAGAGTGTTTTATGTAAGACCATGAAGTGATAGAGCTAGCCGCAGGACCCTGAGTAGCTGAAAAGGAGGTAGAAAGTGCAAGGGAGAAAGCAGCCCCTTCCAATTCCCAAGGTTTTAGAGCCTGGAGCTCGGAGGCCATTTAGTCTAACTTGTGCCTGAGCAACAATAGAGCAGTAGGCCTGACCAGCAACCACCTTTGGGGATGTTAGCTAAAATGAAAGGCTGGGAGACATGAGGGGGAGGCTAGGAAGGAGGGCAGAGGCTCAGATTGGGGAAGCAAGTTGCCCCAAGGTCAACAGTTAGTAAGTGGCAGAGTCAAGAGTCAGATCCAAGGCTTCCCCTGCTCCATCCCAGGCTTTCCCCACTATCCCAGACTGAGGAGGAAGCTGGGATATTTCCTTGGGTAGTGGATGTCAAATCTGAGGTCTTCCTCTTGCCACCCAGGCAGCCTGAGATTCCAAAGCAAAGGGTGAAGGACAGGGAGGTGCTGGCTTGCCATGCCTGTAAAGGAGCAGGGAATAGGACTTTGCAGAGCAAGAAGGCGGAAACCAGCTACTTTTTAATGAAAATATAGATGGGTCAGGAAAGGATAAAGTCAGTGACAGAATGGCTTTCAGGTAGACTAGAGGATAGTGCCAGAGTTATTGGCTCCGTCTTGGTTGCCTAGGTGACATTTATCTTTTATAATTGGGTCAGCCCAATTAATAGATCTAGATCTGGAAAGGATCTCAGAGACCATCTTGTCCCACTCTCTTCTTTTTCAGTGAGGAAACTGAGGAAATTGGTAAGATTCTCTAGTGAAGGCTTATCTCAGCCCCAGTGCCATTCCTGACTTGTGGTGGTCCAGTCAAGGTCACCCAGTTAATCAGTCATTTTGCATTAAATGTCTAGTGTGTGCCAGGAACTATACTGGTGTTGGGACACACTAAGATAAAAGTCACACAGTTCTTGCCCTCAAGGAGCTTACATTCTAACATTTACATTTCTTCCATTAAATATAAATTTACCTTCCCTATGCCTCAGTTTTCCCATCTGTAAACCGGGGAGAATGATCTCTGTCTCTTCCCCTACCTCACGGAGATGGTATAAAGATAGAGGGGAAATAGAATGCTGGAGCCAGAAGAGAGTTTAGAGCTCATATGTTTGACAGAGTAGGAAACTGAGGCACAGTGAGAGAGAGAATGTTTTATATAAAACCTCACAGTGATAGAGCTAGCACCAAGACCCTGAGACCAGCACCGTTTTTAGGATATCTATCATGAGAGGAAAAGTGCTTGGGAAGTAAAGATGTTAAGAGGCAGCTATTTGTAGAGGTCTAAAAGCTGGACTCAGAGTCAGGAAGACCTAGGTTCAAATCCCACCAATGACACATGTTGTCAAGATCACTTCATCTCTCCATGTCTCAGCAAGAGCTAAGGGCTGGTCTGCCTCGGTAGAGGGGGATTTCTAATGGTGAATTCCTTCCACCAATAAAATCGGGGCCGGTCTGCCTTGGTAGAGGGGGATTTCTGATGGTGAATTCCTTCCACCAATAAAATCGGGGCTGGTCTAAAAAAAAAAGTATCAATAGGATCAATTGATCACAGTAGGCGGAGGCAAAGGACTAGGTCTCCTTTGGTCTCTCCCAGACAAAAGAATCCCTTCTCTTTTCTTCAGGCCTGTTGACACTCACCATTTTGGTTTATGGAACCGAACTCTACTGTGCTCAGAAAAAATAGAAACAAACAACCATTGGAAGTTAGAGATATTAACTCCCAGGGGATGCTCAGGAGTGAGCCTGAGACGCTTCTTGGTCTTCCCCTGCCCCTGGGGCCTCTCAGTGTGAGTGTCCTGGCACACAAAGGAGAATCCTCGCATCTCTTCTCTGTCACATCCCCAGCTAGTCTATTTCTGGTATCCTTGGTCACAGAGAAAGGCCCTGCTGTGACTTATGACCCATCTGGGTCTTCTCTTGTCCCCTTGGCAAGTGAGGGAGAAGGTCACCCTCTCCTGTCCCCAGATATGTGCTATCACATGTTTTCAAGAGTGTTTTTGTCCCTTAATCATCAGTTTTCCTGCCAACTGAATCTTTACCTGTTTTTGTCCCCTTTTTATTTGAGAAGTTCTCCATTTCCAACATTGCCCAGATCAATAGTTCAACTGAGTACTGTCTTAAAAAAAAACACCAAAAAACAAACATTGGTACTCATTTGTATTCTTAGGAACCCTCCCGACCTCACGACTATCCTTTTTAAAGAGATCCACACTCTTTTCCAGCTGTAGCTCTTAAAAGATACCACTCCATATTTTCTGGGCAATTAAGGGATTTTGAAGGATGAGTCTATGTTCCTTTGTACTCGTACACAAGTCATTTAACAAGTATTTACCCCTTTAAAGAATTCGCTGGGGGGCAGCTAAGTGGTGCAGTGGATGGAGCACCAGCCCTGGATTCAGGAGGACCTGAGTTCAAATCCGGCCTCAGACACATAACACTAGCTGTGTGACCCTGGGCAAGTCACTTAACCCCAATTGCCTAAAAACAAACAAACAAACCCAAAAAATAAATGTTTGGTTCTCTGGAAATCATGTTGTGTAATGGTGTGGTAGCAGCAAATAGTAATGGAGCCTGAGCATTTACTTACTCAGGGATTGGAACCTTGGGACAACAAGGGGGAGGGAAAGTTGTTGTTCTGAAACCAGCTTTGCCCCACTCCCAACAGTCATTTTTAACTGTGTTTGTGCCACCAAAACTGAAAAGGGTTGGGGGGAAGGACATAAGAGAGAGGAGGAGAGATGGGGGGGGAAAGAAAAGGGTAAATGGAGAGAGAAAAAGAGGAAAAGGGGGGAGAGGAAGTGAGGGAGGCAGTAAGGGAGATAGGAGAAAGAGAAGGAACAAGGGAAGAGAAGGAGAGGGAAGAAGAGGAGAAGGGAAAAAAGAAGGAAGAAAGGGAAAAGAGGAAGAGGAAATGGAGGAAGAAAGGATGAGGAGGAGAGGGAAAGAAAAGAGGAAAAGAAAGGAAGGAGAGTGAGAAGGGGAAGAGGGGGGAGAAGAGAGGAGGGAAGGAAGAGAAGGGAGGGGAAGGAGAAGAGGAAAAAGGAAGAGAAGATGAGGAAAGGAGAGGAAAAAAGGGGATAGAGGATAGCTGAGAGAGAGAAAATACCCGCAGAATTAGTGAAGAGGAAGACTGTGGGTAGGAGGGGACAAAGAAGACCGAGGGAAAGAGAGCTAGGCCAGGGGAGAGGAGAGGAAGAGAGGAAAAACCAGGAAAAAAGGAAGAGATAAAATAGGAGTGGAAAAGAACTAGTGAAAGGGGTGATTATCTTGACTTTTGTGCCTTTTCAGGAGGGCGGGGTTGAGTAGGTGCCTGCACAGATTGTCCTTTTGGAGATAAGCCCCCAAAGCTCTCCCTAACTTTGTGCTCCAGGGAAAGTGATGTAACATCTCTGGGACCCACAGCCTGAAATGTCCTAGGCGCTCAGACTCTTCAAATGTTGGGGCCCCTCTGCCCTACCCTGTGTGCTCTCTTCTCCAGATCACACTCTGTCTCACACACCACCTCTGTAACCCTAGTTCCCCTCTGGTACACAGAACTGTTCTTCCATATTGCCCAACTGGGCCCCAGGCCAGGAAGAACTGCCCTCCCCCTGCCTCTCCATTCCATACCCCTCCCTCCCTCAACTCCAAAGCCAGACACAGCCTCAGTAGATTAACTCAGCCCTCCAGGCCAGTGCCTTAGCAGCCCTTCCCCCTCCACCCCGGCCTGTTTTTTTTTGTTGTTGTTGTTTGTTTGTTTTTGTTAGGCAGTGGGGTTAAGTGACTTGCCCAGGGTCACACAGCTAGTAAGTGTTATGTGTCTGAGGTCATATTTGAACTCAGGTCCTCCTGACTGCAGGGCCAGTGCTCTATCCACTGCGCCACCTAGCTGCCCCTCCCCCAGCCTATTTTGCTAGTTTCTGTATTGATGAACTAGTTATAAGTAAGCAAGCAAACATTTATTAAGCACTGCTGTGGTACTTAGAAGAAAAATTTGTAGACACAGCCACTAGCCAACAACCTTTCAACTTAGAAAGCATAGGAGATGCACACCGATCAGTGCATCTGAGTATAGTGCAAATAACAACAAAAATAGTTATGTAGCACCTGCTTCTGCAGTAGTGCACCAGGCACTGTGTGTAAGCACTTTACAAATATTATCTAATTTGATCCTCCCAACAACCTTGGGAGGGGGTGCTATTAGATTTTACTATTAGATTTTTGTTCTTCCAGGGGCTCACCTTTTTTTTTTTTATTATTACATCCTGTACCCCTTTGGCAGCAAAAGGAAGATTATAGACCCCCTTCTCAGAATTAGATTTTGAAAAGCATACAACAAAACCATAGTATTACAAAGAAAATCAACAATTTTGAAATACAGCTATCAAGAGGCAGCTGGGTGGCGCAGTGGATAGAGTGCCAGGCTTGGAATCAGTTGAGACTCATCTTCCCGAGTTCAAATCTGCCCTCAGAAACTTACTAGCTGTGTGACCCTGGGCAAGTTGTTTCATCCTGTCTGCCTCAGTTTCCTCATTTACAAAATGAGCTAGAGAAGGAAATGCCAAGCCATTTCAGTATCTCTGCCAAGAAAACCCCAAATAGGGTCACTCATAGTTCAACATGACTGAAATGACTGAACAAGGTACCCGCTGCTAAGGAGACAGAGACACAAACAGGAGAGAAGTGAAATATGGTACCACCAGTTAACTGCGGAGGGGGGGGAGAAGTATCTTTTGGAAAAGGATCAACAGCAGGAGCTTTTCCTTTACACCTATTGTGATGTTTCTCAGCCAACTGCAGCAATCCTAGAATGATGGAATCACTTAGGTTCAAAGTTAGTTCAACTGAATTTCACCACCTAATCTGTGCCGGGCACCCACACCGGCAGCAGGTGCAAGGCAAAAGGGAAAAGAACACATAAAATAAAACAATCTTGTCTGATTATCTGCAGTCTGCATCCCTTCCTGCAGACATAAGGATCATGTCTTTCTCTTTCTCTCTACTCCTTGGTTAATTGTCAGCTTTAGGACAGGGGCTATGAGCCTTGAATGCATAATTTTTTCTGTCCCCAGGGACATACTTGACCCCCAAGCCAGTGCAACCGCCATAGAAGGGCTGTCGGGAATTTGGCCTGGTATCAAAGAAGAATTTAAAGTGCCTTTGACACCATTACAAAGAGATTTTAATCTAGGGATTCTGATTGGGGTTGGGGAGGACGATGGGGTTGAATTTAGGGTAGGAGAATTGTACCTCCCCAGCAGGACTGGTCTTTTTATTTTTTACCAGCAGGTAGCTAAGGAAACCTGGATTCTAGTTCTAGCTCAGCAACTAATTCGTTATACGTCTCCAGGCATTTCAAATACTCATTCATTCATACATACATCTCTAAAGCATCTACAACTGGGCCAGGCAATGCAGGTGAGAGAAATGAGATCACACAGCATTTGTTCATGAACCAAACACCCTACTCCAGCTACCACTCCCCATGTATGTTATCTTCCCCTATTAGAATGTGAACTGCTTGAGGTCGACGACTACCTTGATTTTTAGATTTGTATCTTATCACTGTGCCTGGCATATAATAAATGCTTTCTCCTCCCTCCCTATTCTAAGCTAGAAGGCACTTCAGAGACCATCTCATCTAGTACCTCCATTTTACACATGAAGAAGCTCAGGCCAAAAGAGAAGGGAATTGCCTAAGGTCAAATAAATAATAAGCATCGAAGGTGGGATTTGAACCCAGGTCCTCTGACTCTAATTAGGGCCCTTCCATTATACCACTCCAGAAGTCTAAAGAATAATACAAGACTTCAGTGACGTGCCTCATTAGACAGCAGCTCATTACAGAAGTTCTCTTTTGATGCCTCCTGCTGGCAGACTGCTAAACTGGAAAGGCTAGTATCTCAAAGGCTCACCAAGAGAAAGTTGGCTGCTAGGCGGGTGAGTGTTTTGGGCTATGAATGACCAAGGAAATACTTTTTTAAAAATACAAATCATATCTCAGCCCTGGGCAGTTACTTTCTGTTTTTACCAAATAACACCCAATTTAGGAGAAAGGATAAGGATGAGAAGACAATTGCATGAGATTCCAGCTGATAGACATTTAAGCGAGCTGCTGGCTACTAAAAACGGGAAATGGACAAAAGTAAAGACGTTACCCTCTGATCACCTCCATTTTCTGGAGAAGTTTAACACGCACAAAAACATTACCACAGCAAGGAGGTCAGACCAACTGGGAAAGTGCTTCAACTAGCAAACACTTGATGTTCTCGGGGCAATATGGTACCTGGAGGCAATGTTAATTTGTCATACAAGGGGCAGCAAAGTGGTGCAGTGGATAGAGTACTGGCCCTAGAGTCAGGAGGACCTGAGTTCACTCAGGTGAACTCGACACTTACTAGCTGTGGGACCCTGAGCAAGTCACTTAACCACATTGAGTAGCCACTGCCCACCCCCTCCCATCCCCATAGTAATTTATCATACAAATATATAGAGGGGGATATTAGAAGATTCCCTCATAGAACATCAAAAGGCAGTTGAAGACTAATATGAATTTACAAACCATCAATCAATAACCTTTTGTTAAGCTCTTAATTTGTGCCAGGAACTGTCCTGGGTGCTGAGAATACACAGGCAAAAAGGAAACCACTCCTGTCCTCAGGGAGCTTAAATTCTATTGGATGGAGGAAAAAGCACTTATTAAGTTCTTTCTGTGTGCCCAGCACTTTACTAAACACTGAGACTACAGACCCAAGAGTGAGATAGTACCTACATCAAGGGATTTATATTCTTATAGTGGGAGACAGTACCTATAGAGGAGTGGTAACCAAGGAAGGGGTATTTTAGTTGGTAAAATTAAAAGGATGTGAGTGGAGCCAGAAAGGGCCAGGCTGACACACTCCTTCAAGAACCAATCAGTTTTGATGGATGGTTCCAGAACTAGAAAGTAGAGGGTATTAGTGGGGTGTGGAGGGAGCAGAGGGCATGTGCAGTGCTAAGGTGGATAACAAAAAGATGGCTGGAGCCAGCCTAGATATAGTGGGCCATGTGAGGCAGTCATGAAGCAGGACAGTGGGGTTCCCAGGGAGGGAGTTCCAGAGCTGAAAAGTTTAAATCCTTCAGGACATGGGCAGTAAGGAGAATGTTGAGAGGACATCCTTGTTACAATATGCAGTAGGTACGCCCTACTTGTGTGACCTTAAGCAAGTCACTCACCTTACTGAGCGTCAGTTTGCCCCTCTGTAGAATGGAGTTGAGTAGATAAAATCTAAGGTTGTTTCTAGCTCTACATCTATGATTCTGTGGTGGGGGTGGGGGGAGCATGAGTCATTGCCATGTGCCAGTCAAGGAAAGGTCAGTGTTGGAAGTACTGGGCCAGGCTTCATGGAGAAGGCAGGCTAAAGCTGTGCCTTGAAGGATGCATAGCATTTGGACAAGGGGAAAGGAAGGCATCTGGGTGGGAATAGGAGAGAAGTGAGAAGGTAGTATGGACAGAGGTACAGGTGAAGGAATGTGTACAGGAGCGTAATATGCACCAGGATCTTTCTGCCCCCATGTTTGTGGCCTTGGCTCATCCTTGGCCCTCCCTTTCCTCTCCTCCCCCCCAATCAACACTCATGTCTTGGCCCTTCCTTCACAGTTTTTCTTACAACCATCCCCTTCTCTCCACTCCTATAATCACTGTTCTAGTTCAGGTCCTTAATGCTTTTTGTGTGGATCATTAATATTCTTCCTACTTCCAGTCCCTTCTCCCCCAATTCATTTTTATAGCTGTGACAATAATCTTGCTGAAACACAACTCTGGCCATGTCACTCACCTACTCAGGGTTTTTCAGTCACTGCCTATTGTTTCAAGGTGAAATACAACTCCTCCCTCAGGTCCATCTTATCGTTAGCATTATTGCACATTACTTCTCTTTTTGTGTGCCAGACTTGTTTACTTGTGGTTCACGGAATTTGGCGTGTCATCTAACTCCTCTTCATATTTATACTAGTAATCCCTTTTAGTTGGAATGCATTAACTTTTAGAATTCTTAGCTTCTTCTAAGGCTCAATGCTAGTATCACCTCCTAGGGCAGAGGTTAACCTTTGTTATGTGATGGCCCTTCTGGCACACTGGTGAAGTTGCTCAAAATAATGTTTTTAAACACACAGAATAGGGGCAGCTAAGTGGCGAAGTGGATAGAGCCCTGGCTTTGGAGTCAGGAGGACCTGAGTTCAAATCCATCTTCAGATACATAACACTTGCTAGTTGTGTGACCCTGGGCAAGTCACTTAACTCCAATTGCCTCACCCAAAAAACCGAACAAATAAATACATAGAATAAAATAAATTCCTCCCTATCCTAATTCCTTACTCCCTCTCACCCAGCCCCCATCCAATTGGTTGTCAAAGTCAGCCAATATCACCTCTGCAACATCTCTCTGTAGATTTCACCTTTGCGCCATCTTTCCTCTGATCCTGCCCTCCACCCTGGTGCAGCCCTTATCACCTCACCGCAGGACTATTGCTGCTGGTGGGTCTGCCTGACTCGAGTCTCTCCCCACTCCAGTCTGTCCTCCATTCAGTCCCCAAAATGATTTTCGTAAAGCTTGGGTATGACCACATCACTTCCCAATTCAATAAACTACAGTGAATCCCTATCACTTCCAGGATCAAATATGAAATGCTGTGTTTGGCATTCAGAGTCTTTGCAACCTAGACCATGTACTCTTCGATACAGGGACACTGACCTCCTTGCTATTCTGCAAACAAGACACTCCATCTCTGGGCATTTTCTCCATGCCTGGATGTGTTTTCTCTACTCATCTTCACCTTCTGGCTTCCTTAAAATCCCATCTTCCACAGGAAGACTTCCCTAACCCCTCCGAATTCTAGTGCCTTCTCACTGCTAATTATTTCCTGTACAGCCTGTATATAGATTGTTTGTATGGATTTGTTTGTTTACTGTCTCTTCCTCTAGAGGGCTGGGGACTGTCTTGTGCTCTCTCTTTCTCTCCTCCTCCTCCTCCTTTTCTTCTTCTTCTTCTTCTTCTTCTTCTTCTTCTTCTTCTTCTTCTTTTTCTTCTTCTTTTCTCTCTCTCTCTCTCTCTCTCTCTCTCTCTCTCTCTCTCTCTCTCTCTCTCTCTCTCTCTCTCTCTCTCTCTCTCTCTCTCTCTCTCTCTCTCTCTCTCATCCCAGGCACTTAGCACAGTGCCTGACATATACTAAACACTGAATAAATATTTTGCATTCATTTCCTCATTCATTCATTCATTCATGCCACCCCCCTATTCAATAAAGTCCAGTGGCTCCCTATTATCTCTAGGACTACAGAACCTGGGGTTCATGAATTTTTAAAAAAAGCTTTTGATGACTGTATTTCAATTTAATTGGTTGTAACCTGTGTGTTTTATGTTAATGTATTTTATTTCATGCACTTGAAAAGGTGATTCTGAGAAGGGGTTCATAGCCTTCTGTAGGCTGCCCAACGAGTCCATGACTCCTGAAAGGTTAGGAGCCCCTGAGCTAGGATCAAATATCGACTCCTTGGTTTGGCATTCACAGCCTGGCCCGAAATGGCCTTCACAGTTTTATAACCCATGATTCTCCTCCATGTTCTCTGTCCAGATTAACTTGCCTCCTTACTCTTTCCCTCATGGCTGGCAGGCTCTGCTTTCTTACATCAATCTAGTTCTTCATTTCAGAGAATCCCTAGTTTCCTTAAGGTGCCACCTTCACTTGAAGCCTTTCCTGATTCCAAGCTCCCTCCCACCCTCCTCTCCCACCCCCAGCAGCTAGTGCCTTATTCCCAAATGACCTCTTCTGTTAACATGTTTTTTCCCCCAATTTTCCCCATTTTCCCCAATGTTTATTTCCCCAGTAAGAATGTAAGCTCATGGGGGCGGGGGCGCAGCACTTTATCTCTGTGCTCTAGGCAAGTTTCTTAAGCCTGTAAATTACTTGGGAGATGTCTTTTGTGGAGGAGCTTCCTGATCGTTATGTCAAGGGAATGAGAAGTTCAGTCCCTATCCCTAACCAAATTACAGTCACCTCTTGAGTTGGGAGTAGAAATATTCTCGTTTTACACATGAGGATCCTAAAGGTCAGAGATTAAATGACTTGCCCAAGGTCACACTACTCACAAATTTTAGGGCTTAAACCCTTCATTGTCTGACTCCAAATCCAGGGCTTTCTACCGAGTCCTTCTGTCTCCCATCATGATTAATTCCTAGACCTCTCTGGGTCCTCCGTTCCCCCCAGGTAAAAGGAGAAAGTATAAAACTTTCACTACTGACTTCTAAGGGTTGGGAATGTACCCTTTGGAATCCAGAATGACGCTGCTTCACTAACGGTGAGCAGTTATTATTAGACAATGTAAGTAGCTGTAATACAAGTTGAAGACATTTTTACGGGAGTGTAAAAATTTACAAGAGCCTTTTACAAACACTTGATAATGAGAAGCTGGGTCCAGCCTCAATACATCCTTCTGGGGAGTGTGGGTGTGGGGAAGTGCATCACTACCAAATCTAAAAAGCTGGAGAGGGGGAGCAGCTAGAATATAAGCTTCTAGAAGGCAGGAAATTTCACTTTTAAAAATTTTATCCACAGTTCCTAGATGTTACACAAACAAACACATAAATAAACGCTTGTTTAATTGATGGGTCTTGAATGCCTCCCCACTTACTTGGATCCAGCCTCAGGGCTGGACAGTCCATCCCCAGATTCCAGACACTTTCTCTGGCTGTTCCCCATTCCTGGAAAGCTCTTCCTCCTCATCTCCACCTTCCTTGGCTTCCTTCAAGTTCCGGCTAAAATCCCACCTTCCGTAAGAAGCCATTCCTGGTTCTCCTCCATATCAGCGCCTTTCCTCTGAGACTACCCCTGCATACGGCTTGTTTGTATGTAGTTATACAATGCATCAGATTGTAAGCTCCGTGAGGGCAGGGATTGTTCTTTGCGTCTTTTTGTATCCCCAGCGCTCAGCACCATGTCTGGCATATAGCAAATGTTTCATAAATATGATTGATTGAAATATTTATTGATTGTTTGCATGTCTCACATTTGTTGAGCCTGAGGGCAGAGATTGTCTTTTGCCTCTCTTTGTATTCTCAGCGTTTAGCACAGTGCTTGGAGCTCAGAGCGACTTTATGTTTGTTGACTGACTTGAAAACAGACAGCACTGGCACACGCTGTTCTCAGACACCCGATTCTCCTCCCCCTCTCTCTTCTCACCTTTGTGAGCCTTAATCCCGCCTCCCTCCGACTCCCTGCCCCTTAGCCCCGCCTCCCTCCCGGAGCCTGCACTTTGCCTCGGCCTCCGCTCCGCCCCCACGTGTTTCCCCCGCCCCGGCCCGGTCCAGCTGACTGCTTGGACGAGCGCAGCGTGGGCGGGGTCGGACCGAACCAAGCTCTTCGCGTGAGAGGGGGCTCCGCCCTTTGAGACAGGAGGGAGCAAGCAGCTGCCGCGTCACCCCGGCCCTGACGCCCCCCGCGAGTGGTAGCGCCCCAGAGGAGCTGGTCCTACGCTGGGCCCGCGGAGGGAAGGAGGGAGAGCTTCCTCTGCTGCCGCGGGTGAGTGTGGGCAGGCGGGCGGGAGCCGGGGCCGTGGCCGGGGCTGGGGGCTCCGGATGGGGTGCCAGAAGGATGAGAGGCCGCCGCCTCGGCAGCCGCAAGGCCCCAGGGGCCGGGGAGGCCGGGCCGGCCTTGCTTCGCGGGAGCCCCGGCAGCCTCGGACAGTCGGGGCGGGGAGGGGTCGAGGAGGCCTGAGGCCCCAACGGGGAAACTGAGGCCGGGCAGGGGCAGCGCCTCCCGCCTGGCCCGAGCCCATCCCCGAGGCTGAAGCAGGAGCCCGAGGACCCCCTGGTTCCCACTCCTGGAGCCTTTGGGCAAATCTCTTCCCCTCCTTGGGCCTCAGTTTCCCACCCTGGTAAAATGAGGGAGTTGGACCAGGTGGCTTCCGAGGGCCCTTCCAGCCTCACATCTGCCCCTCTGGGCCTCAGTTTCCCCATCTGTAAATGAAGAAGTTGGACTAAATGGCCTCTGAGAATATCCGACTTCAAACGTTAAGAGTCCATGACCCAGGTTCTGGTTCTGGATCTGAGTTCGGCTGCTTGTGTTCTCTGGGGCTCAGTGTCCCTCTGGAGCGTCCGAGGAGCTGGGCAGCTCGGACTCCACTGAAGCCGGAACGTCTCTTGTTCGCCTGGTAGTCCTTAGTCCGTAGGCAGAACTAGGGGTGTAGGGGGAGGATTTAGGCTTGAACTTGGTTCCAGCCTTTGTGAGTTTCTTGGTACATACTCGTGTCACCTCCTAGTCACACGTGAGTGACTTCGGGATGGTATTTTTGACCCCGAACACCTGTAGCTGTGATGTGTCGGTTTTAAATTTTGGTCTAGTTTAGTGTGAGTCGGGCAACAATCCTGTACGTGCATAGGCACGGAGATGAATGTGGTACAAGGAATTTAAGGGAGAGACAGTGCGTTAGTGGGAAGACGGATAGCCTGGAAAGACAGGTCAGACTGTATTGAAGAGGCCGCAGAGAGCCACAGACGTTTCTTGAGGAAGAGAGTCCCATGGTCAGACCTGTGGGTCGAGAATATCGATTTAGCAACCTTGTGAAGGGTGGGTTGGAGACAGGCAAGACCAGAGTCTGGTTCTACCACCTGTGTTCCTAAGCTTAGTCACCAAACTTGAACTTTTGTTTCCTGTCATGTGAATGAGTAGGTGAAAGTATTTTGTAAACTGGGCAGCCATATCCAGCTGTCAGATGATGTAATGTGGAAGAGCTTTGGAATCAAGTGTTATATACCTGTAAGATTATTTATTAATCTTTCTGGATCTCACTTTCTTCCCTCTCTCAAATGAGAGGGCTGGGCCAAGTGATTCCTAGTATTTTCTAGGTATGACGTTCTGCACTTTTTTTCCCTACGGTCATGGGATTCTTTGAGTACAATCCAAGTTCATGAGGAATAGGTGGCAAAGGAAACTAGATGTTCCTTTTCTTGGAAAGAAGTCTTTAGGTCATTAATGACTCAGAGTGGGACTACCTACTTAAATATTTGGCACTTACACTTGGGAGTTACTGGAGAAGTCAGCTTGAGAGAAAAGGGGGGAAATTAAAAAAATAAAAAGAATTTATAAAGTTTTATAAAAATTAAAAGGTAATCCTTTTACCTTTAATTAAAAAACAAAAAGACAGGCAGCTAAGTGCTACCGTGGATAGGGCACAGGTCCTGGAGTCAGAAAGACCTGAGTTAAAATGTGTGATCTCAGACACTTACTAGCTGTGTGACACCGGGCAAATCACTTAACCCTGACTGCCTTCAGAACAAAGCAAAAAGACAAAGGCTCCCTCCAAAGCTACACATGGCATATTAGCTTTTCAAATAGGTTGGCTGATAGGCTCCTGGAGTATTTGACCTGAATCGTAATTGTCCCGTTGAAGGATTAGGAACAAATTCATATAACTTCCACATTTCCCATGTTTACTGCTTGAAAAAAAATAGGGATTAAAAGAAATAAGGCTGAAGCTAAATAAATTTGTATAAAAGGTGAAAATAATAGAGAGTTATCTGGAGAGTCATTATGGGAAAATTGTGAAATTTGATAGATGTGCGTTTTGAGTTCTTTATTAAACTTATAATTGCTGTCCAGTCCTAATTTCAAGTTTGCAAGGTACTTGATGGACACAATCCAGGAAAGTTATGAAATGCCTTGTGTGTGGTCACAGTGCTACAAAGTAGCAGAAGCAGTATTTACATTCGGGACTTTCTCCATCCTGGGTCTACCACTCCATCTATCATCAGCCACACCAAAGGCTGGCCGATTAGTACAAACTGTCACCAAACCTAACCAGCTGACAGACTGTTCTTAGCTCCTCAGCCAACCAAAACCTGATCCTGGCCACTTTGGCCCAGGACTGTCTTTTGCCTGTCCCTGCTCTGCTCCCTGATGCCTCTCCAGACCTATCTAAATTGTAGGTTATTTATCCATTCATGAAACATTAAATTATTTGTACAATAGTTATTCCAAAGGTAGATACAGAGATACATAAGGTCCTTTCTCTACTTGTGATTCTGACTACTGTTGATATTAACTTCATCAGATCTTAATCTGTGAACATTTCAATTTACTAAGCACATTATAGACTACTTTTTTTTTTTCCTGACGATTGATTTTACTGTACCGGGAATCTTCTTTCCTACTAAAGAGCCCTTTCCGTTTTGAGCCACATGAGGAATTGGAGTGGCCTGTGGTATAATGGAAAGAGTGGGAGTTAGGAAACCAGGTTTTTCTGGGCTTTGACCTCACTTTGCTGTGTGACCTTGGGCACTGGCTTTATCTCTCTGGGCATTCATTTCCTTATCTGTAAAATGAAGGGTATTGAACTAGATCACCAATGGTTTTCAGATTTTTCAGTCTCAGTACCCCTTACATTCTTAAAAAATATTGAGGACTCTCCAAATAGCTTTTATTTATGTGGGTTATATCTATCAGTAGTTACCAGATTAGAAATTAAAACATCGGGTCCCAGACCATACTTTGAGAACTGCTGAACTAGGTTGTTAGATTAGAAACTACATGGCAAATCCAAACATATCTAGTTGGACATTTTAATTATTTCAAGTCTATTTTCATTTAAGATGAGGGAATGAAATGGATTAGGGAAGAAACTTATTTTCAAACTTACTATTATAGTTACCCTGGCACATTTTCTAGGCCAGTGGCTAAACAGAATTAGTGGTGCTTACATTTTCATTTCAGAGTAGCTTGTGGCCAGGTAAAGACAGGTAAAGAAGCAGTTTCAGGTTCTACAGGGCATCCTCTGCTTTTTGGGGAAGTGCAGCTAAATTTTCTAGTACATAGAAGCACCTATTTATTAGGGATGGTCCTCTGCTCTTCAGATAGCATTCATTGCTTCCTTTGCACACCTCCAGCAGGATGTTTTATTTGAACACATTCCAAGAGAAGCGTAAAACAAAAATCATTTTGAATTTTCCTTTTTGAGTGAAGAGGTGTATGTAATAGATGATGCTGTCATCTCACTGATGTGCTTCCTTTTCCACAGTGATGCGAACTGAAATGTGTCCCATGCTTTGCTCCTATGGCAGCTCCAGTCCTTCCCCTTCACTAGGTGTCCAGGCCCTCTGCCCAGGGGTCTGATCCCTTGATGTGGCAAGGATACCAAGGCAGCTGGTGGGGTGGGCACTTAGTCTGTGTCTTCTTGTTCTTAGCTCTTCCATTTATTAATCAGTGAGTAGAGCATGTTCCCAGTCAACCACCTTTGCTCTGTTTCCAGAACATAACCTCTCATGGAACCTCTAAACCTAATGGTTTATAAAAGTGGCTATAAAACTACTCCAAGATACGCAACTCTGTATTGGGCTTGCCCCAGAAGCTACTTGCGTTACGTAAATCAGATCTGTACAAAGGTTCTCTCTCTAGAGGGTCATTACCTACAAAGTGACCGGGCTGGGCTCTGAGATCTTGACATTTCCTTTTAGCTTTGAGGGCCGCCAGTGTTAGGATGCATTTCATAGGCGAACCATGTATACACGCTCTGTGTGCTGTTACATGAATTCCCCAGGGACCTTGTCTTTATCAGCATGCTCACAATCTGCAGTTCAGTAAGGGCTGAGGAGCTACGGTGAAAAACAGCAGGCGAGGTGGCTGAAGCCCTTTGCATGGGTATTACTGATTGGGGGCACCCAAGGAGAGAAGAGCTGGTTCAGCACTAGTTTTTTTTTTTCAGGGTAGATGAGGTTCAGGTTAGCACATAACAACTCAAGTGGGTGGGAATCTTGAGGGCATGCAGTGGTAGAGGTTTTCTTTGGAGCAGTGCTTGAGATGTTTGCTCTGAGGAGGCAGCCCTTGAATTGGGAGCAAGATGAACTTTTCAGCTTTGAACGAAAGAGGCGGGGGAGGGGGGAGTGTATTGATTCTACTCTTCTGACTGAGCCCTCGCATAGGCCGTCTAGGCCCTCTTAGTAGGAGATTCTTTTTGAAGAATGTTATTTATTTTATTCTGAACTTAAGAAATAAAGCAAGCATTTCCATGACATGGTAGAACAGAAAAAAGGGTGATTGCACATGAACCTGCAAATCTGTTATGCACAACTTGCTATTCCCTTTAAATATGTAATAAAGTTATTGTGTAACTTTCTTTTTTTTCCCTTTTTTTCTTCCCTCCTCTCTTCTCCCCATTAGGCACAAATATATGTATGTGTGTATACATATAATTACATACATGTGTAAAACCATTCTATACATTCTTCTAGTTGCCAGTTTTTTCTCTGGATACAGATAGCATTGATTTTATTGTACTGTGAATCTTTATATGAACTTTAAAAATTTGTTCTTATTTAATTTGGGTATTTATATAATTTATATATAATATATTTATAATTTATATATACTTTTAATATATTTATTACAATATATTAATATATAATTTATAATTTGGGTAATATAATTTATAAAGTCAAAATGACATTCACTCAAAGGTGTTCTTAAAACAATATTGTTGTTACTGTATACAGCATTCTCTTGGTTCTGCTCATTTTGCTTTTCATTATTTTGTGCAAGTCTATCCATGTTTTCCTAAGATCATTAAGCTCATCATTTTTTATAGCACAGTATTCATTCTATCACATTCATGTGCCACAGCCTGTTCAGTCTTTCCCCAATTGATGGACATCCCCTCAATTTCCAGTTCTTTGCCACCACAAAGAGAGCTGCTATAAATATTTTTGAAAATATAGGTTCTTTTCCTTTTTCCATGATCATCTCGGGAAACAGATTCCGTAGTGATGTTGCTGGGTCAGAGGATATAGGCAGTTTAATAGCTCTTTGGGCACAATTCCAGATTGCTCTACAAAATGGTTGTAGCAGTTCATAATTCCACCAACAGTGAATCAGGAGTCTTTCAGAAGCTTCCTTGGAAAAGATTAAGTGTCAGTTGAGTACCTCTGGCCAGAGTGCTTCCAGGGCCATATATAGGGTCCCAGCTGAAATCCTGGTCCTGAGTAGGCCTTCTCCCTGCCTCTCTTTCCCCTCCCTTTGAGTTCTTCCAGGTAGCCGAGGCCACTAAGTGGAGCTGGCAGGTCTAAAGCCCCAGGATTCTAAGCCTGGGGCCCCACTGCGTGGGACTCCTCTTAAGTTAGAGCAAAGCTCAGACATAAGTGAAGAGGAACAAAGTGCCCTTCTGAAAGGTCTGTTAAGATTGTGCTCCTAAGACAGAGTTGCAAGATTTCAGCACTGCATCCATTGTTATTCTCCCTCAGAGAGTCTGAATCTTTGCTCTCACAATCCAGTTTGAATTTTCACTAAATAAATAGCTACATGTCACAAAGAAAAGTTTCTGGCGTAAGCAAAATCTGCCTGTCTTACCTATCCCTAGTCCTTCTTCTGCTCCTAATCAGGGAAGTGGCAACAGTTGTGTCTGTGATTTGATTTGAGGGGTGTTACAAGTTCATTCCACCCAGTGGATCTCCCCTAACAACTTACAGTTCTCTGGGGCACCACCATTCTTTCTTTCTTTCTGTCACAAAGGCTTGTAACCTTGGCATTCCTTTGGGTCACTCATTCTTCTTCATCATTCAGTCACAGAGTTGATTCTTAGCTTTCCAATTCTTCTCTTGCCTGCCCCCTCTGTTCTCTTCCTGCCGCCAAAACTGTTACCCGGGCTCTTTGTCGCTAGAGAAGTGGTGTGGCATTATGGGAGTACCGTGGGACCTAAAAGACTTGGGTCGAGGTCCAGCTTTTCCCGTTATTAATCCTGTGGCCTTTAGCAAGTCTGAGTGCCTATTTCATAGGGTTTTTGTTAAGAAATAGCTTGGTTGGGAAAGCACTTATTGAGAGCCAGCAATTGGCTGTGGGAGGGTAAGGGAGAGTGAGAAATAGAGGATGATGTTAAGGTTATTCCACAAATTCCCAATACGGTTGTTGACTCTTATTTATCAGGAGGTAAGAAAAGGGAGGCTGGCCATGCAGTGAGAGTGAGAGTCCCCGGGGGCAGTAGCCCGTGTGGTTCTGTGCGCATTGTCAGAGATCTGGAGGAACGCCTTCAGCACTTTGGACAGGTTCCCTGTGAGGATGTGGGGGAGAACATGGACCACTTTGGCCCTGGCTGAGAAGGTCTGGATCTGTGCCCCCTCACGGGTGGGTTTGGGTGGCTTCCGGTGATTACATTTTCTTCAGAGTCTCTTCCCCGAGCACCTCTGATAGCTATCCTAACTAAAATTCTGCCTCATCTTCTTTATGTGTTCCTTATCCATTTAGTTGTTCTTCCATAGTAAGCCTTACTGAAGCAATTTGGAGTAATGAAAAGATCCCTAAATCCCAAGTTCCTGGGTTCCCAGATTTTAAACCCCAGGTTCCAGTTCTAGCTCCAGAATGAACTAGTTCTGTCACATTGGGCACCTCTCTGGGCTTGGGCTAGACAGGCTCAGAATGCCACAGTCACCAGGGAGGGAGGTTGCCTCTCAGCAGTAAGCCATGGCGGTGCCTGACTTTAAAACAGAAGCTGACTCCCGCTGCTGCTACTTCCCAATACAGACCTTCCCCACTAGTCACTCACTGCTCCCTTGACAGAGATGCAGAGGCCATACCCATTCCCAGCTCCACACTGTTTTCTAGACATGGAACACCATCCATATTACTAATCTCAATACATCATTTCATGACTCCCAGAACACATTGATTCATCCCTTCTCAGAACTTATCCTACCTACGTGGTATTAGACATAGATAGCCCATTTACTGTTGTACTCTCTGTTTTGTGCTTGTATATATTATCCCACAGCTAGTTTTTAAATCCCTTGAAGGCAAGGACTGTGTCTTATCTGTATCCCTGGACAGTACTCAGCCCGGTGCTCTAAATTCAACTAAATGGGGACTGGCTTGTTGAAGGCAAATTTGAGGAGGCATGCATTTTGTTATTTTATAAAAATTCTATGAATATCTTTTGTTTTTGACACCAGAGTAACTTTCCTGCTATGCCCCGCCTTCTTTGGCTAGCCCTTCCTCCCCACAGAATTCTCCTTTGCATGCATTTTGCCTGGTTAAACTAACACATTAGTGCATATTGGTTTATCTTGAGTTCCTGACACATTCAGATCAATTAAAGAACGGAATGACTGCCATGTAGTAGGGACTTAATGAAAGCTTACTGACTGAATGGCATTTTAACCTGGGAAAAAGTCTCAAGGAAGCCATGATATATTGGAGTCTGTCATGTGGAAGAGAGATTAAACTTGTAACATTTGGCTCCAGAGAACAGAACCAGGACAATGAATGTAAGTTTCAAAGAGGCTAATATTTAGACCAGATATCAGGGAAACTTCCTGTGAAGGAGAACTGACTCACAGTGGGCTCGGCTGCTTGGGAGGCAGAGGCTGCAGGACCATTTGTTGGATATGTTAGAGTAGGCATGGTTTCTTAATGGGTTGCTCTACATCAGTGGTATCACACTCAGAAATGAGGGCCACATGAGGATCTCTGTAGCCTGCATATTGACATAGTTTTGTTTTGTTTTATTTTAATTTTCTTGTTACATTTTAAGTTCTGAACTGTCTCCCTCCCTCCCCACCCCTTGCTAGAGAAGGCCACCATTTGACATAGATTTATAGATATATGTAAAACCATACTATGCATATTTCTATTTATCAGTAAAAATTTCTTGAGTGTGATGGAAACTTGGGCATGTCCCTGGGTGGCAGGCATGGAGACAGTGGATAAGAAGAGATCAAACATGGAGGAGAAAATGACTTCAGGGGCATGTTCTTAATGAACTTAGGGCTTTCCTTAGGGAAATGCCAGGAAATTATCATGAATGCCCAGCGAGGCTGATCCATAGGGAGGAAGGATGTGAGCTTCTAAGACCAGGCCTTCCTCACCTTTGGTTCATGGGCCACTTTGGTTGTCTGATGAAAACTAGAGACCCCTTTTCAGAATACTGGTTTGCTGCCTATATTCATGATTGAAAGAAGTGCTAAATTTCATTTAGAGTCTAGTGAAAATAAAGATGGAATTTTCCACCATCCAAGTTCATGAACCCCCTGAAATCTATTCACAGATGCCAGGTTAAGGACACCTGATGTAGAAGTCAGTCTGACAGCATAGCCCTTTCAGGTTGGCAGAGTGCTCTCTGCATTTTATCCTTGGACCCTCAGGAGAGCCCTGCAGTGTGTATTTCAGGTATACTCCTCATTTCACAGAGGTCGTAATTCAAACTCAAGGAAATTAACTGAGGCAGGTGGTCAGAGGCCTACTTGGAATCTTTGTCTTTCCTGGTTCCAAGTCCAGCAGGTTTTCTGAGGTACCTTGCTGCCTCTCTAACTGAGGCAGCCCCTGAGGCCCAAGGGTTTAATAGAAAGAAGCTGCCAAAGAACTGTTTTGCTGCCTTGGTCATTTTGGATAGACTTCTTCATGCCTCGAATAGACCTATGAGGCGTGGTTTGAGGTTTTCTTTTCTTTTTTTTTTTTCTTTTTGATGAAGCAGTCAGGGTTAAGTGAATTTCCCAGGGTCACACAACTAGTAAATATCAAGTGTCTGAGGCCGAATTTGAACTCAGGTCTTCCTGCCTCCAAGGCCGGAGCCCTATCCATTGTGCTGCCTAGGTGCCCCTGGTTTGAGGTTTTCACTGAATGTGCCATGAGAGATAGGATTAGTTAGTCTAAAGAGCACTGCATTGGGAATCAGAATTCTCAGCTCTTAGAACTGGAAAGATCTTTGGGCCTGCTTGAAGTGGGGTCTTGGCCAAGGTCACAGTTTGTCTTGGCTTCACTGGGCCTTTGCGAGATAATATGCTTGGACCGGGTGATTTCTACAGTCCCTTCTAGTTCTTAGATTCTCTGATATGCTGAATTTCATTTTGGCTTCTCAGGATGATTAAAAAACCTAAATGCCTGAAACTTTACATTTTTAAATTTAGCTGTAAAAATTTTTAGAGCAGCATGGAGTAAACGTGTAAGTACAACAGGAAAACTGATGACTAAATGATAGCGACCTTCATGTTCCTGCCTGCAGAACTGGTGAGGATGCTGGTAGGGAGTGGGGCTTGGGCTCAGTAGTGAGTCATGCCAGCCTGTCTGATACTCTGAATGCTGAAGTTCTTTGATTTATGAGTGTATCTGCTGATTAGAGAAACTTAGATGAGAACTAACTGTGCCTCATCAGAAGTGGTTTTCCCCGTCTTTGTCTCTCAGCCCTGACTAGTTTCTGTAAAAGGTACTTTGAGGCATAGAGGATTTTAAACCAGAGGAGCAGACAGTACTTAGTGGCTGAACACTTGGGTTCACTAGTTCACATTGCTGAAGAAAATGTGGGGTTGTAAAGGGTTTTACTTTTCCTTTTACTGACATTAAATGGCAACTCCAAAATGATATCCCCCCCCTTTGTTTTTCTCTTAGTTATAAGGGATGGCTCTCTGAGAGGGGTGGGGGTGGGAGATAAAAGGAAAAGGAATGATACAGGAGGAATATAGGTGAGGTACAAACAAAATGAATAAAGAGAAGTTGAGCTATAGTGTGTGGCAGGATATTTAATGAGTGAGCTTTGAAAATGCAGCCTCTACCCACCCTAATGAAGTTATAGTTGCTTGAGCAAGAAGGAAGTAAGTGGCTCATTGAGATGGTCCTCTAGCCAAAGGGCTAGAAGTCAAAAAATGTGTGAGTGTAGATTATAGGCCTGACCACTGATAGTGGGGATTTTAGGCAAGAGATTTTCATATCCCTTGTTTCTGTTTGCTCACATGTCAGTAGTGACATGGATGTATGTATCACTGTAAATACACAGGGACATGTATGGGTTACTGTAGACAATGTCACAAAGCCTCTATGCATTAGGGAATATTTCTCTAAATCTTACCTTTAAGCGCCTCCTGCCTACTGATCTTTTCTCCAAAAAACAGACAGGATATGCTAGGTCACGTTCTTAGTAGTTGCAGTGAGAGGGCATGTGACTTCTGCTGTGTCTGACCCAGAAAAAGGAAGGCAGCCACCAAGACTGCATGCTGATTGTGAGGTAAGATGATGAATGAAAACAGTTGCAGGCCTTCCCTCATCTTCAGAAAGACTCCAGGACCCAGAGGCCAGAAGGAAGGCCTCATGTACCCCACAGTATTTGTAGCAGCTCTTTGTGTGGCAGTAAAGAACTGTCAGCCAAGTCTGTGCCTCTCAGTCGGGGAATGATTAAATAAACCACGCTATATTAACTTAATGGACTTTTTTTTTTTACTGTGCCACAAGAAATGATGAACGTGGTGAATGAAGAGAACCATGGAAACTGATGCAAAGTGAAGTAAGCAAGCCGAGAAAACAGTATACCTAGTGACAACAACTATGGAAACCCCAAAAGGAACACCTCCCAACAATCAGATTTTTTTGATGTGTTGACTGGCTGTGCTGATTTCTCCCCCCTTTTATTCCTCTTTTTTCCTCTTAGTTATAAGAGATGTATCTCTGAGGGGGGTGGGGGTGGCAGGTAAAGGGAAAAGGAATAATACAAGGGGAATATACTGATAAAAGTCTGCTTCTAAAAAAGAAAGACTACTGTAAATCAATTCATCTCCTTAGTAATGTGTGTGGTTATCATCTTCAAGAATTTTGACCCTCTCCTCAGACACGTTTGCTTCCCTAGGTTTCTGTGACAGTAATCTTTCCTGGTTCTCCTCATGCCTCTATGACCTTTTCAGTAATCTTTGCTGATCTGATCATCTTCTGCCTTCTCAGCTCGAGTATCCACAAGGCTTTGTCCTAGGCCTTCCCCTTTCTACCCTCTTGCCTTTGCTGATCTAATCAGCCCCCATAGATTTAACTATTATCTGTCTGCAGATAACTTCCAAATTTATACATCCTCTATTACCAGTTGCCTTCTAGCCACCTCTATATGGATAATAGTCCTTCAGTGTGTCAAATTCAACATGTCTAAAATGTAACTGATAGTATTTCTCTTTAAACCTACCTGCCCTCTCTCCAAGCTCCAGTGGTCCAGGGCTCTACTGTCTTCCCAATCAACAATCAACCACTAAGCACTTGTTAATTACCAGGTATTCCGTGGCACATAGTAGGCGCTGGAGATACAAAACCAAAGAATGCAGCAGTGCGTACTCACAAAAAGCTTACATCCTAGTGGGGGAGAGGCGACACACCTCTGTCTTAGATATAAAGAGAACAGACATCCATAGACACAGAGTAGTTAAATAGACGGTTATCACCAAGGTTCATAAATTTGGAATCTCCCTTGACCCTTGATAACCTTCTCCCTCCATATTCAGTCACTGGCCCAGTTCCATCAGTTCTCTTTCTGCTGTCTTTCTCCACTCACAGCTGCCACCCTCCTTCAGGATCTGTCACCTAATTCAAGACTATGATAACAGCCTCCCGTGTGATAGGGAGCGTGATAAAGAGTCACTCAGGGAAGAGGCATGTGGCCATCACTCAGCAGCCTCTTCTGGTTCTTCCTTAAACTCCTTACATGCAGGCATCTACCAACACTACCTCAGCCCTGTCTTTCCTCCCCTTTTATATTGTCTTCTTTAGCAGTCTCATTTTCTTTCGTAGTGATTTGTTCATCTCCTCTGGGGAATGGCTACCAAATCTCTGTCTGAGGAAGGACTCGTGTTTGAACTTGGGCTCGGTGATTTCTGGATCTTAGGGCGTGGACCAGATCTGAGAATCATCAGCATAGACATGAGAATCCAATTCGAGGAGCTGAGGAGAACTCCCAAGAAAAATAGCAGAGAGGGAGAAGAAAAGAGGGCGAGGGCCCAGAGAAGAGCGTTGGGGGACACGCCATGTTAGTGGGCAGCACCTGGATGAAGAGGCCTGGTCAGATAGGTAGGAGGAGAACCAGGAGGAAGCACAGAGAGAAGAGATGGAATTAGGGTTAGCGGGTGATCCACAGTGTCAAAGGCTGTAGAGAGGTCAAAGCGGATGAGGCTTGAGAAAAGCCATTGGCTTTGGAAAGAGCAGTCTTGGTGGAATGATGAGGTTGGGAGCCCAGTAGCAAAGGACTAGGAAGAGAAAAGTAGCAGATTACTTGTAACAATCTGTTACTAGGAAGTAACAGATTGCATTTTTTTTAATTGCCTCTTCATATCCTTTGGCCATTTATCTATTGGAATAGTGCTTGTTCTTGAATCTGTATCAATCCCTGTTATATCTTAGAATATAAGGTCTTTATCAGAGAAATATACAGCAAAGATTTTACTCCCAGTTAACTATTTCTCTTCCATTTCTAACTTCATTGCTTTTTTTTTTTTTTTTTGGCCAGAGATGGGAGGGGAGCACAAAAACTTTTCAATTTTATGCGGTTCCAAGTGTCCATTTTCTGTCCTGTGATCCTCGTCTTGATCCCTTGTTTGGTTAAGAAGGCTTCCTCTTATCCATAGCTGCAAAATGTGTCTCCTTCCTTTTTCCTCTAATTTGTTTGTGCCGTGACTTTTTCTATCTTGGAGCTTATTTGGTGTGAGACGCTGAGCTCTCATTGCTGATTTCTCCCAGACCACTTTCCATTTTTCTTAGTGTTTGTTTGTTTGTTTGTTTTCACTCCAATAGCTTGTGTCTTGGGATTAATGGAGCACTATTCTTCTGGGGTCAGTTGCTTCTGCATCTTGTATTAGCTGATCTGTTCTGTTGATTAGCTTTTCTGTTTTTTAATGAAAACTCAATAGTTGTGATGATTTCTGTTCTCTAGTATAGTTTTAGGTTTTCTAGTGCTAGGTCCTCTCTTTCCTTTTTTTTTTAATTTCTCTTGAGATTTTCTTTTCTTCCTTTTCTTCCTCCATGTTAATTTTGCTATAATTTTGCCTGATTTTATAAGGTAAACCTTTGGCAGTTTGTTATAATACTGGATCTATAAATTAGTTTAGGGGGTATTATTGTGATATTATTCTCCAATTATTAGTCTTCTTAATTTCTGTCAAGAATGTTTGGTGGATTCTCTGTGGTGCTCTTGATTCTTTTCCTCCCAAATCTGGTCATTTGCCAAGTCCTCTCAATCTCACAACCACAGTACCTTTCATGTCCAACCCCACTTCCCATTCCCGGAGTCTGGGCCCTCATTTGAACAATTGGAGTAGTCTTTATGTGGGCTCCCTCTGGCCTTTCCCTTCTCCATTTCCTTGTTCATTCGATTGCCAAAGTAACCTTCTGGTGCACAGCTCTGATTGGCATTCACCTATTGAAAAAATCTTTGATAGGTCCGTATTACATGTAGGATAGAATATAAGTTCTGGAGTGTGGCACTGAAAGCTTTAAATAGTTTGCTGCAGTTTACTGTCCCAGCCATAGTTAGTGTTTATCTTCTTTACCGAGCTTATGTCCCAGCCACACTGGACTCTTTCCCCACCCCGTCCATTCTGAAAGTTTCCTCCCTAATCTTCCTCCCTCCTCTACCCCCCTTTCAGGATTTACCTGTTGACATCTTTTCCTCCTCCTTCAAGGCCTAGCCCAGGTCACTTCTTTCATTAAGCCTGCTCTGATTCCATTCTCTTTTTAAATCTGTTAGTCTCCTGTGACCTAAAAGTACTCTGTATTTAATCATTTATAAACTTGCAGTCTAGTTATTTGTGCCCCATTTATAATCCCCCTACTAGACTGAACTCCTTGGGCACAGACTGGTTTGGTCTTAGCGTGGTGGATTGAGCTTTGGAGTCAGGAAGAACTTAATTGGAGTCCTGCCTCAGACCCTCACTTGCTCTGTGACCACAGACAAATCATGAACCTTTCTGGACCCTAGTTTCTTCATCTGTAAAATGGTCAGAATCATAAACTGTTTCATAGAGTTATTGTGAGGATTAAATGCAATGATATGCTTGGCAAGTTTTAAAACACTGGATTAGTTTGTTTTTAGCCTTGTCTAGATGCTCAACATATGTTTTATTGACATGAGTCAGCAATGCCAACAAAAAAAGGATTCTGTGAGATTGGGGCTTTCGCCGTTTTCTTGCTCTCCATTCCATGGTGACTGCTGGACTCTTCCCTTTGCTTTGGCCACTGACTTTTAAGTAAGCTGTGAACATCTGCCTTCTTAGCTTTGCGTGTGTGTGTGTGTGTGTGTGCGTGCGTGTCTTGTGATCCAAGTTAAGACGCCAGCGTTCTCTTGTTGGCCCTGCTCCTCTGCTTCATCCTGTTATTCTCTTTGACCATCTGCCCTCCAGACTCTTAGCTGTTGCCATTCTTAGCTTTGGATTATCCATAGACGTGATACGCATGCTACCTATCCATCTTGCCATCATGAGTCCTAGATGTAACAGGGCAGGGCCAAAGACAGTCTTAGTGAATGTGGCAGCCCTTGCTGCACTGAGCATGGCGGCAGGCATTTTGTCTGGTCGGATGAAAGAAGGCGGAGGGGCTAACCTTTGTGGAAGATCCCTTGAGCCTTGGTGAGGGGTGGGGTGACAGCAGAGCTTGGCCAGGATAGAGCTTCAGGATTCACCCTCAGGACAGAGATCAGTCCTTCATAGTCATTGTGTGTTCTCCGTGTAAAGCTTTGAACCTATTACTGATCGATTTAAATCACCTAGGGTTAAACTCTGGCCGATGTGAAGAGGTCTTGTGTTTATTAGCAAGAGAGGGAGGGCTTTCCCAAGAAGCCAGTGATGCTGTTGGCTCCGGTGAATATGCAGATCACTGTAGGGGGAAAGGACTTTCTACCTGTTCATATAACCCACACTCAATGTACTCTCATTTATAGGGAAATGTTGCTTTTTTAAAAACAGGTTTTTCATCTTTGTGTCTTATTCTGATGCCTAGTTGCCTTGCTTATGGGGAGCATAAGAAAGGCAGAGCCGTCTTGGGGGAAGGGGACTAACAGGATGTAGTTGTGGGCGTTTAGAAGTCAGACTGCCCCGGGAGACAGGACCAGACTCTTCCGGGGGTGGAGGGGTGGTGGTGGTGGTGGTGGTAAAATCTGGCAGTTACCTCCTGGAACTTCCAGGGGGGTTCCCCCTGCTAGATGACACTCTTTTCCAAAACTAAAGCAAAATTAGAGCAAATTATATGCAAAACAGAGCAACCACCTCCTTCCTCCAGATCTGCTCTTTAGGAAGCAGCTTGTGAGAGCTGCCTCAACTAGGCTAAGGCTGGGGAAAGTGGATTTATTTTGCCGAGTTGTGTGCTGTTGGGTCCTTTGCGAACAGAGGTGTTTAAGAGGAGCCCAAGAGGTTTTTCTTTCTCTTATTGACTTAATAGAAGCAACATTAACAGAAAAGTGGCTTGAAAAGAACCTAAGATGTCCTGTTGGGTACCGTTGACTTCATTCCTGTTTGGGTTGGAGCTTGGCCTCGTTTGTTTCTTGTGCCTGTGTGCCAGCTTGTACACCAGTACGTACATGTGTACGTGTGTGAGAGAGGGCCTATGTGCATCTGTGTGTGCACGCCTGTGTGTATGTGCTGGTCTGTGTGCATCTGTGTGTGGAGGCCCATGTGTGCACGCCTGTGTGTGAGCCTACACGCATGTGCACGCGCGCGTTTGTGTGCCTATGTGAGTTTTGATGTCAGTGCTGCCCCTTCCTTACCGGACCCCTGAGCAAGGTCCTTCCCCTCTGTTTGCTCCTTTCTGACCAGGGACAGTGCTTGGATTCTCTGCTTCCTAGGTTGCTGTGAGGAAAGCTCTTGGTGAACCTTAGAGCCTTATGGGAAGAGGAATCTTATTATTTAGGTTACAAATCGTAATGATGATGATGAGGCCCCCCCCCCCACACCTTTCTGGCACAGAGAAATTAGCTCAAGATAAGTGACTCAGTCATTCTCCTGCAGTGAATGAAAAGGGACCAAAGGGTGTGTGTGTGGGGGGGGGGGGGAGGTGTTAGACTAAGCAATCTGTGAGGTCCCTTCTAGCTTCAGATTCCTGGATACTTTTTTCCTGACAAAGTATGATTTCTTCACTAATAGAGATTGGTGCTTTCCTATCTATGTTAAGTGGAAAGTCCTTGTCAGGGCTGCTACCTACAATAGTGTTGTGCGAGTTGAGGACTATTTGGTTCATTCTGCAGGGAAGCAAGATCCCATGGAGGCTAGAAAGTCTTGACAAGGGCGGATGAGAATTTTTCCTCATAGCTCTGACTCTTAATGTTTAAAACGGTGACCTCCACTCCCTCAGTCCCTCAGTTCTTTCCCAGGCCATCACTGCTGCATTGGCTATGCCCTCCTTCCTTCCATCTTGACCCCTTGGTGAACTAGTTAACTTCCGCACTGTCCAGATGCCTTCTGCCACTCTCTCCTCCTTTAGCCTGTCTCACATTTCCTTGCCACAGCAAACATCTGTACGTGTACAAGGGATCCCATTCCAGTCTAGCAGATTGTCCTGTCATCCTCGTTCTCTTGTTTTCTTCCGTTTCTTCCCATCTGCTGGCTACTTCTCTATTGCCTGCAGATATGCATATGTCTCCCCTATTCTTGAAACACCTTCCCTTGGCCCATCCATCCTTGCAAGCTCTCATTTTATAGCTCACCATCTTTTTGTGGCTAACTTTGAGAAGCCTCTACCACTGATACTTCCATTTCCCTGTCCCTCTCTTCTTAACTCTCTGGTTTCTAGCCTTGTCATTCAACTGAAACGACTCTCTCCAAGTTACCAAGGATCTCCTAATCAGCAGATCTCTGACCTCTTCTCAGTCCCTGTCCTTCTTGACTTCTTCAGGCTTTGACACTGTTAATCACTCTCTTCACAACACTGCTCTAGGCTTATGTCACATGACTCTCTTGGGTCTCCTTCCAACCGTCTGACCACTCTTCCTCAGTCTTCTTTGCTGGATCTTCTTCCAGGTCACAACCTCTAACTTTGGGTGTCCCACAGGACTCTCCTGGGCCCTCTTCTCTTCTCTCTAGATAATTTCTTTGGGTGATCTTGGCTCCCATGGATTCAATGTTCATCCGTTCGCTGATGATTCTCAATATCTACTTCTCCATCCCTACCCTCTCTCCTGACCTCCAGTCTCACATCTTCAGCTGCTTTAACCAGATGTCCCATAGATGTCTTAAATGCATCATGTCCAAAACTTATTTTCTTTCCCCAGAAACTCCCCTGTTCCTGCCTTCCTCATACAATAGAGAACAACCCCATCATCCCAGTCCCCAAGCTTCCACTTAGGAGCCTTCCTCATCTCCTTACCATCTCACCCCTCTGTTGCCAAGGCCTGTCGATTTCTACTTTGTAACATTTCTTGAATGCTTCCCCATCACTGCCACTGCTTTAGGGCAGGCCCCCATCAGCTCGTGCGTGGACTAGTGTAATAGCTGCTGGTGGGTCAGCCTGCCTCAGGTCTCTTCCCACTCCAGGCCATCTTCCATTCAGCCACTAAAGAGATTGTCCTAAAGTTTGAGTCTCAGTGTGTCACTCCCCTATTCATTAAACCCTAGTGAATCCCTATCCCCTCCAGACTCAAAAATAAAGGACTCTGGACCCCCTCCTCTGTTCTCCCTTTCCGACCTTCTTTCACCTCACTTGCCTCTTGACTCTGTGATCTAGTGACACCAGCCTCTTTGTTGGTTCTCAGACAAAACGCTCCGTCTCCCAGCTCTGCGCGTTTGCGCTGGCTGTTCCCTGTGCCTGTCATTCTCTCCCTGCCAGCTATTGTTACTCTCTTCTCTGGGCTTCTGTAATAGTGCTTCTGGCTTCCCACTGTCTTCCAGTTCTAGCTTCTAGCTCAAGTACCCCTTTCTAGAAGTGTATGAAAGTCTATCAGAGCAGGAAAACTGGAAGTTTTTGTAGAAATGATTTTCTAAGCCCGAAGTGCTTTTCTTCTGGTTTAGATCACAAGAGTCTGATTTGGGGGCAGCTAGGTGGTGCAGTGGCTGGAGCACTGGCCCTGAAATCAGGAGGACCTGAGTTCAAATCCGGCCTCAGACACGTAACACTTACTAGCTATATGACCCTGGGCAAGTCACTTAACCCCATTGCCTAGCTAAAAAACAAAACAAAGAGTCTGATTTTTTGCTACCTCCAAGAAGCCTTTCCTAGTCCTCCTTACCCTTAGTGCCTGCCTTCTGTTGATTAGCTTTGATTCCTCCTCTCTCTATGTTGTTTGTACTGAGTGGTTTGCGTTTGTCTCCACCATTGAACTGTGAAGTTGAGGGCAAGATTGTTGAGGTTTTTGTGTTCTTTCTTTGTGTTCCCAGCCCTTAGCACAGTGCCTGGCACAGATAAAGTGCTTACTGAACACTTGTTGACTTTCTAATGGTGCCACAACATTCTGTTACAGTTGAGTTTCACGACTCGTTCAGTCATTCTCTGATTGACGGCCATCTAGGCTGTTTCCAGTTCTTTGCTACGACAAAAAGTATGGCTATGAATATTCTTGTACCTGCGGATCCATCCCTCCTGAATTTTCATTTTAACTTTGCAGGAGAAAAAGCTGATGCACAAACTTCAGGGGTGTGTTGGGTTATAATGGACCTGGTGCCTTGAGATATTCATTCCTTAAATTTCTTTACCTGAAAAAGGAGGAACATTCCTTTTTTCTTTTTGTGTATAGTATGAATGAGTGAGTTATCTCTCTAAAGAACTTGAGTTTCTTTGAGACGTGTAGTTCAAAAATCCTTCACTTTGTCAAAAACATTTATTAAATTGCCATCTGTGGGTTGCCATGTAAGATAACTTACTGTCCCTATGTGACATCTGATGTCACTGATGCAGATTGATGTCGCTGGGTAACTGGTAAGCGGATTTTACCATGAACAGTCCAAATTAACATCATTTGGTGGAAGGAGAAACTAATTGAAGGTTCCCAGTCCCCCCTCCCTGCACTGCTCTTGAGAAGATCCTTTCTGTACCTTTCTTTTAGATCTTAGGAGTTCTCACTTCCCTTTTTCTTAGTAGAGTAGTGTAAATCAACTCCAAAAATGTACTTAGAAACACACTTTTAGTATTAATTATTGAGAGAGAAAAGAATCAGACTTTTGTGATCTAAAGACAAGAAAAATACTGTAGGCTTGGAAAATTATTTCTTAAAAAAACTCTGAGTTGCAAGTTCAAGGTCTGATAGACTTTGCCTACTTTGAACTCTCTAGGCAAGAGGACTTAGGAGAGCTGGGGCCCATAGGTGGAGCTCATTGTGGTATACTAGTGATATCAGAGTGCTAAGAAGTTAGACCCAAAGTCTTTGGGGCTGGCTTCCCTAAAGAGGCTGTCTTATGAAAAGGCTATTGGCTACTCTACCAGAAATGCAATGTGATACAGTCAGAGGCCCCAGGTTCAAATTCTGGCTGTGCCACAAGTCACTTCAATTCTGTGGCCTTCAGTTTCCTCATCTGTAAAATAATGAGGTTGGATTTGATGACCTCTGATGTCCCTTTGGTGTCCCAGTTTATGATTCCAGATTCCTCTGAGTCTGTGTAATACACATTCATTTGTATAAGGAACTTCCCCTGGCACGAGGAATTTCCTTCTCTATTTCGTTATAAAGATTAGCACCAGTAACTCAGGGAAAGTGTAAAGTGACACCAACTTTGGGCTGAGTAGGTAGAAGTACATTGTTAATAAGCCAGATAAATGGGGTCTCGGAGGTTTCATATGTTGCCTTTCTTG
This sequence comes from Phascolarctos cinereus, assembly GCF_003287225.1. NCBI lineage: Eukaryota > Metazoa > Chordata > Mammalia > Diprotodontia > Phascolarctidae > Phascolarctos > Phascolarctos cinereus. Next base: position 19,772,323 of record NW_027555958.1, on the reverse strand, counting down.
TTTTGCTAACTCATGTCAGGCTCACCTGCCTGCCAGGTTTGAGAAGGTAGAAGAACCAGTTCTGGTGTGTGATGGGATGGGATGGGAGGCAGGTAGCCTTGCTCTTTTTTGCAAGGGTCCTTCATTTGCAGTACATAACCACCCCTGGTGCTGTCGTCACGGAGCTGGGCACAGTGGAGCGCTGCAGAAAGCAAACACTCCCAATAACTCACTTTACAGCATTGTGGTACCATCCTGGGCTGTACCCAGACTGGGGGAGGTAGGAGGGTCCTGGAACCCACGGGAGCCATTTATGGTTGAGGGTTAGGCCTCGTTGGCACGGTGTTGTAGCTGACTTTGGGCCGAGGCCCTGGGGCTTTGCTTCTTTGTGACTTTAGGTCTTGTTTTTCTCCTCAGTAAAACAGATCAACATGGCAGACGTGGACCCCAGTGCCACTGCATCTCAGGCTGGAGCAGAGGACGTTTCCCTTTTCAGCGTGACAGATGTGTTTCTCTTTTCATTTATCGTGGGGCTCATGACCTACTGGTTCTTCTTCAGAAAGAAAAAGGAAGAGATCCCTGAGTTCACCAAAATTCAGCCGCCGTAAGTGATTATAGGCTTCCCCTTTCCTTTCCTGCCCGTGCCCCACATCCTCTGCCCTGGCCTCACTCACTTAGTTCTGAACCAGCTCTCTGGTTCTATTCCAAGCAGAGTCTTGGTTCACTCTTGCCACTTGGCCAAGAAGGCTGTCACTATGAAGAGACAAGATGGGTCTCAGTAAGCCACACATGCATGACTGTTTCTCTTGAAGTCATGGCATATTTTTGAACCAGAATCCTTTCTTGACATGTGCTTTTACCCCCCCTTTCATTGTTCAAACCCAGAGGCCTTTGTGAAGGAGGCTGTACAGAGATGACTGAGTTCCCAGTCATAGGCTCCCTCTGCCTGAAGAACTTCAGCCTAAGACAGCGAATCAGTGTGGACCGCACAGAGCAGGGGTGGGGAGCCTGTGGCCTCTCATTAGGGAAGGTGCCAAGTCAGAACATCACAGACAGCTCGAGTACATAGGCAGAGTAAGGTGTGTTTTATTTTTTTAAAAAATCGTATTGTTTTGAAAGCCTTCTACTGGAAGATGACATTTTCTTTCTTTAAAATGCATTCTGGTTGTTTGACAAAACCTTATAACAAAGATCCCTCCTGACCTCTGTCATCACTTTACCCAGCACCTTGCCATGTCATGTTTTCATATGTACCTGCTTCATGGGTCACCATGAATAGGAAACTTTGAAGAAGAGCCGGCATCAGAGATATTATCGGGGAAATGTATTAGGGAAAAAGATGGCCTGGCCATGGGTGAGGATGAGGCTTGTGAGCAGCCTGTGGGTGAGTGTTCCCTGGGATGCCTGAGCCGGCCACCAGCACCGGGGGTGGACAAACCCTTGGTGTCAGAGGTAGGGAAGGATAGGGACAGGGATCTCAGAGCAAATCTGCCTTGTTGTTGGGGATATAGCATTCGCAAGCCACCAGAGTACCAAGCTCTTGGTTACTCCTTCCTTTCCCTGACCAGGCTGTGAATTCCATGGGGGTAGCAACTGTACTTTAGTTAAAATTTGGGTCTCCCCTAGCTCTGGCTCTGGATGTGGTAGGCATTTGTGGAATGAATGAATCCAGAGGTGGAAGTAGCTTTCATTTCTAGAAAGGACCCAAGAAATATTCTGAAGTGTGTACCTCACACTAATTTTGTGTTTTGTTTGATTTTTGGGTCTGCACCTATGATTTTATTAGTCTAGGGAACCCTCATGAGGAATCTACACCCCTTCTCCCCGAGCGTTGCCTGGGGCACTGAGCAGCAGGTGCCAGACCCCTCTTGTATCAAGGGCTTTGAAAATGCTTGTCTGCATTATTCTCATGATCTGAAATGGAATGAATTAACTTTGTAATTGTGAGTGCCAAGTTATCTATTTACCAAAGTAAATTTAAGCAGATACTGGTCAAGGTGAAGGAGATGAAGTATCTTTATTGCAATGAGTTAGCACCACATCTCTGGGGCTGTTTTTTCTCCTGTCTTAGGCAGTCACTCAGAACACACCCTTACATTGTTTTATTTAATGAAAAATGTAAGCTTATATTATCATGGCATATTTGTATTTTTCAGCAAATGTATATTCATAGAGATGACAAAGTCTTTTTTAAAATAATTTTTTCCAATTACGTGTAAAGAAAGTTTTCAACATTTACTTTTATAAGATTTCAAGTTCCAAACTTTTTTTCTCCCTCTCTCACCTCCCCAAGACGGTGAGCAATCTGATATAGGTTATGCGTGTACAGTCATATTAGACATATTTCCACATAAGTCCTGTTGTGAGAGAAGAACCAGAACAAAAGGGAGAAACCAAGAGAAAGACAAAACAACAGAAAAGGGGAAGACAGCAGCAAAGATTTACAAAAGGAAAATCCCAAATAAGCACCAACAAAGTGATCAAAGGCGTTAATCAGACACCTGCTCCCTGCAGAGCACTGTCCCGAACAGTGACTGAAAGAGAGAAACAGTTCAGGGAAGATAGGCTCTTCCCCTTTTTAGAGTTTACGGGGAGAATGAGACAAACTGGGATTTCATGCAATAAGTGTGTTATGGTTAAGTGTGTTTAGAAAGTAAGGAAACAATGTGCTATGTCAGGTCAAATGGAGATACGTGGGAAGATGGCATTGGATTTGGGCTTTAAAGAAAGAGGAGGGGCAGGAATTCACCAAGCACATAGAGATAGGGAAGAATGTGATGATGCAACAAAGGCCTGAGAGCTTGGCAGAGATGAGGAATGTTTGTCCAATGCCCATGGGGCATAGAGTTCATAGAAGGTCGTGTGATAAGATAAGGCTGGAGGGATAGGGTGGTGCCAGTTTGTAGAAGGCCTTGAATGCCAGGTACAGGGGTTTGAATTGTCTTTGGTAAGCAGTTATGAGTCCCTAAGGATATTTAAACAGGAGTGGTATGGCCAGATCCTTGCATGAAAAGAGTTATTCCAGCCTCAGGGTCAGAGCAGAGAGGGAAAATGGAAAGGAAGACCTGTTAGCCTATTGAAAGAGTCCTGGTGGTTGGTTGGTAATGAGGATTGTGGCCGTGGAATTAGGGACGGGGAGAAGATGCAAGAGATGTTGTAGGGATGGAGTTGACTGAACTTGGGAGCTGATTGGATAGGAAAAGTAAGGGCGAAAGAAGAGCCAGAGGTGGCCCCAAGGTTTTAAATATGGCTGACCACATGAAGGTGGTTCCACAGTCAGTAAGAGTCAAGTCAGAGGGAGAAGCAGGTTTAAAGGCAAAGATAACAAGCCTGTTTTGAGGAGCTCATGGCCTATGTAGGTAGAGGTGTCTTCTAGGTAGATCTGGAGCTCAGAAGAGAAGTCAAAACTGATGACAATAGATTTGGAAGTCCTCTGCCTAGAGTAGTGCTGGTGGTTCCACTGTGGTAGTGAATGAGGAGTGGAGGAAGATGTACAGAGGGAAGAGAAGAAGGCCATTGGCAGACTTTTTGGGAGTGGGGATGTGTTAGATGGAGGCCATGTTAGGAGGGGTGGAGGAGAGAGTGGCAAGTGAGGAAGGAGAGGTGTTGGTTGTAGACAGCCAGAAGCTAGTAATTAAGGGGGTATTGGAGCTGGAAAGAGCCTCAAAGGTCATCTAGTCCAAGCCCCTCATTTTACAGATGAGGAAATGGAGACCCAGAGAGGGAAGTGACATGGCCAGCGTTATACAAGGAGTATGTGGCCAGCCGAGAGGCAGGCTCTGAAGCCAATTCTTGCCACTGCACTGTTCAGAGAAATGAAATCCAAGACAGGGTAGGAGGGTCTAGGGAGCTCTTTTTACAAAGGAATTTTTAGGTCTTTAGCTCATCTAGATAGGTGTGAAGTATGGTGTTTTAAAAAATTGTGTATAGATTTTTACTAGCTCTTGCTAACTCTTCATCTTTGTCTTAAAGGATTCCTTTGAATATCAGTCAACAAGCATCTGTGAAATGCTTACCTAAGTGCTTAGTTCCAGGCACTGTGCTAAGCACTAGAGATACAAAAATAAAAAAATGAAGAAAGTTCCTACCCTCAAGGAGCTTATATTCTAATAAGGGAAAGGATATAAATCAGAAATTCGGATCAATACAGAGGAGATAGAAGGTTTCCTTAAAGGGGATGGCACTGGGTGGGGAGATCAGGAAAGGCCTCCCAAAGGAAGTGATGCTTGAGCCGAGTCTTAAAGACAGCCAGGGATTCTAGGCATTGGCGTTCAGGAGGGAGAGCATCCCAAGCATGGGGAAGAAAGAGCCCCGTGCAAAGGCAAGGTGATGAGAGATGGAATGGCCTCTGTGAGGAACAGCCGATAAGCCAGTGTGGCTGGATTGCAGGGCTTGGAGGGGAAAGATAGGAAGAGCTTTAAATGCCTATCAGGCTGACTTTATACTTGGTCCTAGTGCTAATGGAGAGCCACGGGAATTGGAGAGTGGCGGGAGGAGCATGGTCAGGTCGTACTTCAGGAAATGGAGATGAGTGTGCCTCCACCAAAGACCAGTTTGGGTGGGTCAGTGCTCATCTCTCCAATTCGCTGGGACTGTGACTCGGGCCTCCCGTTTGGGACCTAACCTTTCATTTGGATTTTCCACCCAGCCGCGTCCCCTGGAATTGCCATCTCATTATTGCTGTGTTATCCCCTTGCCTTTTAGTTTGGAAAAGGAAGGTAAGCTTTTCTATTTTTTTCAGTTCTAAGATAATTTTTCAGGGTGTAGCAAATCTGAAGAGTGCTGTATTGGAGTCTGAACAGCTTCCATTTCCTACTTGTTTGACCTTTTGCAAATTTACTTAACTTGCCTGGCCTTATTTACTCAATTAATTATAGGACAGTCTGCAGTCTGCTGCTGTTAAAAGCTGGTTGTTTCCGGAATGGCCTGGAAGCTCAGTACTTCAGGGACTACTTGTTCAGTGAGCTCATACGATTTTTGCAGTTGGGTCTGCACTAAGCCCTGACCAAGCCTTATCAGAAGGCACGTGTTTCTTGGATTTAGCCCCGAGATTTATTGTTGGTGGTGCTGTGGGACGAGACTCTATGTCCAGGCTATGGCCAGCTCTTCTTCACTTCTTAAGGACTGCCCTTGCTCTATTGCATTGAGGATACTGGTAAGGAGTGAACTGGTGGATAACCTATTGTGATTTGTTTATAACACTTTCTAAAACCTATTTGAATATATTATCTCAAAGAAGTTGTCATCAGAAGTTATAATTCTTGTTCCAATGTGGACAATCTCCCACATTTTATCTGTAACTACCTTTTTTTGTGTTTCTTAATTTGATGTTAAGGATGCGTTAACAAGGACAGAACCAAAACTCCTCTCTTTCTTGAAGTCAATGATGTCGGTCTACCGTGGGCTCAAGGCCCGACCAGAGATCAGCCTCATTCCCCCAGCTAGAAAGGAGTGTGCTTGTCTGGGGGTTGACAGTCAAAATCAGAATAGTTTGAGCTCTCTAATTGACTTTAAAATAGTCCAGCACTTGGGGCTTTCAGGATTAGAGCCATCAGTCCTGAAATTAGTCTATGACTTTTGGTGACAATCAGTCTGAAGCCTTGTTACCTCTGGGAGAAGTGGGAATCGGGTGTTTGGTAGATAACTGGAACTCAGACCATCTCCCTTGGGATTGATTCCTTGGGGGGGGGGCGAGGCACGTTTCTGACTTATCACCCGGCATGCCTCACTGTTCTTTTGGCTTTGGATAGAGGAGATTGCAATGTGGGAGGCTGTAAATCCTCTTCAGGGAATCATCTCCTTAGTCTAGAGGATTCCAACTCATTACTCTTCGTGGATGTTTTCATACTCTTTCACCTTAAAAAAGGTGAGGCATAGTAGGCAGCAGCAGAAATGTTTAATCGATCCTCTGTGTCTGGATGCTGGGGATAGGTTAGTTTTTCATTGAAGTTCAAAGCTGACTGACTTTTGGCTGAATACCTGTAACCATGTCACAGCCTCCAGACTCGAGAGTTTTTTCTCCTCCTTCCCCTCCCCCAAATGACGAAATTCCTATGCAAGCCAGACCAACAGAGAATGGAAAGAAACCTTGAAATATGACAATAGGAATCCTTGGTGTGGTCCCATGAGCCAGCTCTTTGTCACCTCCCTCACCCCACAATGTTCCTTAGTTTTGACTAGCGCTGTCTCAGCAGTAGCTGTGTCTACCCCTCTCTGTCCCTTCTCCCCTGTCAGGTCCCAGGTCCACATTGTTCCCTGTGTCACCATCCTCTGAAACTCCCTTATGAGTTTTCATCCAGACTGAGAGTGAATTTGTTTTATGGGGCAGAACTCTTATCTGAAGTGGTGTGTTTATAACGTTGGCAGCCTTCTTTGTACTTTGGCCTTGTACTTGAAGTTTTCCTGGTGAGTCTGCTGACATACTGACAGATAAGAATGGTGAACTGTTTCTCTCTGTGCTCACATCATAGAACACTAGGGCTGCCAGGCCTTCTTGAAATCAGATAGAGGTTTGTGGAAAGCCCTGCCCTCCAGGAATGGGGTGAAAGTGAATTCAGGCTTTTTTTTTTCTTTTCATTAATGATTCTCCTTTTTTCAAACATCCCAGCTAGTCAGCAATAGTGGCTCCGATGACTCACTCCCAAGACAGCCAGCAGAGTCCAGCACAGATCACAGTGAGAAGCTGAGGAGTGAAGCTCCAAATTAGCCTCACTGCTGCCCAGTGAGGATCCAGCTGGAAGGCTGGCCACTTACTGCTCAGTAGCAGCCTCCCCCAGTAGGGCTGTGGCTTTCTTCCTGGTCTTTCCCCCTTCCATCATTCCTCCCATCCTCGCGTATTCAACAAACATTTGAGTTTCTTTGCCTATAGGTAGAGTCCTGCTAACGACACAGAGGGGTTATAAAATAAAAAATGAGCAATAGAGTCCCTGTCTTCCAGTTAACAAACCGGATTTACCTATATGAAGCAGTTAAGGAACGATACAGTAAACAGAATGTGATTAAATGTCATTAAATGTCAGATGCGTGGAGCAGAATGTTGAGCGTTATGATTCAGAACATTTAGGGAGAGAGCGTTGGGCACTGGAATAGAGGGGAAAGACATTTCCAAGAGGTGAGGCTTGAGTGGGGCCCTGAAGGGTGAGCAGAGGCCAGGTTGTTCCAGGCAGTGTTGCTGATAGCCTCACCAAGGGCTTGGGATGATGAGTGCTCAGAGCATGTGTGGGGGACAGCAAGGAGACTCACCTGGCCAACGTGGGGATCCTCACTGGGGAAGAGCGGAAAATAAAGTTGGATAGGTAGGGTGAGATCAGGTCGCTGACAGTATTGACGGCACGGTTGAGAAATTTGGGGGCAGCTAGGTGGCTCAGTGAATAGAGCAGGCCCTGAAGTCAAGAGGACCTGAGTTCAAATCTGGCCTCAGACCAAACACTTGACGCTTACCAGCTGTGTGACCCTGGGCAAGTCACTTAACCCCAATTGCCTTCAAAAAGAGAGAGAGAGAGAGAGAGAGAGAGAGAGAGAGAGAGAGAGAGAGAGAGAGAGAGAGAGAGAGAGAGAGAGAGAGAGAGAGAGAGAAATTTGGATTTTAACTCACAGGCAACAGCAAGTCGATAGAGATTTTTGAATTGGCTGCTGAGGTAACAAAAAGGGGCAAGAGAAAATCCAAAGATGAAGGTTTTGAGCTTGAGCCAATGGGGAAATGGTTAATATTGTTGACAAAAATTCGGCCTTTGGTTGGAGAAGTGGCCCATGAGGAGGGAAGGCAAGTGGAAATCGTCCCCATTCTTCAAGGCCTGGCTCCAGTGGCACCTAATACATAGAGCTTTCCAATGCTCTCAGCTGAAAGTCCTCCTGGGAACTTTCATAGCATTTCCTACTCTCAGGCACTTTGTCTTTTTATTTGTGTATCTGTTTGACTTGACTAGATTGTAATGTAAGGTCCATTGTAAAGACTTAGCATCCATTAAATGGTAGAGGTCAGAGATCAAGTAGACAGATTCTGTTCCCCAGGGAGATCATTAATGACTTTTGAGAGTGTAGTTTTTGTGGGCTTGGAGATAGAGAGCAGTTTCTGGTGATAAAAGAGGAAAGGGTGCTGAAGAAATAGACCAATAGTATTTAGAATAGAAATAGACCATTGACTGGAGTCCTCTCTTAGTGAAAGGAAGGAACAGAAAGGACAGCTGGAGGGGGTGGGCGGAGTCAAACAAATTTTTTCAAGTTGGAGGAGGCCTACCATGTTTGAAGGAAGTAAGGGAAATGCCAGTGGAGAAAGGGATGGAGAGAAAAGAGTGTCAGACTGTCCTCATGGTGAATGAGTGAGACAGAGCTCATCAGATAGAGTTAGGGGACACCTTGTCCTTCTCTTGCCTCATAACTGTAAGAAATCCTTTTGGGAAAGGTATGAGTGGGATAATAGAGACTAGATACTGTTCCTGGAGGCTCTTTTGAATCGGTCAAGTTCTTAATCAACCTTGTTAAAAGTGAGCATTTTGCTTTGGGAAAAACTCCTTTCAGTAGAGCTCTCTTGCAAAAACAACTCATCTTTCAGGTCCATCGTGGGATCAGATCATTCCGTGCCATGATCCTTTCCTAACAGAAGGGATTTGAGTTCCAGTTTGCATAAGAGATGTAAGCTTTCATTTAAACCTATAGTTGCCTCTGAGATGTTATTCCTGTTCTTAGAGATTGACTCCAGAAGAGAGGACTAATAACTTTCCCCAGCACCCTTTTTTTTGTCTTCTTCTTGATGTGAGGCTGATTTTAACTTATAAAAGTATGAGAAGCCTGTATGTCAGGGCCACAAACTCTCTTGGCCAGAATTCAGCTTCCTGTAGTGCTGTAGCACAGGATGGCACGTCTGTCTCAAGGTCACCTTTGTGCACGGAAGGAAGGAAACGCAAATCCCTTCCCTTAATATAGAAAGGGAAATGTTGTGGACTCTGAGGTGGAGGCCGGTACAGAGGCCAGGTTGGGAGTAGTAGGAGGCCTGGCTGTTGGCTAGGCCTTCTTCCCAGAGGTGTGCAGACCAGTTTGGAGCTGATTAGAGACTGCACTGAGGCACACCCCATGCTGGCATGGATGGGCTGGGTGATCTTGGAGCCCCCAATTTTCAGTTCTTTGCTGCCACAAAGTGCTGCTTTGAGTATTTTGGTATGTAGAGACCTTTCGGTCTTTGATCGCTTTGGGCTCAATGTCCAGAGATCTGGATCAGAGGGGATGAACAATTCAGTAACTTTTTAAAAAAGCATAATTCCTAATTATTTTCCAGAATGGTTAGATTAGTCCTTAGCTTCACCAATAGTATAGTAGTGCGTCCCATCCAGTTTTGTTTCATCTAATTGGCCTAAAGGAACAAAAAAATCCCTTAAAAGCTTTCTCTCTTATTTAAAGTTTTGAGTTCCAAATTCTATCATTCCTTTCCTCCTTCTCCTCCCCCCTCCCTGAGATGGTAAGCAATCAGAAATAGGTTATACATGTACAATTATGTAAAACATTTCCATATTAGTCGTTTTGTACAAGAAGACTCCAATAAAAGAAAAAAACAAAAGACAGAAAGTGACAAATAGTCTCTTTCAGTCTGTATTCAGTCAATGTCATTGTTTCTCTGCGGGCGGATGGTAGACTTGTCATGAGGCCTTTGGGATTGTCTTGGATCATTGTGTTGCTGAGAATTGCTAAGTCTTTCATTCACAATTCTTCACTGAACAGGACTGCTGTTACCGTGCACAGTGTTCTCCTGGTTCTGTTCACTTCACTCTGCATCAGTTCGTGTCTCTCCAGGTTTTTCTGAAATCATCCTGCTTGTCATTTCTTACAGCACAATAATATTTCATTACAATCCTATACCACAGCTTGTTCCGGCATTCCCCGATGGATGGGCATCCCTTCGGTTTCCAATTCTTAGCCACCACGAAAAGAGCTGCTACAAATATTTTTGTGCAAATAGGTCCTTTTCCATTTTTTTCAGATGTCTTTGGGATGCAGACCTAGCAGTGGTCTTGCTGGACCAAAGCATGTGCACAGTTTTGTAGCCCTTTGGGCATACTTCCCAATTGCTCTCCAGAATGGTTGGATCAATTCACAACTCCACCAACAGTGCATTAGTGTCCCAGTTTTCCCACATCCCCTCCCATATCTGTACAATACTTTTGAATAGTCTGGGTTTGGTTTCATCTTTTCAAGCTGGAAAGGCTCTGAGCACGAGACTCGCCAAGTTCAGCAAGACTCGTCTGCAGAGGGCTAGGCAATGGGGAGGAGGCTTCTGGCCCTAGCAACTTGTGGAGTTTGGCTTCTGGGCCAAGAAGGGTGCGTCCATGGAGAGAGTGTCTATGCCTGGCAAAATGATGATCATAGTGATAGCTAGCATGAACAGAGCACCAGCTGTATGCCAGGCTAAGTCTGTGTATGCTCTGTGCTAAGCACTTCACCATTGTCATCTCATTTGATGCTCACAACAACCCTGCAAGGTAGGTGCCATTATTATCCCCATTTTACAGTTGAGGAAAACTGAGGCAAATAGAGGTTGAGTGACTTGCCCAAGAGCACACAGCTCATAGGAGTCTGAAGCTAGATTTGAACTGAGGTCTTCCTGATTCCAGCACCTGTGTTCCATCCACTGTGCAAAATCATGGCTTCTCAAAGTATCTATGAGGTATAGATAGCCATCCACTGTTCCCCAGCTGAGAGAGAGTTCAGGATTCATGTACATAGCCAGGTTGTCTATGCAGGGCTTTTAACTCCTGCCCTCGCATCAAGTCATAGGGTCGGAAGATGCCTCAGCAGATGGAGATTCTGGATTCCCATCCAGCGAGCTGTCCACCCTTCTGACCAATGAGATGCTGTTGTCTTCCGAGGGTCAGGGAGCAGGCAGGGGGAGGGAGAGACTTCACCCATTTCCTAATGAGGTAGTCTCCTCCACATCGCTGTTCTTCCTAATTTTGAAGCACTTGGTTATATACATGAAGGCAGCGTGGAGTGACAGGGCTCTGTCTGCAGGCCTTTGGGTGGTATGTTTGGCCCCTGCCTCAGTTTTCATGCTATCCCCATATGCCCCCAGCCTGTCTCCTCAGAGTCTAGAGAGGGCCACTCAGAAGTGGTTCTGCTGTTCTTCCTCTTGTCCCCGCAGAGCCCGTGGCTCTTCTCATCACTACCTGTACTGCTGTCCCTCCTTCGAGTCCGGGAGTGGCAGCCTAGTGTCCAACAAGAGTGTTATCTTATCCGCTTCCCTCCAGCTCAGTTTTCTCATAGCTGTGCACAGACTCTCAGATCCTTACTTGCCTTATTGGAAAAAGACAGCTCACAACACGTCATGTGTCTGAGGGCTGGAGGCCTGGCCAGCAAGGAGTCCTCAGCTCCAGTCCTAAAGAGTCAGAGGCTAGAGGCAGGTGTTGGTGGAGCAGATTGACCTAGGCCCAGTAGCTTTGGAGGTGGTAGGAAAACCACCCCCAGGGACAGTGCAATTTCTTCCTCCTTGGGGCTGCTGGATTTCAGGCCTTTTAGCAAAGAAACTTTGCTGGCAATATTGCCATAACGTAATCAGTCTCAGAAATTGTCTCTTTTTTGAAATGAGATGTTACTGATGTCTGGTTCTTTTTCATATCATCATCATTTCCCTCAATATTCTCCCCTTCCCCTTCTGGAGAGCTGTCCTTTACAACAAAGGCTTGGGGTTTTTAAGACAGAGAAAATAATACAGATCAACCCGACTGAGCCATACGTTGATACCTTGGTGAAGGGGTGGGATGAATGTCAGAAATCTTATGGGCTGCAGAGGGGTCCCCTCCTCCCCCTAGGGGCCAGTGATGGCCAAGGTGGGTCAGAGGCAAGAGTGACGATTGGAATCTGACTCTGCTGAAAAACGAGGACTTTAAGCCCTGGCCTAGCAAGGACAGCACCCTTCCAATCCTCAGCTTCTCCATTGTCACCTCTCCACTTGATATATTTACCCTCAAAAGGAATTTCACTGCATCACGGAAAAGCAAAACTCACAGTTCTGGCTCCCCTGCTCCTGACTGGCTGGCTGTGATTCTGAACAAGGCATTGAATCTCTCAGGGCCTCAGTTTGCCCCATCTGTGAAGTGGGGCTAATAATGCCAAACCTGTCTGAAGGCAGAGAGCAAGACCAGATAGTCTTTGAAGGTGCCTCCTTTCCCTAAGGTGCTTAGGGTGCAAGGTCTGTGAAGGGGTCTGGGGGGCAGAGCTCATCTTTAAATGGGTTGCCCTGTGACTCATCAGTTCCACTGAACCCCTTGTCTGCCACCCTTGTACACGGGAGAAAGGAGTTGGGGCTTGAGGAAGCCTTCTGCCCCTCTTCAGATGCAGCACTTTTCCAGAAGGAAGCTTTCCTCAAAGTCCAGAAGGGAAAGCAGTCTGCCAGCACTGAAACTGGGGGATTTATTGGCAGCTTTTAGCAACTTTCTGCATTGTTGAAAGCTGGAAAAAACAGGTCAAAAACCGGGACTTGGTTGAACTTGACCCAAATGACTCATTAAGCTTTGGGGGCCTTCTTGTAGTTGGTCATATCCCTAATGACATCTACTCATAGGTCAGACAAATCTGAACTTCTGAAATGTTGAGCCAGAGAGAATTCCAGTCCCAACTTGAAAATTCTAATTGGAAATGTTTGTGTTTGCCCGCCAAGCATTGGGATGCAGAGCTCATTGCAAGCTTCTGGCCTGGCACAGATCATTTGGGGTGCTGGCTGCAGATTCAGGTAGCCTCGACTGTGGCAGTTTGTTTTGAGGGCTGCATCAACTGTCCCCTGGCGTGGTCCACACTGAGTTGAGCTCAGAGGGCCCTGCTGATAGCTTGGGGGGTGGGGGAGCCTTCTTTTTCAGAGCTCTCCTCTTGTTTGGCATGGCCGGGGAGGGGTTTGGACCAGGGGTTGTGGCACTTTGTGGCTTTTGCTCCCAAGTCTGATGAGGCTGGAAGGGGCTCTGGCTGTTTCTCTGAGCCTGCCCTCAGCACTCTGCCTCTTATCCTGCCTCCCCCATCACCCCCCACCCCATTTCTTTAGTTCTTTCCTCTGCCTTTTGTGTTGGGGAAGATTGGAACTGGCCTAATTTAGTATGATTCCAAGGAGCTCCAGTGGCTGTGATCAATACAGGCTTTCTTCATGAAGGACAGCAGTGCCATAGCAACATGGGGAGAGAGTGGCCTTTTTAGTGTCTGCAATAGCTTCATTCAGCCTACATGGTTTCCTTTTAAAAAAATTGGGGGGGGGGAGTGTCAATGATATAAACTGTTGCCAAGGTGACCTGAATAGGGGAGGAAAATACTTCTTCTTCTCTCTTGTTCCATACAGATGAAAGAACGGGAGGGAGGTGGGTGGGGGGGAGGGAGGAATATGTGCAAACTGCTGGGAATCATGGGAGATTTCATTCTTGACTCCTGAGTGCTTTCTGCTGGAGCTGCCGGATGTTGCTGTGTTCTGAGGCTTGGAGGGCTCTGTGTCAGAGCTCTGAGTACTTCCCGAGACTTTTGAGAAGACTGACTGCTCCTGGGACTCGGGATGGAACTTGCCAGCCAGTTTCCCTCTAGAAGCAGCAGCAAGCATGGCGAGGTCAGAAAACAAAGTGGAAGTTTCTGACCGTTCCTTCTCAGGCCCTTTTCATGAGCTGTAGCATCCCTTTTCCTGTGGCGAGCTGGAGCGGTGTGCTTGTGGCCATGGGGTGTGTGTGCTCTGCACCACAGGAAGATTCCAGCCTGGGAAGGTCAGTTCCACATCCTCCTCCTCCTAGTAGGCTTTAATGAAACCAGACTTGGAAGGACTGTTTAAATGTATTGCAAAACTTCCTGCTTGATTGGAAGCGATTGTCCACAGGCTTGGAGAGTGTGCTGTGTCTAGGGAACCGAAGGGGTGTGCCTGAGAGTTGGTACGGCCTCTCCTTGGAGAAACGGCAGAGTGAGAGAGTTCAAAGAGCCAGCCGGCCGGGCTACAATGAAGATTGCCCTGGGCTGGAGTCCTGGCTTTGCCACTGACTGTGCAAGTGACTTGATCAAGGGCCGTCCGAGGCCTGCGGTCTGGCTCCTGAGTACAGATATGGGCTTTAGCTAAGCCAGACTCTGGAATGGAGTGGTGGGAACTGGGAAAAGATCTGTGGTCTGAGCCCCAGGGCCCGTTTCGTTTCTTCGGTTTTTGGCATCGTCACGATGACCCTCCCCCCTGCCCCCCCCACCCTTTTAAAAATTGTATCTGGGCAGAATCTTGTGTAGTGGCTGCTAACAGACTTTGTTTCTGTGCTTCTCTGGCCTGAGAAAAGTTCTTGACCCATCCTGAGGGAAGGAAGGGAGCCTACCTCTCTGTGTCTGGAGCCAAATTCTTCATTTGGTGGTGGAGGGCTTCTGCTCCTGGCAGCCTGGAGTGGCTGCTTTGGGAAGACGAGCGAGGAGGCAGTGCTGTGGCATTTCCTACCCTAGACTGCTCCAAAGAGCAGCTGCACACGGTCAGTGACGTGACCCCCCTCTGAGAGATGGCTCTGGCTGGCTGCCTTTCTGACCTTCCTGATGCCCGGAGAGTCCGTTTGCTCCATGAAGCTGTCCCCGATCACTCCATCCGATGATTACCCACAACCTTTCAGTGTTTGATAGCAGTGTAACTTAGGGGTAGAATGCTGTCCTTGGAATCAGGAAGACCTGGGTTCCAATCCTGCCTCTGACAGTAGCTGTGTGACCATGGAAAAGCTATTTGGTTCTGAGTCAGTTTCTTCACCTGTAACATGGGAATAATAGTTCTGACCTTAAGAAATTGTTAGGAGACTCAAACAAGGTAGTTTGGGTATAGGACTTTGACACTTTAATTTCTCCATAAATGTCAATTTCTCTTAGGAGGCAACCTGATACAATGGCACCACTAACATAACTGGGAGATCTGGGTACTTAGCTGCCTCTGTCCTCATCAGACCTTGAATAAAAATAATGTTAATAGTGTTTGAAAATCTATTTAAGGATTTACAGAGCACTTACAGACGTGAGGCCATGTGATTCAGTGGAGAGGGCACTGCCTCTGATGGTCACTGCCTATGAGACTCAGCAAGTGTCAGCATTCATTCTTATTCACTGTGAGCTGCTTCCCTTTCAGGAAGAGGCTGTTGGCACCTTCAGTTAGCCCCTTACCCAGGGTACAGTAGAAGGAGCCCTGCATCTGGACTCAAAGGACCTAGTTTCACCTCCCACCTCTGGTAACCTGGGCAAGTCCTTTAGCCTCCCTGGTTCTGAGTTTCCTCATCTGTAAAGTTAAGGGACCTGAGCTTTGTGACCTCGAAGGATCCTTCTTGCTCTTGCCTGGGATCTTATTGATGATCCTTCCGGAAAGCGGTGGTTGGAGCTGGGACAGTAGTCCTTACTCCATTTCCTTTTCTCACTGCTCTTAAGCCTGCTGGAGTCCTAGCCACCTAATGACAGGTAGAAATAGTGATGCCTGGGAAGTGCGTAGCATTTTAAGAGCAGGGCGCTATTCTCTTCCCCATCCACATGGCTATCAGAATAGAACCAAGAAAAATGTATTCTCTGGAGGCATCTGTTACACACACACATATATATCTATATCTATATCTATATCTATATCTATATCTATATCTATATCTATATCTATATATATCTATATATATATATACATCTATATATATATACATATATATACATATATATATAAAGTGAATGAAGAAGGTACTTAGAGAGATGGACGTGGCTGCTTGGTGCAATTGCAGAGAAAAGTCTTTGAGCTGGAGCGCCAGCATTGGCCAGACGGGAGTTGTCATACCCAGAACACCTGTGTCAACAAGAAACATTCATGTAGACAAACCAGAATAAAAAGGGATTGGGCAGCAAACCGTAAACTTCCATTATCAACATCTAAAAGAAACAAACTCTGTGTGTGTGTGTGTGTGTGTGTGTGTGTGTGTGTGTTATATATAAAATTTTTAACAAAGTGGGAACAAGAAGTTGTCTTACGCCTCGGTTCCCTCTGAACTTCTCTTTTTTTGCATATTTTCCTGGATCTAACAGTGAGAGGCAGTGGGCCCTCTCTGGTGGCTATGTGGTGGCCTTGAGCTTAAGAAGACCTAGGTCCTTGGCGTCTGTCTTAGAGACCTTGGGCAGTCATCAAACCTCTTGGCACTCTTGGGCCGCTTGCTTTAAGACCGTGTCACAGACAAGGTGCCCATCTTCACTGGGGACATGTGACATCACAGGTTCATGCAGCTGAGACAATGGCATTACCAACAATGTCATCATTATTGGTGTCTAAGATGTTATTAGATTGTAATAAAATGAGATAGTCTATAGAGTGTCTGAGAGAGCAGAGACGAGAATCCCACTAGATGAGACAGCGTGGCCAGGTCCTTGTCTATACTCAGGAAGGCAGTCACCACAGTAGGGCCACTCTGGACCCCAGAGGGAGCGACGTGCCCACCTCAGAAGCCCAAGTGAGCAGAGCAGCCCCTTCTGAGCTCATCCCCAAAGATGGGCCCAGAGCAGCCCTGCTGCTGGGTACGTCCCTGTCATGGGAGCATGCGGGTGAACTGCTTGCCAGGGTTCTCCCTGTGCCTGGCTTCAGGTAAGTATTTGTAGGAATGATGAGTCACACTTAGAAGCTCCATTCACTACGACGACCTCCCAAAGAAGTCTTCTTTACTTAAAGCACGTTCTCCTCTTTCCTTGACATTGTCTTAATTGGGTAGGGCCTTTGCCGTGCCAGTTGTTTGGATGTCGTCTGGAAGATTGCCCTTGGTGGTGGTAAATCCAGAAATTGGACTTATTGGGGTGCAGGACATTCACTTCAGCTTGACGGCCCCAAGATGAGCTACTTGTTAAAAGCTGGGACGAGGGATGGGCAAGGCAGGCGGCCATCTCGTGTAATGCACTGGGAATTTTCAGGGATCGCTTTTTCATATTACTCTTCCTTTTTTTTTTTTCCAAAGGCATTTGGGGTTAAGTGACTTGCCCAAGGCACACAGCTAGTAAGTGTCAAGTGTTTAGCCTGAGGCCGGATTTGAACTCAGGTTCTCCTGACTTCAGGGCGGGTGCTGCTACCAGGTTGCCCCTATATTACTCTCCCTAAGTGCATCTATTTCTAATGCCAGAGAATCCTGCCCTTTTTGATCTGTGGAGAACTGTTTTTGTGCTGAGTCAGGTGGCATGTGCTACAAGGCAGCCTCTGTGGGGTAATACCACATGAGGGCTACCATTTCAGTGTGCAGAAAGGTCCTGAGGATGGAGCCTGGAGAGGAAGTGAGAGGCTGAAAGCCCTGGGCAAGGGGTCAGTGGTGCTGCCCACTGGGCCACACCAGCCACGGTAGCAGCACAGCTTCCGTAGTCTTCCCTTGTGCAGAGGGGAGAGGTGAATGGGAGGCTGGGGGCACTCAGCAGCTGTTCTGTGCCTTTCCTAACCCTGCGCTTAGTATCCAGAAAACCCAGCAGCCAGGCGTGACCCAGGGCAAGTCACTGAACCTCTCTCAGCTTTGGTTTCTTTATCCTTAAAACAGAGGTGTGCCCTTGATCCCAGTTACATCTTATCCTCCATCTCCCCTTTTGTGCCTGGCACATGGTAGGTACTCGTGAAGTCCTTGTTGACTTGCATTTAAAAGGGCCCTTTCAGTATGATGGTGTTATACAGTAGTAGGTGGTTTCCATGTACATCAATGCAAATGTTCCATATTTTTTCCATGTATATATGTATAAGCTGCCTAAGGGCAGGGGTCAATTTCGTTCATTATCGAATCGAATTTAAAAGTATGGAGATCCCAAAGCCACTGGCAGATGACTAGGGCCACCATTGTCTAGAACCTTGTGCCTTATAGGGGAGAAATAACATGCCTGAGGTCATTTCAGTAATCCAAAGTGGGAGCTAAGTGCCTGGACCAAGTTGTAGCCATAGGAATTGAATGAAAGGGATGGCTAGAAATGGGGCATTTTGAAGGACAAATTCACAGAGTTTTGGTGTCCAACCAGATGGATGTAGAGGGGTAAGAAAAAAGGAAGAATCAAAGTTGGCCTCCAAGCTTCCAACCCTGGGTACCTGTGGAGATTGTACCTTTAACAGAAATGGCGACATCTGAAAGAAGAACCAGTTTTAGATGACGTCGGCAGGATCCCAAGTTAGTAGGGAAGTGAGCACATAGGAAAAAATGGAGAGCAGTTCCAATTCCCCCTGCTGTCCCCTATGATGAGCGGAAAATGGCCATTGGGATCTTTGCTAGTTGCATCATGCCTCTGTTCCAGGGGTCAGCAGCACATGATTCCCTGGATATTCAGTTGAGCAAAGCTTAGTGGGTAAAGGATTCCTCACTGGGTAATGTCCCTCTCTTGGGCTTTGGTAGAGTTATTTAAATCTAAAGACCTTAAAATAGCATTGGTGGCTGCTAATCTAACTGAAACATTGTAGGCATTTCACTTTGGAGACTTGGGTTCTATTTGTGTAGCTATAATTATCCTCTCATGAATGAAGTGCAGGGTTTCTAGACTGGCGTCCATAGTCTTGTGGGGACTGTGTCCTACTTTCTCCATGTCTACAAGATTTATTTTAAAAACGTGAGATTAGGACCCATCAGTTTGGGAACTTTTCCTTTCTCTCTCTTCCTACCTCCTTCCCCAGTAGCTCCAATGGAGAATTTGGAATTGAAGAGTTTAAGGAAAGACAGTTTTTCATTCCTTTTCTTTAAATGGAGAAACCAATTCACTTTAGGTCACTAATGTTCAGGTCTTTGTTTATGAAAATGATGCTGCCGTTTGACTCGGAGCACTCCAGTAGGGTTTTGTTTTGTTTTTTTTCCCCCTAGCTTTGAGAATGGATTTGGGCTGAGCTGTCTGCCATCTTCCCCTCCCCACCCCCTCCTCTTTTGCCTTACGAACAACTACACCGCCTTTTGTTGGCCAAGATTAGGGCTTCTCTCTGTGGCTGGTAACAGAGGAGCTTAACTGGCCCTTTCAGGGAGCAAATCTGGAGCCTCATCTTCATGCTCCCCTACCCATCAATTAAATCTGGATCCTCAAGCTGGAGGACTGTTTCCTAGGGGACTGACTGAAGATTATGAAGGTTAGAAGGCTGGCCCCCACCTGCCCTCAAACTTCTCTGCTACGTCATCTCCTCACATGCTCTCTTAATTATAAAGAAATAAGCATTTTTGCTTTCTGAATTTGGGCCCTTCTAATTTGGAAATTATAATGATCCAGCAAAGAACCTCTAAGCAAATTAACAGTATAATTAAGATTATAAAGGAAGTAGTCTGTCTATTTCAGGGAAACATGGAAATACAGAGCATCAGCTTAGCTAAAAATAATTCTCCAGAAGCCCAGCCTGGCTGCACGACGGAAGTGGACCAGTGCAGGACTTTGCAGCCTTTGTATCTGAGGATGAGGTATTCCACCTGAGTACTCACAGAATGATGAGCATGAGATGTCAGTGTGGCTTCCCCAAGAACACGGCAGGCCGAATGAAACTTGTGTCCTTAGTAAGAGCAGGAGGAGGGTTAATACTAACAACAGCTAGTGTTTCTGTAACACTTGCAAAGCGCCAGGCACCGTGCTAAGTGCCGTAAATATTATATCATCTGCTCCTCACAAGCATTATTAGGCCAATCAGGAGAAGGCCACAAACCTAGCTCTCGTAGATCTCAGCAAGGCATCTCGGGTGCTGGTGGATAACGTGAGGAAACACAGACTAATTCTATATATAGTTTCTCTAAGTCCCCAAGGGGTGGTTGTCACTCTGGAGGAATAGCTTGGCTGCTCTATACTCGGTCCCATGTAACACTTTGATCAGGGCCTTAGATTAAGGCAAGAGTAGCATGCTTACCCCACTTGCAGGTGGCAGTGTGTTTAAAAAAGTGTTTGAGTTGGAATTATATGAAGAAACCAACATGACAGATGCCTTTAGGGTGAAGAATCAGATTGCAGGTTCAGGATTGGAGCCCCTTAACCATTCGTTCATGCGAAAAGGACCTTGAGGACTGAGCCTACAGCACTGGCCATCGGCTTCCAGTAAGCTGTGTGTAGCCTGCCCACCCAGCAGGGGAAGCACTTCTGCTGTGCTTAACTGACTTCTCGAGAGGAGGAGGACTGGGGTGGTGCCTTGAGGGTCTGTCCTATTAAGGGAATGGTTGAAAGGACTTGGACAGTAGCGGGAATCAGAGGAGCTCCCACCTGAAGAAGAGAGGAATTGGGAGGTGTGGTGGCTGCCCTCTTAGAGTGTCTGTCCAAGTGGCATGGGAAGTCGGCGTCAGAACAGCTTCCTTGCTAACAATTAGAGATGTTCCAGAGTGAAGTAAGTGTCCTTGAGAGGCAGTGCTTCCCTCACCCCCTCCCAGGGCTTTCCCCAGAGCCTGTGAAGAGGCCGAGGGGAAGGCTCTGCTCCAGAGTCACCAGACACCCAAGGCTTCTTTCCAGCCAGCTCTGTGTGCTAGCCACTCGTCCTGTTTCAGCCTTCAGAACTGATTTGATGATCAAGACTGTTAGCAGGGAAGCTCTTCTTGACGTTGACTCGCTATGCTGCTTGGACGAGTTGCTCCTCCTTCTGCCCACTGGGGCCAAGCAGAACAAGTCTATTCCAGCCTGTTCTACATGACAGCCCTTCGGGTGCTTGAAGGCAGCCCTTAGACCCCCACTGAATCTCCTCCTCCCCAGTCTAAGCACTACTGATCCTTCAATTGACCCTCGAATGGCTTGGTCTCGGGCCCTTCTGCCCTCCTGGCCGCCGGCCTGATGGGGGCTGGTTTGTTGGTATCCTCCATGAAGCGTGAAGTCCAGAGGCCTGACAGGGCTCAGGCAGAGAAGGGAGCGGGGGACTATCGTGTCCTTCATTCTGGATGTTCTCTGAGAGCCCCATTAGACTGGGAGCTCCTTGAGGGCAGGGACTGTCTTGTGTCTGGCATACAGTAGGTGCTCGACGACTCACTGACTGAATCCTGGGTCTCTCTCAATGATAACCAGTTGGAGAGGACAGCAAATGAAAGGATGATGTGAACGACGGTTAGTTCATCCTATGCCTATTGATAAAATATGTCTTTTTCAGAGTCTCTACTAATGTCAAAGATAACAGCTTCGTGGAGAAGATGAAGAAAACGGTGAGGCTTCTTTTTTTGTTTCTTGATTTTGAGTTTAGGCCTTCTTGGGTATTTGACATTCTAGCGGGCAGCCGAAGGGAGGGTTGAGTGTGGCCTTTGTGTCTGGGGCTGTCCTCACAGACTGAGCTCTTTGGCAGCCGGGGAGGGAGGAGGAGGAGAATGAAACCTGAAATGCAGGCCCACATTCGGATCTGTACCTCCTTAGCCTATAGCTTGTGTTGTCCGTCCTCCATTGGCACGCAATCACATATTGCCTTTTGATATTCTCTGTGCTTTATGTAGCTGACTTATTCTTGTCTGAGTCTCCAAATAGATGGTAAACTCATTTAGGTGAGGGGCTTTGTCCTTAGTAGAGATTGTTTGCTATGTTCTTTGCTCACACACCTGATTGCTTTTCTGTGGCATAATTCCCTCACCCAAGAGAAGTTCCTTTCAGTGGCAATCTGGGGGAGAACACGAGGGGAGAAGGGAAAGAGGAAACGTTCCAGAACACGCAGCCTGAATGCCTGAACTGTTCTCCATTAGTCTTGGCTTAATCAGTGGTCAGGGCCTGTCCCCTTTGCTTTCTGTCTGACATGTGTTTATGTGCCTTCTTAAAGGGCAGGAACATCGTTGTGTTTTATGGCTCCCAGACGGGCACAGCTGAAGAATTTGCTAATCGCCTCGCCAAAGATGCCCACCGCTATGGAATGCGGGGCATGGCCGCTGACCCGGAGGAGTATGACTTGGTAAGCTGTGCTTCTGCCTCACTTTTAGAGGCATCTTTAATCCATTACAGAATTCACTGGACGCTAAACAGAGGGGCCTTGCATGCTAAGGTCTGAGTGAGAACAGCCGTGAAACTAAGAAACAGAAGGAGGGGCTTTTAATTGTTTTCCTTTTTAGCATACAACTTCTCTCAGTCATGAGAACATGAAGGACAAATCCCTGTAGTGCTAGCAAGACTCAAGATAAAATATTTTTCCCTGCTTGTGCTCACGGACCAGAGTTGTACCATTAGGCTGAAGGAAGCATCCCTGTTGCCCTTTGGTGCCTGGGTTTTGGCCCTCTCCACGCTGCAAGGGCTCAGGAAGTGGTCAGGATGGCACTTTGCCCAATGACTACAACAGAGGAAACCAAAGAGTCATCGACTCTTCCCTCTGCAGCCTCTGTGGAGGTTTCCAGTAAGCTGGAGGCAGGAGTTTTGAGATGTCCTGCTCCCAGTCCGTGGGGATGCAGCAAGTAGCTGCCCTGATGCTTTGACTGGAAAGTGGGAGGAAGGCTGCCGAGAAGGTGAAAGCTGAGTCTGTCCCTGGAGGAGATGGAGGGCGTGATTGTTCTGTGAGATCCGGGGGAGGCTCCAAAGCTGCCCTTTACAGGTGAGGCTGAGGGCTGGAGAGCCACTGTTGTGATCTGAACCCAGGTCCCTCAGCTCTGAGCCCCACACGGCCTCTTTGCCCTGTGGCCCCTGGAGAGGGGAGCCGCCAAAATGGCGGCTTGGCCAAGGCCAGCTTTCATTCTCAGTTTGTTTTATTTTGAACTCAACAAACAGCAAGTCAGATTTCTATAGACACTGTGGAGCAGAGCAGTGCTCAGGAGCCTGAGTCTCCTTCAGGTGGTTTGCTTTTCCTTTAAGCATGTGATCGTTCAGTCTGTGAATTTCATAACTGTGACAGCTGTGATTCCTTCTGTCCTCTTTGTTTTGGGGTGGGAGGGGAGGGGAGGAGGTAACAACTCAGGCCTCATTGTGGCCTTTGACAAATAGGCGTGGCCAACCAAAACGAACTCCCACGCTGGCCATGCCCAAAAGTGTGTTTGTGGCTCTGTGTCTTGAGTTCATAGTTTTTCTGGCCAGAGCTTGGAAGCGTTCTTCTTCACCAGTATTCTGGAGTCATGATTGGTGATTGATAAGAGTTCTGAAATCTTTCTATTTAATATTGTTTTTCAACTACATGTAAAAATTTTAACATTCTTTTTTTTAAATTTTGAGTTCCAAATTCTCTCTCTCCCTCCTCTCCCAGCTCATTGAGAAGGCAAGCAATTTGATATTGGTTATTCATGTGCAGTCGGGCAAAATATATTTCCGTATTACTCATGTTGTGAAAGAAAACACAGGCCAAAAAAAGTGTTCTTCCATCTGCATTTCGACTTTAGTTCTGAAATCTTTCCAAGCTTTTGTCTTGAGCTTACTGTTATTATACAAATTATTTTCCTTGTTCTGCTCCCCTCACTTTGCATCAGTGCATACCAGTCTTCCCAGTTTTCTCTGAAGCCATCACTTTCATCACTTCTTATGGCACAGTAGTATTCCGTCATATTCATTTGCTGTAACTAATTCAGATTTCTGTAGTGCTAGGCCAGAGTGTGTGTGGAGTCTAAGGACTCTTTGCTGCCAGATGAATCTTCCAGACACACTCTCCTGATCACATGCCTTCCCCTGCCCAGAATCATGAAGAGGCTCCCACCTGCTCCCAGGGGCAAGTCTTGACTTCCTTGGCCTAGTCTTCTTTTTAGGCTACCCTACTCTCCTGGTCCTATGTACCCTGACTACCCAGCAGAGATATTCTGTCCTAGCAGACTGATTTCCTTACTGCTCTTCAACTGAATTTTAAACTCCTCAAAGCACAGGCTCTCTCATTTTTAAAATTAATTTTATTTATTTATTTATTTCTAGTTTTCAACATTCACTTTTATAAGATTTTGAGTTTTAAATTTTTTCTGCCACCCTTCCTTCCCTCTTCCCCAAGACGGCATGCAACATATGTACAATCACATTAAACAGATTTCCACGTTGGTCATGTGAAAGCAGAATCAGAACGAAAGGGAAGACCACAAGGAAGAAAAACAACAAACAAAGAGAAAATAGCATGCTTCCATCTGCATTCAGACTCCCTAGTTCTTTCTCTGGATGTAGAAGCATTTTCCATCATGAGTCTTTTGGAATTGTCTTAGATCCTGGCATTGCTGAGAAGAGCTGAGTCTATCAAAGTCAGTCATCACATAGTGTGGCTGTTCCTGTGCACAACATTCTCCTGGGTCTGCCCACTTCACTCAGCATCAGTTCATGTAAGTGCAGGTTTTTCTCAAGTCTGCAAGGCAGAGACTCTCTCAAGGGATTTTGGATCCCCAGCTTAGGGCTAGACACACAGTAGGTGCTGAATAAATACTTGAATGAATGAAAGGCCCCTTGTAATTGCCAGTCCCAATGGGAAACCTGAGATAATAGGCATCAGCAATATCTCTTCCTTACCAGAAGAGGGCTGTTCCTATCTTCTTTCTCTTTGAGAACACATTTTCATTTTCCCAATAGCTTTTGGCAATAGAGTAAGATGACCTCTTCCCTATGAAATTGAAAATTGTTGAGATCCTTTAAAATCTTTGTTCTGTCAACCAGTGTTTTATTTTGTACCAGTTTTATATTATCCATGCATTTAATTAATGTATTCATTAAAGCCTTTTGTGCGTCCATGTAAAGTATTGGCCTCTTCTTCTTTCTGCTCATTCATTTTTCTCCTAGAGAGATTTCCTTTGAGGTTGACCTTGATGGCTTTGGGTACCATTGTCTAACTGGTTCACAGTCCCTGTAACTGTTCAGTACCTAGCTCTTTATCCTGCCAGTAGGGATAGCATAAGCAACTTTGTCGAATCGAAACTTTGTTAAAATTTTCTGAAATTAAACCAGAATGAATCAGCGGAATTTTTCTGACGTAATCCTTTCAAAAAAGGAAACGAGGTTGGTCTGGTGTGACTTGTTCTTATGGGAGTCACGCTGACTTACAGCGATCGCCACTCTCCTTTCTAAATGCTCACTGATCATCTCTTCAGTCAGTCCTGGAATTCACTCAAGGTTCACTGGCATATAGCTTGAAGGGGCACCTCCCTCTCTTTGAAAACTGGCGTGGCAAGTGCCCATTTCTCCTCCTTGGGCCACTGTCTTATTTCTTCATGGTCCCTGAGAGGTCACCAACAGCAGGGCAGCAGCCATGTTCCTGTCTTCCCGTGGCGCTCAAAGGATAGTCTTCTTTCAGGCCTAGTGACTCAGATTAATTGAAAGCAGCTAAGCTAACTACAGCCAAGCCTGTAGTCACCTGACCATTTTCATTTTAAACTTCCTATTCTGAAGATTGTTCTCCTTACTAGAAAAAGCAGAAGCCAAATAAAAGTTACTAGTACCAGCTTCCCTCTCTCCATTATTTTTTGTCCCAAACACTTAAACTAGCTGTTGTGTGTTTCCCTTATTTCTCTCTTGCTCAACACGTGGTTCATTTTTGTTCTTAATGTTTTTTTTTAAACCTCACTCCATCATACTCTTTAGAATATTTTTAACTGTTCTTGGAGGACCGTGGCATTCTTTAAAAACAAAAAAGTCCTCTCTTACCCTCCCTATGTGTCCTCTTTAAAATCTGGGTTTCCCAAAGAGATCAAAGAAAAAGGAAAAGGACTTATGTTGTTCAGTAGTGTCCAACTCTTCGTGACCCTGTGGACCATCGCACCCCCAGTGCTGTCCATTCCTTCTCTAGTGGAGTAAGGCAAACAAAGGTTAAGTGACTTACCCAGAGTCAAGTGGCTAGTAGGTGTCAGAGGCTGGGTTTGCTGACCCATATGTACAGAAATACCTGTAGCAGCAAAGAATTGGAAACTGAAGGGATGCCTGTCCATTAATTGGAGAATAGCTGAACAAGTTGTGCCAGGTGATTGTGATGGAATACCATAGTGCTATAAAAAGTGATGCAGGTGATGGTTTCAGAAAAACTTGGGAAGACCTATCTGATGAAGAGTGAAGTGAGCAGAACCAAGGGAATGGTCTACGTAGTAACAGCCATATTGTAATGATGGTCAACCGTGAAAGGTTAGTAACTGATCGACACAGTGACCTGGGGTAATTCTGAAGGACCCATGATGAAAAATGCTACCCGCCTCCAGAGAGAGCTGATGGATGCTGAGTACAAATGGAAGCAGATTTGTTTTCTTTATTTTTTCTTGGTTTATTTATTTTTTTTTTGGCAACATAACTAACGTGGAAATGTGTGGCATGGCTCCATATATAATAGGGATTGTATTTCTTTGCCTTCTCAATGGGTGGAAAGGAGAAGGAGAGAGAGAGAAAGTGGAACCAAAAAGAAACATTTTAAATAAAAAAAAAATCCTATCAGACCGAAGCTGGGTGTCTGAAGGTGCTCTCCTTGCAGCCCCAAGGATTTTTGGCATCTTTTCCTTTCTTCCTTAAAAAGATAGTTTGCTGGGGGCAGCTAGGTGGCGCAGTGGATAGAGCACTGGCCTTGGATTCAGGAGGACCTGAGTTCAAATCCGGCCTCAGACACATAACACTTACTAGCTGTGTGACCCTGGGCAAGTCACTTAACCCCATTGCCTAGCCAAAAAAAAAAAAGATAGTTTGCTGCTTAATCAGCAGGGTTTCATTCATAAATGCTTCCCACAGTTATTGAGATGCTTTGGATGGTTTTTAAAATTTTCAGATCGTGGGATCTTGGACAATGTTTCTGAAAACTATGAAATTCACTTTCCTAAATGCTAGGGATCTCTCGAGACTGCCCAGTGCATCCTCCTTAAAGTGCCATGAGCTCTGGCATCCTAAGCCTTCTGAAAGATGAAATGATCCTAAGCCAGGCAGAGCTTGTGGAGAAAGACTGGACCTGCGGTGGTACTGGGGTAGAGGTGAGGAAGTTTCTTCCACCAGTGCAGACTGGCACCTTTTCTGGACTGATGCTCTTGGGGACTTGCCCAGGGTCACACAGCCAGAATGGGTCAGAGGCAGGGTCTGAACCCTGGTCCTCATGACTCTGAGGCTGGCTCTCCGTCCACTCCAGCAGCTGCTTCTCATTAGCAAGGCAGGGCAGAAAGTTTGTCAGGTGCTTTTCTTTAAGCAAAGAGGGACTTTGAACAGGAAAAGCATGGTATGTCCCTTAAAGGGCTCCATTATTCTGAGTCATGGCTGCAGTTTCTAGACAGTTGCCCTCTGGGTCACCCCTGCCACCTGCCTCTGGCTGATTTGGTCCTCCTGAGCTCCAGTGCTCTCTGGGCCAGCTGGTCTCCTTCCTGTGATCTTCCCCTTGCTTTTTCTGCTGTGCTTGCTTCCTGTCCTCCATAGATTTCCACGGCAGAGGGCCTTCTCTGATCTGCAGGGCTGCCCCTTGAGTCTGCCCCTTCTCCTGGCCGTATCCAAGGCACCCTGCGAGGCTCAGGCCTGGCGGCCTTTCTGCCTCAAGCTCTCCAGGTCACTGGGTTTGGTGCTGGTGTTAGTCATCTGAAGCCACAGGGGCCATTTCTAAGCCCTCGCCTCCGTGGAACCTGTGTCCATTGCTCTTTTCAGTGGCCAGGTGGATCATTGTGCCTGCCTAGTTTTCTCCTCTCCTCCATTTTGAGTTTAAAGTCCTCTGCATCAGATCAACACGTCTCTGGCCAAGTATATTCTCTGATCGTGTTGTGGGGACCCAGCCCTGTTAAGAATCCCTGATTGTAGAACCGTGTTTTACGTATTCTCAGTGCTGGCCAGGTTGTATCTTTGAAAATCAGTCTTTCAGATTTTGGGCTAGACATCAGGAGGAACTAGGCCTGCTGAACCCAGTGGGCAGATAACCTGGATTCAAAATGGATTTTCTTGGGTGAACCGAAAACTGGCTGTGGGAGTAGTTCCAGGAGGGGATTGAGCATTCCTGGAGTGTCTGGCCTTCTGATGTGACTACTTTGAAGGACTTCACTCATTTGAATGGAGAAGTTTTGGTATGCACACCTCTCACTCCCTCAGTACTGACTGGGCGAGTACTGTGCTTTCCAGGGCATGCGGAGCTCCTTCCCGATGCTTGGCCATTGTATCCCTGGCCCTGACTCTCCTTCCTCTTTTCTCAGGCGGATTTGAGCAGCCTTCCAGAAATAGATAATGCCCTGGCATTGTTCTGCATGGCCACGTATGGGGAGGGGGACCCCACGGACAACGCCCAGGACTTCTATGACTGGCTGCAAGAGACAGATGCTGACCTCTCTGGGGTCAAATTTGCGGTGAGTTGTCTCCCCCTTCATTCCCACTATTCTCTGAAGGCTTGTGGGCTGGACTTGAGGCACTCCGGGGTCCTTGGCTATATGTGCCAGCCCTAGACTGCAGGGCCCCACTGTCCCACCACAGCTGACCCGGGATGCCAGAGTCCATCACTGTTTGGAAATAATGGCTCGTCATGCCCTTGTCGTTGCTGTTGGCAGAAGGGGCCTCCCAAAGCCTAGGCCAGCACCTGGAAGGGAGATGAGTGGTGCCTTGTCTGCCTCCTCCTCAGGTGATCCCCCACCATGTGTGAGAGGGACTCCGGAGAGGGCTGTGGGGGAGGAGGAGGAGGCCAGCAGGGAGCTTGTTTACAGGCAGAGTCCTGATCTTGGGGAGCCCTGGGGGGCATCTGGAGCAGCCTCTCATAGAAACCCACTCCTGCGGCTCCCTTGTCTTATTTACAACTGGGGTCCATTTTGCTTTAGGAGTTGAAGGTAAAATATGTATGCAGAGGGAAGCCTGTCAGGTCGGGGAGGGGCTGGCCATAGGGGGAAGCTGTGCAGGGGTTTCACTGTACCTGGTACACGCACCCAGGGTTTGGAACCTCAGGGTGAGTGCTGTGGGCTTACAGACTCTGGAGGATCTGAGAGAAGAGGGGTTCCCTGGGTCAAGAAGGACCCCTGCTAGGGGATGTGTTTGGAGCTGCAAGAAAACAGGCATTTCACTTACAATGGAAACAGTTGAGGGGCAGAGGGGGATGTCCAGGCAAATTGTGAACTGCCTTTTCTCTGAGGGACAACTGGGAAGCCAAGGGGGGTATCAGGGGCCTGCTTTGAACCCTTGATTTCCTGGTCAGCTTGGGTGGGACCAAAAGCGATCTCCAGGATGACTCATTTCCTCTTTCATAAGTTCCACCTCTGGCCTGAAAGCCTTGCCTTATCAGTTCAGATAGGTACTAGCCAAGCATCTTATCATGGAGCTTCAGATTGGAAATGGCAAACCTGTCACGTTCCTCTCACAGTTGAACTCTGCTGGTTAAAGTCCATCCTTATCCCCTCGTCCATCTTTTCCCACAAAACAAGATGGCAACAGAATGAGGCATTACTGCTCCTTTTTCTCTCTGCAGGTGTTTGCTCTTGGGAACAAGACCTACGAACACTTCAATGCAATGGGGAAATATGTGGACAACAGGCTGGAGCAGCTGGGCGCCCAGCGGATATTTGAACTAGGCTTGGGAGACGATGACGGGAAGTGAGTGAGCCCACACCCAGCTGGGGAGGCCTGTGGCCTGGGCCTGGCAGAGTTCAGAGCCCCCTCTGAGGAGAGGGAACTAGCCAACATTCGAATCCTCTTCCTAGGCTCCCCTTGTCTGCTTCAGGGTGATTTCTCCTACGTTTGCGCTGAAACCTCGCTGTGGCTTGCTGCCCCTGAATCTCCTCAGGGTGTCCCCCTCGCACTTTCTCTGAGAGCCAGGTGCTCTGAAGGGGAGCATTCCATAGAGGCCTGACCACGGCCACTGGCTGGCCTCTTTCTTAGGCCTTACAGTTTTGGAGAATGGTCTGGGTAGCCCAAGACCTCGGGAGTAACCCCCAAACTGGGCAGTGCTGAGACAAAAGCATTGCTGGATCATTCACTTCTTTGTTCACAAGAGAACAGCAGGGCCTTGCTGTCTCTGTCCTAGGGCTATTTTTCTGTTCTGTTAAAAACAAAAGTAACTGTGGCCCCCCCTGCCCTCCTTGGGCCTGTTGTTTTTAGTCTGATGCCTGTTTGCAGAGCCGAGCCTGCCAGCCCCAAGGCCCTTCTCCCTCTCTCCCCATTCCCTCCCCTCCCCCATCTTTCTCCTCTTTCTCTCCTTGTCGGTGACCTTTTCTCTGCCTCTGTGCCTACTTCTGTGGTTTATCACAGCTTGGAGGAAGATTTTATCACCTGGAGAGAGCAGTTCTGGCCAGCTGTCTGTGAACACTTTGGAGTAGAAGCCACTGGTGAGGAGTCCAGGTGAGCAGGGGCACAAGAATGGCTGAGCGTGGTGAGCTGCCACAGGGGACAGGACAACAAGAGGGGGAGGTGTGCTTAGTGCAATGGAGGCGGGAAGCCGCCACCTTCAACCAGCCATGGGGAAGCTGGCCCCCCTCAGTCCTCCTTCCATACGGTGTCAGGGTCTGGCTTCACATGTTATTGGGCAGAACTGAGACTGCCTAGCTACACTTTGGGCTTCTCTGTCCCCTCTGGCCCAGTAACTCAGGCAGCTGAGACTGTAACTGGGCTGCCCGATGTCTGGCAGCGGTGGGTGCCTGGGGATCTGAGAGGATGAGATTGTGTCCTAGGGGAGGACTGCAGGAGTCCTGTGGAGAGGCCTGTGCTCTTCTTAAACTGTCCCAGGTACAAATATAATGGCCTTCAAGGAAACCATATACTTTCCTCAGGCCACGTTGTCATTGAGCAGGTCACATCCCTGGGGCAGGATCGAATTGCTGCCTTGGAAGCCCTAGAATGAAGGAGCCTCAGGGAATGTAGGCTCTCACTTCTCCACTGTCCTATCACTTCCAGGGCAAGAGTGCCTGCCATCCTACATGGAAGGGCTGCTCTCATTTCCAAGAGGTCCTTTCTGCCTCCTGCCCCTTCTACCTTGCACACGCAGTAGTTCTAATGAGATTTTCCAGTATTTGAAGGGAGCTCTCTTCTCTTAGTTCCTTCACCTGTTCCTCATTTAGACAGTGCTCACTCCATTCTGATCACCTTCTGCTGTGATGCTCTCTGCATCATCATTATTTCTTTAAATGTAGTTCCCAGAACCAAATCCGGCATTTCAGATGTGCTCTGGCCCATGCAAAGTATAGGGGATTTAACCCTGTGGGCCCCTTGTCATTCCTTACTACCTTGACCTGACCTGGTCTGGCCAGCCCCACCAACTTCACGAGTACCTCCTTTGTGCTGGGGGCTGCGATCTCATGGCCCCACGATCTCACAGTCCCACGGTCCTCACAGTGAGCAAAGATACCATCATAAGACCCTTAAGATGGCATAATGGCATTTGACTAAAACCTCTTTTTCACATGGACCACACAGAGGAAAGCCAGGTTTTCCCCTCCAGCCTGTTAATGCCATTGACTTTCTCAGCTATGTGTGCATGACATTAGAGGTGACTCTGTCAAACATCTTTTTACTTTGGGGTCACTCTTCCAAGCATCTGCAAATTCTTTGGGATTTTTTAATGTTGTGTCATCAACATGGAAGGTATTCCTCCTGTCTGCCTTCTGAGCAGTAAGTGTGCATTTAGCGAGCTGGACATTACCCAGCCCTCCATGTTAACATCCGTCCATTAGTACACGCAGCAGCTCCACAGCCATCTCTGTGCTCTAGTCCAACATGTCTGTCTTTGGTCCACAAGGACAAATCTGTGTCGAAATCCAGGTAGCGTGAGAAGCGCTGTTGCAATCTCAACAGCCTTCCCTTGCATGACCCAGCCTTGTTGCCCTCTGAAGCAATTCCTTGCATGTGTATGGTTTGGAGGGCCCTGAGCAGCAAGCCTGGCACTTGGGAGAGGGCCTTCTAGGCCCCTGACCACTGGCCCTTTCCTTGGGGTGACCAGCTGGAAAGCAAGGGTTTCTTTGCCCTGGTTATAATGAAGTGGGTGAGGTGTCTGGATATTGGCCCGTGGCTCAAAGCTTTCGGGCACCTCCTCCAGCCCATTCTCAGTTCTCAGGATCTCCCCCCAGGGCAGCACTGACCATCCTCAAGCACTGTTTTGGCCATCTCCTTTCCTCAAGGGGAGTAGCCCCTCGATTTAGATGCAGACTCTTACAGTGGGTTTGGAGGCCTAGTGAGCCACACCTCATCTCCTGCCGTTCCCCACCTGGGACGTGCTTGCTTTATCACACGGGGCCTTCCCTGGCATGCACACGCTGTGACAAGCAGCAGCGTTCTCACTCAGGAAGAGGTAGGTTCAAATCCTGGCCCTGCTGGCAATTACCTGTGATCTGGGCCAAGCCGCCTCATCCGGGCTTCAGATTGCTCTTCTCCAAAACGAG
Source organism: Phascolarctos cinereus (assembly GCF_003287225.1). NCBI lineage: Eukaryota > Metazoa > Chordata > Mammalia > Diprotodontia > Phascolarctidae > Phascolarctos > Phascolarctos cinereus. The sequence goes on along the minus strand of NW_027555958.1, from coordinate 19,740,281 downwards.
TGACTCCGAAGACCCCTTTGCTTCCTTCTGGCTCCAGATCCTATGAGCCTCCCCATGCTCCCTCAAGGGAGCCAGCCCTGGTAACAAAGGAAAAACCAGTTCAGGCTGGTCAGTGCATTGACTGTGTTGGACACACTGTGTGCCAGCTGACAGGTCCGCCCGGGCTCTGTTTCTTCTCTTTGCCCATGATCAGACAGGGCTGGAATTGCACCAGTTGGTCACAGTGTGCTGCAGATTCTGTCCTTTGGCAGCTGGGGGGTAACAATGGTGATTCAGAACATTTCTTCATGTAGTCATTAACCACTTGCAGTTGTTTTGAGGACTGTTCCTGTTTGTTGCACACTTACCCATGGGGAATCGTTCTTGGCCTGTGAGCATTTCCTCCAAACTTTGCTTCCCTTTTCTTTCACATTAAGCCTGGTCTTAACCTTACAAGGAAGCTGCCTCCTGTTGATTCCACCTGGTCCTTAAGTCTTCAGCCCTCAGCTTCGTGTTTGCTTGTATTCATATCTGGCACATGGGAAGTCCTTTTTTGAGGCATGTCCTCTTCCTCCTTGAGCAGACCCCAAACCCTCAGTGGGCCTGCCCAGCCCCCATCTTCTGTTTTGGAATCCTCACCTCCATATCTGGCACCACCAGGGTTACTGCATGGGCAGTGAGTCCCTGACTTTCTCAATTCCACCTTTCAGCATTCGTCAGTATGAGCTGGTGGTGCACACGGATGAGAACATGAACAAAGTGTATACTGGGGAGATGGGCCGGCTGAAGAGCTATGAAAACCAAAAGCCGTAAGTCAGGGTCGAGGCGCCAGCCTTGAGGTGGGGAGCTGTCCTTGAGGACCTGCTCTGCCGTGGGTGGGCAGGTCTGGGGCTGTGCCCCTGGGTGGACAGGGGAGTGAGTGGGTGTGGGCACGCGCACACATATGAACACATCCCAGAAGATAGCACTTAGCCACCAGACTGAGGTTTTCAAAGCCGGGCCAAGTGTTAAGATAAAACAGCCTGTGTTGCACTGAAACCTGTTCGGTGTCTGCCTTTAGAGATGATCCCATTTGTACATCCGTATCTTTCTCTGAAAGACGTCCAAGCACAGGCTGTTCCAGGATTCGTGTTTATTCCTCCTGCATTGGGAGGTAGCAGGGGCTGGGGGAAGGGATGCTCATCAGAGAGATCAGGAGTAAGAGTGACTTATGTAAGAATCCATCGGTAAATGGGAGGGCCTGACCCCGGGCCAGGGACCCCAGGCCAGGGACCCAAGGTAACAGTGAGTCACCTGTCCCCGTGGCCTTTCTTGTTCCATCTTCTCTCTTGGGTTCAGGGTCCCTGACCCTGGGCCAGTGACCCAAGGTAACAGTGAGTCACTTGTCCCCGTGGCCTTTCTTGTTCCATCTTCTGTCTTGGGTTCAGGGTCCCCATCGAAAGCAGTGACTGTGTGTGTGAGGTCAGGGCAGCTATGTGAGGCTGCACTTATGTCCCGAAAGACATTGATTGGGGTCCAGCAAATGATACCGGGGCAAAGGTCTACGTCAAGGGAGTTGAATTCCCAATCAGAGAGTTAATTTACCCAAAATTCCCCAGGTCCTTGGACTCCATGTCTGTGCTGAATGACTCTGACACAGAGCAAGGGCACCTGGGGAGGCAGCTGGCCTGGGGTGAACTTTGGAGCTGACAAGGGAGGGCAGCTGGGTTCAGGGTAGAGGCTGCTGTGCCTGAAGGCTGCCTCATGACCTTCTCCCCAGTGCTCGGCCTCTCCTGCAGCCTTGCTGACCAAGTCCTTTGGCTGCTGCCTCCACCTAGTAAGTCCCCAGTGAGTGGCATGAGCAGCATACATTATGAAAGGGGTAGTGCAGTTGAGTGCCCAGTGCCTTGGTTATTTTTACTGGGGCTTTGAGAAAGCCTTTCTATGTATAGATTTTCTCCATAAGCTAAAAGGGAAATTTGTGGGAGATTTGTTCTTTTGGGGGATAGGCTCTGTGGAAAAGATGTGGGGTGGTGGGCAGGGAGAGAGGAAAGTAGGAAGGAAGCCTTTATGAAGAGCCTGGGGGTGGGGGTGAGGGTGGGGGTGGGGGCAGCTAGGTGGCTCAGTGGATAGAGCACCGGCCCTGGAGTCAGGAGGCCCTGAGTTCAAATCCGGCTTCAGACACATAACTCTCTAGCTGTGTAACCCTGGGCAAGTCACTTAACCCCAATTGCCTCACCAAAAAAAAAAACCAAAAGCCTAGGATGTACGAGGCCTGGGCTGAACACTTGAAAACAGGAGCTTACCGGATTCTAACAACAATCCTGGGAGGTAGGTACTATTATCATTCCCATTTTACATTTGAGAAAACTGAGGTGACTTGAGTGACCCTGGGTTACACAGCTCTTAAGTGTCTGAGGTCAGATTTGAACTCAGTTTTCCTGAGTCCTAGTCCAGCACTCTGTACTGCCCACCTTGCTTCCACAGAGGGAGTCAGTTTTTCCTGGGCTCAGCCCACCCTGTGGCTGCCCACCCTCTACCTGACCTCCCCAAAGCAGGAGGAAAAAACAGGAGCTCAGCCTCAGATTCTGACAGCTGCTGCCCCCTGGTGCTCATGGCTAAGAAAACTTCATCTCTGAGGACCTTGTATTCTTCCTTTGTTCTGTCTCCCAAAGAGGCGGTTGTGAGAAAAATGCCTTGTCAACTGAGCATGCAACGTAAACTCGAGCTGCTGTCCTCAGCTGGTAGGGAGAAGAGAGGAGCCGGCTGGCTCAAGAGGCCTTGGGAGATCTGTGGTCCGTGGCTGGGGCCATTCTGGAGGAGGCCCAGAGAGAGCAGGGCACGTTGGGATCATTGGCCGCCATTCTCTGCGGTTCCGTGTGTCATGGCCTCTAGCACCCTGAGGGCAGTCCCCACCCCTTGTCATTATGCTTTGGGACATTTGAATTCCAGGTGGGCCAATGGCGTTCTCTTACTTGCAGGCCTTTTGATGCCAAGAATCCATTCCTGGCCACTGTGACCACAAATCGGAAGTTGAACCAGGGAGGAGAGCGGCACCTCATGCACTTGGAGTTAGACATCTCAAATTCCAAAATCAGGTAGGAAGCCCCTATCCACTGGCCCTTCTGACTCCAGTTCTGCAGCTGGTGCGCCCTCCTGCCGCTGACAGAGGCAGCCTGTATCTACCCCATGGAAATGTGGCCGGGCTTGAAGTTCTTACATGTGTGGCAGCTTGGAAGCCATTGCCCTCTGCCCCACCGTTTCTCATCTGCAAAGATGAATGAATGGTGTTTAGACGCCCCAGCTTTGCTTTCCATCCCCAGGTACGAGTCTGGTGACCACGTCGCTGTGTACCCAGCCAATGATCCCACACTTGTTAATCAGCTTGGAGAGATCCTGGGAGCTGACCTGGACACGGTCATATCTCTGAACAACCTGGATGGTGAGTCTGGCCGTCCCGGCAGCTGGGCTGCCAGGGGCTCGGCTCTCCCATCTCCTCCTTCCTGTGAGACGGTACAGAGCTGCTTGGGGGAAGCCCATCACAGAGCTGGGCTGGGGCACGAGGAATAGAGGCCTGGAAGCTCTGAGATAGAGCCTCGAGCCGGACACGCAGGACAGGCGTCAGTCAACAAGCATCAAGCGCCTGTGGTGCCAGGCCATGGCAGACTCCAGTGGAGCCCACAAGTGCGTGCCCCTGCCTCCTGCCCTGTCCAGAGGAGCCAGCGTGCAGAGACTAAACACCAGTCAGATGAGAGGGGCGGGGTGGCTGGCCCGCTGGGGAGAGGGAAGGTTCGATGTGGAAGGGAGGCGCTGTGCTTGGGCTGTGCCCTGGGAGTATGCTGTGAAGGGAAGGTAAAGATCAGGCGGCCGGATGGTGTCGAGGCCCGCTCAGGGCTCACATTTGAGGTTTGGTGGCTCCCTGGGTCGCACAGAGCGATCGGTGCCGTCTGCCATCGGCACGTCACTTACCAATCCCTGAGGAAACCAGAGCCCCCGGTCTGAACCCCGCTGAGACAAGGCAGCGGCCTCCTCTGCTGCATGTGCCTAGCAAGAGCGTTCTGGGGTCTCCTGGCCTTTCTTCCATCACGTTCTTTCCTGACCCATGAGACCACTGTCCTTAATTGTTCTTTGATCCTGTACATGCAGACAGTTGTGAAATGGGCTCTCAGAGTGTGGCCAGCTGCAGAAAGGCATTGTTCTGCCAGGGAGGGCGGGGCAGTTGGAGGCAGGAAATGTGTGGGAGACTGGTCAGGAGGATTCTCCCTCCTTTGTGGTGCACAGTGAAGGTCTAAATATCGCTTCTTTCTGACAAAGAAAAAACATTTCTATATGTTATCTCATTAGATCCTTCTATCAGCTCTGTGAGGTGCAGATGAGGAAACTGAGGCAGCAGAGGTTAAGTGACTTGCCCAGGGTCACCCTGCTAGTAAGGGTTTGAACTCGGGATAACAACCCTATCCCACTGTAGCATTTAACTCAAACGTCGGAATCCATGACACTGAAAACCAAACAGAGAGGCACACATCATTGCTCATGACAGCCCTTAACCTACGAGCTGGGAAGGTGTTCATTCCCTCTCTGCTCCCTCCAAATTCTTGTTTAATGCCCCCTCCCCTTTTCACTTGGGACGCTCAGCAGAGGGACCGTATCCCCATTGCTCGTTCCACACCCTTCCTGGCTGGAGGACCTCATTTCGTCCTCCCACGGTTTCAGGCAGTTTGGGAAGGCAGAAGTAACCAGGCTCCAGCAGCACAATCTCTTTGAAAGCTGCTGTGGCCAAGAGGGCCTTTGTTCCAGGGTAGGGTACGTTTGGAGTCTTTTTGAGAGACAGCTCTCCTTTTACTGTTTGCTCACTGAAGCAACACTGTCAGTGTTGGATTACTCTTGGGGTTCCTTTTATTTCCCTTTTTGGAAGAAAGAAAAGCCCACACAGCTGATGCCCCAAGGCTTTTGCTCTCACCAGCCACACACAGCATTTAGGGTTGCCTTGCGTGGGGCATCCCTGTGGCCGGGAGGATTTTTTTTCCACTTGAGAGAAGCAGTTTTCCCTACAGAAAAGCTGCTAGCACACATGCGGAAGTAGTGTGGGCAGCTTGGGAGCCCCCAGACCACACAGTGTTAGACCCGGGAGCTCCTTTGGGAGTCCGACTCTCTAATTTATCAGAGAGCCAGCTCAGGCCCAGAGATGGAAGGGGCTTGCCTCAGGTCCGGAGGGACCCATCTAGTTCCGCTTCTGCTTTGCCAAGCAGCCTTTCCTTGTTGGTTCAAGTGTTAGGCCCAGATGCCGCCAACCTAGCCAGTGATCCAGGCGGGTGGACGCTGCCGCTCAGGCCCTAAGAATGCCCCGGCTGCCCAGGAGTTCTCCACTGTGTAGAGAGAGAGACGAGGGAGAGGAGTGGGAGGGACTGGCCTGGGGAGCACCGAGGCTGAGGAAGCTGGGAGCTTCAGTGTTCCAGATGGGGCTTTGTGGCAGAGCTGTTAGCCAGGGGCCAGATCATCCTGACATGGTCGTGTGTGTGTGTGTGTGTGTGTGTGTGTGTGTGTGTGTGTGTGTGTTACATAGTACATATGTGTGTGAGCACATGTATGTGTATATGTATCATGTAAGTATATATGGATCACATGTATATATGTCTCTGTATATACAATATGTGTGAGCATATACATAGTATATATGTGTGTGAGTACACATGTATGTGTGTATATGTGAGTGTATGTGTAACTGTGTGTATATGATTAAGCTGTGGGGGTGTGTGTGAATATGTGTGAGTGTATACATAGTACATGTGTGTAAGTGTATATATGTATGTATATACGATGTGTATGTGTGTGTGAATATATACATAGTGTATATATATGTGTGTGTGAGTACATGTATATGTGAGTGTGTGTGTATGTGTGTGACTAGGCCATGGGAGGGTGTGTGAGTGTATGTGTGTATACATAATATATGTGCACGTGAATACATGTATGTGTGTATGAGTACATGTTTATGAGTGTATATGTATGTATATGTGTGAGTACATGTGTGAATGTATTGTATAAATGTATATGTGTATATGTATACATAACATGTGTGAGTATATACATTGTATGTATGTGTGTGACTAGGCCACGGGTGGATGTGTGTGCACATGAGAATGGATGAGTGTGAGCACACGTGTGTGCACACATGCTAGTTAAAGGCAGCTTCCATCTTTCCCCAATGCAAATGGCCCGGGGTCATTAAGGGCCCTCCTTCGTTAGTGGCCTGAGCCGGGTCAGGCCGGGGTGGGCACCCCCCAGTCACTGGTCTGTGTGCCTTGCAGAGGAGTCCAACAAGAAGCACCCGTTCCCCTGCCCCACCACTTACCGCACGGCGCTCACCTACTACTTGGACATCACCAATCCCCCCCGGACCAACGTTCTCTACGAGCTGGCGCAGTATGCAGGCGAGCCTTTGGAACAGGAGCAGCTGCGCAAGATGGCGTCCTCATCCGGCGAGGGCAAGGTGAGCCCTCCCCCGGCCCCAGCCTGACCCCTGCTGCCTCCATCCTGTCGGCAGCCTCAATCCCGGCTCCTCTCTCTCCCTTCCCTCCCTAGGAGCTCTACCTGAACTGGGTCGTGGAAGCCAGGAGGAACATCCTGGCTATTCTTCAGGACTACCCTTCGCTGCGGCCTCCCATTGACCACCTGTGTGAGCTGCTGCCCCGTCTGCAGGCTCGCTACTACTCCATCGCTTCCTCCTCCAAGGTGGGTTTGCTTGATGCAGGAAACCTAGGTCATCAGCAGGGGGTCCTTCGTATGGCTCAGCAGAGAGCTGGAGTCATCTCTGCCTCGGGTTCCTAATCTGTGAACTGGGAATAAGAAGAGCAGTACCAGTGCCTACCTGGAGTCGTCCGGACACCTTGGAGCAAGAACGTCAGCACTGCCCCCGTCACCCTGCACCCCGGGGCCTCTTGCCCCTTCCAAAGTGGCCTGGCCCAGTGCCCCAGCTCGTAGGCATCTAATCGGTGCCTGGAGGGCAGGCAGCAGAAGGTGGGGAGGAGATGGAGGCTCTGCAGTGAGGGGTGGGGGCAGGGGAGAGTGCAGCAGCAGCCACACCTGCCCCCGACGTAGCCCTTTGGGCTGGGCTCCAAGTCAGCAGGCTCATGGCACCTTAGCATCTAGGCCAGTGAAGCCCTTGCCTCTGGCTTCTTAAGAGTAAGATGGCAAGAGCCTTTGGACTGCTGATCTTCCAGGGCCAGATGGGAGAGCCTTTCAATCCTCAGGCTTGGGGAATGCAGGTGCAAGTGAAGCCACCCTTGCCATATCCCGTGTGATTCCTGGGCCTGCCGGCTCTCCATCCTGTCTCACCTGGTGGCACTTTGGGAGGGAGGGTACTCAGGGAGGGGCAGTCAGGAAAGACTTTATGGAGAAGTCCATGCTTGGCTACGTCTGGAGGGAAAAGGCTGCTTCTCTGAGGGGGAGGTGAGGGAGGATGGCTTGAGTGGGGGACAGCCAGAAGATCGGGCTGAGGCTGGGCCAGGGGATGAAGGCTTTTAAGGCCAAATGGAAGGACAAGGGAGCTGCTGGAATGTGGAAGGGAGGGGAAGATGTGGTCAGCCTGGAGTCTAAGGAAGATTCTTTGGGCAGTGGTGTGGAGGATGTCCTGTAAGCAGGGAGGTCCAAGAAGAGCCTGAGGGGAGGCTCTGAACTCAGGGGGTTGGCTCTGTGAGGCAAGAGACAGGGATGTAAAAACGTTTGATTAGACCTAGGGAGTGAGGGGGAGCTGTGGGAGGTGTGTGTATCAAGAACGTCCAGAAGTTAGGAAGAGTGGTGCCCTCCCCAGAATTAAGGGAGATGGCAGCAGGGGTGGGTTTGAGGGGAGACAGTGAATTCTGTTCTGCCTCCCCATTTTCAGAGACTGGAGGAAAAGGAGGGGAGAGGGAGGTGATGTCAAGGGCTTAGACAGGAGGGAGAGAAGGTGAAGGGCCTCAGTTTCCTCTAGCCAGGGGACGGGGGAGCAGGACGGCTTGTTGGTCTGATGGAAGGGAAGGTTTGGAGCAGCCTCTGGAGTGCTGGGCAAGGGCAGAGGGAGAGGATTGCTGAGGTCTGGAGAAGCTTGGCCCAGTTGGTGTCTGGTCTTGTGAGCAGGGGGCTGAGCAGGAGAACTGAGGGGCTGCACAGACAGGAAGCAGCTTAGGGTTGGGTGGTCGGGGCTCACATTGGGAGGCAGGTTGAGGTCTCTGCTCGTCCCCAGACAGTGCCCTTCTCTCCCTGCCACTCCTCCAGGTTCACACCAACTCCATTCACATCTGTGCTGTGGTCGTGGAGTATGAGACCAAGGCAGGCCGGGTCAACAAGGGGGTGGCTACCAACTGGCTCAGGGCCAAGGAGCCTGCCTTGGAGAACGGGCACAAGGCTACGGTGCCCATGTTTGTGCGAAAGTCACAGTTCCGACTGCCCTTCAAGCCCACCACGCCTGTCATCATGATCGGGCCGGGCACTGGCATTGCCCCCTTTGTGGGCTTCATCCAAGAGCGGGCTTGGCTGAAAGAACAGGGTAAGGTGGGCTTCTCCCCCTCGTCCCGGCACCGGGGGGGCTAGGCTGGTGCCAGTCTCCACCCCAGCCCCAGCCCACCGGGCTCCGCAGCAGCTTGCGTCCCGGCGGGTGGGTGCCCGGGCCCTGTGGTCAGGCCTCTGCTCTGGTGCCCCCAGGCAAGGAAGTTGGCGAGACCGTCCTGTACTATGGCTGCCGCCGCGCCAACGAAGATTACTTGTACCGGGAAGAGCTGGCGCAGTTCCAGAAAGATGGTGTCCTCTCCCAGCTTAATGTGGCCTTCTCCCGGGAGCAGCCCCACAAGGTGGGGCCTGGGGGAGGGGGAGGGAAGGAAGGTAGGAAGGTGACGGGAGGGAGGGGGAGAGAGGGCAGAGGCCGAGCGACCCCCAAGCCACCCTCCTCTTGGCCAGGTTTACGTGCAGCACCTGATGAAACAGAACAAGGAGCATCTCTGGCGACTGATGCACGAGGGCAGCGCGCACGTCTACGTGTGCGGGTGAGTGGGAGCGTGGAGGGGGCGGGGGCGGGGCCGGGGCCCCTGGCTCTAGTCGCGATGCATCTCCTTCCTTCCCCCCCTCCTCTAGGGATGCACGGAACATGGCTCGGGAGGTGCAGAATGTGTTCTACGAGATCGTGTCCGAGTTTGGGGGAATGAGCCAGGCACAGGCTGTGGACTTCATCAAGAAGCTGATGGCTAAGGGGCGCTACTCCCTGGACGTGTGGAGCTAGGATCCTCTCGCCCCAGCCTGGGGACTGCGAAGGGCCTTGGGCAGGAGACCTAGGGACTGGCCCCCCCCCCAGCCCATACTGCCCTGTCCGAGTAATCAGTCCTTTTCTCACTGCCTTCTCACTCTTACTAGGTTGTTTCCACTTGGCCTGGACATGGGGGAGGGTGAAGGGCCAACTTTCTGTGGTAAGCCTGGTCAGGAAGGGCTGGGGGACCACCAGAGCAGAGTCCACTCGCTGCCAAGCCCTAGCTAATGGTCACTATTTAGCAGCCCCCAGAGTGGGCACGGGGGCAACACGGGTGCTTCTGTGCCCTTTGGGATGTGGTGAGGGGTGAGGGTCGAGCAAAGCCTGCCTCCTATCCCCAGGCTATGGCCCTCTACCTCAACTCCCAAGAACCACTGGGATTTACAGTGGGGAGCCCAGCTGCCCTTCCTTTTGGAAGACGGAAGGGATTAGGCCAATCCCTACCCCAGTGACTGGAGTCTAGGATGTCTCAGGCCAGGGCTGTCCTGTGCCAAAGTGCCCACCTCCTTCACTCTGTGTATGGATTGGGAGTCCAGAGGCCTTTGGCCTGTCCTGACTGCTGGCAGCAGTCCAAGGCCTTGAAAGCCGCTTCTCAATGGGTAGGTGGAGGAGGGGGGCGGTGGGACAGCCCTGGCTGGTCCTGGTGCCTCCTTCCTCCCTTTGCCTGGGTTTCCTTCCCGTTGATCTTGGCCTCAGCCATGAACCAGGCTTTGGAAAGAGAACGCTGGGTGTGTGCCACAGAACGTCCAATGAGTGTAAATAATTTTGAAATACTCTGACCCTTGGAATAAGGTTTTTCCCCCCTGTATCTGCCCTTGGTTTGGCTCGCCTCTGAGCTCTGCACCTCGTGTGGCCCGGCTGTTGCTCATGGTGTGAATAGGGGGTAGGAGAGGACTTTGTTAGTGATGTTTCCCCTCGGAAATATTAAATGTGAAAACTGAACCAAGCGTCTCGTGTCAGTTTGTTCCTGTGGGTTCCATCGATGTACTGCACCCAGAAGTCGGGGAGACGATGTTCTACACCAGGACCGAGATGCCTGGAAGGCCGGCATCCCTGCGCTGTCCCTGGCGGATAGGGACTAGCAGGCCCACCTTAGGGTGTGGCAACAAGCCAACGTGGGACTGCCCTTCTGGGGGCAGCTAGGTGGCGCAGTGGATAGAACACCAACCCTGAAGTCAGGAGGACTTGAGTTCAAATCCGCCTTCAGACCAAACACTCAACACTTACCTGGGCAAGTCACTTAACCCCAATTGCCTTAAAAAAAAAAAAGGCTTCCACTCCAGCTGCCTCCAGCCCCGGTCCATCCCTTTATTACGGCCATGCACAACTCGCATAGCTTCAGCACCGAGGCACACAAAGGGCCTGAGGGGAGGAGGTGGCAGACCCGGAACACTGGGACCCCACAAATGCAGGGCTTGCGACAAGAGCTGCTATGGGCAGAGGGGCCCAGGCCAGGACTAGGTGGGGAGGCAGGTGGGGTACCTGCCCTCACCCAAGGATCCCTCGTCCCTGTAGCCCACTGGCTCAGGCAGGTGACTGGGGTGAGGGGGAGGAAGGAGAGCAAGGCTGCTCTGGGCTCTTCCGGGGCTGTCACAGACTCTTCTGGGCAAGGAGAAGGTGGTGGCTGCCGTGGCCTCAGCTCAAGGCAAGGCCGGAGACAGACTGGGACAGAGCTTGTCCTGTGCCTGGCCCTAGACTCAGTCCTTCTTGTTTCTGCGTTGGCTGTGGAACTTCTGGTGAACCACCCGGAGAGTAGTGAAGAAGTTACCAAGGAAGAGTAAGAGGAAAGGGAGGCCACACATGAGCACCTGGAGGGAGAAAGGGAGGCATGGCAGGCATCAGCTATCTCTGGGTGGGCAGAGGGGTCCCTAGGGGGCTTCCCCCCCCTCCACCAGACAGGACTCACCTGCCACTCCTTACACTGTGGCTCCTGGGCCAGCTGGAACAGGGTCACGGCGTTAAACAGTTGCCAGAACTAGAGGATGAAATGGTGTTGAGGCTGGATCTAGCCTCAGCCAAGCCCCTTGGGAGGGGTCTTGCTCTCCAAGGGGTGTCCCAAACCTGTCCCCAGCTTTTTGCTTTGGCCTTGAGCTAGGGGCAGTGATGGGGGAAGGAAGGTAAAGGGCCTGTAGACTCACGTGACCAAAGAAGAGAAAAGGGAGGAGGAAGGTGAGGCCCCTCCACATCCAGGACTGGAAGCCCTCTGGCAGAAGAAAGGCAGGAGGGGACCTGGTGTTAGCAGCAGCACCCGAGGGTGAAGGCTGCCAAGAGCCAGGCCCTTCCTTCCCTCCAGGGGCCCCCAAGATTGGTAGGAGAAGAGGGGGAAAGGAAGGAAGCTCCACTCACCCACAGTGAGGTCCATGTTATGCCTCTCACCCAAGGCCCGCAGGCGGTATAGACATCCACTCTGGTAGTAGTATTGAAGGAACTGTACAAAGCCTGGCAGAGAAGGCCCAGAGTGAAGGCAGTCCTGCTATGGAGGCGCTTACCAAGGGGAATGAGAAACGGAGAAGGAGGCTCCTCTCCTAAGCCTCTTTTTTTCTCCCTGAGGCACTTAGGAAGGCACAGGAGCATTCCCCTTCACCCTACCCCCATGGCTCCCTGCACACCCCAAGGGGGCAAGTGGCAAGGACATTCTTGAGTCCATCCCGAGGTAGTGAGAGGGGTTGGGGGAGGCCACAATCTGAGACACTCACTCTGGTACATAGAAAAGGACAGGAACTGGTTTCGAAACTTCTGATACATGAGTCCATCAGGCCTGGGAAGAGGAAGAGACCAGGGGAGGAGGATGACTTAGAGAATGACTGGCCGAGTTCTGGGCAATCTCCCCTCCCTCCTCCCATGGCCCTAGGTTCTCAATGTGAGCGCTCGACAGGAATCGGGGACACCTGGGTCTGAATCCTGGCCATGTGACTTTGTGTGTGTGTGTGTGTGTGTGTGTGTGTGTGTGTGTGTGTGTGTGTGTGTGTGTGACTGTGTCACCCCTCCTCTGGATCTGTCTCTGGGTGAGATGACCTCGGAGTTCTCTTCTACCTCTGACATTCAGTGGCTCTGAGAGACTGTCTCTGCAGGAGGAAGGAGGTAAGAAATCAGGGAAACAGAAGAGAGAGGAGGCTCACCATGTCAGCATGACTCCAGATAAGAAGGTGGAGATGTAGTGATGGAACACCCACCAGCCTTTGATCCTGAGACAAGGGGTAGAGGAACTGCTCATCTTTCCCTTCCCTCATACCCCTACACCTCACCCACCTCTCCAAAAGGGTAAAACACAGGGAAGAAACCCGAGAAAGGGAACCACAACGCCTTCCAATTGGTTCCTGGTGATTTTGGTGAGAAGAAAGGGCAGGCTTCTCACTCCCCCCGCCCCCAAAGGACTGCATCAGGGGCATCAGAGGAAAGACGCAGCAGAGGGGCCAGGCCAAAGGTGTGTTGGGAGGGGCGGTAGGGGGAAAAGCAGAGGCACACTGAGCTCACCGGGACCCATTGTTAATGAGGATGCTTTCCCGGATGGTCAGTGTGCAGTAGTACCACACCAACAGGAAGTTGAAAGTTGCATCTGTCACCCTGAGGAGGAGAAAAATGAACTTAAACCTAGCTTGGGGTGGCAGGGACAGGAGAGGGAAAATGGGAGGAAGCTCATCAGGCCTTGGGCTGGAGGCTGAGCTGGGAGGCCCCACCCATCCACCCGTTCTTCAGGCCAGTAAGCCAAGGAAGGAAGTTTTCGGTTCAGCCTTGTGCAACCTGAGGCCTACCTCGAATTGAGGAGAAAGCGGCAGGTGAAGGAGATGATGATGAGGATGATGGTGAGGTAAAGCTTGAACTTCTCATACTCGTCCTTGTAGGCAAACCTGTCAGCAGGAAGCCGGGCAGAGCTCGCTGAGTTTCAGGCCAGGCTGAGACACCCATGTCAGGGGGATGGGGGGGAAGGGAGGGATTGTGTGCCCAGGGGATGAGCCGGGACACCTGGCTTCCCTCCCAAGCCCATGCTGCTCAGACAACGAGAGCTGGAAGGGAGGCTGGTTCAGTCCTCTCATTTCACATGGGACAACACAGAGACCCAGAGAGGGCAAGGGGCTTGCTCAGAGCCACGCAGGTGGGAGGAGCAGAGCAAGCATTCCAATGCAGCTCTTCTGACCACCTGACCCCAGAACCTGTGCACCTTCCCCTCTAGAGGCCAAAGAGAAAGCCTCTGGCCGCAGGGACACGGGGCTAGCATGGGGGAAGGGAGGGGAGGAGAGAAGTCTGGGGCTGGGGAAGATTACTTAGCCTGCTTGCTGAGGAGTGTGACGTTGACGCTTCCTAGGACGAGACTCAGGTAGAGCCTAGAGGAAGGGAGGTGGGGGAGGGGAATGAGGAGAGGCCCTGGTCTCATCCTCCCACCCTTAGGTGCCCCAGGCACAGGAGCCATCCTCTTCCCTCCCGTCCAAGGGCCAGGGAAGGACCCATGGCAGCTATCTCCACCCCCCAGCACAGCCCTTACTTTAGGGATTTGAATGGGGGGGCGGGTTTTATAAGAAGCAGCGACCCTTGGAGGGGGGAAAGTCAGAGGCTCCCCTCCCACTGCCACCTCCAGAGGCCACCTGAGCAGAGAGCAGTCAGGGCTGCCAAGGGGAGACTTGTCCACCAGGGGCCCATCTCACCCATTTTTCTTGGGCAAATAGGCCTCCATGTCAAAGAAGACCCCCTGTCGCTCTTTGATAAGGTTCTCTATCTCCTGCACCATCTCCTTCTTGTCAGATGGGATGGAGGCTTTGCATCTGCAGGGCACAATGGGAAAAAGAGGGCTTGGCCCAGCTGCTGGAGAAGCTCTGGCCATCCCAGGGGCTGGAAACCCAGCAGTCAGTCATCTTTGACTTCGGTTCCCCCCCCCCCCTACACTTCCACACCGCTCCCTCCCAGACCAAAGGGCTGCTGCTGCTAGAGCAGAATACCCCGACCATCCTGGGACACACAAAGCTAGCTTCAGGTTTCTCAAAGTGCTGGACACTAGTCTTCTCCTTTCCAGGCCAGGAATTCCTATTTTACAGATGAACAAACAGCCAGAGGTCAGGCTGCCTTGTCTTGCCTCAGGGCTCAGGTAGGGTCCAGCACAGACTAGAACAGCCCCTGGGCTGGGCCTGGCCCGGAGACACAGAGGCCTTCCTGGGCCTCCCCCGGCCTTCCCTCTCCCTCTCACAGGCCAGCAGCTGCCTGCTTCAGCCCCTAGATCAGGGAGGGGAGTTAGGGCTGGGCTGGTGCCACCCAGCACCCCACAGTCACATACTTCTTCAGGGTCAAGGCCAGTTCCTTGAGCTTCTTCTTCTGCCGGGCAATGGAGGTAGAGCAGCTACTCTGCAGCTTGGTCAGCTGTTCAAGCTGCAGTCGGTATTCTCGGTGGGTCTCCTGGAGGCAGGGGAGAAGGCAGGGCTCAGGAGAATGAGCTGAGTGAGGGGGACAAAGCTTCGGGACCGAGGGTGAGGATTTCAAAGGTGAGATTTCATGAAGAACCCTCAGAAGGCCTGCAGTCACCAAGAGGAGCCAGGGAGCTGTGGACATCTGGCTCCCAGGGGTGGATGAAGTCAACCCATACCCTTGGTAGCCACACCCTGGCTAAGCTGCTTTAATTCTAGAGCACCAAGTACCATCCCCTCAGCCAGCAGAGGGAGGAGGCTGCCATGCTGGGGGCAGGATGGCTAGCTGGGTCTGGACCCTGCAGTGGGTCTGGCTGAGTGGGGGAGCTGCATGAGGGGAAGGTAAGGGGAAAATGAGGAAAGAGGCCAGGCCTCTCTGAGGGAGGCTCTACTTTCTTTTCTATGGCCATTTTCACTTAACTCTTAGAGGAGAACAGAGATTTCTCCTGTCACTTCCCCCGTGGGGCATCGAGAGAGAATCTCAGGGCAGGTAAAGGGAGCATCTCCCTGATCAACTCTGCCCGATGGTGTAAACACAAAAAGTCCCAAACCTCCGTGCCTTTTCTCATCTCCTGCATCTCAGGCCTACTGTGTCGGTGTTGGGTAACGTGGAAACCATCCCATTGGCCAACTGGGCCACCTCCTCCAAAGAGGCAGCTCCACCCATTGCCTGGGCCCTGGCCCAGGGATCCTGAGGAAGTGACATCCACGTGTCCTTCCTATCAGTGAGCCAGAGGCCCTCCCTGCCAGGTCTCTCCCAAGCCTCCCCAGCAACAATGATGTCCCTGGATATTCTGCCCCAAAAGACCATTCGAAATATCTAATGACTTACAGGGAGAGAAGTTGGCGTTAGGATCAGGCAGGGATGGTGTCTTCCCTCAACACATCAGGGTTTCCCTAAGGATGAAAATGAAGCCTCCCCTCCAGTGCTAATATAAGGCTCTGGGCCCAGAGGGACCCTCATCTGCAATGGTGAGTAACTGGGCAGTAGCCCCACTAGGATATGAAGGGCGGCACACCTTTGGCCACTGCCTGCTTCCCTCCCCTCCCACCACTGCTAGTTAGTGAGCCCCTGCTTTTAGGGAATGAGGGGAGCTGGAGCTGACAGCTGGGGAAACAAGCATTCTGGCTTCCCTTCACTGGTCCCTGCCCTTGTGGATTAAAGTTTGCCAACTTTCAGTCCTTGGACCTCTTAGTGCACATCCAAAGTTGAGCCCCAGTGCACCCTGGGCATTGGCTGTATGTGACCTTCACCCAAGTTCCTGCTGAGGGGCCCTTTGCCCTTGGGGGTGGGACTCTTAGAAGAGAAGAGATTCTCGGTTACTGGGATTAGCAAAAGGTCAATGTGAGGAAATTCTCCAGGGTCCTGGCGGTAGTGAACCAGAGAAAACCACCACCCAAACTGGAGAGCCTCCATGTTTCTGGATAAAGCTAAACCCAAATGCAAGTACGTACATTGTGGTCAGGAGTCAGGACAGATAGTTTCTTGGCAAGGAACACTCAGAGAACACCAGGGGAGAGGGAGGACGGGCAAGGGTTCCAGGTGTGGGTGACTCAGTCCCCAGCACCCACTGAATTCGGGCTGGGGCTGGCCTAGGCAGGTGGGCAGCAGACCCTTTGGTGGGTGGCCTGGCAGCCCAGGGGGTAAGGCCCACTGGCCTGCTCAAAGCAGTGCCGAGGCCTCCATCCTGATGGGCTAAGGGGCATACAACTGACACTTCCCCAGGATTTCTGGCCCAAGTCCAGCAGTGGTCTAGCTGGCCAACGGGTTAGTTGGCTTGGTGCCCAGCAGCTAGGCCAGGGGGGACACAACTGGGCTGGTTAGCTCTGCAAAGCAGGAGGTGGGATGGGGGCAGAGGCTTGTGACACCCGAGTATGTCTGATACGAAGTTTCTAAGGAGGGCAAAGGAGATTGGTGCTCACTTATGCCCCTCCAGAATGCCGACAAATTCCCAGCTTTTTAATGATAGCTTTCCAAGCAAACAGCCACAACCTGGAAATCTCTGTGGGAGCCCATGGGAGGAACAAGGCTGTCACATTCCACAGGGGACAATGGCTGCATATGGCTGACCCCTGTGGGCTGTTCTGCCTTCCTGTTTCCACCTAGTCCATTATAGATTACAATTCCCTGTGTGTGTGTGTGTGTGTGAGTGTGTGAAAGAGAGAAAGAGAGAGAGAGAGAGAGAGAGAGAGAGAGAGAGAGAGAGAGAGAAAGTGAGCGCGCCTGGACTAGGCACAGGAAAGCCGCCCTAGACTTCTAGGGTCAGAGGAACGAGTGTTCTACGACTTTAAAAGCCAGGAAGGGCAGGGTAGGGGCGGAGTGGGGCCTCAGGAACCCTGGACTCCACAGCGGAGAAAAAGGATGGAAGGAGGAAGTAAGACGACCTGACTCGGCTCGTGTAACTCTCGGTGTGACCTTGGGCAAGTCCCCTCCCCTCCCTGGGCCTCAGTTTCCTCATCTGTAAAATGAGATGGTTTCACCAGCTGCAGGCTCTCGGGATTCGGAACGCCAGTTCCCCCAACAGACCTGGGGTATTCTCAACAGGGCAAGCCACGGGAATCAAGCGGGGCTGATGGACCTCTGCGGCCAGGGGTGGCCGGAAAGTCGTCCGGGGTTGCCCTACTCTCTCCCTCACTCCCACCAGGGCTCCCAACGCCTCCCTCCACGCGGCAGCCAGCCCATTTCTCTGCAGCGCCCGGCGAGGCCCGCGGGCAGCTCCGGAGGGTCCGGACCCTCGGGATGGGCAGCCCGCGCTGACCAATCGGGGCCTGCACCTGGCCGCTTCGGCCAATGGGCTGCAGGGGCGGGCCCCGGCCGCTCACCTGGATGCTCGGGAAGTCCCGCTGCAGCTCGTCCCAGTCCCGCAGGCAGGCGCCCACCGAGGGGCCGGGGGGGCCCTCCATGAAGGCCCCGCCGCTCCCTGCCCCCGCCGAGCCCCGCGCCCCTCGCCCTCTTCTCCAGCCGCCGCTCCTGCTCCCGCCACCGGCGCCGCAGCCGTCCCCGCCGTCCACTTCCGGGGTCCGCGCCGCCGCTGGCGGCCAACGGGAGGGGGTGGGGCCTCGAGTTCGGCGGGCCCCGCCCCCGCTGCCTGGGCCAATCCGGGTCCGGGCCAGGGGAGGTGGGGTGCACGTGCGGCCCCGCCCCCGCCCCGCCCCTCCGTGGCCGAGGATGCAGGGATGAGCTGCTTCCAGGCCTGGCTGAGCCTTCGCAAAGAAAACTGAGGCGGGTACCTTGGCCAGGGCCCGCCGCCAGCCAGTGCTTGAAGCAGGGCTCAAACGCAGTCTAATCCGCTGCTCCGTTCTGCCCCAAATCAAGCAGCAGACACTGCTTACGCGCCTACTACGTGCCGGGCATAGATAAAACGTTAAAGAAGGAGGGAGCCTGGGATTTAGAGACCGAGGACCTGGATTCAGATCCCGAGTCTGCTGCTCATTCCCGGTATAACTTGGGCAAAGCCTCTGAGGGTTTTAGTTCTAAATCTATAACCCACCCCCGCGAGACAATTAGAGGGCAGTGAATGGCACTAGGTAAAGCACAGGAAGGGCAGGTAGGAAGAGTTCAAATTCTATGTGGGACACTTACTAGCTGTGACACCCTGGGCAAGTCACTTAACCTCTCTCTGCCTCAGTTTCTGCATCTGTAAAATGGGAGTTATAACCACTTTACCTCCCAAAGTTGTTTGAAGGATAAAACCAGAGAATATCTGTAAAGTGCTATGGAAACAGTGAAGCACTAATTAGTATTATTATTACAAATACCTCTGTGAAATGCAAGGGCTATTATTTTCATCTAACTTCACATTTCTCATTTACGCTCCTTCTCTCTTGTGACACAGCCACTGCCCCCGGTCCAGGCCTTATCAACTCTCACCTCTACCAGCAATAGCCTGCTGCTTGGCCAACCCCTGCCTCCAGTCCATCCTCTACTCAAACCCGATCTTCCTCAAGCATTGGTCTGACCATGTTAATTACATCCCCCATTCCCCAATTCAGTCAACTTTAGTGACTCCCTATGACTTCCAGGATCAGATAGAAAACCCTCCCTTTGGTCGTCAGAGCCCTTCATAACCTCCTTCCCCCCTCCTTCCTTGTCTTGTGACACCTCATTCCCCTTCACCTACTTTCCAGTCCAGAGATGTGGGCATTCTTGCTGTTCTTCACACATGACACTCTCTATCCCCCAACTTTGTGCATTTTCACTGGTTCTCCCTCAGGCCAGGAATTCTCTCCTTATCTCTGTGGCTTGACTTCTCCAGCTTCCTTCAAATCCCAGGTAAAATCCCACCTTCTATAAGAAAGCCTTTCTGATTCCTCTTAATTCTAGTGCTTTCTAAATTACCTTGTCTATAGCTTGTCTGGGCAGCTAGGTGGTGCAGTGGATAGAGCACCAGGCTTGGAGTCAGAGAGACTCCTCTCCCTGAGTTCAAATCTGGCCTCAGATGCTAGCTGTGTGACCCTGAGTAAATCACTTCGCCCTGTTTGTCTCAGTTTTCTTCATCTATAAAATGAGATGGAGAAGGAAATGGCAAACCACTCCAGCATCTTTGCCAAGAAAACCTCAAATAGGGTTGGGCATGACTGAAACAATTCAATAACAGTGTCTAGCACAGAGCAGGTGCTTTAAAAAGAGTTTTTTGATGCATTGTTTGACATTGATAGCACTGGACTAATTGAGCAGCCTGTCTTCCCTTTCCTTTGATCATAAGAAGTGATAGGATGGGCAGCTAGATGGTACAGTGAATAGTATTGGACTTAAAATCAGGAACAATTGGACTAAAAAATAGCTTGTCTGTACCTAGGATGTTTGCCTTTCTTTGTATCTCTAGTGACTTAACCTGGTGCCTAGCACACAGAAGGTGCTCAATAAATGTTTGTTGACCTGATTTGACTAGACTCCACCTTACAGATAAGAAACAGGCACAGAGAGAAGAGGCCTGTGTGACTTGGTCAGGATCACACAGGGAATAGGTTTCTAGAACTGGGACTTGAGCTCAAGTCTTATGATTCCTTCTATGTCTCCCCACCCTGGGGGCAGACCAGCACGGTGGGAGACTTCAAGGTTCTCCTAGTCTTTGACTAACATCACTTCCAACCTCTTCCCCCAACCTCAGCCCCTTCAATAACCAAAGTGAGTCATCACATGCAGGTACTATTGAAAAATCAAATAGTAGGTAGTACTGGGCCTGGAAAATGTAAAAAAAAAAAGGGGGGGAGGAGCTTGAATCTTCATTCTCAGGACTGAATTCTCTGGGATGGGCTTCCTACCACTCACACAGCCAGACTCTGCCAACAATTCCTAGATGATAGGAACCTGAAGACAATTCACTTGTAGCACATCCAAGGCTTCAGGTGACTGAGGTTATGGAGCAGAAAGGACCGATTTCATTTTACTTCATTAAAAGCAATTGTTGTTATTTCTGTTGAGGCTGATCACCAGGCTGCACAGCAGCAAATCATAGAGACCTACAAATTAAAACTGTAACGGTAGGCACAAGGTGGTCCCATACATTACGAATGCAAAAGAAAGTGCTAAGGATGTCATCAAAGATAGGAACAGAGAGAGACGATGAGCTGGTCAGGTCGTGTAGTGAGAGTGAGTGATCAAAACACACACACACACACACACACACACACACACACACACACACACACACCCTCAGAAGAAAACAAGTCAAAGCTCCTACATCCAAAGCCTCCAAGAAAAACATGAATTGGTCTCATGCCGTGGAAGAGCTCAAAAAAGGATTTTGAAAATCACGTAAGAGAGGTAGAGAAAAAATTGGGAAGAGAAATGAGAGTGATGCAAGAAAATCATGAAAAATGAGTCAACAGCTTGGTAAAGGAGATACAATAAGAAGAAGAATGCCTTAAAGAGCAGAATTGGCCAAATGCAAAAGGAAGTCCAAAAGCTCACTGAAGAAAATAATTCCTTAAAAATTAGAATGGCGGGGCAGCTAGGTGGTGCAGTGGATAGAGCATTGGCCCTTGAGTCAGAAGGACCTGGGTTCAAATCCAGCCTCAGACCAAACACATGACACACAGCTGTGTGACCCTAGGCAAATCACTTAACCCCAATTGCCTAAAAAAACAAACAAACAATAAAAATTAGAATGGAGCAAATGGAAGCTAATGACTAAAAGAGAAATTGAGAAACAATAAAATAAAACCAAAAGAATGAAAAAATAGAAGACAATATGAAATATCTCAATGAAATATCTGAAAAACAGATCCAGGAGAGATAATTTAAAAATTATTAGATGACCTGAAAGCCACAATTAAAAAAAAAAGCCTAGAATCATCTTTCAAGAAATTGTTAAAGAAAATTGCCCTGATATTCTAGAATCAGAAGGTAAAATAGAATTGGAAAGAATCCACAGATCACTTCCTGAAAGAGATCCCAAAATGAAAACTGCCAGGAATATTATAGCCAAATTCCAGAGTTCCCAGGTTGAGATAATATTGCAAGCAATCAGAAAGAAACAATTTAAGTATCATAGTAAGGATAACATAAGATTTAGCAGCTTCTACATTAAAGGATTGGAGGGCTTGTAAAATGAAATTCCAGAGGGCAAAGGAGCTAGGATTACAACCAAGAATCACCTACCCAGCAAAACTGAGTATAATCCTTCAGGGGAAAAAAATAGCCATTCAATGAGATAGAGGACTTTCAAGCATTCTTGATGAAAAGACCAGAGCTGAATAGAAAAATTTACTTTCACATATAAGATTCAAGAGAAGCATAAAAAGGTAAACAGGAAAGGGAAATCATAAGGGACTTAATAAGGTTAAACTGTTTACATTCCTGCATGGGAAGATGATATTTGTAACTCATAAGACCTTTCTCAGTATTAGTAGTTAGTATATATAGACAGAGGGTACAGGTGTGAGTTGAATATGAAGGGGTGATATCTAAAAAATAAAGTTAAGGGGTGAGAGAGAGGAATGTACTGGGAAAAAGAGAAAGGGACAGGTAGAATGAGGTATATTATGTCATATAAAAGAGGCAAGAAAAAGCTTTTACCATGGAGGAGAAAAGGAGGCAGGTGAAGAGGAGTGAATGAACCTTACTCTCATCAGAATCGGCTCAAAGAGGGAATAACACACACATCAATTGGGTGCAGAAATCTATCTTACCCTACAGGAAAGTAGGAGGGGAAGGGGGGCATGATAGAAAAGAAGGCAAATTGGGGGGGTGGTCAGAAGCAAAACAGGGCGAAAGGAGAGGAGGGGGTGGAATAGTTAGCAATACTTACTGTGAAAAAAAACCTTTGAAGCCAGTTTCTCTAACAAAGGCCTCATTCCTCAAACACGTAGAGAACTGAGTCAAATTTATAAAGATAAGAGCCATTCCCCAAGGGATACCTGATCACAAGATATGATCAGTTTTCAGATGAAGTAATCAATGCTATCTACAGCCGTATGAAAATACACTCTAACTCACTATTGACTGGAGAAATGCAAATTAAAACAATTCTGAGGTACTACCTCATTCCTATTAGATTGGCTAACAGGACAGCAAAGATAAATGACAAATGTTGGAGGGGGTGTGGGAAAAATGAGACAATGAATTGTTGGTGGAGGTGTGAACTGATTCAACCATTCTGTAGAGCAATTCAGAACTATGCCTAAAGGGCTATAAAACCAGGCATACCCTTGGACCTAGCAATACCACTACTAGGTTTGTATCCCAAAAGAGATAAAAACCAAAAAGGGAAAGGACCCATATGTACAAAAATATTTATAGCAGCTCTTTTCTGGGGGCAAAGAATTAGAAACTGAGTGGACACCTATCAATTGAGGAATGATTGGACAAGTTGTGATATGTGATTATGATGGAATCCTATTGTACTATAAGAAATAACAGGGGCAGCTGGGTGACACAGTGGATAGAGCACCTGCCCTGAAGTCAGGAGGACCTGAGTTCAAACCCAGTCTCAGACTAGACACTAGTTGTGTGACCCTGGACAAATCACTTAGCCCCAATTGCCTAAAAACAATAAAAAAAAACCAACCAACAAACAAAAAAAGAAATGATGAGCAGGATGCTCTTAGAGAAACTTGGAAAGACTTGCACAGGCTGATACAAAATGAAATGTCCTGTGTACAAAGTTACAGCATTATTGTGGGATGATCCGCTGTGAGTGACTTAGCTATTCTCAGCAATACAAGGATCCAAGACAACTCTGAAAGACTTATGATGAAAAATGCTTTCTATCCCCAGAGAAAGAAGTGATGGTGTCTGAATACAGATTGAAATATACCTTTTTCACTTCTTTATTTTTCTTGAGGTTTTTTTTTATGTTTTCTTTCACGACATGACTATTATGGATATATTTTGCATGACTACATATGTATATCTATACAGAATTGCTTGCCTTCTCAGTGGAGGTGGGGTGGGGAGGGAGGAAGGGAGAGAATTTGGAATACAAAGTTTAAATTGTTTTTACATGTAACTGGGGAAAATAAAATACTAAATTAAAAAAAGAAAACAATTAAGGGGGAAAATCAGAATTTATCAAAATGGGTTTGACCTCCACTGATCGGGGTTCCCCAATCTTGCTTTCCAAAGTCAAAAGTAAATTATTACATTTTTTTAAAGTTTATTTTTGTTTTGTTACATTTTAAGCTCCAACTGTCTTCCTCTCTCCCTCCCCACTCCACACTAGAGGCCCCATTTTGCAGACACACACACACACACGTATGTGTGTTTGTATAAAAAACCATGCCATGCATACTTCTATTTGTCAGTTCTTTCTCTTGAGGTGGATAGCATCTTCCTTCATAGGTCCCTTGTAGTTGATTTGAGTATTTATCACACTCAGAATAACGGTCATTTGTAGGTATTCTTCAAACAATATTACTGGTACTGTATATAATGTTCTCTTGGTTCTTATTTCACTTTTCATTATTCCATGCATCTTTCCATGTTTTTCTAAAATCAACTTAAATCAATTAGGTTTTTCTAAAATCTAAAATCATCATTTCTTATAGTGCAGTAGTATTCCATCACAATCATATACCACAACTTGTTCAGCCGTTCTCCAACTGATGGGCATCCCTACAATTTCCAGTTCTTTACCACCATAAAGAGAGCTTATATTGTTATAAATATTTTAGAACATATAGGTTCTTTTTCTTTTTCCTTAGTCCCCTTGGGAAACAGACTTAGTAGTGTCAATGACTGGGTATGAGCCCTGGGAAACCTCCCCTCCCCCACCCAGCCAACTCTCCTTGAGTTTTCTCCCACATGGTCAAGTCTTGGTCAGTCTCCTGAGGCATCATCCCAGTAATCCTCTCAAATGGCCTTTCACAGTGGCTACTTTCATTGAGGCTATGCCCAATCTCCCAATTCCGTTACCTCTGACCCAGCCCAACCTTCATTGTCTGTTACCTCCCTATCAGCCTGGCCATTTCCCACCCTTGATCCTATCTAGACCCCTTTCTACTCCCAGTCACTCCCATCAAGATCCTCCCTAGACCCCTCCTCCAGTCACCTCTGCTTACTGGCCAGTCCCATCAAAGTCTTCCCTAGACCCCTCCTCACAGTCACCCCAGACTACTTGGCTACTCCTGGATCCCTGCCACAGTCTTTCTGTATATACAGTCCATCTTGTCTCCATTAAGGGGCTCAGATTCTTAAAATCTAGCCAATGGCTCACAAATGTTCAGATTCCTTAAGAGTCTGGCCAGTATGGTCAGACCTTGTCTTTGGCTGAAAGAAGGTTTGGGTCAAATTCATTCGGGCAAGACCTGTGTGTTGCTATTTCAGGGTCCCAGGACCCTCTAACCCTCAACAGAAAATGCATGAAGGCCATAATTGTGGAACAGCTGGTGGCTGCTTCAGCAAGGAATTGGTCTGGGTTTGTTTGTGACTGGATCTCTGACTTCATTAGCACAAGGAACTCCCAGTGGGCAGCTGCTCTCTACAAATGTAATTACTACTCTGCAGCACATGGTCTTAGAGAATTGCTTGGGGGCCCTAAGAGGTCATTGTGACTTGCCAGGGTCACATAGTCAATGTGGGCCAAAGGTAGGACCTGAACTCAGGTCTCCAGGACTGGCTCTTTACCTACTATGCTACACTGTCTCTCAGATAAGGAGTTAAAATATCCTAAATGCCCTAGGTCTCCTTGTAGTTCATATTACAGATATTTTTCCTGAGAGGCAGATTTGTGGGGCAGAAAGAATGCCTACCATGCCATTCAGTCAGTCAGGAATAACCTGGCTTTGATCCGTAGTCATTGGATTTTCCTTTCCAAGCTTCAGTTTCCTCATTTATAAAATGGGATAATAATCTCTGTGCTGAACTTCCCTAGGGTTGTTTCATAGGGTTTTGATCACAAATAGAACATGTAGTTCAACTCTTTCATTTATAGATGGGGACCCTGAAGCCCAGGGAGGGGAAGGGACAGTCTGTGGCAGTAGCAGAGGCTGGTTTGAATCCAGATCCTGGGCCCTTTCCATAATACAGCTCACACTCTACTTCAGCAAACTGAGCTTGCTGACCTCCAGAGGAATCTGCTCCATAAAGGAGGCTTTTTTATCTTCCCCAGACAGCATTCTAAGTGAGGCCTGGGCCTTGATCAAGATCCTAGGAGGATCTCTGTGTGCAGTCCTGAGAGCTCCGGAAAAATGAGCCTCTTTCTTTGAGAAGCACAGACCAGTAGAGATAACCAAGGAAGAGAGTAGGGAAAAGAAAAGCAACGAATTGGAAGAAGGGAATGGGACGCTTCTGGAGAACCCTCGTTCTGGGCCCAAAGAAGGCATGGTTCTCATTGGTCAGGATTTAAGGGCTAGAGGTGGTGCCTGTGATGAGGAATGATAATGTTTAATCCCACTCTATTCTTCAGGTACCTGAACCCTATAACTCTATTTGGAATCTCACTGGGATCTGGGGATCACTGAGGCTTTACAACTTTGGAGATGGAGAAATTATTGAATTTTGGTTGGGGACAGAGCACCCTAGGAAGAAGATTTGTTTTTTCCAATTCCCTCCCCCAGGGTTCCGAACCATTCCTAAAACTCTTGGGACAGCCCTGGGGCTGAGGGAGACTCTGATGTGGCCTCTCTGGCCTGTGCCGGATCCCACAGGTCCACCTTAGTCCAAACCACATCTCAGGAAGCTTCAAGCATCCTTGGAGCCTCACTGATGCATGGGATAAGCTTTATGTACCCCTCCGCACCCTGTCAGTGCAGGGGGCTGAAGGGTACACACCTAATTGTCATGGGGGAATACAGATGACTTTGGCTTGGTCTGCAGTGGGGGAAGACACCTCTTCAGTCAGGCTGTAGAGCTGTGTTTCCAGATGTGCTCCATTTGGGCCAGGGATGCAAATGTATAAGACTGGGAATTGGAAGAGACCTCAGGGATCATCTAATCCAGCCCCCTAATTTTACAGAGAAGGACCCTGACATCCAAATGGGGGAGGGACTAGGCCAATTCCTCCTCCTCCTCCTTCCTTGTTTCCCCAGTACCTCAAAGTGGACTCTCCTAAGTAGTGACTGGAGGCCACTTGGGAATTCTGGAATGCAAGGATGATGAGGGGACCCACAAGCATCCCCTCCCTCTGTCCTGGCCCACACTGATCAAAGAGTCAACCTCAGCTGAAGTGAAGAAACAGAAGGCTTTTTTTTTCTTTCTGGGAAGCTCTGGGGAAGGGTCAGTAATGGGGATCTGAAATGTCAGTGACAACAGCCCCGTGGATCACCTTCTCCCAATTCACCAGCTGCTGCACAAAGCCTCTGTTGGGCCGAATGTTGTTTTTACAGTTCTGCACATGGGCCCAGGATCTCTGCAAATACAGCAAGAAGAAAGCCAAGTTTTGTCAAGAGGGTGGAGAGAGTTGTAGCAGTTTCCTCCCTTGCATTAGAATCAGTGAGATAATGTTCCCTGGTAATATTTATTTTTCATTCTTTCACTTTATTTTATTATTCAATTACCAAGCACTTATTTTCTCTCCCTCTCAACCTCCTTCCACTGTGCCAATTTAAGAGGAAAAACCCCCAAACCTTTGTAACAGACATGCATGGGTATGCGAAGCAAATCCCCACACTGGCCACGTCTGAAAATGAATGTCTTGTCCTGCATCTTTGATCCATCACCTTTCAGGAAGTGCGCAGTGCGCTCCTTCCTTGGTCGTCCAGAGTGACAGTTGGCCATAGCATTGACCAGGGTTCTTTCAAGGTCTGATTGTCTTTGTGATGTTGTGGTTACTGCATAACTTCTTCTGCTGGCTCTGCTCACTTCACTTGGCATCAACCTCTTGTTGGCTGCTGCTTCGTGGACGTATTGTTACTTAAGTTCACGCGGCTATCACGCATGAAGGACCTTACGACTCCATCCTTGGATTTTTGCAAGTTCCATCCAAGAACAAATCACTTTCACCTCCATTTGACAAATCCAGTGGTACGTATTGGCTGATGGCCCTTGGGAAGTATAAGGGCTGTTTCATCCAAAAGTATTTCTGCAAACATGGAGCCTTGTTTTATCATGTCTTCTCATCTTTTTCAATAAGAAGTGGTCCTGGGACAACTTGCCCTCCTGAAACTATTCTTTTATGTTAAATATTCTATGGACAATTTTACAAGGAGATACGATCAATGCTTTTTGTTTTGCAGTTGAATAAAAGTATTTGGATGCAAGCTCTTTCTCTGTAGGCTCATGGAAAGCATCTCTGTACAACTCCAGTAGTAGTCAGAACAACAAATATGATGGGTACTTCAACCTGTTCCCATGTAATTTTAATGTGCCACACCAGGTTTCTACATTTAGAAAGTTGTTTCATTATAGGCAATTTGGAGAGATTATGACGTTCTGCTAAGCTGACATCAGTTAGAAACAATGTTCAAAATTCCTATGGATCAATATTATGTGCAGGCAATCATGGCAACAGTTTCGCCCCTCGATAATGGTTCAGTTAGGGCAGCTAAATGGTCCAGTGGATAGAGTGCTGGGCCAGGAAATCAGGACATTTAAATCTGGCCTCAGACATTTCCTAGCTGTGTGACCCTAGGTAAGTTGCTTAACCCTGTTTGCCTCAGTTTCCTCATTTGTAAGAGGAGCTGGAGAAGGAAATGGCAACCCCTCCAGCATCTTTGCCAAGAAGAGTTTTTGTCATGAAGAGTTAGACACAACTGGAAATGACTAAATAACAACAAAACTGGTTCAGTTTCCATACAAGTTTACTGGTTGAATTCTCTAAGCTATTTTGAAGCCTGTATTTATAGGATGGAGATTTGTCACCCGTCAGTCTGTGAAAGATAGCAAGCTTCGGACATGATTGTAGCCATAGGGTCATGTCTTACTAGGTATTCATTCAGTAGTGGTAAATACTGACATCCTGGAGTATCACTAAATCTGGGCTCTTTAAAGGATATTCCTTTTGTAATTTCTGGTGGTGATGGTCTGGCATTGAATTGTTATCATAAGCCCCTCATTTCCATAGGACAGTCACTTATTTGATGTTTCTTTGTCAATGTATCGTTAGCTGGGTTCACACGGATGTCACCCATGCGATGTCTTTTGAGTCCATTCTGGGATATGAGTCATTCTGCAGGTTCTATCCAGAGGTGAACCACTTTTAGTTATCTGAGAGAAATCCAAAGTTGTGTGCCTACTGTCAGCCTTAACTACTGTGCACTGATCGATACCTACTTGTTCCAAAAGTATTTCTGAAGATTTTTATTTTTTTTTAACTGTTATTAATCTGCTTCCTTCTTTCTGTAGAGGAAGTATTCATTTTTCCCCCCCACAGCCCACTTAAGGTGACAGACCCTAGGTTTCATGAATATTGGATGGCTTTTTGCTAGGATACTTTTCGAATCCATTATGACCTATTTTATAATTCTGAAAGTGGACATTAAGACTGCTGTTGGTAAGTTTTCATTCTCTAAGTCCAGTCTTTCCATTCAGATTTGATTTCAGGATGCTGGTAAGTCTCTTGGATATTCAGCCTTCTCTCAGTTTTCTTTATGCTCAATGTGTCTACGTATCCTCTTTATCCATTTGGTTCAATGTGACTTCCACATTCAAGCTCAAAGTCTTCAATGTCTCTCTTCCCTTGGTATACTTTAAGAACATCATGCTTGTTGAGTCCAAATACCATTCTGATATTGTCGGAGAAGGAATTCACAAAATGAAAGAGCTCTTTGTTATGCTCTTTGGCGCAGCCATATAAATTGACCTCATCCATGTCATTCAAATGATTAGTAAGATGTTGTGGCCTAATTCTCTCTTTGATCTGGAAGCCAGACTTCTATTTAAGAGAGACAATAATGGATTTCGGGCAGAAATACAATGAGTTTTCTCTGAGGACGTCGTGATTTATATCAGTTACTCTGGACATTATTGTGCTGGTGGTATGTTTTAAATACAAACTAGCTTTCCAGTATGCATATCAAGTGCCCTTTAGTGCTTTCACTATACTTGGGCTTATTTTGCATCGTCCCAGTATGTGAACAAGCCACAAGCATGAGACAGAGTCAAAGGCTTTGCCATGATCACAAAGCAAATTACGGCACTTTGGGACAGCTTGTTTAATAATTACCAAATAGATAAAGAGTTTCCTTGTTATCACCTGTGACTTTTGAGTGTGCCCTTTTTGCTCCTTCATCAATATATGGTTCTTTTTAAATGTCTACAGATTTGTGGGATTAAATACTGTGAATGCTTGGTGTAAAGAACACAAACATGTAAATGGCCTGCACAGGCCTCTTAAAGCACATGGCTGCACTAAGACTTTTGGAACCCCTGGTGTTTGGGGAGCTCTGGGTGTTTCCATCTTCTGGTAATGAATGGGCTGCTTTCTCTTACTGAAGACAGGATCAGGTTTCTGTGGGGGAAATGCTTTGCTAGTCATTCACCCATTGCTGCAGTTCACAGGAGCCAAGAGCCACCCATCTACCCTGCCCCCCCCTTTTCAGGGGTGCAGAACAGCTGGAGTTTCAGTCCCCTCCCTGGACATAGTTTTGGTTGGTCATTTATTAGCGGTGCACACACTTCCTGTTTCTTGTTTGACCCAGCACCCAGTTTTGTTGTGCTGGGCTCTTGGGACCATTTAGAAACCAGAGACGTTCTCCCTACTGCTTCTTAGGGGCATCTTTCTCCTGGTTTCTTTGCTTCTCCATCCACCGCAGTAAAGTTTTTGCTCCACATTGGATTGTTTGTTTCATTCTTTGCCCGGCGTTGACTCCTTGTACCACCTTAACTTTGGGGTTTTTCCTTTCGACTCCTAATTGAGAGGGCACAGAATTTCTGTTGCACTTTTATTTTCTAAGCTCCATTCTACCGATTTCTTGTATGTTGCCTTTGATTGGGCAGTACAGCCTTCAAGTTTCCTGCCACATGTGTGAACTAGATATTGACAGAATTCTCCAAGGCCTATCCCCAGATCTCCAGGACTCTCCCAAGCTGCTAATGCCATGGCGCTGTCATGCCCCTACCAACATTTCTTGATGGCACTGAATTTCCTCCTTAGGTTCTATCCACAGCAATGACTACTGCTTAGACTGTAGGGTCAGAGTCCTGAAACGTTCACACCCTTTCATGTGAGCATTTGTTCATGGTGACGTCACAGATTTTAATTTTGAATTGTTCTGTTTAGACATCATGGGTCTTCCAGTTGGATTTATAGGTTATACTCAAGAATGGCGTCTTGAAATTCTGATCTAAGTATGATCTTCTCCTTTTCAAAGTCATTTGAGACACTGGTATTATTTTTGTCATCACTTTGGGTTTTAGGTGTAATTTCTAAAGTCTGGATTTCTAGTGGCCTCAGGTTCCTGAACCTTTCTCCTCTCTGGACTTCAGCAGCTCATGACTTGTCTCTTATTTCATCTAATCTAGGTCAAAGGGTGAAGTTATTTTTTCACCCTTGCCCTACATTGGTCAGTAGAATGTTGTTTGTGACTCCGAGCTGAGGGTACTGTTGACAAAAAGCAGTATGGAGCCCTTGCCTGTATCTGGTAAGATTTGTTTCAAATTTGGTTGCTATGTCAAAGTCTTCATACCTTTAGCCCATTTCATGCATCCTCATGGCTTTCCTACTTTGCAGATGAAACCTTCTATATGTGCTGTCTCTCCTATTAGAATGCGAGCTCATTCAGGGCACATCTGCATTACTTTTCTCTTTGTGTCCCCAAAGTCTGGCACAGGGCTTTGCACACAGTAAGTGCTTAATACATGCTCTCTCCTCCTCCCTCCTTTCCTTCCTTCCTCCTCTCCTGCCTGCCTACCTGCCTATTTATTCCTTCATCCCCTTGGCATTCAGACCTGTGGGCATTGAAGCACTGACAGCAGGTGGCATTTTTATATTTCCAACTTGCTTGGGTCCACCTTTCCTTTTCCTGGCCAGAGAACTGCGTGAGATGCACCTGGCTATCCTGTGCCAAGCTGACCACTATGGCGGGGGGAGGGGTCAATCCACATTGCTCTGCCACTCGGTCTGTTTCTTTGACTCTTTATATCAGGCCTGGGGTGGGCGGATGCTACATGTATCAAGGGAGAGAGTTAACAGCCATAGGATGAGGCGGGCAGAGTCAGGAAAGGCTTCAAAGTAGCAGATCTGGTGAAAACAACAGGGGAGCCTTCCCCTATTACTGTCAGAAGAGAGGCTCGTGATGGAATGCGCCGTACTGACATGTCTTTCCTAGTGTGTGGCCGTCAGGTCAGAGACTCTGTAGGATGGCTAAACTGGCCAGTCTGAGGGGCTGCCTGGTATAGTGGCTGCAGCACTCCCTGGGCTTGGAGTCAAGGAGGTGCTGGGCTCTAATCCCAACTCAAACACCTACTAGCTGTGTAAAGGAAAGCTGCTCCTTTCTAGTCTCTGCCACTGACCTAGGCTGGTGTCATTTAAGTTTTAACTTGAATATATCGACACCAACACTTTCCCCTTGTCTTTCAGAATGCATAGAGAAATTTCCCAAGATATTCATGACAAGAGGATGTATTTACATTTCGTATTTAATAGTTACTAGAGGCCCATTGCTACTGGGCACTTGAACCCTATATATAGTGAAAGTTGAATGAATTTCCTCAATGAAACAGAATAAGAAAGTGATATTAGACCAATAAGGAAGAATTTCCAGGGACTCTGACCACCACAACTCTCTTCTTCTCTCCCCCAAGAACTTTACAAAAATATACACTATTACCTGGGGCACTGGAAAAGTGCCTGCATATCTTCTGGAGGGACAGACCTCTAATAGGCGAATAAGATAGAGGGCAAGTAGGGAGAATGTGGAGTTTTTCATTGGCCAACATGTAACAACTCTAGGTTGAGTTTGTCTCCTGATAGACATTATATGTACAATAAAAAAGGCAGGGATATGGGACAGGACAGTGGAGAACAAAGGCCTTAATTTCTTTGCTTACCTTTAGTTCTGCTTAAATTCATCCGCCCGCCAACCCAGAAAGGATCTCGGGAAGAAAGTGGCCTTTCCTCCCCTCCCTTCCACAAAGCTTTTGATACAAACCTCTGAAATGGGTTTTGGAGGCACCATATCCACTCTAAAGGGCTAAGGGAGAGGCATAAGAAATTTCCAACCCTAAGTCAGAGGGCGGTGTGGGATCACGGACTGTGATCTAGCCCTAAACAGAGGTCAAAGAAAAGGGTTAAGTCTTTGCTGAAGGACACTCTGCCTGGCTTCTCTTTAGCCCCCCTTTAGTTGGGTATGGTCTCTCATGGTGGGTTGTTGTCTTTCATTCTCAAAGGAGACCAAAATGACCTCACTGTGTTAGGGTCAAGTGACAGTGTATCTGACTGTGGCTGATCAGACCAATCCTTGCTTCATGTGAACATTTGGGGAGGATTCTCTAAGTGTGTGCATTTCATGTTTCTTTGGAGCTACTTCAATTCTGCTTTGCTCACAGAGCACTGCACCTTCTCTGATGTGGGCACGCCATGCTGGGCGGTTCTGTGCCAGTGTCTCCCACGTCACACAATCAATTCCAAAGTTCTTGAGAGACCTTGAGAGTGTCCTTGTACTGTTTCTTCCGACCACCATGTGAACACTTGCCTGTATGAGTTCTCCATAAAATGGTCTTTTTGGCAAGTGTACGTTTTGCATTCAAACAGCGTGGCCAGCCCCTTGAAGCTGTGCTCTCTGAAGCAGAGTTTGAATACTTGGCAGTTCAGTTCAAGAAAGGACCTCAGTGTCTGATATCTTATCCTGCCAGGTGATCTTCAGCACCTTCCTAAGGCAATTCAAATGGAAGCCATTCAGTTTCCTGGCATGGCACTGGTAGACTGTCCAGGTGTCACAGGCATACAGCAATGAGAGAAGCACAACAGCTCTGGAGACCTTCAGTTTGGTAGCCAGTCTAATACCTCTCCTCTTCCACGCTTTCCTTCAGACCCTCCCAAACACTGAGCCAGCTCTGGCAATGTGTGTGTCAACCTCATTATCAATGTGTATATGTCTAGAAAGTGTACTGCCAAGGTAAGTGAACTTATCCACGACATTCAAAACTTCTCCATTTGCTACAACCAATGGTTCCATGTATGGGTGGTGTGGTGCTGACTGATGGAGTTCATTGTTTAGGGACTCCATCACCCAAACAAGCTTTTTTAACCTAGGGCTGATGACCTTGCCCACTAGATGGTTTCTGGGGATCTGGCAAGTTAAAAAATAAGGGGAGTCAGCAGGGACCCCAGAGAAGGGGCTGCCTGTCTACCCCATGATATTCTTCCTCTGGACTGATGAAAACCATATACTTTCTGCATGGCAGGTCCCCTATTTTCAATTTTAATTTATTTTATTTTGCCCTGACTGAATTTTTTTTTGGCCAGGATGTCTTTCAGGGTTCCCATATTTTATTTTTAGGGCCCCAGTATATATGGTAGCTGGCACATGTGGCCTCTGGTCCCTCTCTATAGCCCTACATTGGAGGTGACCTTGGCCATCTTCCTAAGGGAGGGGAGTAGGGAGTATCCACTTCATCTGCCCTTAGACCTGCTATGGGACCAATTTTAGGTTTTAACATTGTAACAACAACCCTAAGTAACTTAGTTAACAATCTTACAACTTTCATAACTGAGAGTGAAATTGTTTTAGTTGTAAGACAAGGTTAGCAGGGCTTAATAAAATAACATAACTGGTTTTAAACAGTTTTTTCCACTGTCTTCTAGTTTCAAAATTCAGATTAAAATTGCTTTGTCTAACACCATTTCTGGCTCACAATTGTCACTCAAATTTTACAGTATAAGAGAATTCATATGGTGTTAATTGTTAGGCCAAAATTAGCACAAGCAGCAGAGAAACAATCCATACTTTGTTGCATCTCAGCTTCAGAGGCTGCATTGAGTGCAGAATTATCTGCGAAGAAAAATCATGTACCAACTCTCCTTCCACTTCAGTCTTGGCTTGCAGCCTTTGAGGTCTCTCATAGCTTCTGTTTATGATTAAAGAGCTGTCTGCCTGCTTTTATCAGGGAGAGGCTTTCTAGTCAGTGCCTCCTAGCAGATGGAAAAAGATAGCTGGGAAGTGACCCTCAAGAAGTAAGCCCAAGAGTATACTAGCATGACCAAGATAACAGCAAACAACACCACTGGAGTGATGTACTTCGGAGATGATACTTCTAGCAGAGGGAAGTATGACATTACCAGGGGCATCAGCAACCTTGAAAACACTGAAAGTGTGAGACGCTACGGTCAAGTGTGTCCTAGGCACATATATTCTCTGTATGTGTATATTTCACGGGATGGTCATGTGGTGTTCCCTATGTGTACATAAAAAGAATTTTCTAAAGAAAATGACTTTATTTACTATGATATTTGCTATCTTATGAACTAATATGTCCTTTGGCTCACTGATAAAAGCAGACATATTAGTCAGAGCTCAAAACGTATTCATCTTGAGTGAGTCTTACCCATAGAGTACTGTGAACCTGGGGGTGATTTTCTATAGTTATAGGTCCATAATCACATAGAGTTTTGACTAGGATGGGAAACAGGGAAGTTTCCTCCAACCTTCTAAGTTTTTTTTTCATGAAGAAAAAGTGTTAGAGCTAAGATACAATAAGATCCTATTTCACTTCTATCTGTGCTTGACATACACCTGACTGACCGGTCTATTGATTGTCACATGAGATAGATAGATGTAAACGTAAGAGTGTGCTGGAACCAGTCCCAAACAGCTTGTGAAAAGCAAATTTACAAATTTCAGAGCGATCAAATGAACCCCAGAAACCAGCAATTGCTACAAATCAGGGCTTGGCTTATTGTTTTGTTGATTATCTAGACTTAAGAAAGTGTTAATAATACAGATTAAATGAAAAGTGTGTGTGCATATCTTTTTATTCTGAGAGCCTGACTCTTAAGCATTTATCAGTACACTCCTGTTTTACCTTATAAACATTGCTTAAGCTCAGCAGGAGAGTACTGGAAGGCTCATGGGATGAATTCATCACCATCCTAGCGGGTAATAATAGTAATAATTATTATAAACTATTATTATTATTATTATTATTATTATTGGCATCTAGATAAGGTTTGCAAAGTGCTTTATATCCATATCTCATTGGAGTCCCATAACAACCCTGCCTGCACTCCAAGGAAAAGAAGGAAGAAAGTAGAAATGTCAGTCTACGTACCCTTAAGGATTCTTTATTCCGATGCATGAGATAAGCCAAAACCATAGTACAACCACGACTTATTCCCCGAGTAGAGAAAACAAGGACGACAGAGCCAAGATTAATATGGGCATCTGAAACAAAAAGAAAAGGCACGTTAGTTTTGGAAAAATCAAAGGTCACCTTGCCTTGGTTAAGTGAATTGTCTTACATTATGTTTTTGCAAATTGAATGTACTCCCTATGTCAGGTACATGTATAATTACAGGGTGATAGGAGCATATCTCAAGAGATGGAAAAGACCTCAGAGACCATCTAATCTAATCCCTTCATTTTACAGTGGAGGAAACTGAGTCCCAGTTCACCCAAGGTCACACAAGTATTAAGTGTCAAAGGCAGAACTGAATGAAGGTCCTCAGACTGTCTTATCCCCCTCTGAGACTATCAGCTCCATGAAAGCAGGGATGGTATTTTATCTAAGCTCTGTACCTTTTCTAGAACTTAGCATAGTACGATTTATTAAGCAGAGTAGGTCTTTGTTGAATAAGCAAGTGAGTGAATGAATGGATGACCTGTGTTGATTCTGGGAAATGATATTTCCTTTCCATCCTGGGAAATGGCATATGAACTTTCCCCATAAACTGATTGTGTTGTGACTTCCACTCTGATGCGCAGAAGACATGTGAGGAGGAGGGGTCACTGCTCCACACTTGCTTGGTTAAATGGTGGGGGATCTGAGGGCTGAGCAATGGGCCAAAGCTGAGAGCACATGAGACTTAAAATCTCAGCTTTGAGACCTTAGGAAACTTCCGCGACCTCTATGAACTTATGGTAGGTGTAAAGGAGGACTGGCTAAAGGCATGTCTGACTCTAGAACCTGAACACCCAAACAGGATTGGGAAGATTACCTCTGTTACTTTACAGGGATTGCTGCTAAGCAGCAGGACCTGATATCACCAAAGCCTTCTAGCTGAAGACTGGGGGCCTCCAGGCAAAAACGGCAGAAAACTAAAAGGTGCAGAGTCCTGAGTTGAACTGCATCTTCAGCTCCCTTCCAATGTAAGGGTTACTCAAAGGGTTTGTACTTATGGAAGGTGATTAGGAGGCTGGATTGGGTTATTAGAGCCTCTATACTTTCCAAGCCCTCTTTTAACGGAGCCTCCACTTTCAACAAGTTTAATAATCAACAAGATTAATAATCTTAATAGGCTTTAATAAGCAGCTATAGTCCAGCATCCACCCCCATTCTTTTGAAGAGGTGGGGGTCTTCAGGTATAGGACATTGCATATGATGTCCCCATTAGGGGTGTGTGAAATGATGGCTGAGCCATCAAAGGGAACTGAAAATGAGCAGTCAGATAGGTAGAAGGAGAATCAGATGACAGCCATGTCACAAAAAAACCAATGAGAAGAAAGGAGAGAGTGTTCTACGGGGTCAAATGCAGCAGAGGTCTAGAAGGATGCTGCATCTTTTCCTCATCTTTCTGTTTTCTCCCTCATTTGTACTCTCCTAGCCTTGTATTAATTTTGCTTGGACAAGTTGGTGATCTAGGTCCAGCCAGCTGACTCTCACAGAAGTACTGGGTCATTTCCCGTCCCTTAAAATGTGATCAGTCTCACTTTTCGTGATGTCGTTCAGTATACGATATGTCGGAAGTACTCATGACATACAAGGGTGACTCTATACAGTCTTCCGTCAGTCTTCGTTCTCTTTATCTATATTTTCCAGTGTGTTCATCACTGTCCTCAACTATTCCTACCTTTGTGTCGATATCACTATGTAGCAAAGCTCCTGCTAATTTAATTAGGGAGAGTGTGATAGAGTCCTTATATGATTTCTTCTCCTCTTCATCCCTTGTTACAGGTGAAGATGCAGAACCTGCAATTACTTTTGTGGTGGTCTTCTTTTCAAATCCTTGTCACAAGCGCTGTAATGTGAGATAAACAAATGTCCCACAAAAGGATATTTCTTCTTGCCTTTGGGTGCCCAATAAGAGTAACACTACTAATCGCTTTATTTGTCTCTACAAGAAGAACCTATGGCCAGTCTTACTATTTTGCTGCCATTCCCCTCCTCCCCCCCCCCGTCTTCTGGTTTATTTTATGGCAAGAATGTCAGGATGAATATAACTCATTTTCTCCAATAGTATGTTTACTAATGAATTATTGGGTCAGGTTTTCTTACATTTGGAGTATAAATGGTTGTCAGTCTTTATGGGTAGTCTAAACACTGTATAATTCTTTTCTAACCCTTTGCCATCATCTCTGCACAAGAGGAAGGGAGCCAGATGAGAATTAGGACCTTGTGAGTCTAGGAGATCCCGTAAGAGGTCCCAGGAATGGGTTGGAGTTGAATGGTGTTAGTAGTACGGTCCACCAGTGCGGTAGTGGCTACATGGCAGTGGAGACACCCATACCAAGTACAGAGATACACTGAAGCAAATAGATTAAGATTGATAGTCACCTGGGACCTGTCTCCTTATTTTGAAAAGAAGCCAAACTATGAATTTGTAAGGTACCAACCCACTAAGCCCAGCAGACAGAGGAGCTTCCCACGTGTTCTCGGTGTGTATACCTCACTACCACTGTGCTCTCCCTACACTACAGATAGACCTTGTTTACATTTGCAGGAGCTGGTCAGCTCCCCTCAGCCTGGTTTAGCCCCTCTGCCGAGACAGCTGCTAGGCATGCTACAGCTTCTTGGAGCCACAGGTGAGAGGGAGGGGTAAGCGACAAGCCTCAAACCCCTCAGTGAGTTTGGGGGACATCTACCACAATCATGTGAAGACTTTCCCTGGCAGAATGGGCAGATGAGGCCATGAAGGCGGCTAAAGCAGGTTCTGTGGAGTTGTTTCAGTCATGTCCAACTCTTCAACCCCATTTGGGGTTTTCTTGGTAGAGATACTGGAGCAATTTCCCTTTTCCTTCTCCAGCTCATTTTACATATAAGGAAACTGAGGCAAACAGGGTTACATGACTTGCCCAGGGTCACACAGCTTGTAAGTGCCTGAGGCCAGATTTGAACTTAGGAAGACGAATCTTCCTGATTCTAGGCCTGGTGCTCTATGTACTCTGCACTACATAAAATATGGCTCAGTAATTCTCTTTTTTTCCCCCTAAGCCCTCATGGAGGGCAGAATGCAACCACAGGATTTAAAAGAATCTCTCTCTCTCTCTCTCTCTCTCTCTCTCTCTCTCTCTCTCTCTTTCCCTATGTATTTCATGCCCATTGCCTCCCCTTGCAACAGTTTGCTTCCCTGCCAAAGTGCTGGGTAGTGATAGCAGCTCCATCCCCTCCCTCTTCCCTCTAGGCCCCATCACATTCAATCCTTCTGACTGACATGCTTTCCTCCAGCTCCACTGTCTGGGGTCTCGCTCCACTGAAGAGGCTCCTGGACCTGTTTTCTGCCAGGAATGGGAAAAAGGAGGAGTTTATCCACCAAGGAAAGCGACTGGTTCCCTGGGTACCAAGTCAGATGATGCCTGTGGATTTCTGCATGCCAGCAGACATCATCTCCTGCCTTTTATCACACTGACACAGCTTTTCCCTCCATGTCTGGGATAGAATATAGTCTATCAGTGGTAACATCTACCACAGCTATAGACCAGAATAATGAGCAAATCATGCCCCCAAATGACTTCTCCTCTCTGCCTGTGTGGCCCTCCACATGCTTACCCATGAAGTGAGTGGCCTGCCGGAAATGGGAGAAAAGATCCTCTTCTGGGGAGTCGGTCACTTTGATATGAAGAAAGTTCCTCTTATCTCCCTCAAAGCTAAAGAAAAGAAACACACAAGAAGTGGGTTAGACTTATTTGCAGTTGTCATCAACTTTAGATAAATTCAGCCACACTTATTAAGGTCTATATGGGAGAGGCAGCACAGTTTAGAGGAGACAGCTGGCCTCAGAGGGAGGAAGACTTGGATTCAAACCCACCTCTAACACACACTGTCCCAGAACCCAGGAAAAGTCACTTCTCCTAGTCCCCCAGGCAGCTCCATGAGGCTCTAGGGTGCACAGCAAAGGTAAGGCTTCACTGACAGAGCTTTCTCACCATGAAATCATGGGTCTGGAAAGCACCTGGGCTTCCTCTCTGGACTCTAAGCTCAGCACAGTATCTGGTATACAGTAGGCACTTAAAAATATTGATTGATTGGGGCGGAGCCAAGATGGCAGAGTGAAAGCAGTGACTTGCTTGAGCTCTCCTCCAAACCTCTCCAAATACTCATAAAAAATGGCTCTAAACAAATTCTGAAGCAGCAGAATCCACAAAAAGACAGAGTGAAACAAATTTCCAGCCCAAGACAACCTGGATGATTGATCAGAAAGGTGTATCACACCGGGCTGGGAGCACAGTGCAGCGGGCAGCGCGCAGGCGCAGCGAACCTGGAGCAGGCCTCAGAGGACTGAATCTCGGGCAGCTGTGGAGGTTTCCAGACTCCTCAATCCACAATGCCAAAGACAACTTAGAAGGTCAGTGGGAAAAGTCTGTTTCTGTCGGTGCTGAGAAGGAAGGGGGTTTCAGCTCCATTCCCCAAGAGCGTGGCCCGGGGGGGGCAGCTGCTTCCCAAGCTTCCGGCCCACAGACTGAGGGGGAATCCAGTGGCTGATCAGAGAGGGACTGCAGGGATCTCTTTGCCAGTGTTGAGGCAGGAATCTCTTGCTTTGCCCCTGTTTGGATCTGGGTCACAGTTCTGGGGCGGTGCTGGGTGAGGAGGACACTGGCTGGTGGAGCTTGTAGTGGCTGTGGAGAGAACCCCTCCTCACAGTTACAGGACAGAAAGGAATACTTGTGGTCACAGGCCAGGAAAGGAGTAAACACCTCGCCCTTATCATACCACCTTGGAAGAACTGAAAATTTACAGGTCCCTACAAGTATCTCTGAAAACAGCTATACAAACCCCTGAAGCTTGGGACAGTACATTCTCCACATTGGAAGCAGACTCTTACCTTAACAAAGAGTTTAAAACTCAAGTAATTGGCTGGGATCATGAGCAAGCAGCGCAAAAAGAGTCAGACTATATTATCTTACTTTGGTGAAAAAGAAGATCAAAATATACAACCAGAAGAAGACAACAAAGTCAAAGCTCCTACATCCAAAGCCTCCAAGAAAAATATGAATCAGTCCCAGGCCTTGGAAGAGCTCAAAAGGGATTTTGAGAAGCAAGTAAGGGAAGTAGAGGAAAAAAATGAGAGTGATGCAAGAAAATCATGAAAAACAAGTCAACAGCTTGCTAAAGGAGACCCAAAAAAATACTGAAGAAAATAACACCTTAAAAAATAGCCTAACCCAAATGGCAAAAGAGGTCCAAAAAGCCAATGAGGAGAAAATGCCCTAAAAAGAAAAATTGGCCAAATGGAAAAGGAAGTCCAAAAGCTTACTGAAGAAAATACTTCCTTAAAAATTAGAATAGAGCAATTGGAAGATAGTGACTTTATGAGAAATCAAGACACAGTAAACAAATCCAAAAGAATGAAAAATTAGAAAACAATGTGAAATATCTCATTGGAAAAACAACTGACCTGGAAAATAGATCCAGGAGAGAGAATTTAAAAATTATTGGACTATCTGAAAGCCATGATAAAAAAAGAGCCTAGACATCATCTTTCAAGAAATTATCAAGGAAAACTGCCCTGATATATTAGAACCAGAGGGCAAAATAGAAATTGAAAGAATCCACAGATCTCCTCCTGAAAGAGATCCCCAAAGGAAAACTCCTAGGAATATTGTAGCCAAATTCCAGAGTTCCCAGGTCAAGGAGAAAATATTACAAGCTGCCAGAAGGAAACAATTCAAGTACTGTGGAAACACAATCAGGATAACACAAGATTTAGCAGCTTCTACATTAAAGGACCGCAGGGCATGGAATATAATATTCGGAGGGCAAAGGAGATAGGATTACAACCAAGAATCACCTACCCAGCAAAACTGAGTATAATCCTTCAGGGGAAAAAATGGTCATTCAGTGAAATAGAGGACTTTCAAGCATTCTTGATGAAAAGACCAGAGCTGAATAGAAAATTTGACTTTCAAATACAGGACTCAGTGGAACATGAAGAGGTAAACAGGAAAGAGAAATCATAAGAGACTTATTAAGATTGAACTGTTTACATTCCTGCATGGAAAGATGATATTTATAACTCATGAGACCTTTGTCAGTATTAGGGTAGTTGGAGGAAAAAAATTATATGTATGTATATAGATAGATAGATAGAGGGCACAGGGTGAGTTGAAGATTAAGGGGTCATATCTGGAGAATAAAATTAAGGGATGAGAGAGGATTATACTCGGAGAAGAAGAAAGGGAGAGGTAGAATGGGGTAAATTATCTCACAAAAAAAAAGCAGAAAAGAAAAGTCTCTTACAGTGGAGGGGAAAGGGGAAGGTGAGAGGAATGAGTGAATCTTATTCTCATAGGATTTGGCTTAAGGAGGAATAACATACACATTCAATTGGGTATGGAAATCTGTCTTACCCTACAGGAAAATAGGGGGAGAAGGGGACAAGAGAGCAGGGGGATGATAGGAGGGCAGATTGGGAAAGGGGTAATCAGAAGTAAATACTTCTGAGGAGGGACAGGGTCAAAAGAAAGAATAGAATAAATGGGAGGGCAGGATAAGATTAAGGGAAATAGAGTTAGTTTTTCACAACATGTCTACTATGGAGGTGCTTTGCATAACTGCACATGTACAACCTATATTGAGTTGTTTGCCTCTTCAATGAAGGTGGGTGGGGAGGGAGGAAGAGAGAAAATTTGAAACCTAAAGTTTTAAAAATATATGTTTTAAAAAATTGTTTTCACATGCTACTGGGAAATAAGAAATATAGGAAATAAGAAATAAGAAATAAGAAGTCTATCCTGCCCTACAGGAAAATAGAAGGGGATAAGAGAAGGGAAGAGAGATAGAAGAGAGGACAGAGTAGGGGAAGGGATATTCAGAATGCATGCCATCTGGGGGTGGGAGGAGGGGGGAGATGGGGTGAAAATATGGAACTCAAAAACTTGTGGGAGTGAATGTTGAAAGCTAAAAATAAATACATTTATATTAAAAAAAAGAAAGAAAAAAATATTGATTGATTGATCAATTGATTCCTGCTTCTCCCCACCTGCCACAGCATCACCCTGGAGAAATCTCTTGTCTGGGGCCCCTTCTCCTTTCCCTTCCAGAGATTACTGTTTTAGGAAGGAGCCCAGATGTGCCTCATTCAATCACATCTGGACTCTTCCTCCTTCTCCATGGCTGCCAAACCTTCTTCCTCTGCTCCTCCCCAACCAGCTTTCCAG
Source organism: Phascolarctos cinereus (assembly GCF_003287225.1). Lineage (NCBI taxonomy): Eukaryota > Metazoa > Chordata > Mammalia > Diprotodontia > Phascolarctidae > Phascolarctos > Phascolarctos cinereus. The sequence goes on along the minus strand of NW_027555958.1, from coordinate 19,697,807 downwards.
CTCCTCTCTATGTCTTGTCTTATGTCCTTGAGGACAGGGTCTGGCTTGCTTATTTTTATTTGTAATTGCAACACTTAGCATTGTGCTTGACATACAGCAAGAGCTTAATAAATGTTCAGTTGGTCTGTCTCTTTTCAGCCACTTCTCTATCTCTCTATCCATCCATCCATCCATCCTTCTGTCTGTCTGTCTAGCCATCTATGTAGCTCAGGGATTCTTCACCACCCTTGTGTCTTGGACCCCTTGGGCAGGTTGGTGAAGCCTCTGGACCTTCTAACAATCATCTTTTTAAATGCATAAAATAAAATACATAAGATTACAAAGGAAAGCAATTCTACTGAAATATGGTTATCAAAATATTAAACCACCAACAACAAATTAATAGACTCCCTGAAATCTATCCATGGACTGTGGATCTCATGGCAAGATCCCCTGATCTCAGGTTGAATGAGAAGGGCTGTGCTGTCACAGAATTTACGGTCTAGTAGAGGTGAGAGGGGATTGGAGATAAGTTAAAATAATATTAAATACAGCATGAAGATGCCTGTGAGAGGTACAGCCAAAGGGTAATGGTAATTCAGAAAAGGGGCATTCTTATGCGTCTATAAGGGGAGGGTAGCATTTGAGCCGGGCTTTGAAGGGTATGGATTTCAGTTCAATAATCACTACACGTGTCATGTGTGAAAGGCACTGGGCTGGACACAGGGAATACAAGGAGATCTATGGGGTGATCCAGAAGTCTTTCTGTAGTTTTAAAAGCTTTAAAACTGCACTAAGAGTTTTTGGGACTCTCTGAATAGCCAAGTGACTATAATACAGGTTAGAAGAGGATGACTTGCTAAGAAGAAATTAGACTGAATCGCTCAAGAGGGTAGAGTAGGGAGGGCCTGTTTCTAGCTGAAGGATCAGGAAACACTTCCTAGAGCAAGTGGAATATGAGCTGAGCAGTGAAGGTGGAGAAGGACATCAATAGCCACAGAGGTCAGCACATTCTAGTGTGCTACATAGTGACCTTTTATATAGCATTGTAAAGTTTGCAAAGTGCTTTACAAATATCAGCTCATTTGTTCTTCTTAACAGCCCTGGGAGGAAAGGGGCTATTATTATCCCCATTTTACAGATGAGGAAACTGAGGCAGGCAACAGTTAAATGACTCACCCAGGGTCACACAGCTAGTTCAGTGTCTGAGGCTGGATTTGAACTCAGGTCTTCCTGACTCTAGATCCACCCTCTGTCCACTATGCTCCCTAACATGCGCAAGGCCAAGAAATGGGAGAGGACAGGACAAAAGTAGAGATCAATGAGGTGTTCAGGGTGGCTTAAGAAGTGAGGATATACATACATTAAGGCTAAAAAGTCATCACAGCCACAGACTCCGAGAGTTGGAAGGGACCTCAGTGACCATCAAGGCCAAGGCAGAGCTGTTCAGGAATCCCTCTTCAACATCTCCAACAAGAGGTCATCCAGCGGTCACTCTCTGGGATTGAGAAGACTGGCAGTCACTGAGTCTAACCTCTTCATTTTACAGATGAAGAAACTGAAGCCCAAAGCAATGAAGTCATTTGCTGGGAGAGGTCAGAGGTCATCCTCTGGCTCCGAAGCTGATTTCTCTCTCCAGTGAACCATGGTGCCCATCCTATCTCAAGACATCTCATTCCACTTTGGGACAGAAGTAACTGAACAAAATAAGCTTCTCTGCAACTTCTTTTTTGGGGGGAACTTTGGGGGAATCAATCACAATGGGTTGACTCCCTCTTCCTTGTCTCAGCCTTTCAGAATCTTAGAGATAACTCACTATCATATCTCCCCATCTTCCCATCTCCCAAGTCTTTTCTTCTCCTGACCAGACAGACAGCATTTTTTCAACCAGTCTTTGTACGGCATGGTCCTGACCCCATCATCATCCCAGTCATCCTCCTCTGACCACATTCCACATTATCAGTGTCCTTCCTAATATGTGGCAGCAGAACCAAATACAGTGCTCTCTAGGTGGTCTGCACAGGGCAGAGTATTGTGAAAGTATCACATTCATAACTCTCAAGGTTGGCCAAGATGAGTCTGAGCATTTACAATCGTTCTACTGAAATTCACTTAGACTGCTGCCTAGCCATGCCTCCATCATCTTGTATTTGTACTTGTGCAGCTGTGCACAAAAGTGCACTTTTCTTTTTTACCTGGGTGTATGACTTTATATTGATCTCTATTAAATGTTTGGCTCCTAGATCTAGCTTGTCAAAGGCTTTTTGGATTGTAGCTCTGCCAGGCTAGTAACCCTGTCCAAAAAAGGAAATAAAGCTAGTCTGGTTTGACTAATTCTTGATTAAGCTATGCTTCCTTTTCTAAGCATCCACAGTTGAAATGTTCATAATTAAAGAGTTGTTCACATACACATACACACATACACATATACACACAAGCATATGTATATATATGTATATATATATATATATATATATATATAATATAAACATATACTTACGTAGCCATACATATACTTGGATATCTATAATCATAATCATATATAGATATGTAAATTCATATGCATCTATATAAGACTGTACTATACTAATTTGTCCTCTGTTTCTCTGAGGGTAGATAATGTCTTCTTTCATAGGTCCAAGTCTTTCCATATTTTTCTTAGTTTCCTATATCACAACAATATTCCAACCTTATACTGTCTAGTTATTTTAAATAGTCTAAAACAATATTGATTAATATGGCTGACATATAGTGTAGTTTCCCTATTTTTCTCTTTTAATTAAATCTATTTTAGCTTTAACTTTGTCTGAGATCATGATTACCACCCTTGCTTTTTTTCCTTGATAAATTCAACTCCTGATTTTTTTTTGTTTGTGTGTATCTCTTATTTCCTATCCGTCCTGACTACTTTATTTCTACCCATCACCTTGCCCTCCCATTACCTAACCTCCCTCCCTTCCTTATTCTCTTCCCCCAAACCTGAAGTCCTTCCCTTATCCTCTCCCCCTCCCTGTCCCCTACGCTTTCCCCCCCCCCTGAATTTAGAAGACTTTTATGCCCTTCTAGATATATATGTATTGTTCCCTCTTTAACCCATTCCCAATGAGAGTAGGGTTCCAGGATTACCAGCCCTCCTCCCCCATCTAATTCCTCTCTGTCAGTTCTTCCTCTCACACCTCATTTGTATAAGATAATTACTCTTTTTACCTTTTCCTAAATGATTTACTTTTTAGTATTTCATCAATTCAACTCTACCCTAATCTTTCTTTCAAACTCCCCAATTACTAATAACAATCTTAAACACAGTTTACATTTTCTCATATAAAAAGTAGTTTGTCCTTATTGAGGCCCTTGTAATGATGTTTAGCTTACATTGGTCTTAGATCTTATATGTGAACTTTTCTATTGATTTCAGGTCTTTTTGCAACAAAATCCTGAAAGTCTGGCAATTCATTGAATTTCGATTCAGAATTATGCTTGACTTTGCAGGGTATAATATTTTTGACTGCAACTCCAATTCTTTTACTTTTCAATATATAGTATTCCTAGACCTACAGTCTTTTAGTGTGGCCACTGTTAGGTCTTATGTAATTCTAATTGTGGCTCTGCCATATTTGATTTTTTTTCTTGCTGCTTGTAATATTTTCTTCTTGAACTGGGGGTTTCAGAATCTAGCTATGATATACCTGTGGGTTTTCCTCATAGGATCTCTTTCAGGTGGTGATTGGTGGATTTTTTTCTATTTCTACTTTCCTCTCTTATTCTAACACTTTAGGACAATTTTCTTTAATTATTTCTTGTATTATTGTATCAAGATTCTTTTTTTGATTGTAACTTTCAGGTAGCTGATTAGTCTTATGTCTTTTCTCTTGTTCTGTTCTCCAGATCAGTTGTTTTTATTGTAAGATGTTTCACTTTCTCTTCTGTTTTTTCATTCTTTATATTTTATTTTATTATGTCTTGGTCTCTTATAACTTCGCTGGCTTCCCCTGGCTAGATTCTAATTTTCAAGCAGATGTTTTCTTCCTTAAGATTCTGGATCTCCTTTTCTAGTTGGTTAACTTTCTTTTCATAATCTTGATGTTTTTGGATAGCTCTTTCTTTAAAAAATTTTTCCTCAATCTCTGTCATTTGATTTTTAAGGTCTTTTTAAGGTTCTTCTATGAATTCTTTTTCAGACAAGTGTCCATTTGATGTTACTCTTTGGGGTAGGGGAGGCTTTTTTTTGCTTCAATATCCTCCTCTGAAGATGAATCCTGGTCTTCTCTATTCCCATAGCCATTTTCAATGATTGGGTTCTTTCTCCTTTGCTTGCTCATTTAAAAAAAATTTTTTTTTATAGCACTTCGTTATTGTGATCACCTCTAGTCTTGGGTTATGGGGAATGGTGTCTCTGGCCTCAGATCTTCCTTCAGTTCTCCCCTTTGGCCTGGAACCAGAACCAAAAACTCTTGCCTTCCTGTGGCCTCAGATCTTCCTTCAGTTCTCCCCTTTGGCCTGGAACCAGAACCAAAAACTCTTGCCTTCCTATAAGTGGCCACAGCCAGCAGCATCCCTGCCCCACTGCAGCACAGCTGAGGCTGGTGTTCCTTGTCCTTCAGATGCCCAACTCCCTATAACTGTCTGGGAGGTGAAAATTCCTGTGGCTGCAGTTACTTCCTAACCCAGCCAGCCCCAGGGCTTGAAGTTTGCTGTTTCAGTGAACTAGCCTGGATGGGTTTATACTTGCCAGGGGCCAGACCTCAGTCCTGGGATTTTTCTTCCTATTGTCCTAGGAGGACTACAATTCTGCCCAAACCCTTATTTTTACTGCTCTACCTTCATTCTGAGGCACTGTTTTGTCTTGTTTGTAGGGGAAGTCTGGAGAATTTGGAATTTTCTGACCTACTCTGCCACCTTCCCAGAATCCTCTCCTTTAACTGGGCCCTTTTGATAGAATTTAGGGCATCTAGGTGGTGCTATAGTTGTAGAGAGCAGGAAGTCAGGAAGACCTGAGTTCAAATCCAACCTCAGACACTTACTAGCTGGGTGACCTGGGCAAGTCATTTCACCTTGTTTGCCTCAGTTTTCTCATCTATAAAATGAACTAGAGAAGGAAATGGCAAACCACTCTAGTATCTTTGCAACAAAATCCAAATGGGGTCACAAAGAGTCAGACGTGACTGAACAAAGAAATTGCCTTGCTAGTTTTCACTTATCTTTAGAAATGTCTAGTTCCTTTATTTTTCTCCCAATATTTTATCTGAAAAAATACAAGAGACAGAATGGTTCCTTGGCATGGTGACTCAGCTGAATTCACCAGACATCAATAGGAGGGAGCTTGGCCATGTTCCAGAAGGCCCAAGGAATGCCAAAATAGCAGGGAACAGGGCAGAGTAACAAAGAAATGAACTGATAGAAAAGTAGAATAAGACCATTACTAGGCTGACAGATAAGCTTACTCCCTGGAGCCTGGATTAAGCATATGCAGGAGTGTACCAAACAGATTATGAGTAAAGAATTGACAGGACGTTCAGACTGCTAAGCTTGTGCAATCTTTGGAGAAGGTTAAGGAGAAAGCATAATGGAGATGGGAGAAGCTAGGAATGTGGCCCTCTGAATACAAAGTCCTGTATTCCAAGGAGCCATTGGAATCTGAGTTATGTTTTGTATAGCAAACAGCCTTATTTCTGCTTGGCAATTTAGGGTCACAGATTATATCTAGAAATGAGCTTGGGGAAAATTTAATCTAATTCTCTTCTTTTACAGATAAGAAAACTGAGGCTCAGGAATACCATGACTTGTCCAAAGTCACACAGGAAGTGCCAGAAGTCAGGACCCCTGGCTCTCAGTCTAGCACTCTTCTCATAGTATCGCATTGTTCAGATGTTACCAAAAAGGTAAGCTTTACAAATCAGCACAGTCATCGCTGGAATAAAACAATTCAGCCCAGGCACCTACAGCTAGCGCCATGTGGGTATAATCAAACTACTCAAACACATTCCACTTTTCTCTTTTACTCCTAACCATGGAAAGCTCCAATGGGGGAGACTCAGGAAGCAACCTAATGGACATGGGGAGGGAAGGGGGGAGAGAGTCGAGAATGATTTGGTGATTCTGATGGGCAGAATGAAGATGCCATTAAGAGAAACAAGGAAGTCGGAAGTTAGCCAAGAAAGAAATGAAAAGGGTTGAGACAGAGCCTTGGTGGATGACTATACTTAGAGGGTGGGAGGAGGAAGGGGAACTAGAAGAGACAGAGGAAGCATCAGACAGAGAGGTAGGAGGAAAACCAGTAGAGAACAGTGAAACAGAAATCAAGGGAAGCGAGGTGATGGAAGAAGGAACGGGAAAGCATCAACTGTTACCAAAAAGTCAAGGAGGATGAAGGCTGATAAGAGGGCACTGAATTGGGCAATAGGGTCAGGACTGAGAGCAATTTCAATTGCAGAGGACTTTCATGGTGAAGGCACGAGAGATGAAAACTGCTGGATGGGTTTGGGGAACAGAGAATAGCCCTTGGAGGACCAAAAGGGACATGATATAAAATAAGGCCAGAAAGGCCACGTTAGGTCCAGATTGTGGAGGTCTTTGAATATCAAATTAAATTAGACTTAAGGTATTGAGAGGCAATGGGTCACAACTGAGTGTCTTGGGTGGATAAGCTGGCTTCAAATCCCTCCTCTGATTCTCACTGTGTGATCCTGGACAGGTAGCTTAACCTTTCTGAGCCTCAGTTTCCCCATCTGTAAAATGAAGGAGTTGGACTTGAAGACTTCTGAGGTCCTTTCCTGCTCTAAACCTATGATCTATGCTCAGACATGTGTAGTAGGAAGATTAATATGGCAGCACAGATTGGACTAAAGCACAGAAAGACTGGAGGTCTGGAAAATACAAGGGCCTGAGTTATGGTGGTAGTAACAAGAGTGGAGGAGAGGGGCCTGATGCAAAGAGAGTCATTTTCTTTTTCTTTTCTTTTTTCTTTTTTTTTTTTTGGTGAGGCAATCAGGGTTAAATGACTTGCCCAGGATCACACAGCTAGTAAGTGTTAAGTATTTGGTCTGAGGCTGGATCTGAACTCAGGTCCTCCTGACTCCAGGGCCAATACTCTATCCATTGTGCCACCTAGCTGCCCAGAGAGTCATTTTCGAAGGTAGACATGCCAGGCCTCGGTGATTCCCTGGGTATGGGGGGGTGAGGCGGAGTTATGACTGACTCAATCAACAAACACTTATGTGTCAGGCAGCAAGCTATGCACTAGAGATGCAAATACAAAAATGCAACAGTCCCTTCCTCAGGGAGCATCCACTCTGCTGGACAAGGGCTGGCAGTGAGCTCGGGGGACTAGCAGAATGATGACGCCATGAACACATACAGGGAAGCCAGCAGGACGGAAGCAAAAACTGAAGACGTGAGAGGTGTGTGGAGTCACCATGGGAGGGGACATCAAGAAAGAACCAAAGAAGAGTGGTCAGACAGGCAGGCAGGAGGACAGCTGGACCAAGGCCACGTCACAGATATCAAGGAAGGAGAGACTCTCCAGGTGGGCGGTGAGTTGGGTCACATGATGGTGCTTGCCCCAGGGACATTCACTGAGTGCTCAGGAGAAAGGGCTTTCAGCCCAGAGTGCTGCCATGATGTGACTGTGAGGCAGGGCGAGGCTTGGGTTTCTTCATCTATGAAATTGAAGCAGTGCATATGATGATCTTTATAGAAACATCGATCTTTTGATCTATGATTCCATGAGTTACTTCTAACTCTAAAGTCTATGAGTTTAATGTGTTCTATATCAAACAAAAAATCAGCACTTATTAAGTGCCTACTATGGGCCAGATACTGCTGTGCTAGATTCTGAGGTTTTATGGGGGTGCAGTGGGTAGAGTGGTAGACTTGGAGTCAGGAAGAAGAACTGAGTTCTAACTCTGCTTTAGACACCTGGGCAAGTCACTTCTGCTTGATAGGCCTGAAAAATGTCAAGGTTGGCCAAGATAGTGGGGTGGTGTAGTCCAGGGGAAAGAATACTAGATTTGGAGCCAGGACCTGGGTTCAGATCCTGGCTCTGCTACTGACTACCAGTGTGATTTTGGGCAACCAACTTCACCTCCCTGGACCTCAGTTTCCTCCTCTGTAAAATGAAAGAGGTTGGACTTAAAAAGCCTCAGAGGTCCCTCCCAGCTTTATGTCTGTGAACTTAGACTACATTGGGCTGTATGTGACATTTTGGATTTGTGCCACAAGTCTCCTGGGACTATGGAACAGTAGCAGCGACCTAAATTGGCTCATGGCCTCCATTCACTCATAGGACTGAGTCACTTCTCACCTAGACTGTCTCAATAATCTAATTAGTCTCTCTGCCGCCAGTCCTTTCCCTCCTCAATCTAAACTTTACACAATTACCAAAGTGATTTTCCTACCATTTGGATAGCTTCTACATCCCACACAGACAGCAGCATCGACCCATACCTGCTGAGATTCCTGGGATTTCAAGTTTCTACTTATCTCCCAGGCCAAAAAAATACTGCATGTTGTGGGGACATAGGCAAGACTTGGAGAGGCTGATGATAAAGAGTATTTAAAAGCCATGTGAAGAGGGGGAGGGGGAGAGAAAGAAGGAGAAACAGAAAGACAGAGAGGGTGAGAGAAAGAAAGAGATGGAGGAGGAGGAGGAGGAGGAGGAGGAGGAAGAGGAGGAAGACGATTGGGTTGGTAGCAGCACTAGAGGGGGCAAACAGAGGCAGCAGTTGGTGAGAGACATGCTGCTTTGAGGACCCAAATTGCTGGTAAAAGCAGAAGCATTACAGGGAATTTAGAGAAGCCAACTGTTTTAATCCTCCTCCCTCCCCAGACTTTGGCACTCATTTCTGAGCTCATTCATTGACTCTGCTACCAGGTGTATTTCCTTTTTTTTTTTCTATTTTCAAATATTTTATTTTTTCCAATTACATGTAAAAACAATTCTTAACATTCAACTTTAAAAATTTTGAGTTCCAAATTCTGCCCCCCCCATTAGAGGGCAAACAATTTGATATAGGTTATAGATATGCAGTCATGCAAAAACATATTTCCATATTATTCATGTTGCGAAAGAAAAAAAGACCAAAAAAAAGTGAAAAAAGAGGATGCTTTAATCTGCATTCAGATTCTATCAGTTCTTTCTCTGGAGGTAGACAGCATTTTTCATCATAAGTCCTTCAGAACTGTCTTGGATCACTGTATTGCTAAGAATAGCTAAGTCATTGTACAATATTGCTGTTACTGTGTGCAATGTTCTCCTGGTTCTGCCTATTTTACTTCGCATCAGTTCATGTAAGTCTTTCCAGATTTTTCTGAAAGCATCCTGTTCATTATTTCTTACTGCACAATAGAATTCCATTACAATCCTATACCACAACTTGTTCAGCTATCCCCTCAAATTCCAATTCTTTGTCACCACAGAAAAGAGCTGCTAAAAATACTTTTGTACATATGAGTCCTTTCTCTTTTTGTAAAAAAATATTTTTGGGATATAGACTTAGTGGTGGTATTGCTAGGTCAAAGGGTAGCCACAGTTTGATTGCCCTTTGGGCATAGTTCCAAATTGCTCTCCTGAATGGTTGGATCAGTTCACAACTCCACCAACATTGCATTAGTGCTCCAGTTTTCCCACATGCCTTCCAACATTTATCATTTTCTGTCATATGAAGCAATCTGATAAGTGTGAGGTAGTACCTCAGAGTTGTTTCAATTTGCATTTTTCTAATCAATAGTGATTTTGAGCATATATTTTTTAATGTGAAAAATGTTCATATCCTTAGGCCTTCTATCAATTGGGGAATGACTTGTATTCTTATAAATTTGACCCAGATTCTCTATATATTTTAGAAATGAGGCCTTTCTCAGAGAAAAACTTGCTGTAAAAAACATTTTCCCCTTGTTTTCTGCTTTTCTTCTAATTTTTGCTGCATTGGTTTTGTTTGTGCAAAACCCTTTTTAATTTAATGTAATCAAAATCATCCATTTTACATCCTGTAATGCTCTCTTTTTGGGTAACAGATTCTTCCCGTGCCCACAGGTATGACAAGTAAACTATTCCATTCCCCCTGATTTGCTTATGGTATCACCCTTTATGTCTAACTCCTGTACCCATTTCAATCTTATCTTGATATGGTGTGAGATGTTGGTCTATGCCTAGTTTCTGCCAAAGTACTTTCCAGTTTTCCCAGCAGTTTTTGTCAAATAGTGAGTTCTTGTCCCAAAAGCTTGGATCTTTGGATTTATCAAGTACTAGATTACTATGGTCATTGACTACTGTGTATTCTGTATCTAATCTATTCCACTGATTCACCACTCTATTAGCTGTTAACAGATTGTTTTGATGTTTGCTGCTTTGTAATCTTCTCATCAGTTGTATTTTTCAAAAACTAACCTTGTTTTACCTCCTATAAACATCTGTGGTTGGACAGACATATGTATTTCTTTGAGTCCCTTTATTTGAGGCACAGGAGTATGTTGGGATGGCTCTGGTGGCTTTAGGCACATAGGAGAGTGAAGGGAAGCTGTTTCCCTGGCTCAGGGCTGAGCACCCTAATCCTCAGTCCATCTTTAGGGAATCTCTTTCTCAGTGGACAGGCTCTGGAAACCCCCACCTGGAACTTCTTGAATATTCCCATTTGATCCAGGACGTCTCTAGTGTTCCCCTGAGGCTATAATCCCCTCAATTGGCCTTTTATTATCACCTACACCAATCTCCCAATTCTCTGTTACCCTTAACCTAGCCCAGCCCTCCATTGTCTGTTACCCCTGATGGTCCCCAGCTACTTCCCACCCTTGATCCTATCTAGACCTTATTCTCAGGTGTCAGACCTCTAGTTACCACAGCCTACTGGCCACTCCCATCAAGATCCTCCCTAGACCCCTTCTCCTGTCACCTCAAACTACTGGGCCATTCCTAGATCCCTCCCACAGTCTTTCTGCACATAAGATCCATCTTGGCCACCATTAAGGCACTCAGATTCACTCAAGCCCCCTTGTCAATATGAGCATCACAAATGTTCCTTAAGTGTCTGGCCAATATGGGAATCTCTAATAAACCTTCTCTTTAGCTAAGAGAAGGCTTGGGTTGAATTCATTTGAGTAAGACCCGCCTGTTGCTATTTCAGGGTCCCAGCACCATAAACCTGTATACCTCAATAGGCAGTGGGGGTGAGGGTTGTTTGTCCTTCCTTCTCTTGTGGATCATTTATCAAGTACTTTGGGTCTCCTGATAAGCTCCCCAAAACAGAGCTTTTCCTGTGGACCCCGAGGAAGGCAACTAGGACAAGCAGGTTACCAGGGACTTGTTTCCACTTCTAGCCTGACCTCCTAGACCTTGCTATTGTATATCTACTGCTAGGGTTACACCACCTCACTCTCTTACTCAATGACCCCTACCACCACTGCCTCCAAGCAAACTTCTCTGCTTGGCATACAGATCCTGCTTATCTTTCCACACTTTGTGCACCTGGCCCTCTTGCGCACTCGATGCAGCCAAAGTGACCTCCCTGCTGTTCCTCAAATACCACATTCCATCTCTGCTCTCCTTACCTTTGCCCAGGCTTTCCCTCATGCCTAGAAAGCTCTCCCTCTTCACCTCTGACCTCTTAGAAACCAACCCCTGGTCTCCTCCAAAGCTCAGCTCAGATGATCCTTCTACAGAGACTTCTCCAGATCCTTCCAGCTGCTATTGATTCTCCACTCCATTACCTGGTATTTACTTGTATTTGCTTTTTATTATTAATATTCTTATTTACAGATATATTTAGTATCTACTTATTGTAAACTTGTATCTATATAAATAAATACTTTCGTATCTACTTATATGTGTACATGGGCAGCTAGGTGGCGCCATAGTGCTCAGAGCACCAGGTTTGGATTCGGGAAGACTCATCTTCCTGAGTTCAAATTTGGCCTCAGACACCTACTAGCTGTGTGACCCTGGGCAAGTCCCTTTACCCTGTTTGCCTCAGTTTCCTCAACTGTAAAATGAGCAGGAGAAGGAAATGGCAAACCGCTCTGGCACCTTTGCCAAGAAAACCCCAAATGGGGTCCCAGAGCGTTGTGCCTGACCGAAAAACAAATATGTGTACATGCTGCTCCCCATAGAACGCAAGCTCCTTGAGTGCAGGGACTGTGTTTTTGCCATCTGCATCCCCAGGCTCTGTACAGGATGTGGCACGTAGTAGGCTCTTGTAAATGCTTGTTGAATGAATGTCTTCCCAGCTGGAGGAAGGAAGTGTGGCTCGGTATTATTTACCAAGCAAATATAATGGAGCCATTCATCTCTGGCGCCATCTTCTCGGTCGCCATTGCTGTTGCTCTAGTGTAGATGTGGTACAATCTCCTAATAGGCTGCAGTCCCCACCTTGGCCACTAGAGGGTGTTCAGCCTGCAAGTATTCCCACAATTGCTGTGATGGGTTTTGGAATTTAAACTAGGGGATGTTAAAAATTGGAAATCTATAGATCTCGCCTCAACTCCGAATCTGGAATCTCCTCTCTCAGCCCAGTGACACAGACACTTTGAATCCCAGCTAAAATCCCATACTCTACAAGAAACCTTTCCTAATCCCTCTCAATTCTATTGCCTTCTCTCCTCTGGTTATTTCCCATTTAGCTGGTATATAACTTTATATGCGTAGTTATTTACATGTTTTCTCCTCCCATTAAAGCATGAGCTCCTTGAGGTCAGGGGCTGTTTTTAGCCTTTCTCTGTATCCCCAGAATTAAGTGCAGTAAGTGCTTAACAAATATTTAGTGACTGTGTGAACATACTGAGCACGCAGTTTATTGAACATAGTGAAAACAAAGGGAAGTATGTTAGACGCTCCCACATGGAGGTTTCTTTTCCAATCATATTCCCCAAATCCTCCCACTCCCTCAGATCTCCGGGGTGCTGATGGAATAGTTCTGGGACACTATTTCCACAGGTTGTGGAAAGGATTGATGAAGGGCTTGTGACCCCAGAGGTCAGTGACTACACCCAGATGTAAAAGAAGGAGGTGCTATCTTCCCCTCCATTTCACTAGCCGATGGGATTTTTGGCCGGTGCCAGCCCCTCTCATCTTAGCCTCCGGGCACCAGGGAGATTCAGAGGAATACTGACTCATGATCTTGGCTCTTCTCCTCTGGTCCTGGTCATCAGCAGATAGATTCTCAGGATGCGGCAGCTTACAGCCATCAACACTCAATTGCTGCAGTCCATCAATCCCCAATCACAGTCAGCTGCTGCAAGATGAAGCTCGAAGCAGCAGCTGCTGAGCACCCTCCATTTAAGCAGCTCAGGCCAGTCGCAGAAGCTGTCCCTTCTCTGTGCCCTGCATGGTGACCAGAAGCCTCTCTCCAAGGTCATGAAGGAAGAGATTTCCAGATCAGCATGTCTGTTCAGTTCACAGATCTCTTCACTTCCTCATGCTCTGTCCTTCAGAGTGTTCAGTGATGTCTCACAAATTCTGCTCCACTTGGCTCTCCGTTGGTGAGGGCTCCTCAGATTTCCATAGAGGTGAGAAGACATGAAGCCCAGGGACAGCTCTTGTATCCTGACATCCGTGTACAAATGCCTCCCACTGCATATAACCGCCTTCTCTTATCCTCATCTCACTGCTGACAAAGAACAGCTGTTCCCCATCTTCTGTCTGATCCTGTTTTCATTTAACTCAGTCATTCCTTCCTGGAGTCAGTCTGAGGGTCTCTTAAGGCCTCCCTGTCTTGGGAAGACCTGCCTTATCTCACCAGTACCATCAACCCTAATGAAAACATCCGCTTCCATTAGGGTAGACAGATACTTAAACATGATTTGTACACCACAGAGACAGAAGTATCCGCTTCTTCTCCACCGGCTTCCTGCCTTCTTCTCTTTGCCATGACCAGAGGGGAGGGATTGTGGTTTAATTAGGAGGTTTAGGAAGCTGATCACTCCTTATCTTCTGCCCTCCCCACAGTGAATTCTTCACAGTCCCCTCCCTGTCCAAGGACATTCAACCTACCCTGCCACCAGGCCAACCTTCTGGCTTCACTGTAGGATCAGCTGGGCAGAGGAATAAAAACCAAGGCCAGAATTAGCTCCTAGCTCACAATACACATTCCCATAGTGCTGGCTTCCACCTGCACTCTCATTTCATCCCAACCAACTCATTAGATAGGGCAGGGGTTGTTGTCTCTATTTTACAGAGGGGAAACTGAGGCCCAGAAGGGTAAGTGATTTGCCCAAGGTCACACAGCTTCTCAAGGGGGCAGAGAAAGGAATTTAACTTAGGTCTTGGTCTCACCTTTCCCACCACACCTTCTGATTTTCATGACTGGTAAGAGGGAAATCTTCACAAAACAACCTCTACGGGGATTGGCTTTCACTCCTTTCACCTGTGAGCTGGTGAGAAGTATCTGTCAGACTGTGAACATCACTCCATCCCTCGGGCAGGAAAGGAGGGGGAACATCCAAAATCCTCCACGATTCATCCTATCCCAAGGGACTGAATGCCAGGAGCCTTTGGAGGGTTTGGGGTTGGTATTGTCAGACATAGCCAACAAGCGATTTAGAACTGCAAAGCAAATTCTGGTGGGAAATTTGAGCCCAGCTATTAGTGTACTAATGCTACAAGGACTAGTTAGAATTCCCTAATCTCTTTATTACTGTGGATCACAGGAGCATAGATTTAAAGCCAGAAGGAAATTCAGAGTGGTCATCTAGTCTGACCCACTCATCTTACAGATGAAGAAACTAAGGCTCAAAGAGGTTAAGGGACTTCCCCAAGGTCTCTCATGAAGTGTCAAAGCCAGAACTTGAACTCAGGTCCTCTGATTCCAGAGCTCTTTCCATTGTATCATGATAGGTTATGGGATTTTGACTCGATGGGAATTCCCTCCACCAACATGGATTGCAATCCAGTTCATAGTCTTAGAGAGTTGTTAGAGCTTAGAAAGTGGCAGTGATCTGCCTGAAGCCACAGAACCAGGTGTCAAGGCAAAGTTTGAACCCAAGTCTTCCTTCCTTTAAGTCCAGCACTCTATCCAAGACACAACACTGTCTTTCCTTTGATGATTAATTATCATATTATGGTGAAATCTCAGCCCTCTGAAGCCCTTACAGGAATGAATTATTTTGGACAGCTGGGTTTTCTAGTTGGCAGGCATGGTCCCCAGTTAGTACAAGTGTTTAAGTCTTCTCTGTCTGAGGGTGCAGATTACAACCCCCATCCCTGACTTCTCATTGTGGGAAGTGTGAGCATTGGGGGAACCACACTGCCTCCATCTTGTGACTCACTTCTGGAGCTAGCTCAGTTCCCTTTCTATTCAATTATGGATCTAGTCCAATTCCTGTCTTGTGTGAAAAATTTAGTCAGTTGTGGAAATTAGGAGAAAACCTTATTGCATTGTTTGAACCAAGGCTTGTGTGGCTGGGAAGCTTGACTACCTCTACTTGCTGCTTAGAAACTCTTCACTAAGGACCTAGGTTATGCTGACCGGAAAGCCGATCAGATCTGAAGACTGATGCAAGGAGTTTTCTTACATACATACATATATCTTTTCTTACATACATCTCAAGCAGCCCATATGTTTTACCTGAAAACTGGCCCCATACTGGTCAATCAGCTACTGTTTCCTTGTTCCTTTGATTGAATAGACGCTTGGGGGAGGGGAGTGGGACACCTCTTTTTCTGATTTCAGGGAACTGCACCTGTTCACTCTTCCCCTCCCAACTCAGAAAGCTCCTAATCTTTCCCCCAGTTAGAAAACAGATTATTTTAATCAGATTAATCTTGTATCCTGGTTTATATCCTATTGTTTTCTTTCAATGCATAAAAATCTATCTTCTCCTCTATTAGGGGTCCAGTGCCAAGCTGAGGAGCCCTGGTCCCGATTTGTCATGCAATTGGCATGTATTGCTTAGTAAATCAATATGTTTGGAAGCTTGAACCTTAGTTTCCTCAGTCATTTCATCTTTCACCCACCATAGCCAGGTTGAATCAGCACTTCGACCCTCAGGATGAGTCTTTCAGAAAAACTCCTTTTTCTCCATGGCACTTCTTTGTGGAAGACTGCCCCCTGTGGGCGGGCTCCCGCCTCGATTTCAGATTTCACCTGCCACATCATCCGGCAATGTTTGCTGGGGGTCCTCCCTTAGACCCTGCACAGAGGAGCTGTCCAATGTAGAGGAGGTCTTCCTCTAGGCCTTGGAACAGTTCTAGGGTCCTGGGCTGCTGTCTGACCAGCCATCTGTCACCCTCGCTCCCTCACTCTGGCTGTGTGACTGGCCTGCCTCTTTCCCTGATGATGCCTCACACAATGGAGGTCATCCCTGACACATTGTGCTCTACATACACCCATCATGCATCTGTCTCCCCATTGGCTTATGAGTCACCTGCAAGTTTTGGACATAGCAATATTTTATAAAGAATGAAGTGAAATAGCAAATAGGCTATGAATGAGAGATAGGCCTTTCCTATGAATAAGATACGTGAACTTTAGAGCGTGGACTTTGTGACGTATCTTGTCATTAACTGGTTCCCCTTACTGCTTTTGCCTTTCCTCTGAGATTATCTCCAGCTAGGTTGGGAATAGATAGAAATAATGGACCCAGAGCCAGGGAGACCTGAGTTCAAATCTGGCCTCAGACACTTACTAGCTGTGCGACCCTGGGCAAGTTCTTCAACCCCTGTTTGCTTCAGTTTCCTCATCTGTAAAATTGAGATAATAATAGCACCTAACTCACAGGGTTGTGGTGAGGACCAAATAAGATGACATTTGTAAAGTGCTCTGCCAACCTTAAAGGGCACATAGATACTAGCTATTATATTATTGTTGTTATTATCCTGTATATAACTTCTTTGTACATAGCTGCTTGCATCTTATCTCATCCATTAGCTCCCCAGAGCAAAGATAGTATCTGGCATACAGTAAGTGCTTACTAAATGCATATTGACTTTAAGCAAATACCTTCTTAGCTTATTTTCTTAGACTCAAGTATGATCAATGTAGGGGAAGCTATGGAATGGGGGGATATCTGCAGACCACACCCTTTAAAAAGAATCTGGTAATCTTCACATCAGGTCACAAGAAAGGAATAGGCGAGTAAGAGCTTGATGAAAGTGGGGCTTTGGGAGAGGAAGAATGTTCTGACTTGTACAACTTAAGTGCTACATTTTCTCCTAACATAATGATCTGCTTCCTGACTCTCAAACATGCCCTGTACCATACTGGTCTGAATACAGACTGCACCTTGAAAACAGGATCTCCTTGAAAGAGTCAAAAAGAGAAATAATGGGGGCAGCTAGGTGGCGCAGTGGATAGAGCACTGGCCCTGAAGTCAGGAGGACCTGAGTTCAAATCTGGCCTCAGACCAAACACATGAGACTTACTAGGTGTGTGACCTTGGGCAAGTCACTTAACCTCAATTGCCTAAAAATAAAGAGAAATAATGAAAAATGACAGTGATCATAGGCCACCCTCATGTTTTACATGAGCCAGTTCTGTGGGGTTTTGCACTAAGAAGGCACTTCCTCACCTCCCTGGCTCTTCTCATACTGTCTCTAGCTTGCCTGGAATATAGCTCCCTCTTCCTCTGTCATCCTTCAAAGCCCACATCATAGTCATATCTACATTTTTTAAATCTGCATACTTGTTGTTTCCTCCCAATGAATGTAAAGTCTTGAGGACAAGAACTTTCACTTCTATCTCTGTCTCCCTAGTGCCTAACATAGAGTGTAGCACTGGCAGTGACTTAGGAGTATCTGTTGGCTGACAAGTCTAGGGAGTGAAGGGCCAAAGAGATCATACAAAGTACTTAAGAGAAATGTGAGGAGGGAAAGATCATTTTCAGCTGGAGATTGATCAGGAAAGATCTTCTGTCATGGCCCCACTAGGCAGCCTGGGGAAGCTGACAGACTCCTCAGGATGACGTTTTTAAAAAACTGAAGGGAGTGCTAAATTTCAGTCAGAGGTCGGTGAAAATAAAGGTGGAATTTTTTCTACTCCATGTTTTACAGATTCCCTGAAATCTATCTGCAGGCCCCTAGGGGGAGGGGAGGACCCATGGGTCCTGGGTCCCCTAGAACCCTTGATTTAGACTCACCTACAACTGAAATAAGACTTCCCTCTACAACACCCCTGACCAATGTTCATCCAGTGTCTCTAGGAACTGGGGGCAGAAGCTGCAGGAACATGGTTTGGTTGCTGGAAATACAAGTCACACCGTCTGTGGAACCTGAGCTAACCATTTTCACTCTGTCAAAGGTCCAATTGAAGTGATTTTCAGCATCACACAGAAACCTTCCACTCTTTGGTTACACTTACCCCAGGCTGGGGTTTGTTCAATACAAAGTAGTTTGCTGTTCCTCCCAATCCCGAGTCTCAGTCTGTGAAGCAAGGCTGAATTTTATAAAGCTCCTTTCACAGGCCTTAACATCTGTGGAACTGTGTTAGTTCCTCCCAAGTTACTTTCTCAAGGAACAGTCTCTTTCTCTGGGGCTGAGCCACAAAGTTCTGTGGGCTTCAGATGAGCTCCTCTGAGTATTAATTAACTTAGCTATCCTTGTATTGGAAAGGCCAGATGTGAACGGAGGTCTTTCTGACTCCACAGCCAGTGTTCAGTCCACTGCCCTGAAACTTTACAAGGTCGTGGGCTAAGCCCATGGTAGATGTTCCCTAAATACTTACTATAGGTATGAGAAAAGCACTGAAAAAATGCGGCCAAGCAAAAGAGGGGGTAACTCAGCAGGCCTATTCAGATGGATAAGGCCATTTTAGGATTTTGTGGCAAGCTCACAAGACTATGGATTTAGAGCTGGAAGGGACCTCAGAGTCCACTGAGTCCAATCTCCCCATTTTACAGATGAGGACCTGGCAGGCCAAGAAATGAAATTTTTCTTTTCTTTTCTTTTTTTTTTTTATCTAGATGAGGGATAGAAAATATAGGCATAGAACCACATCCAGAGAGAACTATGGAGTCTGAATGCAGATTGAAACATACTTTTTTTTCTTTCTCATGGTTTTTTCCTTCTGTTCTGATTCTTTCACTTTTTCCTCTGCTAGGAAAGAGCAGAGACTGTCCTCTCATTCTTCTTCACTGCCAATGTGAATGGGTGGGGAGGGGCAGTGTTTCCTAGGCCATGTTTCTGTGAAGGGCCTGATTTCATTTGGTCCAGTAACTGTCCAGTGACAGGGTCAGCCTGCCTAGTGTAGGATGTCCCAGCTGCTTGCTCTGACACCCAGCTTCACACAGTGTAGCCTGAGACAGACCAGTCTAGGAAGTGGAAATCAGGAAGGGAGAAGATGAGAGAACTCTTCCTGAGAAGTCCTTGGGCCAAGTGTGAGGCTATAGAGCATAGACACTGCAGCTGCAGAACTGACTTGCTGCCCACCACCTGCTTGACCCTCATCACAGACACTCACTGATCCTTAGGGTTCAGCTGATGGCTGGACTGTAAGGTTCAGAAGTCTGGTCAGTAAAGAATCCAGTTTGGCTGGTATAGAGAGGGCTCATAATGTACAAACCCATCTTTATGTCATTCCCATCGATAAAACTGTTATCTGTTTCTGATTCTGAACTATCTGACACAGCCATAGATTTTGGTGGGAGAACTCTCTTTTGTGGGTCTCCTGTGGCTGGGGCTGTGGTGGGGGCAGGCCACCCTTATTCAGGATGGAGAAAGGGTGGCACTGAACTTTGCCAACACTTCAGCACATGCCACAATGGCTTCCAGGACAGGTCCTCACCACAACCCAAAGAACAACCTCCAGAAATGATTACAGAACATTTTAAAAAAGATTACTTAACGTGGTAAGATTCATTCATTTGGAAAGTTCATTTAAGCAACATGCCTCTTTTTCTAATAATGCCAGGTGAGTGAGCCATTTTTGGAATGGTAATAGAGGGGAAAGGTTTCCAACTGACTCTGCTTCCTACTATTAAATTGGATCATTTGAAATTGCTCTTGTAAAACGATACTCGAGTCAGCATCTCATAGAGAGGCAGGTGTAACATTTCAAACATGACAATGAATAGAGAAAAAACTAAACCCATACTTCCCTTGAAGCTCTCTTGATAACAACAAAAGTACCATTAATTGGATCAAAGTGTTTCCCTGGGCTATTATAATTACAGGTAACACCAACTGCGGGAACTGTCCAGTTGTAAAAATCCCAGGGAGGATGAGGTGAAGGACACAATTGCAGCTTTTTAAAAGGCATGAACATATGTGCTCACCAAAACTGATCTCTGGATTATAGTTCTCCTGGGTCTTCTTAGTAAGGAATTTAGAAAATTAGACTGAAAGAATTACTTATTGTAATTGACCAGTTTTCTTTTCTTTTTTTCATCTAGACGGGGGATAGAAAACATAGGCACAGAACCACATCCAGAGAAAGAACTATGGAGTCTGAATGCAGATCGAAGCCCACTGTTTTCTCTCTTTTTCTTTCTTGTGGTTTTTTCCTTCTGTTCTGATTCTTCTTTCACAACATGACTAATGTGGAAATATGTTAAACATGATTGCACAAGAGAGAGAGGGAGAAAAATCTGGAGCTCAAAATTTTACAAAAATGAATGTTGAAAACTATTTTTACATGTAATTGGGAAAAAATACTATTAAGGGGAAAAAGAAGGAAAATATAGGCATATACCAATGGGCATCAATGAGTTGCATGGATACTTGGCATTGGTAAAACGATGTTACAGAGAACAGTTAGCTTTATTGTCAAACTCATGCCTCAAACAATCAATAAACAACAAATATTCATTGACTGATGCCTCTCCAGTTGACCTATTGGTGGGTGATGGAAGTTGTGCTGGATGAGCTCTAAGATTCCGTATTTCTGTAGGGATGTATGCATATGTCATCCAGCATATTACAAATCGAAAAGAAACCCTGCTCAGCCTCCTACAAAACACACAGAAGTCCTGTTACTTACAAGGGTGCTGTTTCCAAGCAGACATTGACATGAGCTTTGACTTTCAGATGCTTATGCATTTGAGGATTGCAGGCCTGTCTCAAAGTTCCCAGGTAGATTTCTCCAGGCACTATCTCTATGGGGTATGTCTGAAATGCATCCAGTTCCTATAGAGGCAGAAGGAAAGGGCTGACTTGTGGGTGAACCAGAGAGCAGTCTTTCCACTTGTTTTTATGCAGCTCTTTAGGACTGTGGGTAGGATCCAGACAGGCAGGGATGTCTCCTTTCTTATCAGTATTTGGGCCAGTCTCTTGTAAAGGAATGCCTGGACCTGCCTGCAGTGGCTCAGAGACATGGAAAGCCATACAGTGAACAATGGAAGCTGTCCAGCTGCAGAGATTTAAGAAGGGTGCGAAGACGGGGGGCCCAAAAGTTGGCAGCCTGTAGCAGATCGGGAAAGCTGTTGTTTACTTCCCTATATATCTCTCTGCTTGTTGCCTGGTGTTGGTACCAACCCTGCTTTTGCTCAGAATACTTCTTTTTGCTCCTGGCCTCTCGGCTTGGCAAAATGTATTGTGGTAACTGGCTGGTTTGTTGCACAACCCTTCTAACTCCTAACTGATATGGAGTGTGGTAGAGCTAACTTTCACAGGGAGAGCAGATTGTTAAAATTTTCAGTGTGAGCATTTACACCTTAGAAATCGGCAAAAACTGTAAATTGGGGCTTGGTTTACTGCTTTGTTGATAGTCTAAACTTATGAAAGTGATGGAGAACGTGAATGATGTGGATTAAACTGAAAAGTGTGTCATGCATCTTTTTTTCCAGAGAGCTGGTTGTTAAACATTTACCAGCACACCCCTGAATACACAGGTATCTCCTGGCTTCAACCTTCCCTTGTTCCTTGCTGCAACCCATATCAGAGACCTTTCTTGGCTTCAGACCTGTGATTTCACTGGTGTAGGGTGCCCCCAGTGAGGAACCCGTAGGCACCTTCTCTGAACTTAGTCTTTGGGAGTTGCCCAGAAGAGCCTAAGTGACCTGCCCATTTATGTGTCAGAGTTGGGATATGAACTCAGGTCTTCCTGGCTCCAACAGTACTTCTCTTTGTGCTAGTCTGAAATGATTCTAGTAGGGTAGGCTCAGAATTAAATAGGAAGAAGAGACCACATTTGGGAAATGGTATAACATGTTCCTAAATTTGTTTTATTACAAACTTAATAACCAACCACCAAAACAATCTAGCAACCTTCCAAAACATAGAATAAAATCTTACATAAAATCCATTTTAACTCAGTAGAAACAAATGAATGAATAAACAACAAACAAGCAACAACCATTTTTGTTTTATGTCCCTTTCCAGATCAGGCTATAGTTCTACTGTGTTGTGTTTCTTTTTGGAGCAGCTAGGTGTTGCAGTGGATAGAAAACTGGTCCTGAAGTCAGGAGGACCTGAGCTCAAATCTGGCCTCTGACCAAACACTTGACATGTACTAGCTGTGTGACCCTGGGCAAGTCACTTAACCCCAATTGCCTCGCCAAAAAAAAAAACAAACCCAACAGAACCCACCATTTTTTTTTGCTTTGTACGACTATAGTTGGTGTGTGTAGTTTTGTCATGACCTGCTCCTGCTTTTCATCGCTTCACGTGGATCTTTCAATATCTCCTGGTATGTTCCTTGTTGATAATTTTTTGGCATCATGAGCCATTAAGTCACTGTACTATAATTTATTCAGCCTTCTTCTAATTAGGAGAGGTGCAGCTTATAGCTTGTTCCCATTCGGGGGCTATTTTTGCAGTGCTGTATTGCAGAAAACCTCAGCTTATGCCAGCCTCCTCCTTCTCGACTGGTGCCACCTCCCTTTTCTGAATTCCATCTCCCACACAAGCTTGCCACTGGACACCTCTACCCGTGACATCAGAGGCAAATGACAATCAGACACACATGAGGGAAACCTGATCCTCTTTGGCATCCCTGAGCTGTCCTGAGACACGGATGGCAAAGACCCCAGACATCCCACGTGTCAACGTGGTGAGCAGTTGGTGTCGCTATCGGCCAGATCCTGGGAGAAGCCCCTCATGGGTGCACCGGCACCCCTTGGCCAGAAGCCCTCTGGCTACATCCTGGTTGTGCTCCCTCTGCTCTTGCTGTTCCTGCTATGGGAGCTTCAGAGGCTGCTGCCCCAGGTTAGGGGTTGGGTGCAGCCTTGTTGACCCTTCCTCCCCTCTCTAATCCCAGCCTCAAGTGCCTTCCATTAAGCCCCACAGTCATAAATACATCACATACATACAAACATGCATGCACAGACACAAATACTAATAAATGAGTAAATGAACAAGTAAATGGAGAGATGGGTGGACAAATAGTTGCACAGCAACTCCTGTGGAGAGGCCAGCCATCCCCACCAACTGCCAACCAACTGCCACTCACAGGACAGGCAAGTCAACAGGAGGCATCAGGGGCCAGGCAAACCAAGCCACTACAACCACCAGGACTGCTATCCCCCTCAGACTCTAGTGGAGACAGCCCAAGAGCCTTGGGAAATTGCCATGCCCGCAGCCCAGTGCCCTCAGCCATCAGCCTGTGCAGGGGCTATGGCCACAGCCACTGAGAACCCAAAGGCCTTGGCCCCATCCAGTGGTTCAGCCTCAGAAGATGATAGGATCTCACCAGTGGACATGACCTTGAGGAAGGGTACCTTGTACCCTAAGCATCCCGGGACCTGTCCCTGTGACTCGCAGCCGAAGTCTGTGTCGTCTCCTGCATCAGAATGTGATCTCCTGGAGAGCAGGGAGGGTCCTACTTTCCCCTTTGTATCCCCAGGGCTTTGGTACATTTATTCATAAAGGGTCAGTATGGTTGTCAGTACGGGCTGGCTCATCTTGCCCATCTGAGAAGCCCCTTTTCAGTCCCTGTCATAAACCTTCCTCCAACAGCTCTAGATATTTCTGTACAGATAGATCCTTTTTTTCCTTTTTATGGTAGCTTTAGGATAAAGTGGTAACAAGCACCTAATTTTCACTGGTTCCCGCTACTCTTTAATAACAAAACGACACCGTGTCAGATGGCTCCCCTTAGGGAGCGTGATGAGCTGAGGCAACCAGCTCAGGCTGGGGGACCTTGGCCAAGTCACTCTCTCCTCTGAGTGCCTGTTCATAAAGACCTCGTTCTGTTCCCAACCTTGGGATGCTCTGACCTCAGTTCTAGTCTTGACTCATAGCAAACCATTTCTACTCGGTGGGGCTCAGTCTTCTTTATAAAATGACAAAGTGCCTAGAATCTTTATGGATTGAGAGATGGAAGGGACTCACGGCCACCTATTCCAGCCTCACACTTTATAGGGGAGAAGCCGAGAAGTGAGGTCACACAGATGACAAAACCGTGATTCAAGCCCGGGTCTGCTGACTTCGGACTCTAGACCTCTGATTCTGAACTGGGTTATTTTGTGGGAAAGCTCCCCCTCCTCCCACATACCTGAGGCATTGAGAAAATCTTCTGAGTCCTGAAGAAATGATAGGAAGCTGAGAAGCGTTCATAGCCCCCATTCAGGATGTAGACAGGGTGGCGAGTGTGCTCCGCCAAGACCTTGGCACCCTCTATGGCAGCCCCCATTGAAACGTTGCCTAAACGAACAAGGACCCAAAGCAAGAGAGAGTCAATCCTACTTCTTCTCTTACCCTTTTTTACCCTATTCTTGTACAACTCGTGAATAGGTGATTGAGATATACAAGCCCTAATCTATAAAGACTGAGCATATGGTCCAAATCACTAATAGTGAGCACAACGCAAATTCAAGCAATTTCGGGGAGCAACCTCACATTGAGCAGACTGCTAAAGAAGAAAGAGAGGAAAATGACTAATGCTGAAGGGGCTGCAGGAAAACCTGGCCCACAGTGCCCTCGTGGTGGTGCGGTGAAAGTGATCTGGACTGCGCCCCCCAAATTACCCATCTGCGCCTACATGTGTACCCTTCAACCCAGCTACTAACAGGCCCATTTCTACAGACACTGGACAGCGCCATAGTGGAGGGAGTGCTGGGCCTGGGGGCAGGAAGAAGTGGGTTCAAATCCGGCCTTAGACGCAAATCACTGAATCTCTGCCTGCCTCAGTTTCCTCCCAGGGTTGTTACGAGCACTAAATGAAGTAATATTTGTAAAGTGCACTGCAAAACTTCTTAAAGTACTATGTAACTGCTAACTAGTATTATTAACCTAAAGAGATCAAAGAAAGAGGAAAAGGACCTATATGAACAAAAATATTTCTAGCAGCATTTTCTATAGCAGCTCCAAAACTGGAAACTAAGGGGTGTCTTCCCATTAAGGAAAGACAAAACTAATAATGGTATATGAATGCAATGGAATGTTACTGCACCCTAAGAAAGGATGAAATGGACAATGTCAGAACAAACTGGGAGACTCCTATGGACTAAAAGCAAAGTGAGCAGAACCAGGAGAATGATTCGAAGGACAACATTTTAAAGACAAATCACTTTGCAAAGAACTCTAATCAATGCAGCGAGAAGCCAGGAGTCCAGAAAGCTGAAGAGGAAGCTTCCTACCCACTTTCTGTCAGAGATGGCATGTACTCAAGATGCAGAACAAGACAGACATTTTGGGATGTGGTCAATGTGGAGATAGATGTGCTTTACTGGGCCAGGCATACTTGCTTTGAGGATTTTGTTTTTGGATTTTCTTTTATTATTCAATTGGTGCGTGTGTGATCATAAATGATTGTAAAATAAACAAATAAACTTCAAAACAGCTACCTGTATCACAAGTTTTTAAAAAGACCACGTGCATGTGAATGACTTAGTGTTACAATCAAATAGAATTTAACCACAAAGTTAATCGGGCCCATTTTTAATGATGCACATGACTATTACTACACTAGGTGAGAAGGCAGTAAGCACTCATTATTTACATTTATCAAACGCCAGCTCTGTGCCAGGCACTCTGCTAAGCGCTTCACAGCAACTCTGTGTGGTATTATTATCCCCATCTTACAATTAAGGAAACTGAAGCAAGCAGAGGTTAAGCAAATTGCTGAGGGGTCCTACAGCCAGTAAGTGTCTGAGGCTGGATTTGAATTCAGGCCTTCCTGCCTCTAGTCCTGGCACTCTATCTATTGTGCCACCTAGCTGGTTAATTCAGGAGAACCTGGCAAGTAACCTGATGAAATAACTACAATTAGCATTCTTTTATTCAGCCACAATTTCTGGGGTCAGAGGGCAGTGGAAATATTCATTCCATACTCTGCCTTTGGGCACCAGTCTGCTAGAAATGATTTTATTTAATTTTATTTGTGCTGGTCTCTTAGTTATTTCTGGCTTACAGAGATTTCAGAAAGTTTCCCCGTGCCCACCCAACCCGTGTCCACCTCAAGATACTTTTAGGTAACAGTACAGCTCTAGGTCAACATTCAGAATGACTGAGCAGCCAAGCCACCCGGGAGGAATCAAGAGGAGCCTTCCCCGAGCTCCTCGGCAGAATCTGTACTGAAAGGAGACACCAGGCGGACAGGGTGCCTCCCCTTCAGCGGAAGTGGACACCACCTTTGGGTGGGTCCTTCAGTGCTGGGGAAGGCACCCTTATCACCCTTAATCTATTTCCCTAAGAAAACCCTTGGCTTTTGCTCACTTTCCAAAAGTGAAAATCTAGAAAGAGTTTTAGGGTGGGGAAATACTATTGCTTAACATTTCTAGGGAAGCTAAAAAGGAGGTCCACTGCCTTACTCCATCGGGGACATGCGTCAAAAACGTCATCTATAACGTTGGAGGCTTGAGTGCTTCCCTACACATCTAAGCCACAGACTGTGTGCTCAGACAGCCACCCACTATCCGGATGCCATCACCTTCAAATCAGGAAAGGAAACCTCGGGGAGCCTCAGGCGGGGGGAATCGTGGTCCCCAGGCTGTCGCCTGTGCCAAGGGATCACAGGCCATATGCCCCAGAGCACTGGGTGGGGGTGAGGGTGAGGGCAGGGGGTTGCAGGCAGAGATGGGGGCCCCAAGCCATGCTGCTGGGCAGCCTTGGCTTCCTAGAGGCTGCTAACTTTCACAACAGAACCCCTGAGGAGCAGATCCCCAGCTCCCTGACTCCTTGATCAGTGCTGGAGCCACAGCATGAACTGTGAGCTGGCCAAAGTCTGTTTGACTGGTCTGGCCTGGAGACCAAGGTTGCCAAAGGTTTTTAATGCCGCCATACTGAGGAATTTCTATTTCATCTCAGAGGCAATGGGGAGCTTCTGTAGGGCTACAGCTCTGCTTGTGAAGGAAGAGCCAGAGACTGATGAGGCAGCCGGGGCCATAGGCCATGGGAGGTAACAAGAGGCTGAACGAGGAGGGTGGCCATGGGAGTGTGGACAAGGCATGGATTCGAGAGATATTGAGGAAGTAGAATCAACCAGATTTGGCGACTGATTGACTAGGGGAGGTCTAGAAGAGGCGAGAGTCAGGAGAGACTAGCAAGGCAGTGGTGCTCTCAACTGGCACAGAGAGTTTGGAGGAAGAATAGGTTTTAATAAGGGTTGTTGTTGTTGCTGAGACCTTTTCCAGTTGTGTCTGACTCTTCGTGACCTCATTTGGGGTTTTCTTGGCAGAGACACTGGAGTGGTTTGCCATTTCCTTCTCCAGCTCATTTTACAGATGAGGAAACTGAGGCAAACAGGGTCAAGCAACTTGGCAAGGGTCACACAACTAGGAAGTGTCTGAGGCTGGGGATACAGGACTGAAAATCAAGAGAAGGAAAACTGGAAAGCAGTCTGGGAGAAATGAAACTTAGATCAACATCTCTCTATATTCTAACCTTAACTCTAATTCTCACCGCAGTGAACTCCAAACGGATACATGACCTAGACATCCAAGGTCGTGTCCCAAAAAAAGAGAGAATGGAAGGAGATTCCTTGCATAACTACAGATAACAGAATTCTTAGCCAAACATAGGATAGAGAGGATCACAGGACATGAAATGGATAATTTTGACTATATAAAATTGAAAAGGTTTTATACAAACAAAAGCAATGCAGTTAGAAGGGAAATAATTCACTAGGTTAAAAAAAAATCTTTGCAGTAAATTTCTCTGACAAAGGTTGGTTATCCAAGAATATAATGAACTGATATAAAAATCAAAAGTCATTCTCCTGCAGATAAATGGCCAAATGACACAAAGAATTTTCAAAGAAGAAATCCAAACTCTCAAAAACAAAAACCCCACATAAAAATGCTTCAAATCTCTACTAATAAGAGAAATGCAATCTAAGACAACTCTGAGGTTCCACTTTATACACTTCTGACTGGCAAACTGACAACAACAGCAGGAGAGATTATGGGAAGACACAACTGCTGGTGGGTTGTGAACTGGTCTAGCCATTCTGCATCACTCAACTCTGCGGCCATGTGACCCAGGAATACCATGATGGAGCATATGCCCCAAAGATATCAAATTAAAAGGGAAAGGACCTAGGTGCACAAAAATGCTGACAATGGCACTTTTGTTATGATAGCAAAGAACCGGAAACAAATTGGGCACTCATCAATTTGGGGACTGGCTGAATAAAATTTGGCATATCGATGCATACGATATTGTTGCTTTAAAAGAAATGATGGAAGGCAAAGGAAATCTGGGAAGATTTGTATAAACTGACGTAGAGTGAAGGGAGCAGAATGAAGGGAACAATTTATACAACAACATTGTAAAGATAATTTTGAAAGAGATAAGAACTCTGGTCAATGAAATAACCAATCATGTCTCTGGAAGAATAATGATAAATTGCACCTCCTACTGTGTGGTGGAGGAGCGATGGATTATAGATGCAAGTCCTACTATTACACCACCAATCAGTTTTGACTATACTTTGATTATAAGCGAGGGGATTTATTTGGGGAGGTAGAAAAAGTTGTGGGGAGAACTGGGGAGGAATGTAGTAACATAAAAAAGGGGAGAGAGTAAAGAACATAGTACCAATGTAACATTAAAAAAAAACCAGAAGAGATGGGGGTGGAGTTCAGAGGGGGACAGGGACAAGCAGGCCAATGGCCGTACTACCACAAGTTGCATGCAGTGAATTTGTGGTTTCGTGTATGATATTCTGGCCTTTGTGTAAGGAAACATTCATATTTAACGATGATTTTCATAATAAAAAGAATTTCATTTTTAAAACAGGTAAAAGGAATCTCGAAGGCCATCTAATTCAATCTCCTCATCTTATAGTAAGGAAGCCGGGGCCCAGAGAACTTGAATGGTTTAGGATCGCAGGCTCAGAGCTGGGAGGGACCATCAAAACCATCTGGTCCAATGTTCTCATTTTACAGGTGAGGAGACCAAGGCCTAGGGCAGCGCTGGGGAACCTGAAGCCTCAAGGCCACACGTGGCCCTCCAGGTCCTTGGCTTCAGCCTTTTGACCGAGTCAAGTTTTATACGACCAATCCTTTTATGAAGGGGATGTGTTCTGTGAAGTTTGGATTTGGTCAGAGGGCTGCACTTGAGGACCTAGAGGGCCACAGGTTTCCACCCTGACGATGAAGTGACGTAGCGATCTTAGCTCCGGTCCTTGGGCTCCAGAGCCGGCTCTGAAGGCTGCCTTCTCTAAAGACAGTCATGGCAATGGAGTGCCAGTGGTCTCAGGCCTACCTTCCTCCTCATCCTCAGAGCTGTCAGTGTTGTCCTTCTCCTCTAGCTCCACACAC
Organism: Phascolarctos cinereus; assembly: GCF_003287225.1. Classification (NCBI taxonomy): domain Eukaryota; kingdom Metazoa; phylum Chordata; class Mammalia; order Diprotodontia; family Phascolarctidae; genus Phascolarctos; species Phascolarctos cinereus. Next base: position 19,668,269 of record NW_027555958.1, on the reverse strand, counting down.
ACGTCCAAGGAGTTGGTGATTCCGTCATACACGATGCAGTACTTCACACACTCCAGATCCATGGACTTTGGAACAACATATTTACCTCCCTTCTAACAAGATGAGAATAAAGTTAGAGGGTTAATACCACAGAGTCCTGGTAAGGAACTAACATGGTGCGGCCCCTTCCCTGGGTGGGCAGCATTCATGTAGGGCCCAGAATGCTTTGGAAATTGTCACCTGATGGGGTCTCAAGGTAAGCAGTGAATTTAGGGAAGGCTCATCGTTCGTTACAGGACCCTAAAACTGAAAGAGACTTGAGCGCTCAGCCAGTTCAACCCATGCAGAAATCCCTCCTAACAACGGCACACCTGGTGGTCGGATGGCAGATCTTGCTTAACCCCTTCCGCTGCCTCAGAAAGCAGGGATTTTCACTGTCCAATAGCTCTGCTCACTAGAAAGTCCTGCTCTGAAGCCCAGTCTCCCGTGCCTCCCCGAGAGGGCTCAGACACAGGCGGATCCCTCTCCCATTCTGGCCCCCCCAAGCCTTCTTCCTTTGTACAAAACCTCGCCGTGTGTCACGCACTTCATAAACGCTGAGCTCAGCGAAGACCAATGAGCTTTGTCTCGGTCAGGCGTTCAAAGGAGGTAGATTCTAAAGAAAAGAGACTTCCTAAGGAAAGCAGGTAAAGGCAGGCAGAGACGTCCTCCCCCTTTTAATTTCTCTGATTGCACATGGGGGCGGGGGAGCTACTTACTAAGCTAACTGCTGGAGCTGCATCAATAATGAGTGTACTGCTCTCCCAGGCAACCCCGAAGAGGATGCCTTCTCCTGGGGGGGTGGCTGGTTTTGTTTTTGTTCAGTCCTTCAGTTACAGCCGACTCTTCGTGACCTCATGGACTCCTCCATGGGGTTCTCTTGGCAAAGATACTGGAGTAGATGGCCATTTCCTTCTGAGGTTGGTTGTTTGTTTTTTTTTTTAACAGATGAGGAACTGAGGCAAATAGGGGTGAAGTGACTTGCCCAGGGTCACACTAGTAGTATTTGAGGCCAGTAAGTGTCTGAACTCAGGTCTTCCTGACTCCAGGCCCAGCGCTCTATCTACTGCTATAGTCAGCACCACAATTCACTCTCTCTGAATGGGAGAAAAGGTGCCCGTGCTGAGCTCTAACACTTTCTGTCTCTCTTCCCTTCCACAAGCTTGGGCCGCCATCACTGGCCCTGCTCTCAAATGCTTCCTCTGCCCAGGCACTTAGAAAGCTGGAGCTGGGTCAGGGGCTGAGCAAAGGAAGAGAGACAAGAGGGGGGACTTTAAAAGATGAAAATAAACCTGGGTAAGGCATCAAATAGCGAGTGTAGACCCTTTTGGGCCACATGCTTTCCTTCCTCCACTCTACTTTAAAAACTGTCATTGACAAGTTTTGTTTCAACACATCATACAAAGCCCCAGTGTACTTCCACCTGAGAATTTCTCAACGTTCAATCAATCCACAAACATTCATCGAGCACCCACTATGTGTCAGGTGCTATGCTAAATGCTGGAGATAAAAAGGCAAAAAATGAAACATTTCCTGTCCTCAAGGAGCTTAACTTTTGTTGGGGGAAACAACACCACAGATATGTTTCTGTGTCTCTATGCATGCATATATATGTATATACACGTGTATATACATACATACACACATACATACGTATACACAATATATACATACACACACACACACACACACACACACACACAGATACACCACAGCTGTCTATCTATAGCCATACTCTGGGGCGACTCTCCCAAACTACACTCACAGGCTGGGTCCCACTACATTCAGAGTTCTAGGGGTAACCCTGTGGGGCTGGACTTCCAACATTATCACTCACATGCTCCTATTGTGTGCATTCTATTAACAAACAGTTAGAAGACTCAGTTCTTTTCAGAGGCATTTACTCCACAAGCTTAATAAGGACAACTGGTACATTTCTCCAAAAATCTTGGAGCACACTTTGCCAGGAATGAAATGGAGTCCATGGGATGACTGGGCTCAAACTTGGAGCAGTGAGACACCCGTGTGGGCAAGTCCTGTAGTACAGGGATAACTCACAGGTCCTGGCACCAGACATCCTTCCTGGAGTCCACCCCTGGCACTCCTCTCTTTCCGTATACATCTGTCTCTCCACATCCATCTGTCCTTGGGATTTCTCTGCTCTCAGATGGATGCACGGCTACTGGGCCAGTGACAAGACCAATTGTAGAGGGGACAGAGGAGAGACTCCCCAAGAATGATTCTCAGGGCATCAGGGTGGTGCAGTGGATAGAACACCAGCCCTGAAGTCAGGAGGACCTGAGTTCAAATCCAGCCTCAAACATTTACTAGCTGTGTAACCCCAGCTGCCTCAGCAACGACAACAACAAAAAGTGATTGTCTTTCAGGGCCTAATTCTTCTACTTCTTGTTCCAGCTCTGGGGCTAGGCATCCTTCTCTGCCAGCTTGGCAATCTGCTGAAATTCCTCTAGCTATTTAAAATCCCTTCTTGACCCAATTAGACAGGCTCACAACTCACGCTTCAACTTATCTTGCTCACACATTAAAACTTCATATGGCTAACGACATTCTGTGACTGCATTAGCTGAAAGGTGGGGGTGAAATCACAAGCCCCTTCCCTTATAACCAAAAAACGAAAGCATCCCTGTCCTCAAGGATATTATGTTCTATTGGTGATGACAGCATATACATATATGAACATACACAAGAAAATTATGTGTAATAAATGCAAGGCCTGAAACAGGGAAGTAAAACGACATTTAAAAAAGCAAGCACAACTGATACTTTGGTAGCCCTTGTGTATGTCTGTCGTTTGGTCCTAGCTTTGTGTTGTTTATTCTGCTTTTAAAGGAGAAAAAGGCCGAATGTCTGCCGAAGTTCTTCGTAGTGCCTGTCCCAGCCTGGGAGAAGTGGATAGAATGCTCTGTGATATCACCTTCAGCGTCACCCAACTCCTGCAGCAAATGGAGAAGGCAGAGATCTTCCCTCAGCCGTGTCTTCAGCTGACATTGTCCCTCGGAACAACGTTCTGCTTCATCCCCCATGCCGTACCTCATCATTAATGGTGTGCAGGACTTACTACTGAGTCACACATGGAGACACCAAAAAGATTTCAGTGGGGCCTGTGCACCGGCTCCTTACCCACCTCTCTGACCAGAAGCGAATGACACCACATTTCCATAGCACCCTGTGGCTAAAAGCACTCTACATCCATTATCTCATAACAACATTTTAAGATCATTCCAGTTCAATTCAATTCAATTCAATTCCGCAAGCATTAGGTGCCAAGGCATTGAGCCGAGTGCTTGAGATAAAACAAAACAAAACAAATCAAAGAAATGAAATAGTTCTTGCCCTCAGTGGGCAGGTTCTACTAGGAGGGACGCCAGATAAAGAGACATAAGTCCAGTCAAAATCACATATTTCCACGAGGGAAAGATCACTGACAACTTCGGGGAAGGAGGAATACAGAAAGTCTTTGAGCAGGAGATGGCACCTGAGCGTGTAAGAGGAAGAAAGCCAGGGATTCTGAGACATGACTGTGAGAGAGGAGTGTACTCTAGACAGGGGGCACAGCCTAAGCAAAGGCGTGGACGTGGGAGATGTCATATTCAGAGAACAACTAACAGGCTGGTCTGACTGGAACTGAATGCATTAAGGGAAGTAATATGAGGTAAAAACATGAAGTAAGACTGAAAATGTAGGTACAAGTATTATTGCCTCCATTTTACAAATGAGGAAATTGAGGCTTGGGGTTAGTGACTTGGTCAGGGTGACTTGAATTGTATGGGCCCCACTCAGGCCTGTGATTCCAAGCCCTGGGGTCTTTCCACCACATCATGCTGAGAAGGGCAAGGAGAAACCAAGGGAGGCCCAGGGCTAGCTACAAACAGCAAAGCTCCCAACAGACAGACAGTACAGCACCACAAAGTACCTGCTTCATCCTCTGGGCGGTGATGATGTGGCTTTCATCATACTCTCGTTTGGTACGGACATCTGAAAACAAAAAGCATTTAAGCAATCACTCAGGCTGACACAGCAGTGCCGTAGCCATCATCAACTCTATTGGCTAAAAGGCCATGTAACATTTGCTTTATATGCTCCATGTTGCAGCCAAACTGGCCTGCTTCCTGTTCCTTACACATGGCGTCCCATCTCTCACCTCTGGGCCTTTGCACAGACTGGCCCCATGCTTGGAACACTCTCCCTCCTCACTTGCACCTCTTGAATCCGCAGCCTCACTCAAGCGTCACATTAAATGCCATCTCCTACATGAAGCCTTTCTGGACCCCCTCAGTCGTTAGCATACCTCTCTCCAAAAGTATATTGTTAATTTGTATGTTGTCTTTGGTGGACGCATTGTTTTCCCTCAGCAGAGCATAAGCTTCTTTTTTGTTTTTTCAGATTCTTTTTTTAAAAATTAATTTATTTTGATTTATCAACAATCACTTCCATATGCTTTTGAGTTTAAAATTTTTCTCCCCCCCTCTCCCCACCACCCTCTCCAATATGGTGCACAATTTGATATAGGCTCTACATATACATTCCTATTAAACATATTTTTACATTAGTGATGTTGTAAGTAAGAATTAGGCCCAATAGGAGGAACCACCAGAAAGAGGAAACAAAACTCAACAGAAGAAAAACAATAGCAAATACTGTGCTTTGATCTGCATTCAAACTCCACAGTTCTTTCTTTGGATGTGGATAGCATTTTCCATCATGAGGCCTTTGGAGATGTCTTAGATGCTTGTATTGCTGGGAATGGTTAAGTTTATCAAGATTAGTCATCGCACAACATGGCTGTTATTGTGTACAACGTTCTCCTGGTTCTGCTCACTTCACTCAGCACCAGACCATACAAGTCTTTCCAAGTTTTTCTGAAGTCAGCCTGTTCATCATTTCTTAGAGCACAATAGTATTCCATTACGTTCATATACCACAACTTGCTCAGCCATTCCCCAACGGATGGGCATCCTCTCAATTTCCAATTCTTTGCCACCACAAAAAGGGCTGCTAAGAATATTTTTGCACATGTGGGTCCTTTTTCCATTTGTATGATCTCTTTGGGATGCAGCCCTAGAAGTGCTATTGCTGGGTCAAAGGATATGCACATTTTTGTAGCCCTTTGGGCATAGTTCCAAACTGTTCTCCAAAATGGTTGGATCATTTCACAACTCCACCAACAATGCATTAGTGTTCCAATTTTCCCACATCTTCTCCAACATTTATCATTTTCCTGTTTTGTCATGTTGGCCAGTCTGATAGGTGTGATGTGGTACCTCAGAGTTGTTTGGATTTTCATTTCTCTAATCAATAGTGATTTAGAGCATTTTTTCATATGACTATAGACGGCTTTAATTTCTTCATCTGAGAACTGCCTGTTCATATCCTTTGACCATTTGTCAATTGGGGAATGACTTGTATTTCTAAATTTGACTTAATTCTCTATATATTTTAAAAAATGAGGCCCTTATCAGAGAGACTGGTTGTAAAAATTCTTTCCCAATTTTCTACTTTCCTTCTAATCTTAGTTACACTGGCTTTGTTTGTGCAAAAACTTTTCAATTTAGTGTAATCAAAGTTATCCATTTTGCTTTTGTAATGTTCTCTATTTCCTGTCTGGTCATGAATTCTTCTGCTCTCCATAAATCTGATAGGTAAAATATTCCTTGCTCTCCCAGTTTGCTTACAGTATCAGCCTTTATATCTAAATCATGAACCCATTTTGACTTCATTTTATTACATGGTGTGAGATTTTGATCTATGCCTACTTTCTGCCATACTCTTCCAGTTTTTCCAGCCCATAGGTTCTTTTAAAAACAATATGGGTTACATTTGAAATAAGCTACATTTAGGACAGACAATACGTTTAAGAGTCACAGCTCCTGACTTCTAGAACAGTGGTATACAAAGTGAGGGCCTGGGTGTGACTCCCAGAGGCATGAGATCCACTCTCCAAAGGGTGGAAGGATGGATCCTGGCCTCCCCACAACAGCTGGCCTCCAACCTTTGCCTATTACTGCCCTCTTGCTGTCTGGCAATCTCCCCACCTCACCCTAGCCAGCTTTACAGGGGCCCCTGGGAAAATTCTCTCCTTCTCCAATATCCTCCTTTGCCCTACCACCCCAGACTGCTTCATAGATTGGACAGACATCCTCCAGGGGCAGGGATGTTACAGTCTACATCCTTGACATTCCCTATTTCTGTAGAGGGCACCGCCATCTTTGCAGTTGCCCAGGTTTGCAACATCAGGTTTCCTCTCCAGTCTTCACTTGCACACACCTCACATATCTAAGTAGCTGCCAAACCTTCTTGTTTTTATCTCTACCGTATCTCTTGCAGAGGATTCCTTTTCTCTCAGGCGATAGCCCTTGATTAAGGCCTGTATCAACTCTCTTGGACTACTGCGATAATCTCTGATTGGTCACTTTGTCTCTCCTCATTTCAGTCCAATGTCTACACTAGTCAACAAGAATTTCCTAAAGCACGGGTCTGACCACATCATCTGCCTATTGATCCCCCATTGCCTCTACGATCAAATATAAACTCTAACTTTTAAAGACCTTTATAACCTGGCCTCAACCTACATCCCCTCTTGTACTCTATGGACCAGCTAAACTGGACTTCTGGCTGTTTCTTGCAATTAAACACAAATGCTACTAAAATATCCAAAGATGAACACGAAATTAAAATATGATGCACTTAAAGCAATACCTACAATATGCCAGGTACTATGCTGGGTGCTAGGGATACAAGAACAAAAAATGAAATAATCCCTACTTGCAGTGAGCTTACGTTCTAATGGGGATGATGAGAGGTAGATACGGATTTATATTGAAAATTTTCTGTTAAGTTGAAATCAGAGATGTTTCATTTTCGTTTCTGTGTTGGGTAGGTGAATATCAACACACAGAAAAACATGACTCCTGGTGAACAGCTGATTTTTACTGATTATTATGACCTGTTGTTTGTGACAGTGTATCTTTCTTTTTCAAAAAATTTCCACATTAGTCATGTTGTGAAAGAAAACACAGACCAAAGAAACCCTGTTGGGGATCTGTAAGGATGTAGAGGGCCACAGGCTGTTCATGAGGTCTCACTGACGGGCCCCTCTCAGGTGCTGATCTTTGAGCAAAGGTCGCCTGGCTTGGTGCTCCATTGTATAGATCTTTAACAATCTTTAACTCCCCTAGTTATTGTATGGTCATTAGCAGTCTATTCTGGGATTGGAGTCAGATAAGTGCACAGGACGTGCATGCACTGTCCTTGAGCACAGCATGGGCCATATGTCATTGTAACTTGAGAAAGAGTTCCTGTTATTTTACTATATAAGTAAGTGCTTTGCTAAAAATAAACAGAGTTGCTTCCATCCTGCCTCCTGCCTCATCAATGCGCATTTGAGATAGAAAATCAAGCTGGTCTTGATTCATCAGGTGATTGGGAAATCCTAGGCCCTAGGTAGGCTCTATAGCCAAGTGAACTCGTTGTGCACAACAAACTGGTGCCCAATGTGGGGCTGCACTGCTGCCGTGAAGAAGATACGGAGAGTAAGACAGCTGCATGAAACAGTCGGGAAACGTCTGGACCAAGAAGACGCGACACCCACATCAAGACACCAAGGCCTGCTGGAGCCAGGCAGCCTCCTCGTGAGAGGTCTCCGAATCGTATCCCGTGGCAGAAGACTATGGAGAGGTAAGAGGATTTCTTACCATGGGGCAAAATCTAGGTAAACTCTCAGATAAGGAACAGAATGTTAGAGTAATATATAAAGTGATTGAGGAACAGGGGTGCTCGGTAACTCCTAAGAAAATAAGAAAGTTTCTAGATATTATTGATATAAAGTCTTCATGGCACCCCAGAGAAGGGAACTTAGATTTAGAACAATGGAAAATAGTGGGAGAAGAATCGACAGAATTTTATAACAACAAAGGCCCAAAATCAGTTCCTCTGGGTACTTTCACTATCTACAATCCTATAAAAATGGGCTTGTAGGAGCTGTGAGAACAAAGGAAGTTCCCGCCATGTGCCATGAGAAATTTCAAAAATCCCCAAGGGGAAGTAGAAAAGAAACGTGTAGTCACAGCACTATATTGTGGACATTGTGGAGCATTACAAAGTGAAAAAGTTTCCTTTTATAAAAACCAAAACCTTAAGAAAGATTTTGCCTAGTTTTAGAATACCATGAAAAGAAAAGAGAAAATAAAATAAAAATAGTCTTATTTCATTTGTGTAGGGAATTTCTGACAAGTTTCTCGCCTTTGGATTCTCCGCATCATTTTTTTCTATGTTTGTCTGTGTCTGTGTGAATGATGGTCTGTGACTAATGTCTGTGATTTGTTTAATCTTTATACTGCCAGACAGCCAAGGGCTGCAACTGGATTCTGAAATGCTGTTAGTGACTTTCTCCCCTTCCCCCTCCCTAATACCAGCCACATTTCCCGGGGGTGGGTGGATGGGGGAGAGAATGGAGAAAAAGTACTTCATTATTTAGGTTACATAATTTGATAAAAGGCAAGAAAGTTTAAACATACAGGAATAAGAAAAGTATGGGTGGAAAGAATAGTATAATCTGTTTGCATGAACAGCAGAAATAGATGATTTGAGAGTAAAAGATTTGGAAACTTTTGGAGAAAAAAAATTCTCTTTCTTTTTTGCATTCTAAAGCTCTGGCCAAAGCTTTGGGTGTAAGATTGAAAGATTATGTTGAAAAATATTCTCTTCCTTTCTCTCGAATTCCAACCCTGGCCAGGTTGGGGTGGGGGAGAAAAGAAGGAGAAGGAGGAGTTTTCCTCTTCAAATCAAAAAGAAAAGTTTTTAAATATTGGAATACAATCTAAAGATAATTTAGTTCACATTAGTAATATGCATGTTTCAAGTTTTAAAAATCTAGTCTCATTACAAATTGGTACACTTTTATGTGTTATCTTAAGCAATTTTTAATAATTTAAATGTTATTAAAATGTGAACTAAAAAAAACTGAAAGGTAGTGAGATAACTGTGTAAATCCAGCTAAATTATTTTATCAAGTCCAGTTAATCTTGTTCTATGATGTTTTATAACTATCATTTAGAAAATCAGGTATTTCTATCTTTACCTATGATTAAAAGAACAGCTTAGAGCTAAAATAATTTAACTATCACTCATGAAAATTACCAAAATTGTTAACTAAGTTATTTGAAGTTACTGTTTTAAAACTAAGACCTAGAATTCTTAATTACTTCTGAGTGAAAAGGAGGGGCACAAGGCAATTCCCTTAACTTTGTAAGCTTGCCAAAAGCTCCTACCAACTGTGTCAAGGTCATCTGCTCTGAGAGAAGAATTTGTTTATGTTATTGAGTTCCTAAACAATTCACTTAGCTTACTGAGAAATTGCAACTCTATATAAATGATTTCTTTAATAATTGGCTTTTTCACCAAGACAAGTTTAAATGTGGGAAAGAAAGAATGTTAAGTAAAATTTCTTATATGTGTGAGTCCTACTAAATCTTTATTGCACTTCTATGAAAACAATTAACTGTATCTGGCTTTAAGCCATAATCAGTGAAACTTACTGCTTGAGGTAAAAGACTCTTAGAACTACAATTAACTTTGTTTTGAGCTTGAATTTGGGTATGGTTATCTCATTAATCAGTATTTCCCATTTTCCCTCTTATGATCCATTAAGGAGGAATGTTTCTCACCATGTGCTGAAATTTTGTTCATCACACTATTAAACTTGTTAGAAATATTCCCAGACAAAAATAATTTATTGTATGGATGATAAACTTTGCAGTTGTCCTACTACTACCAAACTTTTCTTATTAATGCCCAAGTTTTAACAAGCTTTTCAGTCAACAAGCCTTTCAGTCTCATAGATTTATAATTACCCCTGAAAGGGTACAGAGGGTGTACAGAGGGGTTGAAAATCAGTTGTGGAAGGCGTGGGCAGCCTTAGGCCCATAAACATCACGAATTTGCAAAGGACCTTCCATGATAATATGACAATGCAAGCTTGTTTGACTGGTAATCATGCATTTATGTGGGGAAGAGCACAGAATGTTAATATAATGGCCGTGGATTCAGGGGAATATAATGTCACTTGTGTTAATTGCAGGATGTCTGAATGTATAGGAACCAAGATTAGAGACCAAATTATTTTTGTTATTACACAACAAAAGTTTGCCTTGGTGCCTGTGAAAAGCAAAGATTGGTATGAGTCACGTTCTGATCATATTTTTGGAATAATAGACCAAAGCAATCAATTAGCAGTTGCTAGGAAAAAGAGATGTATTTCATGTGTAGCATTAAGAATTGTTTCACTTATAGCTATCATAACTGCTTCTGTGTCTTTATCTCAATCTCTATCTATCAAGAAATGAAATGGTTCAAGCTGATTTTATGATCAATTAGCTCGCAATGTATCTAAAGGTTTTCAAACACAAAAAGGATAGATGATGAATTTACCATATGCTTGAGGGAATGAAGGAAACCATTATTGAAATAGGTGATGAATTGGATATTTTAGAATATAGAACACATTTGAAATGTGATTATAGGTATGAATTCATTTGCCTTACCAATGTTAAATACAATAAATCCCAATGAGATTGGCAAAGAATACGTAGGCATCTAAATGGGCTGTTTGGAAATTCTGCTATTGCAGTGGATATCGATGACTTATGTGAAATTGCTAAAGATATTGCAAGGGCGGCTGATAAAGACTTGATGCCAGACAAAACTGCATAACATATACTTGATTGGCTAGATAAACGCCGTAACCCTTTTGATAAGCTTGGACATTGGCTTATGTCTCCATTGTCTTCTTTGTTGCCACTATGTTCGCTATTGCTGGCCATGCTGTGTTTTGGACAGTGTTTGCTCAGGTGCATAGCTGATCAGATAAAGGACTTTGGGACTGAGCTTCATATGCTCCATCTCCAACAAAAACAAAAAGGGGGAATTGCTGGGGATCTGTAAGGATAGAGAGGGCCACAGGCTGTTCATGAGGTCTCACTGACGGGTGAAGGCCCCTCTCCGGTGCTGATCTTTGAGCAAAGGTCGCCTGGCTTGGTGCTCCATTGTATAGATCTTTAACAATCTTTAACTCCCCTAGTTATTGTATGGTCATTAGCAGTCTATTCTGGGACTGGAGTCAGATAAGTGCACAGGACGTGCATGCACTGTCCTAGAGCACAGCATGGGCTATACGTCATTGTAACTTGAGAAAGAGTTCCTGTTATTTTACTATATAAGTAAGTGCTTTGCTAAAAATAAACAGAGTTGCTTCCATCCTGCCTCCTGCCTCATCAATGCGCATTTGAGATAGAAAATCAAGCTGGTCTTGATTCATCAGGTGATTGGGAAATCCTAGGCCCTAGGTAGGCTCTATAGCCAAGTGAACTAGTTGTGCACAACAAAACCCAAGAAAAATAAAGCAAAAAAAGTATGCTTTGATTTGCATTCAGACCCCACCAGTTGTGATACTATCGTTCAACAAAACTGTGGATTAAAAAAAGAAATTTACCCAAGTACGGCCTCTCTGGCCATATTCTCTAGCTACTTGTCCCAGGATGGCCTGTTGAGACCTTGGATCCCAAACTCTTTTGGCCCTCAGGGAAGAGGGGCTCTGCATACTGGCCCACGGGGGAGCCAGTGTGACCCAAGCTTCTTCAGTGAGATCGCTATGATCTGACTGGCCTTTCTTTTGGGACCCCTAGTCCTACCTGGGGAGATGTCACGGGGCCAGGAGGGACAAACTGTGTTTGCTTGGGATCTTTCCCTGCACAACCTAGGCGTCTCTTTTGCATATCTACTCTAAGTCACCAAGTGGCCTCTTGTTTGTCCCTTCACTTGTGAGTACAAACATCAAGGTGAATCACATGGATCTCACCCCCAGCTCATGTAGGTCAGCAGGTGTCCTTCTGCCTGAATCAATCAATCAATCAATCAATCAACAGGGGTCTGGGTTCTGTCTAGCCTGCAGTTGCAGCTGCTTCTGATCTCCCCTGGGGTGCTGGGGAAGGGGATGAGGCAGTGGAGGTGGTCCCTGGCGCTGGAGAAACCTTTCCAACTGTAACACAGAGTCAGAGGCTTTCTTTCCCTTTCATTGAAGACTATTGAAGAACTGGACATATGTGGGCTATGTATTCTCTACACCCCCAATTTTCCATCCATCCTGTGTACTCATGGGCTGCTGCACTTTGGAAGTGTGCAAGATCAAATGCCAGGGCCTTCAGGACTTCCACTAATCTCCAATGATTCTCTGGATCAACCCCCTGCCCTCTGACATTACTGCTGGGGTATTTCCTACCCCCAGATTCAAGCAATTCCCTTCCTGTACAGTGGGAATGAGTTCTTTGTAACGATGCAGGTAGGCTGGTGGTCTGCCCTCCATGACTAACTACAGCCACAGAGCCACTGGTGGTGTGGACAACAGGTGCTTGGCTGTTACAGAGGGTATGGCCACTGAATCACGAGCAGCTTCTCCCAAGAGGCTTCTTGTTATCATTCCCAACTCATCCTTCTCTCAGCAAGAAGGCTTTAAAATGTCTTAGCATCTCTTGGTTAGCAACACAGCATTTAATACCTAGTTCCCAAATGGTGCCAATCACAGTGACCTCCCTGGGGATACTGGGATGTTCTACTGTGTCAGGCAGCTGACACACTACAGCTATTCCCATATACCTTATTAAGCAGCACTTTACATCCCCCCAAAGGGCCCACAGTCAGGCATTAGTACTCAGCGGAGACCAAATCCTATGGTTGTGCACAAATTTTCTATCAGCAGAATAAGCATGGTGACCATTCCAGGATTCAAGAATGTAATTTACAACAAGAGTTCCATGAGGTCATGTCAGAAATAAACAATAAAACTTCAATGACACCGGCATTCAACAGTATAACAATTACTTAAAACAACTAATCTGGCCTGTAAGAGTTGTACTGCTAAACTCTATTATCAAATTATAGCCTAGAAAGAATAAAAAGGAAGTGGAAAGGTGTTCTAGAGCAGTTCTGAAGTTCTAGAGCAGGGAACCTTAGCTTGAGCAAAGTAGACTTATTCAATAAAAAAAAAAAAAAAGGATCCCAGATGGGCCCCAACAAAACAAAGTGCCCCTTTTGGCTACACCCAGGTTCATGGTACTCTTAAGATCGTCATCTACTTAAGTCCACAGAACTCTCACCAATGTACCTGTCTGTGCTAGGTGACACAACAGCAGAGCGCAGGGAATTTAATTAGAAAAGCAACACAAATACAAGGAATCCAATGAGTTAAGAAACATTCTTGACACCCACGTCAAAGTCTGCCCCCTCCAAAGGTATCCTGGAAGGCGCCCTCCAACTTCCTAATCAATCCTTCCATCTCCTCAGTGGGAGTGAGGCCGATCACACATGGTACCAGGGCTCAAAATCAGTTCAAAGCTGTTTGGCTTCGTCACTGCCTTTTCAATCTCAGCACAGCAGTCAATCACACACTTACTTCTCATGGCACAGAAAGTGAGAGAATGCTGCCCTCTTCTGGCTTGGGAGTGCTGACTTCTCAGGAACCAGACTCTCCCCGGCACTACCATCTCTGTGGCCCCTTTTAGGCTATGGCCCCCCCACTACTTGGCCTTCTACCTCTCCCACTAAATTGAGATGCTGCCAGTACTTGAAAAAAAAAACCTTCCCAAACTAGATTACATCATTATGGAGTGAATTCACACTCACCCACTCTGGGGGAGGGTAGGCCAGAAAATTTCCCCCAGTGAACGAGGCTCTTTTGGCTCCCAGTATTGTGTAAAGTTGATAATCCATAAACATATCCCTTCCATTAACAACGCCCTACCTTGTATCACAGTCACTGTTGTACGTCTTATCAGAATATGAATCCTAGGGTAGCTACTGCCCTGCAAACTCCACTGCTGCCCACGTAGGAAACGCACACAGTAGCACGGAGACATCACCAGGTAAAATGCATTCAGAAGACCAAGATGAGTAGGGATGCCCAAACACTAGGGCTCAAAACAAACTAGAAAAGTGTGCCTTTTGCACGAACTTAAACCTCTCTGGACCCATGGCTGTCTTGGACTTTTATCTAACCGTGGTCCTGGTTCATTTGTTTCCCACTGTGGATCCTGACACTACCACATTCTGCCTCTGAGCCCAACCTGCTTACCACCTCAGGAGAACTGACTCTTGTTATCTCCAGAAACTTCCCACTTGGTTCTAGCCCTTCCCTCAGACATATGACCTTTACAGACTGCTTCACTCAGACTACTGGACCAGCTCACTTTACAGCACCACTCTCTGGAGGCATCTCTGTCATAGCCTCTGGCCAGACCCATTCCTGCACCAATCCATTCCCTTTGTTCAGGCCGGACAGGGAGGAGAGATTATTGGACCTGGTATTATCCACCTTTGTATTCATTCTCCACAACATGGGCAAGTTTAGGACCCCACATGTACAAGACATTCAATGAACAATTCTATTCAACAAACCGATAGGAAAGGAATGTCTGACTTACCTAGTAAATAGAGATAGTTGGTCTCTGCTAATCTGGAGCGCTGTGTTTCCTGATTTAAGATGTTGTAAAGCATTGTTGGCTCACACAGGAGAAATCTAGCCATTCTATTGGGAAGGGATAATAAGGAACTTGCATAAATATATTTCTTTCCATCTTAAAAATGTCATTTACTAGGAATAGATCGATTCAAATCTCTATTTCTTAAGCTATTAAGATAGAGATTCAAAGAATCATTTAAACGTCCCTAAGAAGCAGCTTCAAAGAATTTATAATGCAGCATCTTTAGTGAAGAATAAAGGTTTCAAAAAATATCATATTAAGCAAAATGTACTTGTACTACAGGGCAGCTAGGTGGTGCAGCGGATATAGTACCAGGCTTGGAATCAAGAAGACTCATCTTCCTGACTTCAAATTTGGTCTCAGCCACTGTGGGACCCTGGGTAAGTCACTTCACCCTGTTTACCTCAGTTTCCTTGTCTGCAAAATGAGCTGGAAGAGGAAATGGCAAACCACTCTAGCATCTCTGCCAAGAAAACCCCAAATGGGATCATGAAGAGTCAGACATGACTGAAAAATGACTGAACGACTTGTACTATGCATATATATGTGTGTATATATATATGTATATATACACAAACACACATATATGTATATATATATGCATAGTATTATCCATATATATGTGTATATATATATGCACATATGAATAGGTAGAATAGAGAATGATCAGAAAGACATTTAGGGCTCTAGAGTCAATGATAAGCTATATTTTCAAGCCATTTATCCAAATCCAACTCAAAAGTTATATTAAAATCTTATTCCTTATATTGCATGTACTGTCAGACATGATCAAAATATTGGTTGGTTTTGTTAAATTGCTTTTTTTCTTTTTCTTTCCTAATATTTGTTATAGGGGATGGTTCACTGCATTGAGGAAGGAGAGGGAATATGTTTGAAGATGAATGAGATATAACAACAAAAAGCATCAATAAAAATAAAAATTTTAAAATTCTTATTCAGGAAGACATATAAACAAAATCCAGGTTTACGAGAAGCCAAGGTCATTATTTCTAATTTTCCACTGTTGCATAAATGTCTTTTTTTTCAAGGTAAAACATTTTGATTTTTTAATAGTTTACCTCATTTGCCTCATTACCTCATTAATTCACTGGAATTAATGTTTGGAGAGAAGGTTATTTCCTTCTTTCTAGTTAACACCAACTAAATGAAACTAAAAACAACAATTTCTTGAGAGCTCTCTATGCGACGTAAGCTTCTTAAGAAGCTCGTTTTATTTTTTGGTCATTTTATCTTCAGTGCCTAGCACAGGACCTAGGACTTTAAAAATGCTTTATTGACTAAAGAAATAGGAAGTGTCCTATGTCCATTCCTTTGCTAAGACAATGTGTGTGTGTGTGTACACATAAACCACTGATTAATAGAATTAGTTAGAAGGGGCTTTCATATTATATGGTCCGAAGTCCCTCGTCTTTACAGATGAGGAAACTAAAGGCCAGAGGTCATTTCACGCAGGTAGTAAACGGCAGTAAATTCTGATTTCAAAACCAGCACATGCTCTACTGCAACCATAGAATTGCTTGTGCAATGGAGCATCCGCTGGTTTTGAAACCAGGATTTACTGCCACTTAACCACAAAAACAAACAAAAAACATTCCTAAGACACACTCCAGTTGGGTCCTCAGCCAGTGTCTAAATAAATTAAAGCTTCATAATGAAAAAAACCCAAAAACAACAATTCAGCACATGCTCCATTTCACCAGGCTATATATTAACGTCGTGCCTCTATGTACACATAGTTTGTATCTGCAAGTGTATGTAGATGAGTGAATGTCTTCTGGGAGGAAAGTTACAGGGGCATGCTGATGTGGCACAAAACAAACTCTCATAATTCGGCCTGGTCGGTCCACGGCCCTTTTAGTGACCTGGGAAAGGCAGCGATTGTGTAATAGAGAACTGGCCTTGGGAAAATCTGGGTTCAAGTCCTACCTCTAACACTCCCTCGCTGTGAGGCTTTGAGAAAGTACTTGACCTCTCTGGGCTCTGGACAAGTCTCCAAGGCTGTGAGTAGCAGAGACCACTGACCTGAGGTGGCAGACCCAGTTTTCTCAGATCCAGAGATCGCTACTACCACCTTGTTTTACGGCCCGACCTTCTGGTGCAGGGCTTCAAACCTTTTGTGTGCCCTGGACCCCTCGGGCCTAAGGAGCCCTGCTCAGCTCGGGTCTTTAAATGCACAAAATAAAATAACAAAGGAAACCGATTACATTGGAATGGGGTGGACAGCCCCTCTGGCTCACGACTCCGAACCTGGGTCACAGCCCCGGGCCAGACGGGACTCTGGGCCCCAGATTCACCTTTGTATTCCTCATGGCGATTTATTATTACTGCTATTATTATTACTATTGTTACAGCTAGTGCTCCCCTCCCCCTCCTCCTCCTCCTCCTCCTCCTCCTCCCTCCCCTCTTCCTCTCTCCTGCCTCAGCCTCCGCCTCCACAGGGGCTTCTTCCTCCGCTTCCGCCAGCAACTGGTTGCGAAGGACCAAACTCTCGACGGTTGCTAAGTCCAAATCCCACCAGCCTCCCGATTCTCGCGTGATTTGAACCCTCCCTTCCCCCACCCCGGCGCCATCCCTGTCAACCCTGGCAGGCTGACGGGCCGGCCGGCAAGCGAGAAGGCGGACAACGGGAAGGAGGGGGCGGGAAAATCTCGCGGGATTTGCAAAGCTGACCTCGCGAGATTGAACCTGGCTTGGTCTGGCCGGAGTGGGAGGGGGGCGTGGCCCGGAGACTGCGTTGAATCTCGCGGGGTTGGAATCCGAGAATTAAATGGGGCTGTGCGTGCTTGCGTGATGTGTGCGTGCTTGCGTGTTGCTTGCGTGCTGGAGGTCGTTGGAGTCACCGGCCGCTCTCCTTCCCGGCCCCGGACGCGCGCCCTCCGTCAGTCCCACCATGCTGTCGACCTTCGCCCGCCCCGTCGGCGCCGCCCTCCGCCGCGGCCTAAGCACCTCGGCGCAGGTAAGGCCCGTCTGACAGGAGGCCGAGGCCCCGGGGCCGGGACGTCCTGACAGGAGGGGCCTGCCTTGCCCTTTACAGAGGGGGAAACAGAGGCTCGGCGGGTGAAGGCAGCGCCGTAAGGTCACAGGATGACAGGCAGTGGAGCTGGAGGGGGGGAAGGGTGAGACTTTTCTGTACGGGGGGGAAACTGAGGCTTGTGAGGTGAAGGGACGTCGTAGTGTCGTAGGATTACAGATAATAAAGCTGGAGGCCTGTGAGTCCTCCGGAGAACGGAGGCCCGGGAGCGGAAGGGAACTTCAGAGGGTCGGACGATGACAGGTGCTGGCGGAGTGCCAGGCTCACACGTGCTGGCAGAAAGATGGGCCTTGTCCTCCAGGAGCAGACAGCGTGTAAAAGGGAACTGAAGAGGGGTGGGAAGGAAAAGGGGGCATGGTGCGGAAGGCCAGAGAGTCAGAAGCATGGCCCACCCGGTCCTGTCCTCAAAATGAAGGACCCCCCCACACCCACCCACCCACCCTTCTCTCTCACCCCCTCCAAGGGGCTCATCAGCGGGAGAAGGGGGATGTTCTAGGACAGGAAGCCCTATGTTACAGCTGAGGAAAACGGGCGATCAGAGGTTGCAACAGGCCCTTGGTCACCTGATGACTCATAGGAAGGATTTGAACTCGAGGTCTTTTTTAAAAATAATACTTTAAAAATATTATTAAATCAATAATTATTAAATTAGTTTTAACTCATTTTTATGAATTTTATTTCTCAATTACGCGTGAAAACAATTTTTAATATATTCTTTTTAAGTTTTGAGCTTTACATTCTATTCTTTTCTTCCTCTCCCCCCTTCCTGAGATGGCAAGCAGTCTGATATAGGTTATAGAAGTACAGTCATGTAAAACATTTCCATATTAGTCGTTTTATGCAAGAAGACTCGAAGAAAGAAAAATAGTGTGCTTCAGTCTGTATTCAGACTTCAGTTCTTCTCTGTAAGTGGGCAGCATTTTTTATCATGAGTCCTTGGAACATTGTATTGCTGAGAACAGCTGGGTCATTCACAATTCTTTTATCATACAGTGTTGCTGTTGCTATGTACAATGTTCACCTGGTTCTGCTCACTTCACTTTGCTTCGGTTCATATAAGACTTTCCAGGTTTTTCTGAAATCATCCTGCTCATCATTTCTTATAGCACAATAATATTCTGCTACAATCATATACCCACAAGTTTTTCTGGCCATTCTCCAGTTGATGTGCATCCCCTCTATTTCCAGTTGTTTGACACCATGAAAAGAGCTGCTATGAGTATTTTTGAGCAAATAGATTACCTCCCCTCCAAAACACCAATATCAGCTTTCTTCTCCTCTGGCTCTCACTTAGCCAGCTGGCAGCAGGTGAATCAGTGCCTACTCTGGGCCACCTATCACATGAGGAAACACAACAAATGAGTGTCAGAATTTGGATTTGAACCCATGCCTTCCTTGCTCCAAGTCTAATACTTTAGCTTCTGAGTGGGGGAGCTGTAAAGGATTCAAAGTGTGTCTTATTTGAGTGGAGAAGGGGTCCTGGAGACCTCTAAATACCTTCTAGACACCAGGACATCTCTTCATAACTCCCTCCCCCCCCCCCCAGTCAGTCTTTTGCCACAGTTATTGCCTCTTGGCCCCCAATAACTTGAGATAGGGGTTGGTCTACCTACCACCTTAATTCTTTCCTGGGCTGTAGGACTCCAGTAGAGAAACTGTCCCAGAAACCTTAGTTTCTATTCAGAAGTTACCAGTCCTTTGTGAAATCATTGTTGAGAGTAAATGAAGTTTATTGTAGGAGAGGTGGGAAGAGAAAGTACTATCCTGGATCCTTGGAAAGATCAACCTATTTTTAACTTGCGTTTCTTGGGCAAATCATTTCTTCTATCTGGACCTCAGTTTCCACATCTGTACAATGAGGGCTTTGGACTTGCTCTCCAAAGCCTGGTTCTTCTCTGATTTTTTCAGAGGGTAGCTCCAGTTCTGTGGATAGAACTCCTTTATCAAAAGTAGGCTAGAATCTTAGAGCTTTGCTTCTTGGAGTAAATGAATGGTTTATCATTCTTGGGCCTCCCCTTCTCAGTTGACTTGCTTTTGAAAAGATAATGCTTAGGTATGAATGAACCAGTCAGTAACTTTCAGTAGTGAGTACCTTTTATTTGTACTATAAAGCATATAGGAAAGGAAAAAAAAAGAGCAAGTTCTGCCCTGGTGGAATTAATGATCTAGTTGGGAAGTCAAGATGAACATCCTAGAAATGATTAGCAGTTAAAAAAACCGGGTACAATAAAATCTGCCCAGAACTCATTGTTACTTCTTTATTGCTAAATATTGCAGGTAAATTTCAAACCACTTTGGATGATAATCTTTCCAGAATTTACTATAATTTTTTCCACTTTGTTAAATTCAGGTTATAGAACATAACCCTTTCTTGATGACTCAGCGTTACATATGAAAATTGTTTATACTGCTTAGTAATGTGTGCTTTCAAGTACATAGGGCACCTTGACTCTGCACCAGAATCATTAGGCTCACTGATTTCCTTTGTTCTGTATTATTTTCCTGGGTCCTCCTCCACCATCAGTGGTCCTTATCTTTTAGCTATGAGGTTCCTAGCTGGAGCAGACAGTTAACCACTTTCTGATTTACTATTAATCTGCCATATACATGAAATCCATATAGTTAAATTAGTAAGGAGCAGCTAGGTAGTACAGTGGATAGAGCATGGGCCCTGAAGTCAGGAGGACATGAGTTCAAATCCTGCCTCAGACCAAACACTTGACACTAGCTGTGTGACCCTGGGCAAGTCATTTACCCCCAACTGCCAAAAAAAAATTTGTTAAAATTCTTATTGAAAATTGGCCCTGAATGAGGGTTTGTCCTGCCAGTAAAGTGCATAAGCTTTAGTGAATGGAGTTTTTGTATTTTGATTGCTTGGAGGTCTTTTTTTTCCTAATTATTGACCATGCTTCTGCTAGTTGAAGCTATTAGATTGCTAAGTTCTATTAAGGCGTATTTTACTGAATTATAAGGGTGAAGGGAAGAGATGAGGTCCCTGGGGGATTTTAGGTAATATAGAAACCAAAGATTTTAGATTTGAAAAAGATCTTGTTTTGATTACTTTCTCTGCCACTAACTAGCTCTGTGATCTAGCACTAACTGGCTCTTTGGAGAGAGAAGAAATCAACAGAGGTTGTGCGTGGGACCTAAAGGGTGGGTAGGGTCTGACCCATTTGGGGCCTTCCTCAAGCGTAAATAGTGAGTGAAGAGTAAAAAACTTCAGATAAATAAAATGGTTCTCTTCTCAATAAGCAAGTCACAGTTCTTGGTTCTGCCCTTTTAGAATATAAAAGGAGAGCTCTTTTTGAACATGTTGTAACTGGCATTCAGGCGTGTGGGTCATGCAGCTCCCCTATCACTTTCCTTATTAATGTTTGCCAAGTTGAAATGTCTGAGACTGGCTGTAAGGACTATAAAGCAGAGGCAGCAGCATTTATTAAGTTTTGAAATCAAACAATTTAAATTAAATTTGAAAATTTTTAAATTAAACAATCTTTGTCAACTATAACACCCAGAACCAGGTTATAAACACATAATAGGCACTTGGTAAACAGGAGTTGATTCCATACCTCTCTTGCCTTCTTCCTTCAGCCTTCACCTCCCCCAGCACATCCAGGATGGTCAAGAAGAGTTGCCAAAGGGGCAGCTAGGTGGCGCAGTGGATAGAGCTCTGGCCTTGGAGTCAAGAGGACCTGAGTTCAAATCCAACCTCAGACACTTGACACTTATGAGCTGTGTGACCCTGGGCAAGTCACTTAACCCGGATTGCCTCACCAAAAAAAAAAAAAAAGCTGCCAACATTGAGGGGGACCCATCGCCCCATCCAATATCTTTCCCCTCCCCCTGCCCTTGTCTTTCCCAGAAACCATCCTGATGGTCAGATGTCAAGAATACTACCAATTGGGTGTGCCTAGCCCCTGGCATTCCTCTTTGCCTTGCCTGCTGGACTGCTCATAGGGATTAAACTCTCTTAACTCTGTTCTTTCTGATGAGATGGAGTACCCTGTCATGCCCCACAACCCTCTGTTCTGTCATCTTAACTATTTAAGTAACCTCAGGACCCCTGGGTTTTGTTTGCCCCACTCTTGCACCCTCAGTACTTCAGGACTTTACTCTTGACAACTGAACTTTTAGAGTGTGAGGTCCTAGAGGGTAGAGATTGTCTGGCTTTTTCTGTTTGAATCTCCAGCACTTAAAGCAGTATTCAGCACGTAGTAAGTGCTTAGTCCAAGATTCTTCATTCATTCCTTGGAACCCTGTTAAGCTTTGCATTTTAGTTAAGAAAGTTTATTACTGCTATGGGATTTGTCAGGTAACATCTGTGAAGTATGAATTCATTTACTGAATACTTTGAATTACTTAATACTTAATTTGTTTATCTAAACGGTACCTTAGTGTCACATTTAGCCAAGTCTTTTACAGGCAGTAATGGAGAGGGTGTGGCATATAGTAGAGTCTGAAGTCCCAGCTTCAGGGTCCAGCTGAGGGACCTTGGACCAGTCACATTCTTTCTTATCTTAGTGGGGGCTGTGAATGATAACACTTGTACTTTAGGGGTGATGTCAGATCAGCTGTGAGAATCTGTTGCCCTTCCTTGATGAACACTGATGGAGAGAGTGGTGTTGTGGATAGAGAACAGGCCTGGCAGTCCGTTGTGGCTTTCCATGCCTTCTGGCTGCATGGCCTTGAGCGACAACTGTCCTTAGACTCTGAATCTGCAACCTTGATGGTGTTCTGCACCAGTGAAGGGAGTTTGCTCACAAGGAATTCTTTACTTACATGGTTGAAGTTACAGGTCTGGGCCAAAAAATAAAAATCCCTGATCTCTATTGTCAATAGAGATTACTCTGGAACCCTGATGTAATAAGCATTTATAAGAGGGGACAGGCTCCACCCACAGCCTTGGCTCTTGAGGATGCAGACGAAGAAATAAAATGTTTTCAGCCAATTAGCAATAAATAGGAACCTTGGTTTTGAATCTTCTGTGACCTTCCTAGTTAGGCTTCAGTTTTCTCATCTGGAAAATGAGAATAATAGTACTCAGACCCTCTAAGAATGTAAATTATAGAGCAGGTGCTCCTCTGCTCTGGCTGAGGAGGCTCCCCACGCTGTGACAAATCACAGTTTGGTTCAAAAACGTGATCACCTGCCTGGCTTCATCACTTAGGGCCTGTGTCAGTTTGGACAAGTCACTCACCCTCTCTGGGCCTTGAGTCTTCAGCTGTAGAATAAGGAGGATGGATGCCATGACCTGAGGTCCTTCCTCTGCTCCAGAATTGTCTCGAAGATGAAAAGCATTCTCCTCCTCAGCTTGTTCCTTAAAGCTCTTTCTAATCTTGCACCAACCTGCCTTTCCAGAATTATTTCCTCTCACTCTCCACTCCTGTGTCAGCCACGCTGGCCCTCAGTTAAGCATTAGCTGAGCATAGTGGTCGTACCCCACGTTTGGAATGGTCTCTCTCCTTGCCAGCCTCTTAGAATTATCATTTAAACCTGAAAGGGCTCAGAGGAGCCACCTAGTCTAACCCCCTTGTTTTACAGATGAGGAAAGTGACTTGTACAGACTGAAAGGTAGCAAGGAGTGGAATTGGACTTTGACCCCGAGCCCTCTGACTCCAACACTCCTGTAAGCAGGTGGTTTCAGTATTTCTAAGTTACATAAAAAGCAGAGCCAGGGATCTGAACCCATGTTCTCTGATTCCAGATCCCACCCTCTTTCTACTTTGCCATTTCCCTCTTAGTCTAGAGCTCCCATCCTCTGGGAAGCCTGCTCTGATCCTTAGATTTTTATCCCTTGTATACAGTGGGGCTTGCTGGTTGAACGGCTGCACCTTGAGGGCATACGTGTTGCGTTTGTCTCTGTAGCCCCAGCCCCTGGCAGTGCCTGCCTTACACACGGGGGCTCCTTAATCAGTGCTTGTCAGTCGATGGGGATGTTTCACAGTCTCCTCGATGCTTGACCTTGCTGAACTGGGGAGAAAGGGAGAAGTCCGCATGGCCAAACTTAAGCTAGCTCAGTTTTATTTCTGTCTTTGTTTTCTGCCCTGATTTTCTGGCCGCTTGTCTCATGATGAGCAGCCAGGCACAGGGAAGACACAGCTGGCCTTGAGGTCAGGAAGGCTTGGCTTCTGTCACACACTAGTCAAAACTGAGGGAAGTCACTGAACTTTTCAGGATGCCAGACAACCAGACAATTGATGTGCATTGTGAAAAGGAGTTTCTGGTTGGGAGATTCCCCTTCTAATGACATCTTCAAATCAAATTTAGAATTTTGTTTTAAAGCACCTTCCTAGTCCTTCCAGTGGACTGACAAGTACGTACAGAATGGAGCTAAGGTGTCCTGAGTTAGCATGGTCTAATTGGGGGATTCTTATATGACAGGGTTTTGAGCCACGTTGTCACATCTTTTATTATGTATAGAGCAAAAAGTATTTGCTTCCTTACCTTAAGGAGGTAGAACTAATTTTTTTTTCTTCTGAGATCATATCAGAGATTCTGTTATCTGAAACCTCTGAGGTTAGTGAATGGTGAGAAAGTGGAACAAAACCCCTGGTAGCCTCAGTGGAACAAAAGCATTTTTATACCTCTTTGACTAAGGAACCGTTCTCCAATGACTTCTGCCATGGATCAGAATTGTCTATGAGGGGCTGGCCTTAAGTTTATGATAGATATGTTTTTAGTTGGAGATGAATGAATGAAAGGAAAAGGCATTTGTTAAAGGCTTAGGATGTGCTGGGTACTGGGGATACAAATAGAAAGCAAAGCCTGCTCTCTTCATGACCCCTTTTGGAGTTTTCTTGGCAAAGATACTAGAGCAGATTGCCATTTCTTTCTCAATCTCATTTTACAGGTGAGGAAACTGAGGCAAACAGGATTAAGTGACTTGCCCAGGGTCTCACAGCTGGTTTTGAACTCAAGTCTTCCTTGGTTCTCTATCCATTGCACCACCTAGCTGCTCATCTATATGACCATCATATAGATACTGTTTAAAACAATAACTCTTTCTGGCAAGACTTTGTACCAAAAAAAAGTTTTCTAATGAATGAAGCTAGAGCTGTTAGACATTTTCTGAATATCCTGTTTTTCTACTGAATGTGACACAAGGCTTCCATGTAAGAATCTTCATGCCTTCTTATGAATCTGTTGACATTGTTTCTCTTTCTCCATTTTTTTCCATTTTCTAGAATAATGCAAAAGTAGCTGTGCTGGGTGCTTCTGGAGGAATTGGACAGCCCCTTTCTCTGCTCCTGAAGAACAGCCCTTTGGTGAGCCGTCTAACGCTCTATGACATTGCTCATACCCCTGGTGTAGCAGCTGATTTGAGCCACATTGAGACCAGAGCCACTGTCAAAGGTACTGCCAGCGAGCCCATAACATCTGTACTTGGCTTCTGTTTGGATGAATGAATGAATGGCCATTTTCCTCTGGAGTCAGAGTGCTTGAGTTGGTCTGGGTCTATATTTAGCTTGTGATTTTTAGTTTTACTCAGACATTTATGATCTTAAAGCTTCATTGTTAATATAGATTTAGACTTTAAAGATAAATGCTTGAACCATGCTTGAGCTTTAATAGGCAGAAACCTCATTGAGCAGTAATGTCTAAAAAACATTTTGTTGTATTTTAGTTGAGCTCGTTTGCTAAAGTTTATGATATGAAAAATTAGTTAGAATCCAGGCTGCCCTTATCACCGCACTATTATAATAACCTTTTGTCAATCACTGACTAGGAATTTGGGTCCATTCTAAGCTTGCAGACAGATGCCTCTCAGGAGACAATTGAAATACCACATTTTTTAGTGGAGAGTATCTGGTTTGAAGTCAGAATTTATTTCATTCTCGGTTCTTCCAATTCCTGCTTTTGTTACTGGACAAGTCATTTTTAGTTTCCTCATCTGTATTACCTATCTGGGCTGTTGGTGAGGAATGCGCTGTACTGGCACAAGTAACCTAATGGTCAGTGACTCCATCACAGGGCGGTGGGCTTGTGGGAGGCAAAGTTGCTAATCACCAGAGGCAGAGGTTGTCCTAGAAGCAAAGCTGAGTGGTGCTGATCATGCCTTCCACCCACTTCCCCATCTCCTTTTGGAGAGGTAGTTAGAAGGGGGAATGAAGAAGGAGCTCATCTAACACAGGGGAGCTGGGAAGAGGGAGCTAGACGCATCCTGGTAGGGGATGATAGGATGGAGTTGGGGCCAGGGTCTTAAAGACTGTTGTGAAACAACATTAAGTGGGATCCATGTGTAAGAATATGAACTCTTACTCATTTGAAACATTTGAGTGTGCTTGAATTTTGCCCATTTCCTTTCCAGATACTAGCCAGCATCCCTGGGCAGAAGAGGGTGTGGTTATTTCAGTGAGCTATGTTTTTGTCCTAGGTTACTTGGGACCTGAGCAGCTGCCAGATTGCTTGAAAGGCTGTGACATTGTCGTGATTCCCGCAGGAGTCCCCAGAAAGCCAGGTATGTTAGATAGAGCTGCTGCCTGAGCCTTCGGCACGGTCTCCTCACCGGCCCGTGGCCAGACTCGAACCCAGGATGGCAGCAGTGGGAGAAGAGGAGGTGATTCGGATGCCTAGTCCTTTTTCTTTGCTTACTTCCAGGAATGACTCGTGATGACCTTTTCAACACCAACGCTACCATCGTAGCTACTCTGGCTGCTGCCTGTGCCAGGCATTGCCCAGAAGCCATGATCTGTGTTATTGCAAACCCGGTAAGCTTCCTTCTCTCTGGGCAGCTGGGCCTAAGACATGAGGAGGCCTGTCACAGAGAGACCATTACTGCTGGGATGGAGTCTTCTCGGGCTTTGTTTTGCAGTTTGTTGTTTTGGAATTAATTTTCTCTTAACATAGCCAAACAGAAACACATCGTACCTTGGAGTGAAGCAGAACCAGAGCACAATTACCACTAACTGGCTTTAGTTGTTCTTCAGTCATCCAGCTAAAAGCTTGCGTGTGTTAACTTGGATGAAATAGGACCCGGGGTAGTCCATTGTCCTTAAATGGAGTCTTGCTAATTGACAGAGTTGGTCAGGGCTGTGTCCTCCTGTGTTCTCTCTCCCCTCTGTGTCACTTCATGGCAGACTCCCAGCTGTCTCTGAAGTTTTTATCACAGATATCAGTCCTTGTGTCTGAAGTCATGACATTCACGTGCTGCCATGTGTGCTGGCACTTGGAATGTGTTTCCCTAACATTTGTTAGATATCCATACATGAGAACTGGCTCGTCTGCCTCTCCATAGCATTAGATCCCCTTTAAGTCTTTTATCATTTATAATAGGTTTTATCGAGGTGGTTTTCTTCCTCTGATGTCACACAGCTTTTTTTTTCCGTCTCTACTAGATCTCTCAATTTTTGCCCTTTGCTCTTTGCAGATACTGTCTGGTTCTCCTCCTCCATGATTAGTTGTTACTCTTTAACTCATCAGTCCCCCCCTGCCACTGACTTGTGGGTGGGAATAGTCCATGTGACTGGCCCCTCCTCAGCCCTCACTACAGCCCCCAGGATGCTTTTGGAGCAGGAGCATTCTGCTCTTTCCCACATTTGGGCTAAACTTGGATTT
This sequence comes from Phascolarctos cinereus, assembly GCF_003287225.1. NCBI lineage: Eukaryota > Metazoa > Chordata > Mammalia > Diprotodontia > Phascolarctidae > Phascolarctos > Phascolarctos cinereus. Next base: position 19,641,095 of record NW_027555958.1, on the reverse strand, counting down.
TTAGATCACAGTGAGGGTCTGAATGAAGGTGCCCAGTGAAGGAAGATGACATTTATCCAGTGCTACAGATGGTTTCCATGCCTTCTTGGTGGAAGCCCGCTCTTCCTCCAGCCTCTTATTTCTCCTTGAGGTTCTGGACTGTAGCCACTGGGAGGATTTTCCATTGTAGCTGCTAGACTATGAAAGGCTCTGCTGTGGCATTCACAGCTTCCTGCTAACCCGGACTGAGTAGGTTATGATAAAGACATACATTTTAAAGTTGACACCTTTGTAGTGTGTTAGTTTCCTAACAGACGTGAAATGTGTTTGAGCCTGTGCCTCAAACTGTCAGCCCCGTCACTCATGGTTCAGGCATTGGAGCGGGCATCCCATGTGCCAAAATATTTTCTCTTAAGTGTGGTAAGAAGAGATGTGGCCCTCTCAGCTTTATAGAGATCAGTTGTCTGAAAGTTTACCAGTCAGTACCTGATGTGATGCTTTGCCCCCCCTCATCTCTGAAGCTGTGGGGAAGTGACATCCTGTCTATTCCCTTTCCTAGGTCAATTCTACCATCCCGATCACAGCTGAAGTTTTTAAGAAACAAGGCGTGTACAACCCCAACAAAATCTTTGGTGTAACAACCCTGGATATTGTCAGAGCAAACACTTTTGTTGCAGAACTGAAGGTAAAGTTTATTCAACTCAGACCTTCCCAGCTCATCTCTTAGCCAGATTTAGGGAATTTTCAGTTAAGAATTTAACTGGCCTTGATTGGCTTCCTCAGTCATGTAGGTGTTTTGGAGATTAAGGAGGCTCATTTCACACCTCTTTTGTCCATGTGACCTTATTCTCACCTAGTACATCCAAAAGGTTTTTGCGGCTACGTGCTCTCCTTGTTACTGCCATAGGCTGGGGCAGCTTGGATCGGGGAGCCCCAAAGGCTGGGGAGACGTGCTTAGGTCGAAGCTCTCTGCAGAGCGAGAGATGGCTTGTGTTACATGACACCCACGTTTCCTGGCTTCCCTGGCAGAGCAGCCATTTCCCAGTTCACCAGGTGGCAGATGTGTCAGACGACCTCTAAACCATTGCCGGCCCCTGGGAGCAGGCTTTCGTGATCTCTTGTCTGTCTTGGGCTTCCTTGGCAGCCCGGTGAAACCTGTACATCCCTTCTCTGAATCACGTTCCTAAACGCATAAAATAAAATATTCCAGAGAAACCGATTCTAATGAAACGTAGTTATAAAAATACTTCCTTAAAAGCCAAGTTTGCAGACTGCAGGTTAAGAACCCCGGCCTTAAAGTCAGTTTCTTTCATTCACCTCTAGCCAGCTTTTTTAGGTGGTGCGAGGCCTGACCCATTATCTTCTTTTTATTCTTATTGTTGTTTTTTGGCTAGGCTGTGGGGTTACATGACTTGCCCAGAGTCACACAGATGGTGTCGAATGTCTGGGGTCGAATTTGAACTCAGCCCTCCTGACTCCAGGGTCCGTGCTCTATCCACTGCGCCACCTAGCTGCCCCCACCCTTTATCTTCTGAAAGGAGTTCGTTTTTGATAAAGCTCTGGGGATTTGGGGATTGAGTAGGCAAGGCTTACAGAGAAAGCTCATGCAGAACCTTGCAATTGAACATCTGTTTAAAAATTAACCGAGCCTTGAATTCTCCCCAGGGCCTGGATCCAGCTCGGGTCAATGTCCCCGTCATTGGCGGCCACGCAGGGAAGACCATCATCCCCCTGATCTCTCAGGTGTGTGCTCCCTGTTGGGCAGCGGCCTCAAAGACATTTGATCTAATAAAATTGCCTGCATCTCCGGTCTTCCTCCTGAGGTTGATTCTAAAGGGACCGTGGGTTCTTGGGTCAGAGGCTACGTGGTCCAGTCCCCTCATTTGAAGATGAGCACAGTGAGCTCCAAGAGTGTGAAGGGGCTTACCCGAGGTCACAGAGAGTCATAGACAGGTCACAGTCATAGACAGGACCTCAGGGACCCCCCGGGGCCTCCCTCCCCATTTTTATAGATGAGGAAATGACCCCAAGGAGGGGAATGAGCTGCCCAGACTCATACAAGTGTCAGAGGTGAGATTTACAGCCAGCGCTCTTTCCACCCTGAACTTCTAGCATCAAGTCTGAACTGTGTCTCCTTAGTGAGGCTTGCCAGTTAGTCTGCCTTGGTTCATGTTAGAACTGGACGTGGATCATATTATGTGACTTCTAAAGAGGGAATGGCTTCATTATACGTGTAGGCGCATGCGGGACAGAAAGGGTCTGTGGCTGCCAAGCTCTGAGTTAGGGCCTGCTGTTGAATTGTTTCACTTGGGTCTTACTCTTCATGACCCTTGTGACCAGTGAAACCCTGAGAGAGTTTCCAGGTAATTAATAACCACTTATTAATTAGGATAGCTTGTGATCAGTACCTTGATGGTTTCTCTTGGTAACCCAGTGCCCCAAGGAAGGCTCTGAAGCACCTTAAATCCCTCCTGAACAGGAGCTTCCCTGAGTAGTAGACGTTTAGTGATGCCCCGCAGAAGTCTGCTTAATGAGGACTCAGAACAAGGCTTGATCGGCAGTCTGTAGTCTCAGGGCATCTGGGCTGGAGAAACCATTTCCTTCTGGACTTCCCAGCTAGTTTTCTTCCTGGGTGGGACCCCACCCAGCTTAGTTATGTTCTAGGGGGCTAGGAGTAGTCTCATCACCCAGGCCTACCCTTCAGAGACTGACTGACCTTTTCTGGAGTTGGTTCTTAACAGAAATGAAACGAAAAGGGTAAGTCACAAATTAATAATTAGTTATTAATATGACAGAATAATGTGAATTTCTTTCACCTCATTTGGGGTTTTCTTGGCAAAGATGCTAAAGTGCTTTGCAGTTTCCTTCTCCAGCTCATTTGACAGATGAGGAAACTGACACAAACAGGGTGGAGTGACTTGCCCAGGGTCACACAGTTAGTAAGTGTCTGAGGCCAGACTTGAACTCAGGAAGGAGAGTCTTTATGTTGAGGTTTAGAGTTGGGAGAGCTGGTTCAGGTGTGAAAGAATTCACTTAGACCTTCTCTGTAACCATTTGGAGCTTTATTGCTTGAAAGCCTCATGGTTCTGAGATTAGCAAGGAGCTAAACAAAGGCCGTGATATAGGAAGCGAACCAGGCTTATATAGACAGAAAGGATGGTAATGTATTTTTAGGGTTTCTTATGGGGGTTGGAGTTTAGGAACAGATGAATGACGAGCTAGGGAACATAGGATAAGAGAGACAAAGGCAGTTCTTTTGGTACAAGTTGTATGGTATTTCAAGATAAGGGAAAACGACTTGAGAAGCTCTTACGCTCCAGGATCTCAGGGTACAGGGTGGGCTACAGAAGGAGCCTCAAACCCCCTCCTGGGGCCTGGGAAAGTAACCCTTAATATGATTTTTAATCCTAGGGCACCCTTTGTACCCACATCACTGACTCCAGGCCCAGTGCTCCATGCGTTGTGACACCACCTACCTGTCCTGAGTTAGGGCCTAGCTTATAGCTCCAGAAAGCACTGAATAAATGAGTCATTTGAAGACTTTTTTTTATCTAGATAAAGAATCTTCTTCCAGTAAAGTCTTGCTCTAATTGTGGCACAGATCCTGAGCCTTGAGAGCCAGCCAGCATGAGCTCTCCTAGGTCCTGCCGAGTCAGAGGCTTTGAGTATGGGCCTGGTGATGGCCTCTAGGGCTGTGGTCTGAGGGCCAGCCAGGTTAAGTCTAGAGGATCACTTAACCCGATGGACCACAGGGTGACTAGATCTTAATCCGACAGCAGCTCTCAGAAACCTCCTAAGACAGAGCAGTTGTGACCTGGAACCCAAGCTGTGTCCACCCCACACTGCTGATATCACAGGTCGCTGGAGTAAAGGAGGTTGTCAGGTGGGTTTGGTTGGTTTTAGGATAACCAAATCTCTTTGTTTTCCAGTGCACACCTAAGGTGGAGTTTCCTGAGGATCAGCTGAAGACCCTGACTGGAAGGATCCAGGAGGCTGGCACAGAGGTTGTCAAAGCTAAAGCTGGAGCTGGTGGGTTCTCACTTGCTGCCTCTGGGGTCTCCAGGGTGGTCCCTGCTTATCTGTGTTATGGCAAGGGAGCTTCCTGTGGGTCAGGGGTATTGATCAGTGGTAGTGATACCACCAGATTATCACGGGTGGGAGTGCTCTGGGGAGAAGGGGGTGGGATGGTAGAATTGAAAGTGCGTGGTATTGTTCATGGGTGTTCAAGACTAAGGGGGAAAGCAAGCTAAATTTTGACTGTTGAGCATTAAAATGTGCTGGTGGTAGTTTCAGAAAAGACCACATTTAGGTCTTTGCTTTCTGCCCTAATCACCTTGCACTATTAGCTTGGACCAACCTGATTTTATTCTCTTAGGTTCTGCTACCCTGTCAATGGCCTATGCCGGGGCCAGATTTGTCTTCTCGGTTGTGGATGCAATGAATGGGAAGGAGGGAGTCGTGGAGTGCTCCTTTGTCAGATCAGAAGAAACAGAGTGCCCCTATTTTTCCACACCCTTGCTGCTTGGGGTATGTTTCAGGAAGCGGGCCTGCCCCCCTGGCAGAGCCAGAGCTTCTGGCTGTAGCATTTCCTTTGTGAGATAATGTAGGCTTTAGATGTCCAGGTTTGAAGGGTGTGTGCTAAAACAAGGTCCTGAGAAGCCCCCCGGTTTTTAATAGAATTAGAGGCAGCAGATTTAGTCGATGTTTCTGGGCCTCCCACTGGGGCAACCCATTCTTAAGAGATTTAGGATTGGGGAGGAGCCTCAAGGGTCTTCTGGTCCAGCCTCACAGCATCCTTCATCACGGGCAGTCAGCTTTCACAGAAGACCTCTGAGGGATAACCCCCTACCCGCTGACGCAGGCCGTCTGGCTCCAGGACCTTTGCAGTTCTTGATTGCTTTGAAATCTGGACAGCCCTTCCACAATTGGTGGATAGCTGTCTCTTCTTTCCTTCCCTTCAGATCTGTCCAGACTGAAGGGCCCCAGGCCTTTCCCCTTTTCTCCTGGTGGCCCAGTTTCAGGATTCCTCAATACCCTGGGTGGGTGAGGGTGGGTGAGGGTGGGGCCCACCCAGTGCCAAGCCTGTGCTTCATGCAGAGCTCCAAGCAACTAAAATACTTGGGTCTTTTTCACACAAACTAGTACTGGTGAAACTTAGTGTCCTTTGTTTGGTGCTATCACGTCTGTGACGGAAGAGCCCATGCTGACCCTCTTCAGCATAGAGCTTAGCATACGAACAGCAGCAATCTTTTGCCTCAGGTAAAGGAGCTGGCTGCTCTCTGTTGCTCACTGATGTAAACAGGAGGGCAGAAACTCTGCTTTTTTATTTTCAGCCATTTAGTCTAATTCAGCCAGTTTTGTCTAAAACCTGAGGTTGTGGCCCTAACGCTTCCGAGCTGTCAAGGATGGGAAAGTCACTTGACCTTGCTGTAGTGCAGTTTCCCTGCCTGTCCAATGGGATAATGTTGCCAAGCCCCCAGAGCTTTCACATGCGATTGTGTGTATACCATGCTGTGTAAATATAGTACCTAGCAATAATTGGCTCAGGTAAGTCTTAAAATAAGTTTCATTCCTTAGTCATCTACCGAGCGCAGGCTCTGATCTGTGGGTGATTGGCATCTTCGGGGAGCCCTTAGGGCAGGGGTCAGACTCAGATGGAAACAGGCCCACTCACCCCTACCGAGGAGTCGCTGGGGGCTGCATGTTGACTTAGAAAAGCACACATGAAGGTAATCTGGGTTCTCTGGTTAAAAGTTGTTCCTGATTCTGTTTTAGTCTGGTTGGAGGTTTGATGGCTCTGCTGGAGCACACACAGCACAGACAACCATGGGTTGGAGGGGAGTGTTCTGCTGTATTAGACACGATGGCTGAAATACCCAGAAGGCCTTTTGATTTTCTTCCCTTCCCAGAAAAAAGGCATTGAGAAGAACCTGGGCGTTGGCAAGCTGTCGTCTTTCGAGGAGAAGATGATTGCTGAGGCCATTCCCGAGCTGAAAGCCTCCATCAAGAAAGGGGAGGATTTTGTCAAGAGCATGAAGTGAGGAGACGATCCTGTGAAAGGAGGAAGCCATTTCCTTAACTTATTAAAGCATCATGTCACTTGGAAGAGATTTCATATGCAGTGCATCCTCTTGGAGGAGATGGATTGTATTAATGAATTTTGTCGATTGGTATGTTGGCACATCAATAAAACTGTCATCTTCTTTTTCCCCCTGTGGTACCTTCTCTGAGCCTCCTTTGCTCTGCTCTCTGCTCCTAAAACGCCAGAATGGCCTCCGGCTCTATTCAACCCCATTCCCAGGGTCAGGATCCAGGCACCCACCAGTCTGTGGGGCTAAAGCATATGCCTTTCTCAATAATCTCTTAATTTGGGGGGTGGGGTGGGACAGGTGGTCTGAGGGCAGCCCTCCTCTAGTCTTTGACCCCTTGGAGAGTGAGCCTAATGTGTGTGGGCGGGGAGTCTCACTCAGAGTATCACAGGCATCCACGTTGCTACATAATCAGCCCACCCTGTGTCACGTGGGTACTTGGCAACATCTTTGATACAGCTTCTCAAAAAAGTCAGTCTTGGAAACATGCATGTTTACACCCTCTGTGCTGCTTTCCATTCTCCCGGGGCTAATTTGTAACCGAATCTTCCCAAATTGTGATGTTTTCGTGATTCTCAGCTGTATGGAATCACTAAGAAAGTGCCACACAGACTTCCACAGCCCAGGCAAGCAGGTCTTTGAAATCTCTGCGCAACTATCTGTATCGCTCTGCAGAATTTGATTCCTTCGGGGAATGGAAGGCAGTGGGATCCTTAGGTAACTCTTCTATGGAGAGCTCCCATGTGGGATGGTGATGATCAGGGAGGGTGGAAATTGCCATACGATAGCACTGCAGATGAGGGGGAATGGCAGCAGTATTGCCGTGGGCTATGATGGGAAATAGGACCTCTGGGTAAGGTCTGGGGATCTGAACCATGAGAGGTTGGGCTACCCTAGGGTCTCTTAGCCAATTCTGAGGTCTGTGATTCTGTGCCAGGTTGGGCTCAATTCTGATCTCAACCTGAATTTTTTTTCTGGGTCTTAGTTTCCTCCCCTATTAAAATGAAGGGGTTGGCCTAGATCAGGGACCCTGATCTGGGAGTCAGTGTACTTGTTTTTTAAAAAATATTTTGAGAACTATTCCATTACCATCAATTTCCTTTGCAATCCTATGTTTTTTTGAATTAATAAAAAATGCATTCATTAAGCACTTTACTGTGTGCTAAGCACTTAGGGTACAAATAGAAAAGTGAGATAATTCCTGCTATCAGGCAGCTTCCATTCTACTGTAATGTGATTCTGAGAATTTGTCCATGATTCAGTCCATGGACTGCCGAAGGGATTGGTCTATGGCAAAAAAGGGTTAAGAGCCCTAGACTCGCTAATCAGAGATCCCTCCTGGGTCTCAATCTTGTGCTCCTGGGTTAATAAGTAATGAAAATGTATTTATTAGTTACTATTCTAAGCACTACGGATAGAAATTAGGAAGCTAAGCCAGAGCTGGTGAATGAGATAACAGAGACAGATTGACACACCCTGTCCAGAAACAATGGCAGAGATGATTGTGGTTTCCAGAACTGGGGCTCTCTTCTGGACCCAGGGTGGTAGGTGAGGAATCTCAGTTGCTGGTCCCCACCCGCTATGAGTGCATTTCTCAGTACGTAGACAGCAGGGTTGATGCTAGTCTCTTAGAAACAGTGCCAAGAAGGAGCCCCGAACTCATTTATGCTCCTTTGTAGCTGGTGCTGCCTAGGGCGTTCACTGGCAGTAGCTATGCTCTGACAGCCCTGGATTGGTTTCTTTAGCTGCAGGTAGTGAAGAGAAAGAAACTGCAATGTGAAAGTAGTGTAGCATTCTGCAGCAACATTTGTCAGCCGGCCTCCTATTCCATCTCTATCCAATTATTTTGTGACCAAGGCCCCCCAGCACATAAAGGGAACATGATAGCCCATTGGCAAGGGTAGGCAGAAGGATTAAGTGCCACCAGTCCTAAGCCTCACATCATAACAGAAGCTTTCCACTGCTGCCTCCAGAAAGAAAGAAAAAGATAATTTAATATTCTGATTTGGCACTCAAAGAAGAAGGGATTTTCTTACACTAATGGGGCTTAGGATAAAAATTCCTTTGATGGCAGAGGCCCTAGGAAAGAAGAGAGGACTGAGATTCTTTTCATGTGGGTCTTCATGATCTTCAAAGCTTCAGTCAAGCTGGCATTTATTTATTAAGCACCTGCTATGTGTTAGGCACTGTGCTAGGCACTGGGGACACAAAGACAAAAAAAAGGACATTTTTTCCCTGCCTTCAGGGAGCTTGCATTCTATGGAGGAGATGATGTGGACACTCATGTATACCCAGAAAAAACACAAGGTACATTTTTTGGGGAGAGGGCATTAGCATCCAGGGGAATCAGGGAAGACTTCATGAGTGTGCAGTCCCCTTTCCCTGACTTACCAGCTTGCCGTCCCACCGCTCTCTTACCATTCTAGTCAACTGGGACTACTTGCCCAGTAAGGAGGGGAATGTGCAAGCAGAGTTTTGGAAAAACAAAGGGAGTTAGAAACAGGAGAGGAGGGAGTACGTTTTAGGCAAAGGGGACACTTTGCAGAAAGGCACCTAAAGGGGAAATGGAGAGTTGTGTGGGTGAGTGGCAAGAAAGCCATGGTGGGCTTCAGCCAGCTGGACTGGACTGCCATGAGGGTCTGTGATTTCAACTCTCCTCATTGATGTTGTCACAGCTTTTTCCACCCTTCAGTAGACTGTCCATGTTGAGTTGTGGATGGAAAAAAAGAAAGTGGAAACTCCCCCCCATCTCCCCTCCCCCCACCCCAGCAACCATTCTGGTGATAAGTTTTATCTGCTCTTAGCCAGGGTGGTCCTCAGACAACAGAAGGCCGGCCAGTCTAAAGCCTACCTCTTAGCTTTGGTGCAGAATGTAACATCATCACGGCCCCAGAATCGCTATGATGCTGTCAATGCAGAGCTGGATGTTAATGAGGGGCAGAGTAGGGGAGGAAGATGAAATGACCCATTGATTCTAGAGGAGAAAGAATTCATTCAACAGATGTGTTCAGTGGCCTGTGTTAAAGCTAGGGAGACAGTAAGATGTCACTGTCCTCAGGAAGCTTCTAGTCTGCCAGAAGAGCTAAGCCGACTAGTACAAAGCTGTCCTAGAAGTCTGGCAGTGTGGGCCAGGTGCAATCAAGAGGAGAGAGAGAAATACAGAGCTCTCATTTAGGAGAGAGAGCCACCCCTTTTGGCTTGGGATGACGGGTGGTCCGGGAAGATGATGGAGGAAATAGCCTCCCCAGATGAGACTTGATCACGAGAATGCAGGTGGAAGGATCAGTCATTAAAGGGAAACACAAAGCAGCTTTTGGGCAACTTGAGTATCCTGTTGGCCTTCCCCCTAATTTTGAAAATGAGGCTGCCACCTGCTGGCTTCCATATTGATTATTGCACATCATGGTTGGCTGGGGACTTCGGGGATTGGTGGAAAATGAACCTGGCAATTTAAGTCAGGACCAGCGTAATCATACGCACCCCAATGGGGTCTCAGAGATGGGGGGTGCCTGTGGGGATATAGAAGCAGCCCCTCTGTGCCCGCCCATCTTGTGCCGCTCATCCACCCAATATGTAGGAGGCCACCCTCGATTTCTTGACACCCTGAAGATACCATTGGGGCCTAAGGGCTGTCCATCAGTTAGTCCTTGCTCTTGTCAAATAGCCAATCCACTCATTTTCCTCATCTGTGCCTTTTCTGCCGTGGGTCCCTCCACTCCCCCTCCCCCTCCACTTTCCATGACAGGGTTGTAGATTTAGAGCTAGAACAGAACTTCAAGGCCATCCAACCCAACCTCCTCATTTACAGGTGAGGCTATAACAGGATCAGAGAGGTTGTGACTTACCCAAGGTCATACAGCTGCTAGGTTGTCAGAGGCAGAATTTGAACTCAAGTCTTCTGGATTCCAAGCCCAGCATTCCACCCAGTGCACACCTAGCTGCCTCACTACTTTCTCTGACAACTATAAAAAAATCAACACTCTCATTGCCTCTAGAAAGGGAGGCTTGATCCCTCATTCTATTGTGGCAGTAGCAGCTTGGTGGGCAAGTAGATAGAGTGAGTCAGGCCTGGAATCAGGAAGACTTGAGTTCAAATCCAGCCTCAGACATTTACTTGTTTTGTGACCCTGGGCAAGTCACTTAACCTGTGTTTGCTTCAGTTTCCTTATCTGTAAAAATGTTGGGGGTGAGGGGTGGAATGTTGTTTCATTGTTGTTCAGTTGCATCCGACTCTTTGTGAGTCCATTTGGAGCTTTCCTAGAAAAAGATACTACCTGCAGTGGTTTGCCATTTCCTTCTCCGGCTCATTTTACAGATGAAGAAACTGAGGCAAACAGGGTGAAGTGACTTGCCCAGGGTCACCCAGCTAGTAAGTGTCTGAGGCCACATTTCAGCTCAAGTTTTTCGGGTGCTCTATCCACTGCACCACAAATGGGGCTATACTATTTTTTTATTTATTATTATTATTATATAATGTAATACCTAATAAAACAATAATAATCTGTCCACTTATCAGCTTTGCATTTTCCCAGATCATCACTTCCTAAAGTTATTCGATTTTAAGCTCTTTGAGGTCAGTGGCTGCTTCACTTTGTATTTGTATCTCTAGTACTTAGCATGTAAGGGCTCGTTAAATGCATTTTCATTCATTCACTCATTCATTCATTCGCATGTTCATTCATTTGGTAGCATCTTTTACCCTGGCTCTCCTTAATCCTTGTCCAGTACGTGTTGCAGGCTGCTCACACCAGGGGTGTCCTTGTAAATGTTTAACAATCCGTTCTCCCAAGAAATGTACCAGGAGACACTTTTAAGTTTAATTGGCAAATTAACATTTTCTCCATCTAAGTCTAGACAACCAAGACACAACTCAGGTCCTGACGTGTAGCACTGATTTCCCAAGTGTAAATGTTGACGCTGAAAACGTAACGCTCCATTTCAAGCGGGCTCCAGCTCACCCCTATCTCCCACCCCCCGGGGTCTCTCCAGCACCCTCTGGCTGATCCTCAGTCTCACTTCCTTGGAGACGGTAGCATGCATACAGCTTAGGCAGAGGATCTGAAATGGCAGGCTATCTCCTACAGGTTGTGGGGCCCCATTCTGAGAGAAGAGTGGCATTCAAAGCTATGCGTTAGGATAATTACTCAGGCAGGGATGGGGAGGTCAGATGAGAAGACGAGACTGGAGGAGGGGTGATCAGTTAAGAGATGCTAGAGTAGTCCTGGTTAGAGGGACCAAAATAATGTTAGGTGCAGGAGGTATGAAAATGTGGGAGGCTCTCTAGGTGCCAATTGCCTTCCATTACCACTGCTTGGAAGGGTATAGGTGTTATCTCCTTAAAATAAATAACCCCCTCCCTTCCTTTCAAGCCCAAATTAGGATCCCCAGACTCTCCAGTCCTCACTGCCTCTTTCACCCTCCCAAAACTAACTACAACCTCTACCTTCCAAGACCAGTTGGGTTGAATATGCTGCCTTCATGGCTTGAGACCGACAACCCGTGAACCTTACCAGGGAGCACCAAGGGAAGGTGTGTGTGCAGCAGGTCCTAGTGATAGAGAACAAAACCGAGCATTACTGCAGAAACGTTGCTGAAATGGCTTTCTGCCCAGCAGGATTATTAAATGGTCAAACAGTTTGTCCTGAAAAAATAATTGCAGCTTCAGTGATGGACTCGGGCGTGGCCAAGTTGGATAATTAGAAGGCGTGGAGAGAACTGAGGCCCTCTCTGCTGAGACAAGGGCAGGGGGTGAGTGGTTTTTAGCTTGGTGAGGACCCAGAGTTATTATCAGCGACACAAAGACCCCGGTTATCAGCCTGCATCCCTTAAAATGCTTTTCCTTAACAGCTGCCAAGCATCTCCTGGTGACGCCCTGAGGGGCCGGGAGAGGGTGCTGAAGGCTTGCAGCTGAAGAAGAAGATGCCTCGGAGGCCCCTTCGAGCTGATGGATGGGGCAGAGGAAGCCAGGAGATGTCCGGAATTAGCATTCCCAAGCCAAGCTGGGTTCTCTTCCCTGTCATCACTCACTGGGGACTGAGGGAGGGAGAAAGTGGCCTAGTCAGTGAGCCTAGAAATTGGGATGAATCTATTATGGAACCTGATTTGGAGTTTAGGAGCATGAAAAAGCCAGAACACCAGGAGAGGTAGGAGAATGGGAATCACATGAGCTTTGGAGTCAGAGGTCCTGGATTCAAATTCTGATCCTTACTACCTTTATGAGCCCCCTCCACCCCCCATTCCCTCTGCTCAAATCACTTACTCTCCCTGAGCCTCAGTTTCCTTTTCTGTAAAATAAAGGGATAATTCTAAAATCCCTTTCGGCTCTAGAGCTATGATCCTGTGTTGCTTACTAACTGTATGACCTTTAGCAAGTCAATTACCCTGTTTGGTTTATGTAAAACATGGATAATAACAGCACCTGCCTCCTTGTGAGGATCAGATGAGATCATCTTTGTAAAGCACCTAGCATATAGTAGGTGTTCTACAAATGATAGCCATCACCATCACCATCATCACCATCATCATCATCACCATCATCATCATCATCACCATCATCACCATCACCATCATCACCATCATCATCACCATCACCATCATCATCATCACCATCATCATCATCATCGTCACCATCATCATCATCATCACCATCACCATCATCATCACCATCACCATCATCACCATCATCATCATCATCATCACCATCATCACCATCACCATCATCACCATCACCATCATCATCATCACCATCATCATCATCACCATCACCATCTCACCATCATCACCGTCACCATCATCACCGTCACCATCATCACCATCATCACCATCATCACCATCACCATCATCATCACCATCATCATCACCATCATCATCACCATCATCATCTGTTCCTTTTTCAAGGGCAAGCATGGAACAAGAGACCTATGGGACCATCGAGTGAAAGGTTGGGATTGGACATTAGAAGGCTAAGCTGCCCCTCTAATTTTTAAAGCACATGGCCACTCCTCAGGCATCCTCCCCCCCAAAAACCCCAAGTCCCAGCCTTTGGCTCTGTAGGGTGATGGACTCATTCAAAACATGGTGGCCAAATGGGACGTGCTGAGTGACTGGTTGGGAGAGCTTGGACTCCTCTGGGGGTTGTGGGTTTGTAGAGATTCCCTCGACATTGCAGCAGAAGTGTGGGCAATGGGTCCATCACTGACTTTGCTTCCCTATGCTCCTGAGCTGGGCTTGGATTTCAGCCTCTCCAGGCAGCCTCTGGGATGTGGGCTACCGTCACAGGCTCCATTCTGCTGATGCGATCTACTCAGGGCTCCAGATGTGGGTTTTCAGGATGGCTCCCATTACTAATTACCGAGGGCCCCAGAAGGTTCTCCTTAATTAACCCACTTATGAGCTCTCTCAAATGGCTTGTATCCCCTCCCCTCCCTATGTTCCCAGCAGCTTGGGTCCGATGCTGAACTCTCTTGCAAAGAGCCAGGGTTGACATCACAAATCCATGGGCCTTGTTTCTCTCGCTCCCCCTTCTCATCAGACCCTTCCCCTCCCTCCTCCTCTCATTAGTATTGGCCCAGCCAGCCTAGGGCAGAAAGCACTACCTTCTGAAATTCAGTCACATCCCCCAGCCTTTGCCTCCAGGGGGAGAAGCAGATGGGTGGGAGAACAATAGAGGTTGGGGCTGGGGCTTTCTTCCCAGCTCAGACAGCGCTGGCATAGCTGGCCCTTTAAGAGGTTTCTTTAGTCTCCACTTTTGTAGGGTCCTGTACATCCCACTGAGTGAGGTCTCTTCTCAGGCCTTTCAAATGGAGCATAGTGGAAAAAACCCTGGAGTGGAAATCAGAGACTCCTGGGTTCTAGTCACCATTTTCCTACCTATTGGCTGGATGACTTTGGACAAATCACTTCTCTGCACCTCATTTTCCTTATCTGTAAAATAGGAACAGCAATATTTGTACTACCTGAGATGCTAAAATGACATAGACCCAATCAGTCTGGGGAACTCTGGGGAGTTCCTTTCCTTCCCAGGCAGCCCACCTGCAACTTCTTAGAGAGTCACCCAAGGCACTGAGAATTTAAGTGACCTCTAATTTGCCACAGTCTGGATCTGGAACTGATGGGCATCACCTGTGCCAACCTGGACCTCTGTCTACTATAACAGGTGGCCTTGAGGGAGAGGGAAGTGGGGGAGGCCTTCCTCAGTTTCCTCATCTGTCAAATGAGTTGGAGAAGGAAACGGCAAACCACTCTAGCATCTTTGCCAAGAAAACCCCAAATGGGGCCATGAAGAGTGGGACATGACTGAAAACAACTAAACAAAAAAAACAAATGTAGACTGGCACCTACTTTGCAACCTACAGCTTTAGAGAGTTGAGAAGTTAAGGGACTTGCCCAGGGTAACACAGTACCAGAATATGCCAAAGGCTCAACTTGAACTGAGGTAGTTCTTCCTGACTCCAGGCCCAGCTCTCTGTCCACTCTGCCTCTCTGTAAGCTCTCAAAATGAGTTGTTCTATTATAGAACCCTGGCTAAGGAGTCAGAAGACTTGGATTCAAATTCTGCCTGTGCCACTTAATACTTTGGGCAAATCACTTAGCCTATCTTGTCCTCAGTTTCTTCATCTGCTCCAGCCTATGAGCTGGTGTAGACAGGTGGGCCTAGGGATATGACCAGGCATTCTGGCTCTTGGGTTAGGCTCTCTGCCCCTTCCACACTCCCTATGAAACATGCAGGAACCCAGGCCAACCACCCAGGATGGAGCAATGGCTGTGGTTTGGCACCAGGGAGCCGTGAGAGGTCTGGTGATGTAAGTGCTCTGCTGTCCATCCTCCATTTCAAGGAGGCTGCTTGGGAGAAGGGAGTGTTCAGAGAGACAGAGTAAGTGGAAAAGAAAAGAGGGGAAAGGAAGGGAAAGGGAGGGAAGACTATCGCCCCCTCCCCTGGGAGATGCGAGTCCTGGAGAGGCTCAAGTGATCGTTGGAGATAGTATTTGAACTCAGCACTTCTGACTCCAAATCCAGCACCCTTTCCTCTGTACCAGATTGCTCATTTTATGGCTTTCCCCATCCAAGCAAATTTTAAATTTGAAAATGTGAAATAGACAGAAATGATGCACTGATCCTACCATTCTTCTATTACACCCTTTGCTCTGTTACACTATTAAATTGCTCTTCATGTTAAACCCTCCCCCCACCCCCAGTTAGTTTGTATCTATTTTGTATTCGACTGCATGTGTGCTTGCGGTCCTCATGATAGAATATAAGCTCCTTGAGGGCAGGCCAGTTTGATTCTGTCTTTGTGTCTCCAGGGTCTAGCATAGTGCTTGGCATGTAGTAAGCGCTTAATAAATGCTTGTTCCCTTCTCCAGCCCCTTCGCTTCCACCCCTGACTGGACACTTCTGGGGGATGATTTTCCTTCCCTGACTCGCCCTCCCCATAGGAAAGTAGAGGGGCAGGAGCCTGGTATGCATACTGAGAACAAAATTGGGGAGGGGGAAAGGTAAACAAGCAACCAGCCTCCTTAGAAAAGTCACTGCTTCTGACAAACCCCAACCTACCAGTGAGGCTCCCACCTGGTGAGAAGAATCTTAGAATCAGGTGTAGAGCTCTGGGGCCATCTTGTCCAAACCCTTCCAAACCCTTCATTTTACAGAGGGGAAACAGAGGCTTAGAGAGGTTAAATCTAAGGTAATGTCAGAAGTGAGATTTGAACCCAGATCTTATGACCCCATAGCCATCTCCACTGTCCTAAGCTGCTGAGAATCTTCCTTTTTCTCCCCTGTATCTTCCTGTTAAGGTGTGTAGGTGATGGGGTGGGAGGAGAGGGATGGAAAGAAAGGAAAATCTGAGATGAATTCTCCTTGCTTTATCCAGGAGAAAAATCACCCTTTGGCCTCGGCTCCAAGATGGGGTGTGAATTGCCTTCATCACAGCACGCTGGTGCCAGGGTCTGCCATGGTATCCCAGGGGTCCTTCCCTAGGTCAGGTGCTCTACCCTTCTGCTTAGGGAGGAGGGATCAGAGAGAAGAGCGGGAGATCCCAGGGAGGCTTCCCCTCACCTAGAAGAATCCAGCAAAGAACCGTTTTCTCTCTTCCTCCTCCTTTGTGCCTTGGACCATGTCTGCTTGGGGGGTGCTGTTGGCTGGCATGGTTCCCCTTCCAAGCCTCCCTCTCCTTTAAAGCTTCTGTTCCTCCCCTGCGCCACCCCCACCCCCTAGCAGCCTGAGAGCTAGACTTCAAAACACTACCAGCAGCCATGGCCTCATTGTCTAAAAATAACTTCGCCACCCTCATCTCCCTCTGGCCTCCTGCAGATTTAATATTCTTCCAGCCTGGCTGGAGAATAGCTTTCATCCCAGGCTCGAGCCCCATGTAATTAGGTTAACCAGGGAATGGGGGGCTGCCCTCCTGAGGGGAAAGGGGAGTTATTAGAAATTCTCCTTTCTCTTCGGGGGGACTCTTCGGTGAATCGCTACAGTCTAATGAGCCCCGTAGCTGGGCTTTGAGAAAATCTGGTCAAGCTTCCGAAGGGCCCGGTCCCTAGCCTTATCCCAGGGAACATTCTAATGGGATCAGTTTGCCTAAGACTCCAATAGTTTAATCATTATAAAGGGCATTTATACAGGGATATTCCCACTGATACTGACCTGATTAATTATGACATTCCTTAATGTGTAGATAAGAAGTAACTACACCCCATTATGATACCCTCAATGTACTCTAAGGAGCAGGTCAGCCTGGCATCTAGCCCAGAAATCTAAGAGTATCCCCTCCTAGGACCACGTCTCCTGTCAGGCTACAATGTTCAGTTGGTCTCCAATTAGAGACATTCTGAGAGTCAGCATGGCATGGTAGACAGGCCTTTGGACCTGGAGTCAGGAAGACCTGTGTTCAAATCCCGCCTCTGACGATTACTAGCCATGTAATCCTGAAGAAATCACTTAACAATCTCCGCATCTGTCCAATGAGGAGGTTGCTGTCGATGGGCTCTGAGTTCTATGATTTCCCACTTCCCGGTCTCTGACCTGAGCATCTCTGCCTCTCCTCCCTCCCACCAATCATGCAGGCTCTGGTTCTGCTCAGTTCTACTCCCATGGAGTTAAATCACCGCAAATAAAAATTCACTTCAGGTGACATTTCCATGAACCCTGTAGAGCAGAGAGGCTTAGGCAAAGTATTTCCCATTCTCTTTTCTTCTGTCATCTCCTAGTCCCCAGGGGGAAGTAACAAGGGTGAGAAATGTTGTTTTCATTTTACAAGTAGGGAAACTGAGGCCCAGAGAAGGAAGTGAGGGCTCCAGGGTGAGTTGATGGAGAGCCTGGTACACACCTAATGCCAGATGGGTATTAGGTCCCACCCTCCTGTTTGGGGAGTGGGGAAGGATGCAGTTTTCATTTCTTTGGCTCTCTAGGTGTGAAGTCAGAAAGCAGTTAATGAGCCCCATACCCCATTCCCTCCCCCTCCCTTGGTTTGTGCCCAGCCTTGTGCTAAATGTCATGGGAAATTCAGGGAGAGAAAACACAGTCTCTGCCATTGAGGAATGCACAATCTATTTGGGGAAACAAAAGTCACACCTTAGAAACAGTCAGAGAACAATACGAGATGACTATGACAAAGTGGTAGACTCTATGGGAAAGAAAATAAGTGTTTCTATCCAGAATACAAGTCAGGGTTTCTTTGCTATGGATAGATAAACATAATAATGACAGAAATGTGGGCCATTTGTTTTTGTTCATCTTCAAAGAAGATTTGGGAAGGAAGGGCCTTCAATGCTCCAGTCTCTAGATGGTGCTTTTGTGTTTAAAAGATCCCTCAAAATGGGTTGGGGGGGAGGTGGCACAGGAATCTCATTAGAGGTTAAAAGAGTAGTTTCAGGGAGTTTCCTAACCCTAAGGCCTTTAGTTGTAGGAGACCACATATTTAAAATCAACACTACTCCCCAGAAGTTAAAACAACGGATTTAATCAGCCTGAAGCATTCTAGTCAACCTTTGCTGGTCATCTAGTTAGATGTGGCAGCTCATAGACAGAGCAGTTAAGCATTAAAAGAATATTGCCTGCCATGGTCAGGGAGAGTCTTTCTGGCCACTACACTTTAGTAGATGGGAAGGAAGAGTGAGTAGTTGACCCCGAAGAGCTGAAGCCCAGTAAGTGGTAGCAGAGATCAGTTCAGAGATGAGAAATCTTGATGATACCCAGTACAGAGATGTGACATCCAGCTCAGAGATTATCCCCTCAGCAGAGACAAGGAGCTCAATGGAGAGCTGAGAGTTGATGCCCAGAAGAGAATGGCAGAAGGTAATGTGAGTGATGACATCAGAAGACACTGACACCCAGCACTAAAAGTGCAAATTGATCTGCTCATGTATGTGCCAGGGTCATCCACGTCCCTTATAAGTGTGCCCTCTACACATGCACTCTCATCAAAGGGCTTCCCTTCATATGAGTCCTCTATGTATATTCCGGGAGGTTATGCGTATTCTCTGACTGTGTGCCCTCACTCACTGATTCCATGGCCCCCCTGCATGGGGCAGGGAGGAAGAGAAGGGAACAAGCATTTATTAAATGTCTATGTGCCAGGCACCATGCTAAGCACTTTACAAACACTATTTCATTTTATCCTCACAACAATTCTGGGAGGTAGGCGCTATTTTTATCCTCATTTTATAGTTGAAGAAACTGAGGCAGACAGAGGTTAAGTGACTTGCCCAAGGTCACACATCAAGTAAGTGTCTGAAGCTGGATTTAAACTCAGGGCTTCCTTACTCCAAGCCCAGTGCCCTATCCACTGTCCCACTTGGCTGCCAGGTGTTTATGGGGTGGGGAGGGGAAGGGGGGAAGTCTTTTCTTGTCACTTTATTTGACGTTGTTTAAATAGCTTTAGTTGGCAATATATAAATATGGCTTCACTTTTGGGTTTGTATCTTCAGTGCCTAGCATTACGGGTGCTTTAAATAAATGCTTGTTGATGGGGTGATTGAAAGAAGCTGTCTACTCCCAGCCTAGCCAGTTCTTAGGTTCTAAGTCAGCCTGTCCAGCTAGCCCAAGCTTGGCCATGATTCCCCCCAAGGCTGGAAGGGTCCTGCTCCCTTACAGCTCTAGAAGAGCATACTTGCAAGCTAATTTAGGTTTCCCTTCCAAAACCACACACACACACACACACACACACACACACACACACATACACACACGGTATGGTACTTCTCACCTTCCACAACCAGCAGCCTGCTCTTTACCTATCAAGAAGCCACCTGAGGGCATGCCCACTTTGAGTTATCCCAAACACATCCTATATGAATTGGAGCTAATTTCCAACCATGGGAAGAAAAAAAAAACAACCAATAAGAGATTCCAAAATAGGTATGAGTGTTCCTGTCAACCCCAGAAATTTGGAATAATTTCAATCTGACACACTAATTCCCTTCTCCCCCAAAAGTTCAGGTGGAAATATGCTCACTCTTTATTTACACCTGGCCCAGGTACCTGTGCCCAGAGCCAAAGATGGTTGTAGCTTGAACTCCTAAAAGGGTTTGAGGCTGGGCACCTTTCCCAATATGAGGACCAAGGAGATGGGGAGGGAGGGAGAAAGCTGAGGTTTTAAGTGGTAAGGAAGTGAGAGGGAAGCGTCTTTTTTCCTGGAATTGGGAATTAAATGAGGGCAAAGGGGAAAAAAGGTGCCAAGGCAAGGAGGATGTGAGTTTGAATTCTGCCTCAGATACTTAATAGCAATGTCATCCTCTGTAAGATAGAGCCTATGTCAGAAGGTTGTAGTGAGGACCAAACGAGCCAAGATGTATGAAGTGCTTTGCAAACCTTAGAACACTACATAAATGCTAGCTATTATAGGATATTATGACGAAGTTATTTACTTATTATTTTGAGCAAACAGGTGGGCCAGGGCAGTCCCTGGGCTGAGCCCCAGCTCAGAGGTTCGTATCTGCTGCAGCCTTTGCTGCAGGATGCTAAATCAACGTTTCCCAGGTCCCTGGAGGAGTAATTAAAGGCAGGGTCAGAAAGAGAAGGCCGCCTTGCTGCTGTCAGCACTGCGGGGGCTTTTCTGGGTGATGTTCAATGATCCATTATTTATAGGGCATTTGTGAGTGTGTGTAAGTATGCGTGTGTGTGTGTGCGTGCGCGTGCTCCGGGGCACTCTGCTTTTGAGCTTAAGTTCTGGCTGGTGTGCAAGGGGTGACGTGGCAATGTGTATGTGTCTTCTGTTGGAGGGATGTGTTTGTGCCTGAGGTCTGAAGCCCTGTGGGCGTGGGGACTGCCAGGAGGTGAGTGAAAGGATGTTCTGGGTGTGTCTGTCCATTCTCTCTCTCTTTGTTGGAATTCGGGGTTTTCTCTAGTCTAGGGATATGTCAATATAGGTTCGTGTGGTTGACTTGCATCGTTCTGAAGTGTTCTGACAAAGGTCTGAGCTAGGATGTGCCTGCCCTGCTACAGGGTGGGGGAAACTTGGGTCTTTGTCTCTGAGCACACACCCTGTCTCAGCTCAGTCCCTGTCCCTTGTCCTGATTTTTCCCTTAGGTTTAGGGCTTTCCAAGAGCTAGAAACCTTTAGTAGCACCCTGAGAAAAGGGAGCTGGTCCATGGTCCCTCCTTTCCTCGTTTTATTTTTTGTTTTATTATCTTTTGTTTTTTTCTTCTTCTTTTTGTTCTTTGTAAAAAAAAAATTTTATGAGCGCCTAGTATACTGGAGAGAATTTTTTGGGAGTCAGGAAGACCTGGGTTCAAGTCCTGGCTCTGACATATGCTGGCTGTGTGACCCTGGGCAAGTCACTTGACATATCATTGTTCTGTTTAAACTTCTGTATTGTACAGAAGGTGCTGACCTGTGCTGGGAGAAGTTCCTCACTGAACATTCCCTGTTCTACTGACATCACAGGTCCAAACTGCAAACTTAATACTTAACACCAAACACTAATATTTCAATATACAGAGAACAAGAAAGAGGATAACATATGTGATTGTGAACTTCCCCCACCCCCATCCCTTTGTCAATCCCCATTCTTTTGTTCCTTTAGGCTTTCCTTCTGTGATGCTGACCCACCCCACACCTTTCCTGAGGGGGTCTCAGGCTCAGGATCTTCCTTTCTCTCTCTCCTAGAGAAAGCTGATGACTGCAAGTGGGGCAGGGGTAGCTTGATATAAGGAACTTTGGACAGCTCCCCTGCTCCCAGATGTCATCCTCACTGATGTCTAAAATTTCACCATTAGAAATGTATTCCTTTGGATCTAGTAGACTTTTTGGTCTCTGAGAAGTCCCTTATGACAGTGTTGTTAACAGACACCCCCCCCCTTCATCCTGGAGTCTATCACCTTGAGGTGTCCATGAGGTAGCATGGCTAAATGGGAGAAGTACTGGCCTTGGAATCAGAGGATCTTAGCTCTGCTGCTTACTGCTTGTGTGACCTTAGGCAAGTTACTTAACCTCCCTGGGACTCAGTTTCCTGATAAAATGAAGGGTTCGGTCTAGATGGTCCCCTTTAGCTCCTTATCTGTGATCTGATGGCCTTTTGGAGCTAGCAAAAACCTGGTTCCATCTGTAAGATACTGCATCCCTGGTAACCTTCAGCATTCCCAGTGATCTTTCCCTCCTGTCCCCACCACACTGGGCTAGGAAGAGAAGATGGCATAGTCCTTGCTCCGCAATGACACCTGTGAACATTCCATCTCTCAGCAACCTCTTCCTTTGAAGACCACTCCATCTGTCTGTATCTCTTCATCCAGAGTTTTCCTGCCATCGTCCTCCAGCCTCCAGCTCATACTTGTACTTAGACACTTGAATGTACGTCTCACAGGTACCTCTAGTCCTTCTACCTCCTCCTTCTCCTCCATCATGGCTGCTCTGGCCTCAGTCTGAAATCTCTAGTTGACCAGCTGCACTAGACACTATTCTCCTTTGAATCCCTTCACTCTTTGTCCCACTGCTCAGGTCTTTGCAAAATGAGGCTCTGTCTGCCCCACCATCCTTCTCTGCTTCTGTGGGAGAGACTGGATCCACTACAAACCTAGATTTCTAAACTCAATCGGACCTTCACTGCTACATGACGATCCCTTTATTCTTTCCTTCTTGACTCTGTCACATTCTCCCCAGGGGCTATTTCAAACTTTCTCCTCTCTTTTTGAATCCAATCAATCCTTCATCTTCTCCCCCTGCCTCTCAGCAAAGAACCAGCAATGATCATGGTCATCCGTTGTGAGCTATGGGTCATAATGTTACACAGAGTCAGACTCTTAGTTTAGCTTAACTATTTTTCTTTCTTACAAGAGAGGGCTCAATGCTAGGGGTTGAAGGTTGGGACAGTTATATCTGCAAATGACTATGATGTAAAAAACAAATGTGGTCAATAACACATAGTTTTAAAACTTTTGCTGTCCCTTTCCATCATTTCAAGGTATTTCAGTTGTTCAGTTGTTTTTCAATCATGTCTGACTCTTTGTGACCCCATTTGGGGTTTTCTTGGCAGAGATGCTAGAGTGCCTTGCCAATTTCTTCCCCAGCTCATTTTACAGATGAGGAAATTGAGGCAAACAGGGTTAAGTGATTTGCCCAACTAGTAAGTGTCTGAGGCCAGATTTGAATTCAAGAAGATGTTTCCTGATTCCAGGTCCTGTGCTCTGTCCACTGTGCCACCTAGCTGCCCCCATTTCAAGGTATGAGCCTAAATATATTTTCTTTCCCATTAACAGTCAAATTCCTAGAAAAAGTCAGGAGTACAGTGGTTACCGCCATTTCCTTATCTCATACTCACTCTTTAATCCCCTTAAATCTGTTTTTCTAGCCCAATGCCATCTCCAAAGTTACTGTTGATTTCTTAATTTCCAAATCCAATATCCTTTTCTTTATATTTTTCTTGACCTCTCTGCAGCCTTTGACACTGTTGACCTCTCTGACATCCTCTCTCTTCCCTAAGTTTTCTTGACATTGCTCCCTCCGAGTTCTCTCTTGACCTGTCCAAATGCTCTCATTTGCTGCATACAGCTCCCACATTTGTTCTGCAAGGCTCTGCCCTGAGTCATATCCTCTTCTTTATCTATGTTCTTTCCCTTAAAGATCTCCTGAATTTCCATCAATCTGATTGCCACCTCAACACAGATAATGGCCAAATCTCTATTTCCAGCCTCAAACTTTCTTTTGAATTTCAGTTCTATATCACCAATTGTCAACTGGATATCACTGCTTGAATGCCCCCTCAACATCTCAAACTCAACATGTTCCCAATTATCTCCTTGTCTTCTGCTTCACCCCCATCCTCCATGCTTTTCCATTTTGTGCTGAAGATACCATAGTCTGTCTTCAGTTGCCCAGGTTCCCAAGCTCATGATCATCCTTGACACCTTCCTCTCCTCCATCCCTTTGTTTCAAATTCTCACAAGTCTTTTCAATCATACTTGGATAACATTCCTCCTATCTGTTGTCTTCTCTCTACTCACATAGTCACCATGCAACTTCAGGGCCTCAACACCTTTCTCTCAGTATCACAGTAGCTTCCTAATTGCTGTTCCTGCCTCTAGTCTCTCTCCTCACCACACAACTTCCTAAATAGCCTCCCTACGTCAGAGGTCTGACAACGTCGGTCCTTAGATCAGGAATCTGGCCCCAGCTGACCTTTGCAGGCCTATTTTGCATCACAACCCTTTCCCACTCTACATTCTATCCAGATGGGCTTAGCTTCCAGTCCCCAAATTTGGTGTTCCCTCTCCCACCTCCATCCATGCCCTTGTATAAGCTGAGTTCAAATCCAGCCTCAGATTCTTACTAGCTATGTGATCCTGGGCATTTCACTTAACCTCTATTTGCCTCAGTTTCCTCAACTGTAAAATGGGATAATAGCATCTAAGTAATAGAATTGTGAAGTTTAAATGAGTTCATACTTGTAAAGCATTTAGCACATAGTAGGCGCTTTATTAATGCTTATTCCTTTCCCTGTTTGGATTCTTAGACTATTTTGCTTCCTTCAAATCTCAGTTTGGGTGCCACCCTGATCCTTCCTTTCTCCAATTATCATATTTACTTTTCTGGTTCCATGTCTTATTCCCTTCAGTAGGAAGTCAAGGCTTTGAGAGCAGGAACTATTTTTTTTTCTTTTATCTTTGTTTTATCCCCAGTCCCTAACACACTAAATAAAGCACGAAATAAATGTTTATTGTATTGAATCTCACTGAAAGGAGAGAGTAACCAGCTTAGAAAGAGTGAGGAGGTCTACCAACATTTTTTTTTGGTAGAACGTTATTAATTAGCAATATAAGCTGACTTTGGCATAACATTAGGCATTAATAGATGGATGTAATTATATTAATGGATTGCTCCAATGGTCCACTCACCTCACTCATCTTTGTGGCTTTCCAGACCAAAATCCCTTCCTTGGTCACCACTCCCCTCTATGTGTCCTCTCTCCCATTAGAAAGGAAGCTCCATGAGGGTAGCAACCATCTCAATGTTGTATATGTACCCCAGCTTTAGAGTAGTGCTTGATTATATATTAAATGTTTAATAAAGATTTTTATTCATTCATTGATTGTGAAACCCCACTGTAGCACTGCTTGGATAATAAGACTCAGGGGCCCAAACCAGATGTTTGTGAATGAGTTCACCTTGAGTGTGAACTCCAGCAGCACTTGCTGGGTGGTGTAAGGGAAAGAAAAATGATTTCAGAGTCCTAGGACCTGGGTTGAAATTTTAGTCTAGCATTCAAGGCCCTGAATGGTGCAGAGCCAATGAAACTTAGTATCCATTCACTAGAAAGATGAGGAATAGCTGGTCTGAGACGCAAAAGCTGGATAGGAACCAGAAAGAGGAACTGTTGGGTTTAGAGAATAGGGAGAGACCTCCCTTCTCTCAGGCTGGAAGCCACTTCCTAAGTCCAGGATCAGCCTAGGGATGGGGGCTGCGTGGGGTGGAGCATCTTCGTGTCTTCGTTTTGCCCTTGATCACAGGATTCTAACCTCCTGTCAAAAGAGAGCCCCCAATATTACTCCTCCCTGCAGGAAAACAAAGATATCCCTGGGGTAACCAACTAGGCAGGTTCCCTAGCCCTCTTTCCCTCAAGCCAATCATGAAGGGTACTCTGAATCAGGGGAGGGAAGGGGAACATAGGGAATGCCTGTAGCTCCAGCCTAGAGGATTTGCCTTTCTCTCCACAGACTTCCAGTTCCTTCAGCCTCCCTGCACCTCCTGTTCTCCTTCCGGCTATTGTCTCCCTTCATCTCCCTCTTCCCTCCTCCCTTCTTCTCTCCTTCCCTCCCACCCCCGCTTTTCTTCTTGTCCTCTTAGATCTCTCTCTCCTCTCTCTCTCCCTCGCCCCTCCCCCCCTACCCTTTGCTTTCCAAATATTATTTTCTCAGTCTTATCCCTCTACAACTTCATCTATCTCCCTTCCTCCTGACTCTTCCCTCTTTTTTACTCCTTCCTCTCTGCCTCTATCACTCTATCTCATCCCTTTTCTCAGCTCGGAATATTTATCAATGCAGATCATTATACCAGGTGCTGGGCACACAAAGATTTAAGATGATACATAGTCTGGGCTTTAAGAAACTTCCATTCCTTTGAGTGGGAGCAGAGCGCAGGGTAGGATTCTGAAAGAAGGCGAAGAGGAGGACAAAGGGAGGGGCTTCCAGGATCTTCCTTCTCCCTCCTTCCTTTGTTCTTCATTTCTGTCTTCTCTTTTCCCTCTCTCTCTTCCCCCTTCTTTCTCTTACCTGGCTCTTTCTCACTCCCTATGATCAGCCTGTATTTCTGAACCCCTCAGTGACACTCAGACATGGCCCCCACCTCTCAAAGTTAGCTCAACACCCCAGGGACCAGAAGCATTTTAAACCGTTTTCCAGGAACCTCCTGAGGGATCCATTCTCCCATAGGAAGCTCCTGGAGGCCAGAGACTGTATCATTTTTGTCTGTGTGTTCCCAGCATCTATCACAGTACCTGGCACATAGTAGGTGCTTAATAAATGATTGTTTGGATTCAAGAGAAATTTTCACTCATTTTCAAAACTATTGGCCCCAGTCCCTTAACCCACCACTCTTAGCCCCTAGCTGCACCACTGGCTACACCTTCAGGACTTACCCTGCCCGGCCTCATCCGCCCCATCCTCCTCTTTTGGGGATAATAGCCCAGATAGGAGTGGAGGTGGGTGCATGGAGGGTGATGGCAGCTGGGTCTAGAGCTCACTAGTGTCTCTACCGCACTAGTCCCCATGTCTGTATCCTCACCTGGCACCAAAAAGCCTGGTTCGCCACACCCCCAGGGCTAATGGAGAACAAGAGGGAAGAGGGGAGAGGTCAGAGAAGAATTTCTAGGTATAGGCTGGGCATTTTCTTCCCAAGCCCCTGCTCCCAGCCCTGTTCTAGGGGGAGAAGGGCCCATTGCCTCTCCTGGTCCAGGATGCTTTTCCTGGGGGAAGGATTTGGAAAGGGGAAGTTCAAAAAGAGATTGTAAATGACCAGGCTCGGGAAAATCAGGAGGATGTCTCCACCAACACCCCTTCCCTCCCCCTCCCCCAGTGGCACTATCACCATATTTCCAAGCTTTCTCTGTTTCTTCATCTCCATATCCATCTGCCCTCCTCCCCCCACCTCCACCTCCACCCCCTGGGCCCCAGTGCCCTTCTCTTTCCCTCTTCTCCTCCTCCTGGTTCCCCCAGAGACTCCCTGGCTCCTACAGCCATCTCCAGCAGAGCTATTGGAGTGGTCTTCATTATTCTTTCTCCATTTGTCCTGGATTGAGAAACCCTGCTGTGGTCTGAAGCCGTAGACAGCTGCTCTGTCCTTCTGTCCAGTACTGTTTCCTCCCTTCCAAAGGGCTGCCCAGAGACATTAAGCATTGCAAATAGGCCAGGTCAGCTGTAACTAGGAAGGGGATGGGGCAGAGAGCCAGGGAAATAAGACCCAAACTTTCAGGAAAATGAGCCAAAGAAGTTTGTCCTTGGTTTCCCTCTCTCTTTCCCCTTTTCTCCTCTTCAGCTCAGGCCCTTCCACAATATCTTTCTGACCTTTGGAGAGTGTCTGATATCCCTTATTCCCACTGAATGATGAGTGATGGAAAATGGACCCCTCTCAGGGTTGGCTGCACTGAAAAAGAGAGGCCGAGAGACAGCAGCGCTGAACCTCAAAGAGTTTCTAATGATGAAGGGGCGGGGCTTTCTGGTGTCCCCATCACATCATAGGATAAACATTTTATAGGTTCAGAGCTCTAGAAGGAATCCCAGAGAGCCCTCATTTTATAGATGGGGAAACATCTAGGAAAGTTAAATGACCAAGGTCACACATAGGATCGTAGGTCTAGAGGTGGAAGGGATCTATCTTAAAGGTCTTCCAGTTCAATCCCCTCATTCTGTATATGAGGAAACTGAGATCCAGGAAGACTCAGTGAGCCACCCAAGGCCACACAATAAGTATCACAGGTGGTATTTGAACCAAGGTTCTCTGCCTCCCCAGGCAGTGCTCTGTCTGCCACACCAAACTACCTCCCTCCCTCACTATGTCCTTTCTGGTCCCTTCTTTGATTCTGAACTCCAAAGGCTGAAGGCAGGTCTATTCCTTTTTCAGTGTTCTGGGAGACCTAATGCCCTTCTCTGCCCCTGACCCTTCTGTGCTGACCTCCTAGCTCCTTGCATATTACTAAAACATAAGAAAAGACAAAAAAGTCAAAGGAACCTGGGAAAACCCTTATGAACTGATGCCTAGTCAAATAAACAGAACCAGGAGAACAATGCATGCTATGATGGCAACAATGTAAATGAAAGGAACACAAAAATGAAACTGATGCTGTAAAACTGTAATGACCAATCTTGGCCCTGCAGAAGAGGAGGGATGCCTTCATCCTTTCACTAGAGATGTTGGAGAGGGGAAGGGGAACTATGTGTATAGAAAGCTACACAAGCTGTCAGTAGTGGTCACTATTTAAAAAATGAAGGAAATTTCATGGAGTTTAAACTACTCAAGAGACATTGTCTCAGACTACTAGCATATTCCAATCAACCCTGCTCATTGGTGCTGGGATAGCACACCACCAAACAGGACACAAATTTTCCACAGGAACTATGTTTGTATAGTGAACAATATGGCATAGTCAGCAGAATGGGGGGGAGTGTCAGTAATAGCATATTGAAAGGCCTTTAGAGACAATCTAGTTCAAACTTCCCTTGCCCCAGCCCCACCCTAGGGGAAGTGTCTCAGCCAAGGTCACATGCATAATGCAGCACAATTAAGCTCTGGACTTACTTTCCTAGCCCTGACTCAAACTTGCAGGTCTGGTGCCCAGAGAAAGGTGTCTACTTTTTTCCATGGGCAGTCTGGGGGTTGTCTGTCTAATGCTCTAGTGTTCTCTGTCTAATGTTCATGAGCCCCCACTGGGGGCTTCCCACCATGATTTTCCATTGATATCAATTGGTCAACCAGACAATTCATTTTTAGGAAGGGGTATTTACTAGGGTGATATAATGACAATCAGTTAGTAAAAACATTCTCCTAAAAGTCTGTGACCCATGCTCTGTAAGCACATACAGAGTTCAGAGGAACATGAGCTCAGGCTTAGACAGTATATGTAGAAAATGGGTAACACAGCTCCTGGAAATCTTTTTAATTATGGTATAGTTATGTTTTGTTTTCTGCTGGGCTCTTTGTAGGACATTGAATCTTCATCTAGTCTTTTCTGTTCTTCATTTCTAATACAGGCACTATTGCCAGGTGCCCCGGTTATGTGCTAGGATGCCCAGCGAACAGACTAAATTCAATTTTCCATAGTTCACAAGGTCTTTCTCTGGTCAAGAGGAATGGGGCATGAAGAGTCTGAGGCTGGAACTGAGATGTTTTTACCCCTCCGAAAGTGATTCCTTTTCAGGGGTCAGGCTGGAACACCTCTCTCCAAACTCACTGTCTGTTTGAATCCCTGATTCCAATTAGCTCAATGGTTTTAAACAAGCTCAGAAGGCATGGGTAGGCCATTTCCCAGACTAAACCCTGTGAGGTTAATGGTATGAGTATTATTGTCCCCATTTGACAGCTGAAAAAACTGAGGTTGAGGTCCAGGATTCGGACCTAGATATTCAAACTCCAAGTTCACCTATGTTTGTTTACACTAGCTCCTCCGCCTCTCAGGCTTTCCTTCACAATCTGGAAATGATCTCAGTGACTTCCCTAGTAATAACTTGAGGAGCTCCATGGTGGGAGTAGGCCAGAAAAGCTCAAGCTTAGCTGGGTCTCATCTGTCCAGCTAGAATGTGAGCCCAAGGGCCAGGGTGTCCCCTTTTTCTCTTCCCACCCTCATCCCTACCCACCAACCCTGTTGAGCCCAGGGCCCACTACCCAGGGATCACTTGGGAAGGACGGGCTGAATTCAATTGAAATGACTTGATTTACCACCCTGGAAAAGGCCATACATTGCTGGCGACGTGTTTGGGGCTTTTCGTCCTCTGCTGGATTATTTACTTTGCACACATTAAAATGACTTTGAGTTATTGCTCCCATTATGGATTGTCAGCTCAGATGAGGGGGAGCTTAGTCAGTGCAGGCTGGAGCAGTCAGGGCAGGCCTCACAGAGGAGGCAAACCTTAAGTTGTGACCCAGTTTTCCACCCTCAATGTTTCTGGGGCTTTGGGTGTGGGAAAATGTGTGTGTGTGTGTGTGTGAGAGAGAGAGATTGTGAATGCATAGGTCAAAACCTTTATGAATCGATGTGTGTCTCAGTGCCTGTAAGCGCATGTGCATATATGTGCATGTGTCTGGGTACACATATGTGGAGTGGGTGCATGCTCAGCTCAGGTAAACTGGATCTTTTCAGTTGACAGTCTGACAGCAGAGGAAGAGAAACTGGGGCAGCCCATCATTGGCAGTATCAGTGTGACATCTGGGCATCAGCACCTGCCTGAAAGCGCTCCCCCCCACCTGTCTCTCCTCTCTCTCTCTCTCTTTCTCCCTCTGTCTCTCTGTTTCTCTCTCTCCCTCCCTCCTTCTCCTTCTCCTCCCCTTCTTCTCTCTCTCTCCCTCCCTCCCATCTCTCTGTCTCTGCCTCTGTTTCTGTCTCCCTCCCTTCCTCCCTGTCTCTTTCCCTTCCTCCTTTTCTTTCTCTGTCTCTGCCTCTCTCTCTTTGTGTCTGTTTCTCTTTGTCTCTCTCTCCCCTTCCCTCTCTCCCTCCTTCTCTCTCTCCCCCTCTTTTCTAATCTACTCTTTTGCTATTTTTTCTTTCTCAACACTCTATAATTCTTCCTTATTCCCTTTCTCTCATTATTTCTCATCTTTTTCCTCTTTCATTCCTCCTCTCTCAATCTTAATATAGTTTCCTTTCTCTGTCTTTGTCTCACTCATTTCTTCTCAGTTCTCTTTTTAATTCTTTCTCATTCCATTTCTCTCACTGTCTCTTAATTTCTGATTCTTTCATTTTTCTCCAATTCTTATTTTCTTACTCTTCTATTTTTCATTCCCTCTCTCTCACACTTTCATTTTTATTCATTCTCTCATGCCCACTCTTCTCTCTCTCTCTCTCTTTTTCTCCCTCCCTCTCTCTCCTTCTGTCTCTCTGTCTCTTCCTCCCTTCCTCTGTCTCTCTCTCATACACACACACACACACACACACACACACACACACACACACGCACATACAATTCTTTGTGCTTCTCTCAGTTAGAATACACCTCGAGCCCAGGTGAAACCACTTGAGGCCTTCTCTCTCTTACTGACTTTATCCAGCTCAGGTATCAGGGCCAGTGACAGGTTGAAAGGGCTCCCATGGGAGTGAGCAGCAAGAACAGGGGGTACAGGACAACAATCAGGAGAGATCAGCAGCCAGGTGGAAGGAGATGGGTATAGGTAGTGGCATAACTAGGCCAGGGTGGGTATGATGGCTGCCCCCGGCCACAGCAGCTGGGATAGGGGTGCAGATCTACCCCTCAGCCTGGTCCTCCCCTGCCTCCCTACCAGAGCTTCATCTTCAGTGCTTCTCTTCCCTCTCTCCTATTTCCTCTTCTTGACTATTTCCCCCTTACCCTCCATCATAGTATTCACCCTTCTTTCCCAGTCTTCTGCTCCAGTCTGTCCATCTCCTCTCCTCACCCTATTAGTACTTTAAAGCATCATGGTGCCTCCAACCTAGGCATGTACCTTTGTCTGTGGACAAACTGTCTCCTCAGTAAAAGATCAGCTCCTTGAGGGCAGGGATGGGCTCATCATTGTCTTGTCTCCCCAGCACCTAGGATAGCGCTTGGCACACAGTACACCCTTAATAAGTGTTTCTAGATTTTTCATTCAAAGGTTTTTAAACCCTAAATAGAGTACAACAATCTTAGAGAAAGAAGAACATTTAACTGGGGCTACTTTCTTGCATCTGTTTGCAAGGTGATGTCTGTTCCCAGCAATGGACTGGGAAGGAGGTTCTGGACCTAAATTCTTGCTTTTAATCTCCTTGCCTGGACCATATCCCCATTCAGTTTCTCCCCACCACCCCCACTTGATTCTGACCCTCCCCCAGCTTTAGCCCTCCTCCCTGGCTCCGACCTCTGCTCCAGAGATACGATAATTGGTAAGTGTAGACAGGCATAAGAAGCAAGGAGCCCAGAGAGATGACTGTTCTTTGTGTCTCTGGTCAGTTCCTCATGTAGGTCTGCACCCTTTTTTTAAAAAAAATTAATTAATTGGCCAAACACCTCTTGAACACCTATTTCCCCTGCAAGGAAGAGAAGGGCAAAACATGGTCTCTGCCTTTGAGGACCTGGGTTGAGACATGGGGAGAGATGGCAGTGTGGCTCAGTGCAGAGTGCTGGATGTGCAAATAGAGAGCAGGGTTCAAATACCAAGTGTTCTATTCACTTTCTGTAAGACCTTTGGTAAGTCACTTCCCTTGCTGGCCCCCATTTGCTTATCTATAAAACAAGAGAGGGCCCCTCGATGTTCTGGAAGGCCCCTTCCAGCTCTACCTATGATCCTCTAACTCCCGTACAGAATCTGAAGAAACAGGTGTTGAAATAAAGCTGTCTGAACCAAGGGCTAGGATATCAGTGAGATTCAGGTGCTGCAGGAATTCAGAGAAGAAGGAACAGTAGTTGTTGTTCAGTCTTTTCTGACTCTTGGTGACCCCATTTGGAGTTTTCTTGGTGGAGATGCTGGAGTGGCTTGCCATTGCCTTCCCTAGGTCATTTTACAGATGAGAAAACTGAGGCAAATGGGTGAGGCCAGATTTGAACTCAGGAAGATGCAGCTTCCTGACTCTAGGCCACCGAGCTGCCCCTATATTATAGGATCCTTCCATTAACAGAGGATATAAAGAACTCACCAAGGCCAGAGGGGGACTTGACCAAAATCACACTGTAAGTAGCAGAGCCTGAACTCACATACGAGGCTCCTGACCTAAACTCCAGCAGTCTCTCTAGTGTACTATCTAATAAACTTATTCATGCTGAAAAGTTGCCAGAAAGGTACAGAGGAAAGGTTTCTGTTTATAGCCTGAGTTTATGGACATTGGGCTGTAGAAATCTTATTTTAGCCTCTTTCCTTCTCCTCCTCCTCCTCCTCCTCCTCCTCCTCCTCCTCTTCCTCCTCCTCCTCCTCCTCCTTCTTCCCCTCTTCCTTCTTCCTAATAGAAGGATACTATAATATAGACTTCCCCTTCTCTGGCCTTCCCTTTCTTCATCTATAAAATGAATCAGTGGAGAAAAAGCAGTGGCCCTAGAGTCAGACAAACTGAGTTCAAAACATGCCTCTGACATTTAGGATGTATGTGAACTGAGCAAATCATTTAATCTCTGTGAGTCTGTAAGATGGGCAGAATTGACCAGTTAGTGACTGAGATGCCTTCCAACTCTGAATCTGCAATCACAAAATCTAATGTAGGGTTACAGGCTGAAGGTGCCACACTTTCTGCCTCCCTACCCTTCATATTATCCTCCAGTCAAAGGTATTCCCATCTAAAACAATGCTGAACCCCAAGGAGTGTGTTGTTATTGGCAAGGATTCTGGCATAGTGTGGGAGATGTTTTGGGATACGGGCAACTTTCCGCTGATAGCATACCTTTTCTCTAGGAGCCTTGGGGAGGCCTGGATTTGTGGGAGCCCTATTGTTTCTGGGCAGCTAGATGGCTCAGTGGATAGAGAGCTGGGCCTGGAGTCAGGAAGACTTGAGTTCAAATGTGGCCTCAGACACTTACTAGCTGTGTGACCCTGGACAAGTCACTTAACCTCCATTTGCCTTAATTCACTGGAGAAGGAAATGGCAAACTACCTCAGTATCTTTGCCAAGAAAGTTGGATACAACTAAAGGCTGAACAGCAATAACAACACTGTCTCTGGAGTTGGTGGCTTCTCATTCTGGCTGGGGAGGGAGAGGAAGGGAAGGCAGCAGAGGGGAGGTAGAAGGGAGGGAGGACTGGCTGCCGGCTGTCTCCTCCTGATCTCATATTTTATTAAACAGCTGTTTCAAGGTCGATCTGTCACGAGGGACAATTTCCCAGCCTCTGTAGAAACAGTTGTATGGTGTCGGGTGGTGTGGATGGAGGGGGAGGGGTTGGGAGAGAGAGAGAGAGAAGGTGAAATAAAGAGGAGACCCTCATTAGGGGGTGTGTGTGTGTGTGTGTGTGTGCGTGTACAGGGAAATGCACAGAGAGACACAGAAGGAGAACTGAATTGAGTACCTCCTCTGTACATAATACTATGCTAGGTTCAGGGAAGGGAATATAATACACAGAGAGAAGAAAGAAAAGAGAAAGACAGAAAAAGATGGAAATAAATGGATAGGGGAGGAAATAGTAATGGAGAGAGAAGCTGAAAAAGCAAGATGGTAGAGACAGGAATGGGGATGGTGAAGATGCCATGTTTGCCCCAGTGGTAGGTCAGGCAGGTAGACACGAGGCAAAGTCATCACAAGCTTTGGAGTAGGAGGTCCTAATTTGTATCCTGCCAATGATACTTACTATCTGTCTGACCTTGAAAAGCACTTAACTTTCCTGGGCCTCAGTTTCCTGCTCACAAAATATTAGATGAAATGGCCTCTGATGCTGGCTCTAGACCAGAGGTTCTTAATTTTTTTGTATCATGGACCCCTTTGGTAGTCTGGTGAAACCTATGAACTTCTCAGAATAATGTTGTTTGTTTGTTTTTTAATTCATAATTGAAAGAAATACTAAATTGTAATTAGAGATTAGTGAAAATAAAGATGTAATTTTTTCCCATTCAAATGCATAGACCCTTTGAAATCTCCACAGGCTCAGCTTAAGAACCCGTAATCTAGAACCAGGATCTAGGCAGTTGGAAATGAAGGGCTGGAGCTCAGAGGGAGCATTATTATTCCTGATCTCAATCGGGGGAAAAGAATGCTGAATTTGAAGTAGGGAGACCTGGGTTCCAATCCTGACTTACTTCCTCCCTGTATGACTTGAGGTAAGTTAAATGACCATAATGATCTAGGCCTTGGTGAGGGTTAGATTAGAAGGAGAGGTTAGATTAGAAGATTTCTAAAGCCGCCTCTACCTCCAAATCCTATGAATTATTCTCTCTCTCTCTCTCTCTCTCTCTCTCTCTCTCTCTCTCTCTCTCTCTGCCTCTGTCTCTCTCTGTCTCTCTTTCTGCCTGTCTAGCTCTCTTGGTCTCTCTGTATCCTGTTTCTATCTCTCTTTTCTCTGTCTTTGTTTCATTCTCTGTCTCCTCCTTCTCCCTCTTTCTCTGTCTCCCTCTCTCTGTTTCTCTGCCTTTCTTTTCTCTGTCTCTCTGGCTTTATCTCTGTTGATCTGTTTAAGTCTCTGTCTCTTAGTTTCTGTCTCTTTTCTTTGTCTTTGTCTCTCTGTTTCAGTCTGTCTCCTTCTCCCTCAGTCTCTGTCTCTCTGTGTCTCTTTCTCTGTTTCTCCGTGTCTCAGTCTGTTTCTGTCTCTGTCTCTCTGTCTCTGTCTTCCCCCATCCCTTCTCTCTCTTTTTGGTCTCCCAAACCCTAACCCCTAGCTAGGGCTCAGTTCTAGCTTTACCTCTTCCAAGGAGCCTGCCTTGAGCACTTCAGCACACAATGATCTCTACTTCCTTTGATTTCCTAAAGCCTTACAGTCTCAGTCACTTAGTGAGGGAGAGGCAATCACAAATTGGATTTTACTTGGCCATAGGCAGTATTGACCCTTAACACATGTGTTATTCTCTATCCTGATGACTGAATGCCCTGTATTGTTGCTCTGGGAGAATCATCCTTGCCCACTGTTCTCATATCCCCACAGATTTACCTTAGGCCTCTATATGGAGGGCTGGTGGTCCACAGTGGGCTTTCATTTGATCTCAGTGGCTTCTATATGAGGAACTGTCCTAGGGCTAGGGTTACTAGGAATAGTTAAGGCAGGCTTTGCTGATTTCCAACCTGTCTCTGACTGCCATCTTTGCCTCAAACATCTTCACTTACTCCACATAGGGAATCATCCTTGCTGATCAAGGAGTGATAAGTGTCCCCAATCCATCCTGGATATACATCAACCTAATAGCTACTTGAGCCTGTATGAGATCACTCATTGACTTTGTATTAATAAATCCTTTGATTGCCAGTCTCTGGACTAGCTTTTCCATCCATAACCCAAAGTTAGAGGCCTTCTTTCCCTCTGGTTGAAAGATGTGGAAAATTTGACTAAGATTTCTCATGCACTACATGCCACCAGTCTTCCCAAGAACTTTAGCACCATGACCTTGGGACATGGCAATTTCATGGAGCTTATGAAATTGCAACATGGGTCCCCTGAGGTTTTCCTTTGGCACCTCCATTTGTCTGCATTGATTCGCTGCCATGGGCATAATACTTCAATGTCCCAAACTCACCAGGATTCAAAGGATCCCTCATTTGTTGGGCAGCAGTTCTCCCTTGGAAATGACCATATTTTTACATATTAGAATCCTAGAAATATAGACCTAGAGCTGGCAGGGACCTCAGAGAACAATACTTTCATTTTATAAATGAGGAAACTGAGGCTCAGAGGTCATGAGCCTCAATCAAGATCATACAGTTTGCAAAAGTGTCTTGAATTTCTAATGGCAGGCTTGCAGCCTTTTCTCCATCCCTATTAGTCACTACCAGAATATGAGCTGCAGGTGTCTGCCCTACTACCATGATCCTCAGTTTATTGCTGGCCCATACTTCTTTCCCTAGGACTGCTTTGAACCTTCTCACTATGTCCTAATCCACCACAGGGGGGTTACTAGCTAGTTTCCAGATATCACCAACAGCACTTATCTCTTTAGGGATGCTGGCATGTACCACTGTTTCAGATCACTTACATAATATAGACAGTGTTTTGTCTTCATCCTTCTATGCCTCAAGCACTGCCAAATATTTCATCCAAATAACTTCAGTGTTACCTAAGAATTTTCCATTCCTTAATCCAAATCATTATTTGGTACTCCCGAGTCTTCAGTAAAGGTCCACTCCTACTACTGCACATACCAATTTTCCAATGACTGAATATCCATAGTGCTAGTTATCCCAACACATCCATAACAGCAATAAACAACAATGCTATGACAGCACCTTGACCTTGAAATAGAAAATAACTGTTTCAAAGCAACTGGTTGCATCTGTTAAAAAACTATTTAAAAACTTATTGCCCAATCAGACCAGGATAAAATGGAAGATTAAAAATTTCCAATTGATCCTTGCAATGCAAGAGCATCCAGAGAAGTAGAGAGCTTAGAGGAGCCCATAATGTGGGGGTACTCTGGAAGGTACCCCACATTCAGGCACATTGTAAAGCAGCATCTGGTCAGAACCATAGATCACAAACCCCCACTGATGCAGGCTTTTAAAAAACTAGCCAGCCAGAGCACACATTAGTTTAAAACAGAACATATTTAACTAAACAATATAGCAAAATAAATACCACAAAAGATTTCCCCACACATAAACAGGGTATACTCTTCTGTAGGTTAACACATCAGCAGTGGGAGAAGGGATATAGGTTTCTGGGGAACATATGTGGCCAGGGAAGACATGTGGCTGAAAGTTTCATGTAGCCAGAGAATTCACATTTCCAAAGAAGCATTCCCACTCAAGCTCATCTCTGCCTCTGCTGCTACTGCTTGCTCTATAAAAGAGCTAGTGGAATCCTCTGTGATGTCTTTTTTCCACTGAGTTGCTCTCTATTGGCAGCTCTGCTGAATTACTCTCATTCTCTGTTATCATCTTCTAGTCTTCATTTGCTATATGGCTTCTTCCCCCCATTAGATGATGGGGTTTATTAACTCTTTTAGGTCATGGTTCCTGGTACTATTTAGCTATTTTGTGATTTCAGACACCCACCAACTCCATCTGGTTAGCGAACCAGAGAAGCCTGTTGACATTTGTCTATATTATGAACTAAACTCATCTGTTCAGTATAAACTCTTCCTGTTAATTCCTATCTTATTATTGGTTGCTAGCCTGGGTCCCTGAAAATTATCTGGGGAATTCCACTTGGTGAAACTGTGAAGGAGCTGGAGTGAGCAGTGGTGAGGAATTTACTTTCAAACATTATGTTCCCTGGTCAATGAAAATTATCTCAGGAGCAAGATTAGAAAGGAGGTGGATGGAACTAGGGAAAGTCACAGCCTTTGTCCTGCTTTACCCTACTTCCTTCGGCAACCCAAACCCCACTGTTCTCTGTATAACAAATATTCATTAAACATCTATTATGTACAGAGACATTGGGGGAGAAGCACATTTTTTTTCCTGTTTTTCTTTTTTTTTTCTTTTTTTCTTTTTATTAATTTATTTTGATTTATCAACAATCACTTCCATATGCTTTTGAGTTTAAATTTTTTCTCCCCCTTCCTCCCCACCATCCTCCCCAAGACGGCATACAATCTGATATAGACTATATATATATATATACACACACACACACACACACACACACACACACACACACACACACATATATATATATTCCCCCCCCAACTTCTAGGCTGAACCAATTCAGGGTCTTGGAGAGCTGGGAACAAAAATTCCTGGTGAAATGTTGTGATACAGTCATATTTATAAGTACCCAAAGTGTTAATGGACAAAAACAGACATACAAAGTACATGTCAAAAGTGAAAATCTTGTTAAGTGGAATATTTCAGTGAAAAAGAGTTTTGCATTTCATTAGATTTAAAGACCACACAGAGTGAGATGTGTTTACATAAGCTTAAATCTCTAGTTTGCTTGGTGTCAAACTGCCAATCCAATGTGACCTGTATAAAGACCTTGTTATAATTTGTCTCTGGCACCAGACAAACTGTATAAAAGAAATTAGCATGCTTGCTTCAAACTTGTGCTTTTGAAAATTGCTTTGCTACCGTTTTAAAAATGACACAGGATGTTAGGACATTCGAATGCATGACTGTGCTCAATATTAAACCATATATGGGAAGTATTGTCGAGATTTAAGACCAACCACGATCCCCTTAACACCTGTAGAGGAATGTGGGCAGTTCTGGATTCCACATGGTTATTTTTCTATAATCTATATAGCTTGGAACTTGTTCAGGGAATAAAAACATTCTGAGCCCCAATACTCTTTCTAGGAAAGAAAAAACCAAATGCTTATACATACTTAAATGAGGCCTTTTGCATGAAAATTTTATTATTGGTAATAGTGACAAAAAGCTCTTAGCTATTTTAAGGGCACTCAAAGGATATTTATGAGCATAATTTCCCATTTCAATTTCAGTAGACCATGCACTGGATGTGGTCTTTTAATGAACAAAACATATATATATATATATATATATATATACATATACATATACATACATTCTTATTAAACATATTTTCAGATTAGTGGTGTTGTAAATTAGAACCAAGAGGAGGAGCCATCAGAAAGAGGAAACAAAACCCAACAGAAGAGGAAAAAAATTGCAAATAGCATGCTTCAATATGCATTCAAACTCCACAGTTCTTTCTTTGGATGTAGATAGCATTTTCCATCACAAGGCCTGTGGAAAGGTCTTAGATCCTTGTGTTGCTAAGAAGGGTTAAGTTTATCAATATTAGTCATCGAACAATGTGGCTGTTATTGTGTACAAAGTCCTCTTGGTTCTGCTCACTTCACTCAGCATCAGACCATACAAGTCTTTCTAGGTTTTTCTGAAGTCAGCCTGTTCATCATTTCTTATAGCACAATAGTATTCCATTACATTCATATACCACAACTTGCTCAGCCATTTCCCAATTGATGGGCATCCTCTCAACTTCCAATTCTTTGCCACACAAAAAGGCTGCTATGAATATTTTTGTACATGTGGGTCCTTTTTCCATTTGTATGATCTCTTTGGGATATAGCCCTAGAAGTGCTATTGCTGGGTCAAAGGGTATGCACATTTTTATAGTCCTTTGGGCATAGTTCCACATTGCTCTCCAAAATGGTTGGATCATTTCACAACTCCACCAACAATGCATTAGTGTTCCAATTTTCCCACATCTTCTCCATCATTTTCCTGATTTGTCATGTTGGCTAATCTGATAGATGTGATATGGTACCTCAGAGTTGTTTTGATTTGCATTTCTCTAATTAATAGTGATTTAGAGCATTTTTCATATGACTATAGATGGCTTTAATTTCTTCATCTGAGAACTGCTGTTCATATCCTTTGACCATTTATCAATTGGGAATGACTTGATTCTATAAATTTGTCAATTCTCTATATATTTTAGAAATGAGGCCCTTATCAGAGAGACTGGTTGTAAAAATTCCCAATTTCCTACTTTCCTTCTAATCTTGGTTGCATTGGCTTTGTTTGTGCAAAAACTTTTCAATTTAATGTAATCAAAGTTATCCATTTTGCTTTTCATAATGTTTTCTATCTCCTGTTTAGTCATGAATTCTTCTGTTTGCCATAGATTTGATAGGTAAACTATTCCTTGTTCTCCCAGTTTGCTTATAGTATCAGCCTTTATATCTAAATCATGGACCCATTTTGACTTTATTTTGGTATATGGTGTGAGATTTTGGTCTATGCCTAGTGTCTGCCATACTCTTTTCCAGTTTTCCCAGCAGTTTTTTTCAAAGAGTGGTTCTTATCCAGAAGCTGGGGTCTTTGGGTTTATCAAATAATAATTACTATAGTCATTGACTACTGTGTCTTGCATATTTAACCTATTCCACTGATCCACCTCCCTATTTCTTAGCCAGTACCAAGAAGTTTTGATGATTGCTGCTTTATAACACAATTTAAGATCTGGGAATTGCTAGGCCACCTTCCCCTGTGTTTCTTTTCATTAGTTCCCTTGATATTCTGGACCTTTTGTTCTTCCCAATGAATCTTGTTACTATTTTTTCTAACTCTATAAAATAATTTTTTGGTAGTTTGATTGGTATGCCACTGAATAAGAGAAGCACATTTTAAATAAGACAAGCACATGTTTCCATAATTTATAATCTATTGCAGGTTAGGACACAAATACATTTAGCCATACTATACAACTCTGCATGACAAGCGTGGGTATAAGCCAAAATGTTGTGTGAAGGTCAAGGGGGATAATCATTACTGACTGAGGAGGGGGAAGGAATCAGGAAAGGTTTCATAAAGGATGTGCCATGAGTTGGACTTCAAAGGTTGAGTACAAATCCAACAGGCAAAAGGGTGAACTGGAGACATTCCAGGGAAGGGAGTGAGCAAAAGCACAGAGGAGGGAAAATATGAGGTAAGTTTGAGGGACAAAGAATAGTCCCATTTAGTTGGAACATGTGAATAGGAGAAATACTGCAAAGGGAGGATGATACTAGATTGTGGAGAGGCTTCCCTCAATCAATCAACAAACATTTATTAAGCACCCAATGTATGCCAGAGACTTTGCTAGGCACTGGGGCTACAAATAAAAAGAGTGAAACAATCCTTATTGGCAAGGAGTGCATGTTCAAATGGGGAAGCAATGGATATATAATATTAATATATATATATATATATCATAAATATAAAGTTAACAAACAGGACTCTATGCAAAGAATGTCATAAAGAGAATTTGTAGTAGAAGAATGACATGTTTCAGCAAGATTAAACTGGCAGTCATATGAAGGATGATCTAGAAAAGAGGAGGGATGGAGGAAATGTGTCAGGAGACTATTGGCATAGTTCAGGCGCCTGGTAATGAGAGCTTGTGCTAAGGTGATGGCAGTAGGAATAGAAAGAAACAAAGTGATGTGAGAGACATCGTGGCAAGAGAATTGACAGGGGATAGCAACTGATGGGATATAAGAAGTGATGGATGGAGAAAGGAGAGTCAAAGATCGCACCAACGTCTGAAATATGGGAGATTGGGTAAATGTCAGCATTATCGGCAGAAATCATGAAATCAGATGGATAAAGTTTAGGGGAAAAGATAATAAGCTCAGTTTGGGACGTTGAGTTTTAAGTGCTGGTGGGACAGCTGAGTGGAGAAGTCATATGGGAGCAGAAGTCAGAGGTGGAGATTGGAACCTCAGAAGAGGTAGAACTGACAATAGTAGCTGAAGGAACCTGAGCTGTTTGGTCTGGAGAGGAGCCTTGAAAGGGCAGTGGGGCACCAGGTGTTTGAAGGGCCATCATGTGGGAGGAGGATTCGATTGGTTCTCTTTGTACAGGACTAGGAACAATGGGTAGGAGCTAAAGAGAAGCACTTTTGGTTTTGGCATAAGGAAACACTCCCTAATAATTAGAGCCCAGAGCAGAGTGTGCTGTTTCAGCGGTTCTCTCACGGGACATCTCTAGCAGGTGCTGGAGGGCCACCTGTGTGGCCTCTTGAGAGAAGGGTCCTGTTAAGGTACAGGTTGACGGACACCATCTTAAGAATCGCTTCCAGCTCCATAACATTTTTTTAAAGTGAAATTGTATTTAATAGCTTTTGGTTTTATTTCAGCTGAAAATCCCAATGTATATCTCTTTCCCCTCCTCCACTCAAAGAGCCATCCCTTAAAACAAATAAGAAGAAAAGTTTAGCAAATCTAATCCATTGAAAAAGTTTGACATTATATGCAATAGTCCATATCCTGAGTCCCCTACTTCTTCAAAGGAGGGGGGAAGGTACTCTCACGTATCTCTTACTGGCACTCAGTATAATTTCACAGCAATTGTTTTGATTGTTGTATTGGCTTATTTACATGCCTGTAAATCATTTGTGTATATTGTTTTCCTGGTTCTTACTTTGCTTTGCATCAGTTCATATGTCTTCTCCTGCTTCTCTGTTTTCATCACATTCACATCTTACTTCGTAGCAATATTCCATTACTTTCACATACAACTCATCTAAACATTCCCCAGGGGATAAGCATCTACTTTGTTTCCAGTTCTTTGCTACTACAAAAGTGCTGCTATAAATAGTCTGTTGTATATGGGGACACTAAAAAAAAAATTGACTTCCTTGTGAGTTCATACCTAGTGGTAGGATCTCTGGACAAAAGGGTAGTAGCTATGGACATTTTCGTCACTTTTTAAGCCTATTTCCAAATATTTCTCCCCCTCCCCCCCTGTCCCCAATGGTTAAACTAGTGCACAGCTCCACCAACAGTGCAGCAGTGCACCTGTCTTTCCACAATCCCTCCAATATTGACTATTCCTGTCTTTCCGTCATCTTTGCCAATTTTCTGGGTGTGAGGTAAAGCCTCAGAATTGTTGTCATTATTGTTATTTCTGTTGTTATTAGTATTAGAAACAATGTTTCATATGGCTGTTGTTATGTTGCAATTCTCTTGCCAGCTGTGTGTTCATTTCCTTTGACCACTTATCTAGTAGAGAAAGACTTTGGTCTCGTGTAAATTTATTCGTTACCTATATATCTTGCACACCAGACCATCAGCAGAGCTATTTGATACAATTTTTCCAAAATGACTCGTTGTTTCACATTCTTGTTGCATTAATTTTGTTTGTGCTCAAACTTGTCAATTTTATGTAACTAAAATTATCCTGTTTATCTTTTGTTGCTTCCTTTAGCTCTTTTTTGGTTAAGAAGTCATCCCCCTAGCCATAGCTGTGAAAGGTACCTGATTTGGTTCTTTTCTAGGGTTTTTTTTATGGTATAATCTCTAATATTCAGGTTATATACCCATTTTAAGTGTATTGGATTCTAAGGTTTGGTTTTTGTTGTTGTTCACTCATTTTCAGTCATGTCTGATTCTTGGTGACTCCATTTGGGTTTTTTGGGCAAAGATACTGGAGTGGTTTGCCATTTCCTTCTCCAGCTCATTTTATAGATGAGGAAGCTGAGGCAAACAAGATTAAGAGATTTGCCCAGGGTCACAAAGCTAGTGTCTGAGACTAGATTTGAACCCAGGCCTTCCTGACTCTAGGTCCTACATGTTATCCAACATGCCACCTAGTTGCTTAAAGTTTGTTTACAAAGTACCTTTCTCACCCACTTCCTGGGTGGGAAGATAGGAGAGAGTTTCCCTCTTTGCATCCCCAGAACCAAGCACTGGGCACAAAGTAGGTACTTAATAAATGTATGTTAAATTCAACTATAAATACTCCTCTCTCCTCTTTGCAGAACTGGGACCATGGGTATGGGGTGTTGCATTTACTGTCAGCATGATTGATGGTTTGACTGAATTATCTTTTCTTTTTAAAATGCTTGTTACAAGGGATGGTTCTGGCTAGGGGAGGAGGGATATGTTTGGACTTGAAGGTTATGTAAAAATATTTGAAAAATCAATTCAGCTGCAAGTATTATTATCCCCATTTTACAAATGTGGAAACAGGCTCAACAAGGCTAAAGTCAAAGAGCTAGTGAATGTTGAGGTCAGGCCCCAAATCCAGTTTCGGTGCTCTTTCCATTTGTCCACTGGTCCCTCACCACCTTCAGCATTTCCAAAATTTCCACCCCCATCTTCATCCCTACCATCCCTTTCTGGTCTCCATCACTATCAGCACCTCCACCCATCACTCTTCTCGGTGTTGA
The DNA here is from genome assembly GCF_003287225.1 of Phascolarctos cinereus. Lineage (NCBI taxonomy): Eukaryota > Metazoa > Chordata > Mammalia > Diprotodontia > Phascolarctidae > Phascolarctos > Phascolarctos cinereus. The sequence continues at coordinate 19,597,201 of NW_027555958.1, read as the reverse complement.
CATCAATAAAACTACTACTCTGGCTACCATCACTGGTCCCTTCACTATCGTTAATATTGAAGAGAATCTTCCTGTGCTTTCTACTGCAGCTGGTGTTGTGTGAGGCATTGCACAAAGAGAATTGTACAGGTTCATTCCCCATCCTTGGGGAAATCCTCACAGTCTGAAATAGATACACTTAAGATTATAGGATTTTAGACCTGGAAGGGATTTTGGAGGTCATCTAGTCTCAAACCCTCATTTTACAGATATGGAAACTGAGGCTCAAGCAGATTAAGTGATTGCCTAAGGTTTTTCAGTTATAAGCATCAAGGATCACAGATCTAGAACTGTCAAGGGACCTTTGGATCACCTAATCCAACCTCCTCTCTTGACACAGACAGAAACTGGGGATAGAGACTTGCCCAAGGTCACAATGACAGCTAGTCAGAGGAAGCATGAAATCCTGATAGATGTATACAGGAGACAGATGGTTGAATTAAAAGATTATGCCCAGACACAAAGTAACCTAAGAAATCTCTACTATGTGCAAGTTGGGAGTAGGGAAGAAAAGAAGTCATGGGAGGATGGTGTCCAGGATGAATGGGATGGAGGCAAGCCATAGATTAGTTCACGTCCTCTGATCAATCTGGGAAGGCTTCCTGTAAGCAGCAGGTAGGATTCTTAGGAGCTATTCAAACCATCACAAAATTGCTTTCTTGGGCTGAAGGAATTGGATAAGACAGGAGTTTCTGGGCTAGAAGCCATTGAGAGGTGGGAATGAGATGAAAGGACTGATGGGAAGAGCAGCTATGTTTGTGTTTGTGTTAAAGGGGGTGATGGAAGGACCTCATCTCAGGCTCAGCCCTTGGAATTCCAGTGCCTCTGAGCCAGCCTCTGAGCCCAAGATCTTAGCCCTCCCTCTCCAGGGGTAGGTTGCCTACTCTGCCTGTTTTTCCTTTGAGCTGTCACAGGCTCCAAGGAAATCCCAGGCTCGTATTTTCAGGGTTCAGGTGCCAGGACCCCACCCGAGCCGTTTCAGCCCCTTTCAAAGAAGAGACAGGCAGAAGCCTTTCAAACCTCCCCGCAACACACTGCACACTCTCCTACTTGCATACCCCTCTCCTCTCCTTTGTTGTCCCTCAACCCCAGGGGAGGGCATCAGATCTTAGAGCCCAGTGCTTCCCTGAGGATGAAATATTCATGCCGCCAGCCGGCAGCAGCCAGCATGCCCGGCCTTTGGCTCACTCGCTCGCCTGATCATGGTGGGCCTGGCAGCTGCAGCCCAGGCAGCCCCTCCCCCGCCACCCCTTTGTTCTCCCTGCCTTGCCTGGGCCAGCAAGGGGGGAGGGGCAGGGAGCCCAGGTGAGGGGTGGGGCTGGTAGGGCCAAACAGAGTGGAGGTGGGGGTGAGGAGGGGGAAGACAGCCAGGCAGGAAGTTTGGCTCCCTCTCTCCCCCTCCCATTTCCAGTTGAGAGAGGAGGAAAGCTGATAAAATTGCAACCCTTCATTCAGTCTCTCATCGGATCTGAGAGTATCCGCTTAGATCTTGGGTGGGGTGAGGGTGAACATGGAAGATAAAGTATAGAATTTGGTCTTGGTGGAGTGGCTTAACCTGGCAATGGGGACTATTAGGTCAGAGTGGGCAGAGGGATTGTGAATCAGGGGGAGTCTTTGATTTCTGACCTCCCCTCACTGACATATACCTGGGACTTGGTGTTTATCCTGAACCCCTAACCTCAGTATTGAGCCCCTATGTCCAATATTACGCCCCAGTCCTTGGCATTAATTTTCCTAAAATGCAGATCTGGCCCTGTCACTCTGTGCCAAAAAACTCCAATGGCTTCCTATTAATTCTAGGATCCCATGTAAACTTCTCCGTATATATCTTATTTGCATGCGTGTTGTCTACTCCCTCCCTGTTAGAATGTGAGCTCTTTGAGGGCAGGGATTGTTTTTGCCTTTCTTTGAATCTCCAGTACTTAGCACTGTGCCTGGCACATAGTAGCTGTTTAATAAATTCGTGATCATTCTTTGGATCTGATTGTCAATTAAAGCTTTTTGCAACATAGTCCTTTCTTATTTTTCCAGCCCTGCATTCCAAGGTCCAGCCCTGCTGACCTGCCTGCTTTTCCTCACATATGACACTTCATTTCCCTTTTCCAGGTCTTTGCACAGGCTGTTCCTCATGCCTGCAGTGTGCTCCCTCGAATGTTACTTAGTTTTATATTTGCCTCCCCGTGTATTACCTCTTGAAGCCGGGTCCTTCTTCCCTAAACTACTTTTGATCTATTTTGTGTTTCTTCTGTGCGTAAGCCATAGAAAGAGAGGCTTTGAAGGACAATGAGAATGCACTGGCTTTGGAGTCTAAGGACCTGGGTTCCAATTCTGCTGCTGGTATTTACCTGGGTGGTATAATCCTTTAACCTCTCTGGCCTTCAGTTCCTTATCTGTAAAATGTCCTCCAAGGTCCCTTGCAGCTCTATAGCTAAGGTCCTCTAGCATCAGTGCATGCTGCCTTCCTTGGTTGAATGTTAGCTCCTTGAGAGGAAGAACTGTTTCCATTTTGTCTTTGCACAGTGCTTGGCTCATTGTAGGTACTAGGAAATGCCCAGAGATTCATTGACGGCTCATCTGAGCCTCAACCCTGACAGCCCCTGTGCTTGACACTGAACCGTCATCACTGAAATTTAGTTGCCTTCCCTAGAACTCAGGAATGCCCCCCCCATCCCAACATGGAAGGCGTCAGGGGCTTTGAAAAGTCCTTTCCATTCTGACCCTGAGTGCTATGTTGAAAGCTCACGTTTCAGAGTCCTCCATCAACTCCCTTGCACCATCCTTGGTCCTGACCACAACAGTAGCCAAAGCCTTCACTGAGCTCTACTCCACTCTGCCTGATTCCCTGCTTTGGGGAGGTTTGCTTCATATCTGAGGTTCTTAGGACCATAAAACCTTGGACTTAGAGCTGGAAAGAGCTTTGGTGGTCATCTAACCCCATCTCATTTTACAGTTGGGGAAACTGAGGCCTGGAGAGGTGACTTGCCTTAAGCATCAGCAGTAGGATTTGAACCCAGCTCCTCTGACTCTGGAATTAGTCTTCACTATGATTCCTCCCTCATTCAGCCTCTCTGGATCTGTTTTCTCCTCAGTAAAATGAGAGCGGTTGGATTATACAGACCAAGATTTATTCAACTGGAACAAAGAAAATGTCACAGGAAAGCCCTTTTCTGTAATGAAGGGGCTTAGCTGCAGAAGAGGCAAACCAGAGCAGTGAAGCTAAGAGCAACACTCCTTTATTACTGGCACTATGCAAAGGAGAGCTCTTTACTTGTCACTGGGGGTGGAGGTGAGAAGGGGAAAAGGGAAGAGGTGACTGGGACACATCAAGATCACCACTACCTGAGAGGTAAGGATCCAAGTGCATTTTTGAGTGATCAGAAACATCCTCGATTTAGCCAGTGGGGGAGTTCTGACCTTGAGCCTGATGATCTCAAGGCCACCAGAGAAGGAGGAAGGGAACTGGTGTTCTTGCTGGACTCACATTATACCAGCTCTCACCTGTCCTCCACTTTGGTGCAGGGATACTGGGACTGATTCTGAAGAGGGGCAAGTGTTCTACAGGGAGGTATAGGGTCCTGCTAAAGTGGGCAGATTGCTTTCTCCATTCTGAAATCATGAGAAGGCATCAATCATTGAGATTGCAAGGATGAAAGTTTACTCTGTGTGTGTGTGTGTGTGTGTGTGTGTGTGTGTCTAGAAGGAGAATATCCAGAGAGGAAGTAGGTTGGGAGTATCAGACAGAAGAAGAGATGTGATCTAGGAGGAACAGGTCAGAGACAATGTGGTGCTGCTGGTGGGTAGTCATAAGACATGTTTTTAACCTAGCTCTGTTGTTGATTGACTGTGACTTGTTTTAAAAAGGGGGGGCAGGGAAATGCTGATATTTAATTCATTAAAATAAACCAAATAGTTACTAACCAAATTTGGATGATTGTATTGATATTCAAGATTTAGTTTTCAATAAAACATGTAATTTTTAAAAAATGGAATATTGATCAAAGCGTGACAATAATTTTAATTACAGATTTTTATTGACAGAAAGAGAGCCAGAGCCAGATAGAGATAGAGACATAGTAAAGGCTGGGCTGCCAAACAAATGTTTTTTTCAGACTACCACATTCTGACAAAGCAGTATGGAAAGGCTTCAAACATCATGCCAGTGATGAAGTGTGTGTCTACCAGCCAAGGGCCAACCTGTCTAAGTCGAAGGGGATCTGCGACCATATTGGCTACAAGCTGAATTTCCCAGCCATGGCAATTCTGGAGGTCTGTCTGCTGAGGCATAGAGGGCTGAGATCTGTGTTGGTGGAGGGTGTACCCACGCTGAGGACATTACAGATCTCTGAAGTCTTGAAGTGACACAGCCAAACAGAAACACCAAAAAAGTTATTTAATAAAGTTTATTCAATAAACTCCAGGGACTCCTGATTACCTTAAGGACAGAACATAAACTCCTTTGGCATCCAAACACAAGCTGGCCAACTTCCTATCTTTTCAGTCTTTACAAATTGCTCCCCTCAATGGCTAAACAAACTGTGGCATGTGATCATAATGGAATACTATTGTGCTATAAGAAATGATGAGCAGGATGCTCTCAGAAAAACCGGGAAAGACCTACATGAGTCAATGAAAAGTGAAATGTACTGTGTACAAAGTAACAGCATTATTGTGTGATAATCAGCTGTGAATGACTTGGCTATTCTCAGCAATGCAATGATCCAAGACAGCTCTGAAAGACTTATGACAAAAAATGCCATCCATCCCCAGAGAAAGAACTGATGGTGTCTGAATACAGATTGAAGCAGACATTTTTAAACTTTATTTTTCTTAAGGGTTTTTTTTTTGGGAGGGGGGTCTATGTTGTCTTTCACAACATGACTGTTATGAAAATGTTTTGCATGACTACACATGTATAACCTACATTGAATTGCTTATCTTCCCAACGAGGGGCGTTGGGGAAGGAGGAAGAGAGAGAATTTGGAACTCAAATTTTAAAAATGAATGTTAAAAATTGGTTTTGCATGTAACTGGGGAAAAATAAAATGTTAAATGAAAAAAAAGGATAAGAAAAAACCCCCACCAAATTACTCCCCTCCGCTGACTCTACAATCCATCTATACTGGCTTATTTATTCATCACACAGGGCCATGCCCCCTACCTAGAGCGCTTTCCCTTCTCACCACTGCCTCTGAGAATCCCTGTTTTCCTTGAAGACTCACTGCGTGAGCAGAGTGGGATTCCTTCCCAGGAAGTCCCTAGATGGATGAAATCACAGAGACTTTCCCTCTCTCCAAAGCGTGTGTGTGTGTGTGTGTGTGTGTGTGTGTGTGTGTGTGTGTAGAGAGACACACACACATACACCCATATATGTATAGATGTATGTGCCCTCCAAAAGGTCTTCGTTACAAAGCATGAGGGAGGCCTTGGAATAGAATATTGTTGTTCAGTCATTTCAGTTGTGTCCTACTCTTCAAGACCCCATTGGGGGTTTTCTTGGCAAAGATACTGGAGCGGTTTGCCATTTCCTTCTCCAGCTCATTTGACAGATGAAGAAACAGGGTTAAGTGACTTGCCCAGGGTCACACAGCTAGTCTGAGGCTGGATTTGAACCTGTTTTCCTGACTCCAGGGCCAGTGCTCTATTCACTGTGCCTCATAGCTGTATGTACATATACATTTACATATACATATGCACATATATACATCCAATACACATATACATGTATATGCACATGCATACATACATACACGTTTATATACACACTTATGTATACATATATGCCTATACACATAGATGTGAGAATATATGTGTGTGTGTATCACCTAATTGTCACCCTGAAATTGAGGGGGTTCTTGGCAAGGCCAGGCATGAGAAAGGAGGAAGATAACCCAGGAGGAGGGAAATAGCTGCATTGGGCTCCAGGGAGGGTGGGAAGTACAGGAGAAGGAGAGAAAGCCCATCAGAGAACCCCAAGCTTTGGCTCTTGGGGCTGGTGGGGGAGAAGGAACAGGAGCCTTCTCAGCCTGGGCTCCCCTGGGCCTGTGATTCAAGTGAGAGGGGAGCTTCAGGAGGAGACTCAATCCACAGGGACCAACCCATCCCCCATGGACTTAAGCAGGCACCATGTTGTTGAGAGGTGGCAATCCCATTGAATTTCTCTGGGCCTTCATCTATCAAATGGGGATAATAAGCCCTTCCCTGACTTCCTCAAAGAAGTTTTCAGGTTCATTTAAGATGACTATAATTTACTTTAATTAATACACAGGGTCAAAGGATCTGGGTTTGAATTCCTGCTCTGACTCTCACTTGTGTGACCCTGGGCAAATCATTTCACTTGTATGTGCCTCAGTTTCCTCCTTTGGTCATCTATAAAAGCTGCATTGAGTTCTAATCTTATCTTTGACAGGGATGACCTAGGTGACCTTAGGCAAATCATTTAACCTTTGGGGACCTTACTTTTCTCATCTGTCAAATGATTTCTTTGCAGAGGTGAGGGGCTATGGATGTGAAACACGTATTTACTGTAAGATGGTTGATGTGTTGGTTAGTTTTCTAACTGTTATTCATCTTCTTTCTTTTGCATCATTTGTTACAAGAGATGGCTCTTTGGACAAGAGAGGAATGGGAGAAATAGGTTTGGAAAGGAAGGTAATACAAAAACATAGGGGTGTGTGTGTGTGTGTGTGTGTGTGTGTGTGTGTGTGTGTGTGTTTAAATGAGGAGGCTAGATAAGACTTGGGAGGCGTTATGGCATTGGACATGGAGTCAGAATGACCTGAGTTTGAATTTCATCTCAGGAACTTATTAGCTATAAAAACATGGATGAGTTACTTAACAGCTCTTAGCTATGATGATCTTGGGTAAACTACTTAATTGCTTTGAGCCTCAGTTTCTTCATCTGCAAAATGAGGAGGCTGGATCAGAAGGTCTCCAAGGGCTGGGCCAGCTCCAAACCTGTGATCTATGATCCTCTGAAAACTTCCTGGCTGTGTAATTATGGGCAAAGCATTTCACATCTCTGGGCTGCATTGTCTTCATTTGTAAATGAGGGTGTTAGATTTGATGACTTTCAAAAGTCATCTGTACAGTTATGATCCCAAGAAGTTGTTATCCACATGAAAGGGATTGATTAATATCACTTTAGTTGGAATTTCTCTAACATAGGACTCTCACCTCCTTCTCCCTTTCCTTCTCCTTTTCCTTCCTCTTCTTTCCCTCCTTCTCCACCCTCATCTTCCTCCTCCTTCTTCCCTCCCCTTCTTTTTTCTCTCCTACCTCCTCCTTCTCCTCTTCCTCTTTTCTCTCCTCCTCCTTCTTCTTCTCCTCATACCTTTCCTCCTCTTCCTCCTCCTCCTCTCCCTTCCCTTTTCCTTTTTCTCTCCCTCTTTTCCTCCTTCCCTTCCTTCTCCTCCTCTCTGTCCCCCCCCTTTCTCTTTCGCTTCCTTCTCCTTCTCTTTTTCCTCCTCCCCTTTCTCTCCTCTTTCCGTTGGGGTCTGCATCAAGAGTTTTTGCTCTGAGTCTGGGGAACATGCTGCTTTGCTGTTGTTTAGTTTGCTGGAAGATTTCATTGTCTCCAGCTCTGATAAAGCAGGAGGAGCTCTGTGGCCAGCTGGCTGCTGGTTCTCTGTCTCCTGCCTCCTTTCCTGATTTTTAGGTTATTAATATGTTACCTCCTGCCCCCAGCCTCAACCCCCTGAGTGCAGGGAGCTCCCAGCCAAAGTGTGGGACTTTGAGAATGCAGGACGTCTTTCTGATTCCTGGAGAAGAAAACAAACCCTGAGCCTGAGCTGCCCGGCCAGGAAATGTAAGCCAGGTTGAACACTCTCTTTGTCATCAATCCTTCCAAAGTGAAGTCCTGGCTTGAGGAGGCCAGGCCATACGAATTAGTCAAACATTATCATAATAGCTAGCACTTCATAGTTGAGAAGAGGCTCATTTGAGCCTTTCAGCAACCCTGTGAAGTTGTTTATCCTTCATTTTTTGAGGAGGACCAATGACATCACAAGGTGATGTCTTAACTCATTCTTGAATTGAATTGAAGTAAGGCAGAGTTGCACAAAGCCGTCAGCTTCACTGTCTTCCAGAATCATTGAAGTCCAGTGGCAGGACGAAAGTCAGGATGACTGGCAATGGCCCAGGATGCAGTGGATGACTGTGGCACCTTCAGTGCCTGACCAAGCTCTAAGCACTCCACAGTGCCTGCTTCAGCCACCTTCATGGCCATTGAAATAAATTGTTCTCCTTTGCCCATTCCACCAGGGGAAGTCTTCACATGGTTGGTAGACATTCCCTTAACTCACTGATGGGTTTCATGCCCATTGGTTACTCTCAACCTGGTTTACCCCATCTGCACAGACAGTTTTACTGGGGTGTGGCCACTGCACATGCTACAGCTTCTTGGAGTCACAGGTGAGAATGAAAGGTAGACATCAAAGGTGGATGATCAGCCCTGAGAAGGGCTCAACAGGCCTCACATCAGAGGTACAGATCCTCCTTGAATACCCCATACACCTTGTGAAGGAGGTGCTAATTAAAGCACTCATTTTATAAAAGAGGAAACTGAGGCTCAGAAAGGTACACTGACTTTCCCAGGGCCACACAGCCGATAAACATCTGAAACAGGATTTGAATGCAGATCTTTCTGACTTGAAATCCAACACTAGCCACTAAAGCATCTACCTGACTCCCAAGCACCTTAAATTTTATGTATTTAATAAATGCTTGTTATTTGTACTTCTTTGAATTTTTCATGAATGGTGTTCTGATTCCTTTCATGTATGATTTGGAGTGGATGGCTGCTAAGGTCTTCCAACTCTCAAATTCTATGATTCTGAAATTCTGTGACTTGCCTGGGGTCACACAATTAGTAAGTGTATGAGGCAGACCTGAACTCTGATCTTCCTTACTTCAGGTCTGGTGCTCTACCTGCTACAGCATCTAGCTTCATTAAGCAATAAATGCAGTCACCAAGCTTTTATTAAGAACTTACCCTGTGGGGCAGCTAGGTGGTGCAGTGCATAGAGCACTGGCCCTGGATTCAGAAGGACCTGAGTTCAAATCCAGCCTCTGTGCGACCCTGGGTAAGTTACTTAACCCCATTGCCTAAATAAATAAATAAAATTAAAAAAAAGAACTTACCTTGTGCTAGGTACTGGTAATACAAAGAAGATAGTTAACAGCCCCTGCCTGCCCTCAAGGAGCTTACATTCTATTGGAGGAGAAAACATATACATTTTTCAGTATATTCAGAATAGACGCAATATAAATGCAAGGTAATTTGGCAAGTGTGGGTTCTAGTAGCTGTGGAGATCAGTCAAGGCTTCATGTAGAAGGTGGTGTTCACACTGAGTTTTGAAGAAAACCAGAGTCCTATAACAATAGCTAGAATTTATATAGTGAATTAATGTTAATTAATTAACACTATACAAATCTATCCTCCCAATTGTGATATAGGGGCCATTATCATTGCTATTTGACAGATGAAGAAACTGAGACTGAGGGAAGTTACATGAATTGCCCAGAGTCACACAACTAGGAAGTATATGAGGCTTGATTTGAACTCAGATCTTCCTGACTCCAAGGTCAATACACTATCCATTGTGTCACCTGACCCAGTTCTGTTACCAGCATCTATGTGATGTTCTCTTTACTTCCTCTGCAAAAGTAGCCAGGGGTCCCATTATTCTTAAGCATATCTCCATTAAGGAAATCATAGCAGTTCTGCTCTGTGTTGACATGAGAACATCAGAATTGCCTCTCCCCACTAACCTCTGCAGTTCCTCCAGCAAACGATTCTTTCTAAAAGGCTGGGTGACACACTGTATAGAGGCAGTAGCCATTTGTGTGACCTTGGACAAGTTGCTTAAGGTCCTTGGACCCTCAGTTTCCTCATTTGTAAAATAGGGGGGGGAGTTGGACTAGATGGTCTCTGGGGCCTCTTCTATATTAAGAAGCTCATGATCCTTTTTGTCCTCATCCTCCCAGGTTAGACGTAGCTCAAATAGATCTGATTTCCCCTCAAGAAGCATCAAGTGATAATGTCATCCAGGAATTTCTCTAGTCCTGCAGGATCCTGTTTTCAGCCTCTTGGGGGGAATGAATTCCAGGAGTACACTCTCTACCACATAGAAGGAAGATGGCTTTTCTTTGTCCTAAAATAACCTCTTTCAAGCCTTATGTAGGTCCCCCTAGTGTCCCTGTTTGGGATTGGAGGAACTAATCGTGACTGTAGGGTAGGAATCAGATAGCATCCTCTTCTTTAGACCTCTCTGGCATCAGCCCATAGTTTTTCATGTGGTTGACAATAAATGTTTGTTGAATGAATGAATAAGTGAGTGAATATTTACCCAGAATAAGTATTTCATGGGTTCATAGATGTGTGCTCCCATATACCAATTCTTACCTTATGTAGGACCCTGACATAAAGGAGGAAGGAAAAGACCTAGTTTCTTTGCCCAGGAACCCCTGGACTTATAGTCTTAGGGAGTCATAAGTATAATGGATTGGGGGAGGGAGGGAGAGAGTGAAGGAGGAAGGGTACAACTCCTGCCCTCAAGGAGCCCCTGGTCTGATGAGGGAAACAGCCCCTGTCCTCTGAAAGCCTCGGTCTGATGAAAGGGACAAGAATCCGAATTGGTCAGATTAACTGGAATTAAGATAGCCTTCCTGGAGGTGTTACCTTTTGAGTTGAGACTGGGTTTGGAGGAGAAGAGTGGGCAGGGCATTTCCAGCTTGCTCAGGTGAATTGTCCTGAAGACTAGGAGGCCAGAAGGAGTAAGTTCATAGATTCTGAGTTGGAAGGGACCATTTAGTTCAACTCTCTTATATTACAGATCAGCAAACTGAGACCCAGGGAAACTAAATTATTTCCCCAAGACTGCACAGATGGTAAGCATCAGAGGCCAAATTTCAACCCAGATCTTCTGGCTCCAGAATTGACATTTCCCCCCACTGTTATGTGTATATGTTTTGTTAGTGGTAGTAGGTAGATGAGTGGATATTTCTCTATCAGAGCTAGGGAATATGAGGACTGAAGACTCATTTGTGGGAAGAAGCCTTGCAGTCCAGGCTGGGGGGTTTGAGAAATAGATGTTTATCTCATGGATAAGTTAGCTAAGTCTCAGAGTCAATCAAGCAACTCTTCATGGACTATCTACTCTGGTCCTTAGGCCTCTGCTCAGCTTTTCTATGTATGTATGTGGGGTGGTGGCAGTGGGAGCAGTGGTATATGGTCCCAAATTAACCGGGAGTTTTGAACTTAGCTGTGGAGACCAGGCATCCACAAACAAAAAGATAAGTAATAGTGGCAGACTGTCCAGGCTACATGTCTGTTCAGTGGAAGCAAAGTAAGTCCAACTCACTCTTGGCCTGGGGGAAGAGGCAGGATTTAAGTCTTTTGGAGGAGAGAGAGATCTCTGTGGGCAGGATTAGCCAGGAAAAACTTCCTGAAGGAGCTGGACCTTGAGCTGGGCCTTAGAGTTAGCCTAAATCAATCTCTAACCATTATAAACCAAGTGATTTCATGACTCTGCTTATTTTCTTGAAGGGAGGGAGGAAGGAAGAAAAAAGGCAGAGAAAGAGTGAGGGAAAAAATGAATGAAGGGAACAAAAAGAGAGAGAGGGACAAAAAGAAGAAAGGAAGGAAGGAAGGAAGGAAGGAAGGGAAGGAAGGAAGGAAGGAAGGAAGGAAGGAAGGAAGGAAGGAAGGAGAGAGGGAAGGAAGGAAGGAGAGAGGGAAGGAATGCCATCAAATTTTGGGGCGTCAACATTTAGCCAGTCCTTTACCCTCCCTAAGCTGTTGTTCTGGATGGCATTTCTGTGCTGTTCTTAATTCTGCCTCAAGCAGACACTAGCCGGGAAGCCTGGAGTAGTTGTCCCTCCTAGCCTGAAGGTGGCAACAGAGAGTTCCTTAAGCCACTGGAACCTGGGTCTCTCTGGCAACCTGTGACGGGAGGGGAAGGAAAGAGGAGGCTGAGCTCCATGGTGATGAGCTGTCCAGCATTTCAGCAACCGGAGCCTCATAGAGAGCTGGAAGAGGAGGAGGAGAAGGAGGGCACAGAGCTGGGCGGAGGAGAAGAGGCAGGGAAAAGGGGGACAAGGCACTGGGAGGGGAGGCAGGTCTGTAGGGCTGAGGGAGGCAGGTGAAGAAGAGGATAAAGAAGAGGAAGAAGATCCAGGCATCAGCCTCCCAAGCCCTGGAGAGAGGGTGGGGAAGCCCGCAGGAAGGTAAGGAGCCAAGAGCTGGGGAGGGCCAGAGGGGAATGGGGGACGTCGGGAAACATCTCCTAGTAGCCCAGGAAAGAAGGAAGGATGGTTCGTGTCTGGGGCTGGCCTGGACCGGGGCTAGAGAATAGTGTTTCTTTCTTGCTGAGCCTCTTTCATCTCCTTCTGCAGGGCAGGGTATTTACTCTGAAGCCAGAGGAGGAGAAGGAAGAGGAGGAGGAGGTAGTGGTGGTAGAAGAGGAAGAGGGGAAAGGATTATTGGTCTGGGCAGTGTTGTGAATGTGTCTGTGTGTTTCTGTAGGGTGGGGGCGAAGAGGCTCTCTCTCCCCATGGACAAGAGGCAGCTGGGGTTTGTCGCTCTGAAGCCAGTGTAGGCTAGAAAATTTCCAGTGTGTATGTTTGTTTAGTGGAGAAGTGAGTGAGTGTGTATATATCAGTCACCAAGACCCTGACTAAGGACATAAGTGAATCTCTTGTGGCTTAATTCAATTGGGGGAGGGGCATAGATGGGCAAGAATGAGGACACTTGAAAAGTTGCCTGGGTAACCCCCTGACTACCAGAAGTACCCCCAGATTCTCTCTCTCCCTCCCTCCCTCTCTCTCAGACACACATCACAAACACATAAATAATGGGGCACTCAGCCCTTCTTCCTTCAAGATAAGCAAAAAACTTAACTGAAGGTGGTGAGTTTGAATGAGGGACCATTTAGTGGGTCCTTACACCTCTGGGGGATTCAGGAGGACACTGAAGGCTCCAGCCCTACATGGTTGGGCCACTGCATCTAGATGACCATGGTGGCTGGCTCTGAAGAGTCACAGAATGCAAGGGATGCTGAGTGGGCAGGCTGGGGGACTGACAAAAGCTGCTTCCTTGCTAGCTTTAGTTCTGTTCCTATCCCCAAGTAAAGGCAAGAGGAAGAGGCTTTGGTAGAGCAGCTCCTCTTCTAAAGTCTCCTCATTGCCCTTCTTAATAGAAAGGAGCTGGGATTGGAAGGGCTGCATCATATACCATCCCATATACCATCCCCAGGCAGAGGAAGTGGGGGGGGTTGGGAGGGGTGGATATATTTCATGCCCCCTTTAACAGAGGGGAGGTAGAGCCACCAAGAACCCAGGGGTTCTTATCATCCCTGGGATCCTGCTGCCAAGGGGATGGGGCTGCATATGAATCCAGCATCTGGAACCCCAGGCATAAGAGAAATGTGCTGCTAATAGAGGGTGGGGATGAGAAGAAGAGCAGAAGCCCCAGCTAAGGACTCCATAGTCCTCTCTGGGCTTCTTTCTGGATGACTTTATATTCCCCCATCTCTTTCTATCATTGCTAGTATAGCTTCCTGGGGAACCCAAGAATGGAGAATCGGAGGCTCCTAAGGGTGTGAAGCACTGTCCAGATGCCCCCCCAGGCTAGAGACCTCACTACTCACCAACAACTTTGCATTATCCTCTCAAATAATTCTTTCCCAGTCAGGTGATCATTCCCTCCCCAAATCCCATCCTCTGCTCTCTCCTTCACCCCTTTGATCTCTCACTCCTACCATCTCAGTTACCTGTGACTCTGAATATCTCAGGGCAGGAGAAGAGCCAGAGTTTTGGGTGAAGGGTGGGGATGGGAGTAGAGGAGCTCCTCTCCCAGAGGCATCTTGAGGTCAAAGACCAGGAGAGCTCCAAGCTGCCTCCCCACCAGAAACTGGAGCCAGGCAGACAGGCAAATAAGACTTAAGCAAGCGTGCATTTTTAAATTTTCTTAACCTTGTTTTTTGTTCAGGATCCTATTAATGGGTGAGGCATATAGTGGTGACAAGGAGAAGAGGGTTTTTTCTTGAAGAGCAATTGCATGGGTTGGGGTTGGATTTTAAATAAAACGGTGTTGAACAAGAGGTTGACTGTGGTAGAATGAGCTTAAAAGGGAATTTGAGGACGCTCCTCCTTTCTCCAGAGTAGATAAATACTAAACTATCTGAGATGGTTTAGGTATCTTCCTCTGGGAGTAGAAGAATGAGCTCAATAATTTCTCAAGGTCCTTTCTGTCCCTGAAACTTAATGATGCCCATTTTACAGATGGAGACTGTTAGGCATATTGATGTGTGATTAGAGAGTGGGAGGACAGGGGGAAAGATGACTTCTCCAAGGTCACTGGAAGTATTGGGGGAGGGGGAAGAGACACTGAAAATTGAGCCAGGTTAAAACACCTTTTCGAGAGGCAGCTGGACATAGAACTAGGATTCCCCATGCCCCCCAAAACTCGAACGTCAGAGATGGGATTCTAGGTTTAGCAAAGAACTGTGTCCCCCCTACCTCACATTTCCTTTTTCTTGCCTCCCCCATCTGTCAGCCTCTCAACACCCAGCTGACCTCAGCAAGGGAAATACTGCTATTTTCCTCCTGGGGAGAGGGAATTGGCTCATTCCCTGAGATCGGGACAGTGTTAAAAATAGCTGCCAGTATGGCTGTATCTGGATCCTCTCGCTTATTCCCTCCCTACCTCCTTCCTACTTTGTTGACTTCCCAGGCCCCCCCAGTGAGTATTAAACAATGCCAGAGTTCTGTACTTTCTTCTTCTCCTTAAACCATCACGAAGATTGAACTCCAGGGGCAGTTTGGTAGAGTGGCTCTGCTGCAACTTGGACAAGTTATTTCCCTTCTGATCTTCAGTTCCCTTCCATACAAAGCACTTTGATACCTTGAAAAATCCCTGATTTCACAGGGCTGGGTAGTCCTTTCATCAGTACTGATCCAAATTCCTTCTAAACTCTTGTTTAGGGTTGCCATGGCCAAGATATTCCTCCCCTGGTGGCCAGCCATGTGCTCATGAGCTTTATGTTTGCCTAGGTGGGTACTCATACGACAGACACACTCTGTCTCTGGACTGGACTTGAAACTTTCTCAGCTTAGCAGGACCTGCTAGAGATTGTACCCTGAAAGTATTGGCTTCAAGACCCCAGTGTCACCTCTGTCTATAACGAGATATCACAGGAAGACTTTAGTGGAAGAACTATAAAATGGACATAAATAATACCCACCCTGCTTACTTCTCCCAGATATTGTAAGGAGACACAAAATGTTAGAACCAAACTGGACCTTGGAGACCATTAAATTTGACTCCTTCATTTTAATAATGAAGAAAACGGTGACCAAATGACTTTCCCAGATCAGATGAGAGAATGGATAGAAGAGCATGTTGGAAAGTTGAATTGCTATGCACTTTGCTGACTCTGCCCCCTTGGTCTTTTACAGCCAAACAGCCAGAGTCTTTTCTATCCAGTCTCTGAGGAAAAATTTTCTTATTTGATGAGCCCAGTGGAGAGTGAGGGTGGGTGCTGTTAATTGTTATTGATGGGAGAAACTGAGGTTTCAAGCAGAGTGGAGTTGTTAGGGATGAGTACTTCCCCCTAGCGAGTGACATCAGGACCATGCCTGGCTTCTCCTAAGCCTAGAATCCTGCCCTGTGCCATTCAATTTTGATTAGCCTCTCCCAGTCTTTTAGAGCAACAGGCAATTGAAATTTTCTTCCAACTCAGCATCAGGTAGCTTAGTGCACACATTTTGGACTCCCATTTTCGGGCCGTGCCGTTACAGCCACACCCTCAACATGGCCTGGATTTGTAGTCCCTTCTCCATGTCCACTACCCCTTCCTCTTCTTCTTTCTCTTTATCAGGACACTAGCTGGTGATGTGGCCAACCCTTTCCCACCCAGTCACTCATCAAGCCAAACTTACCTTTCCACCATGTTGACCAGTTCTCTGGTGATGAGTCCCAATGTAATAGGTGAGAAATGGCACAGCGGGTCCTGTGCTATCATAAGGAGAAGCAGTCTCCATAGCCACTTGCCTCTCCAACCTGAAGAATCAGTTCCCAGGAAGACCTTGGGATTCCTCAGGTCCAACGTGAGAGGCTGACTTCAGTGCTCCCAGGTGCCAATGATTACTGTGTGCAATGAGTGTGCATTTTGAAAGTGCTCCTCTGTGGACATCTTGTCCAGCCTCCCACCTCAGGTCACATCTGTGCACAAAGTAGGAGATGCTAACCTTGAGTCCAAATGACTTAGAGCCCTCTGAGATTTCCTCTAGCCTGCCTCTAAGGAGAATTTCCAGAACCACACAGAAGGGAGCAAGAGGATGTGACAGTGGCCAGACTTCAGGAAGCCAAGCTGGCAGCTTCTCCCTTCCTGTGGGGAGGAGGGGAGACAGCGTTTCATGCAAACTAAACTGAAAGCTCTGGGCCACATCTCTAGCTGCCTGAATGGCCCACTGACATCTCAGACTCAGAGAGGAGACAGTATGATGTAAACAGGTGATCTGAATTCCAGTTCTGGTTCTGTTCCCTTTACTACCTGTGTGAACTTCAGCATCACCTTGTCCCTCTGGGCCTTAGTCATCTGTCAAATGACTGAGTTGGACTTCGTTGTTGTTGTTCAGTTGTTTTTCAGCTGTGTCTGATTCTTCTTGATTCCCTTTCGGGATTTTCTTGACAAAGATACTGGAGTGTTTTGCCATTTCCTTCTCCAGCTTGTTTTACAGATGAAGAAACTGAGGCAAATGGGGATAAGTCACTTGCCCAGAGTCACACAGCTAGTAAACATCTGATACTGGATTTGAACTCAGGTCTCCCTGACTCTGGACCTAGCACTATCCATTACCACCTTGCTGCCCATGAGTAGAACTAGATCTCAAAAGGACCTTTCCAGCTCTAACTCTCATGATTCTATAATCAGAGCATGTCTCAAATTGAACTCCATCATCTCTGCCCATACCTGACCCTCCTCTCAGCCTCCCTACATCTGTTGAGGATCCTCCTAGCTTGGAACTCAAAGTCATCTCTCTCTCTCTTCCCTCTCACTCTTCCTCACATCCAATCAGATGCCAAGTCCTACTGTTTCTATTATTGCAACATGTCTTTCTTCCATTTCCTCCTTTCCATCTTAGCTCAGACTGCTCTCCTGGATTATTGCATTATCCTTTTAGCTGCTCTCCATGTTTCAAGTCTTTTCTCTCTCCACCCCATGGCTAAGATACAAGGTCTGACCATGTCACTCCCCTCTTCAGTGGCTCCCCATCGCCACAGGATAAAACATTTATGGATATCTTTTGTTTTTTTCTCATCATCTTCATTTCTGAATATGCTCTTCTCCCTTCCCAAAAAGCCATCAGTTATAACAAAAGAAAGATATCCTGCAACTTATCACTTATCAACCTGACCATACATGTTTTGTGCCCTTAGTTACCCACCTCTGTGAAGATTGGGGGAGGGGTATAAATGATCACATTTTTCTTTGAGGCTAAGGTTGGTTACTATAATTACACAGTTTTCATTTTTTGTTATGTTGTTGTAGTCATTGTGCATATTGTTTCCCTAGTTGTGCCTTTTCTTTGCATCTGTTCAAATAGATCATCCCTTGATTCATTGAAGTCTTCACATTCATTGGGCAAAGCACAAATTCTTTGCACCTGGCTCCTAAGACGCTCCACAGACTGGCTCCCACCTACCTTGCCAGGTTTATTCCATGGTACTTACTTCCTTTCTGATACTCTAGCCACAGTGAGTTCAATCTCATCTGGCATCCTCCTGCCTCTGTGCTTTCTCAGACCATCCAGGGTGCCTGTAATAGACATTCTCCAAAATTCCCCATCTTGGAATGCCTAATCTTCTTCAAGTTTTAGCTCAAGTGATATATCCTTCATAAAGAACATAGGGTTTTTCATGGACTCTGGTCCAGCCACCTAGAAGTGATCCACCATTATTTCCTGGGATCTCTTGAGCCACTCTGGTGGACCTCTGCTAAAGGTTTTATCACTTTCCAATTTGCATCATAGATATATCTAGGCACCTATTAAATCTCTGCACTAGTTTATAAACTCTCTGAAGTCATGACCTATATTCTTTTTTTAATTTTTATGTATCCCAGGGCCAAGCCCAGGGCTTTGCACAAAGTAAGCACTGAATAAATCTATGCTGGATGAACAAAGGAAAGCGGGATCCTCTTGAGGGAGTGGCTAGTGTGGTTCTGACTAGAGGCTGAGTATAACTGGACTGCCCTTGAATCTAGGGGCTTTGAAAATTCATGTAAGGATTTCTTCTGAGTCCTCCATTATTCAATGAAAAGCAATTTTAAATCTTCCCATTCCTGGAGTAGAGGACTTAGTGCCAGAGGTGAGGGTTCAGTGATGAAGATGGGGGCTGAGTGTCTGGAATGAAGAATAAGGATGGGGGATGGGAATGCCAGTGCTCAGTGCCCGGAATGGAAGCTCTGTTCTAGGGATGACAGTTTAGTTCTAGGGATAGGAGCTCATTGATAGAGATGAGAGTTCAGTACTGAAGATGGAGTCTTGGCTGACAGCAATGACAGTTCAGTACTGGGGATGGGGACAAGGCTGGAAGCTCAGTCAGGGAAGTGGATTCATTTCTAAGGATGGGGGCCCAGGGTCAGGAATAAAGATTAAACATGTGGATGGATGGCTCAATGTCAGAAATAGGGGCTCTCTTCTAAGAGCCACAAAGTCCTAGCATCTCTGGTTTTCATCTGTTTGGCAAAAGGAGAAGAAAAAGACAGCAGGAAAGCTTTGCCTGAAATTGTCAGTGCCTGATCCTTCATTCCAGTAATGAGGGACAAAGAGCTCAGTGCTGGGAATGGGACATCAATAATATGAAGGGAATTTAGAGTCTGAAGAGCTAGGTCAGAATCATGGATCTGCTGTGTTCTATCTGTGTGACCTTGGGCAAGTCACTTAACTTCTCTAGATCCTCAGCTTCCTCACCTGTAAAATTAGGAGGAGGGTGGACTCTAAGGTTTTCAAAGTCTTTTCCAGCTGTGTGATAAGAGACATGTGGTACTAAAGATAAGGTTTAGTGTTGGGGATTGAGGCAGAATTGGAAATTCCATATCAAGGATAAGGGACCTAATGGGGATGGGGGCTTAATGTCAGGAAAAGGGGCTCAGTGTCAGTGATGAGAGGCTCAGTGACAAGAATGAGGATTCTGTGCTGGTAATGAGAGCTCAGTGGTAGGAATTTGGGGCTCAGTGACATGAATGAGGTCTATATGCTGGGAATGGGGCTCAATAATAGAAATGAGGGCACAACTCTGGGAACAGGATGGGACTCAGTGATAGATGAGAATTCAGGGCTCATTCAGTGATAGAAACGAGGTATCTGCTGAAGCAGTACCATGGAGAGCTCAGAAGCAAATGGAAATCCCTCAATTGTGTTTTTTCTAGCTGACAGTAGGATTTCCAATTGGAAAAGCAAAATGCGATGTAGTGGAGAGGACACCAAATTTGGAGTCAGAATACCTGGGTTCAAATCCTAGCTTTAGCTACCACCACATGTCTTTAGGCAAGTCTTTTCATAATTTTGTTTTTGTAAAATGAGAGAAGTGGCCTAGGTGATGTCTAGAAGCCTTTCCAACATTAAATACTCTTTGGCATTTAGAGATTAACTCCTGGCCTCAGCCAGCTGTCTTGAAAGATATCATTCACTTGCTTACAAAAGAGACCAAGTAAGAGGGTATAGATGGTTCAGTGTACCTAATCCTCACCACTGGGCTCACAGTTCAGAGGCCACTCTACTAACCAGAGGAGCCCTCTTCACACCAGAAGGGGGATGAATAACAGTCTTATTATTTCTCCACATAGTGGAGTCAACTCTCAATTATCTACAACAAGAGATAGGGCAGAAGAAGTAATAAACCCAGGATAATCCCAAGCAGTAGTAATGCAAGTATTATTTCTATTTGTTTGTGAATGGGCCAATGGAAAAATGCACAATCAGAGGAAGTGGATTTGAATGTTAGCTTGGACTTTTACTACATGGCCTTAGATAAGTCACTTCTGGGCTTAGTTTCTCCTCTGTGAAATGAAGGTCTTGGACCAGTTGGTGTCTAGAATCTTCTCCATCTTTAAATCTTGTGCTTCTTTGAGAGGGGAGTATAGGGCAGCAGAAAGGACACTGGCAGTCACAAGACCCAGATTTGATTCATAAGGCCCTGGTTTTATCTGCTTGGCAAAAAGAGAGAAGGAAGACAGCAGGACAATCCTCTCTTTCTGAAGTCTTCAGGGCCTGTTCCTTAACTCTTGTGACAATAAGGAGAGAACAGGTTCCTGGGGAGACCAGACCCCAGGATCTAGGGTCCAGTGACTCACGCCCCTGTCTGTCTCTTGTTTCTGTTAAAAGATATAGAGGACTAGGTCTCTATCCTTACCCTGGGATGAGGACAATCAGTCATTATGTCATAGAATCTTAGCTCATACATGTAGAATTGGAATAGACATAAGAGGCCATGTACTCAAAGCCTCTTATTTTACACATGAGGAAAATGAGGCCCAGACAGACTAAGTGACCTGCTGAGAGTCATACAGGAGACTGTCAGTCAGTTAATAACCATTTATTAAGTATTAACTCTGTGCCAGGGATTGAAGCAGAGTCAGATTGAACCCAGGTCCTCTGACTGTAAAGCCAGCATCCTTTCCACCAGACCATACTGGGACCCTAATATGGGGACCAGGACTCCAGAGTTCTAAGCCCAGAGGCTCCTCAGCTGGCCCCTTACCTTGTCCCTCAATATCCCCGTATTCCCCTTTCTCACCTCTTTTGAATGGCTTTGGAAGGGGGAATGTCCATCGAGTGGAGGTGCCACTGAAATGGTGGTTCTTATTTGGGCTCTTGGCCCAGCCTTCTGGCTCCAGGTCTTCACTGCCAGAGCCAACCCTGGGCCTCCTGTGAGCACTGCTGATGCTCTGCAATAAGGGACCAGAGCCAGGCTGGGCTTCCTCCTCTCAAACCAGCCCTCAAGTCTGATTCTGTGTGGCTGCTCACTGCAGATTCTGCTCTGCAGGCTGCCGGAGTAGAAACAGCTCTCTTTGGGGATGCCTCAGAGGATGTTTCAGTTGGGATACACAGCAGAATGGCCAGTGACTTTCTGAGCCTGGGGTTAGAGAAGGTTCTCAACTCCCTGGCATCTCCTGGCAGTAGCTTCCCCACACTCCTACCCCCCTTCTCCAGTGCTCAGCATTTAGCATCAATCCAGGCAGAGACCTCCTACCTAGGACTGAGCCTCTCTCTTCAACACTGACTCTTCATGCTCAAAACTGTCTCCTCTTTTTCTGTGCTATGTTCCCACCCTTGACACTGTGCTCCCCAGTGAAACTCATCCCCAACACTGAACTCCTGTCCTTGACTCTGAATCCTCATTCCTATCACTGAACTCTTATCCATGAAAATGAGACCCATCTGCAGCACTGAGCCCTCTGAGTCAACTCTTACCACTGAAAGGGAGCCCTTAACTTGACATTGAGCCTTCTTTCCTGTCCCTGAACTCCCATTCACAGCACCAAGATGCATGCCCAGCATTGGTCCTTTATTGCTGGCACTAAGCCCTCATCTCCTGTGCTGAATCTTCATCCTTGACACTGAACTCCCATTCACAGCACTGAGACACAGGCCCAGTACTGGCTTCTATCCCTGACACATCATCTTTCATACCCCTGGAGCTAGTGACATTTCAAACTTATTTCCATGGAGTGTACATCAGTGTGAGCATCTATGTATGTGAGTAGACGTATGAATATGCGTGTGCAAATGAGTGTGATTATATATATGGGAGTTTGTACATGGGGAATTATGTGAAGGAGTGTCTGCAGGTCACCTGGGGGACAAAGGTTGGGCTGTGGGCATTGAGACCTTGGAGTCTCAGTGACAGATATATTCTGGTGTATGGAGGAATGGTGCTGTGAGCATCAGAGGCTGTCATGTTTGGGGGAGGGAGGGCAGAAGTTTTTAGAAGAATGAATCACTAGGTAGATGGATTGAAATTATGAGGATTCATACTTCACACCTCTCCCAATTTGCCTGTGTCTTGCTTTTATAATGGCCTCAACCTGTAATGGCTAGGAAGGACAGGGGAGGCAGCTCAGGAGTTAAAAATATAGTAATGGAGATCAGAGCTAGGAATTCAGGGAGCTGAGGGGAGGTGAGAGAGAGAGGAAAGGAGAAAGGAGAGAGACAAACAGAGAGCAAGATAGAGAGAGGGAGGGAGGGAGAAGGAAGGAGGGAAGGAGAGGGAAGGAGGGAGGGAAAGAGAGGGAAAGAGAGAGAGAGACCTCAATTAAACAAGACTCTCATTTAATCAGACAATAATTGTTATTATTAATGAAAATCACTAACGTGTATAATACATTAGGGTTTGCAGAACACTTTGCATACATATACATACATATATATATATATATATATATATATATATACATATATATATGTATATATATATATATATATACACACACACATAACCTCATAGGCACATCACAACAGCCCTGAGGGGTAGGTGCTTTTACTATTTCTATTTTACAGATAAGAAAACTGAGTCTCAGAGCTATGAAATGACTTGCCTAGGATCATACAGATAACAAGTATATGAAGAAGGATTCAAGCTTAGGTCTTCCTGACTGCAGGTCAACTCCTGTATCCACTACCTGTAACGAGACATGAAAGCTGGACTGGCTTGCACGGGGGTCAGGGAGGGGGGACGATGGGGGTGGTGTGAGGTGCAGGCATTCTGAGGAGTACTGTTTCTGCCAAATCCTAGTGGGGCTGTATCCTGGCAGCTGGGCTTGAGCAGTATCCTCCTCCCTCTTCACTCCACCATTTTTCTTTTTATTTTATCTTCCCAAGTCTTCTCTCCAACTAGCACCCCTTTCCCTGCTCCTCTTCCTCTCATCTTTTCTTCTCTTTCATAGAACATTTGTTAAATGCCTCCTGTGTATAGAGCCAATGGTAGAGATTCACAGCTTAGATAATAAAGTATAACTTTTTGACATATTCTAAGTGTATAGAGTAACTTTCCTCACAACAACCCTGTGACATATTAGTGCAAGAATCATTCTTCCCACTTTACAGATGAGAAGTTGAGGAATTGGCCCATTAGCACACAGCTAGTGGATGGCTGAGTTCAGATTTGAGCACAAATCTAATTATTCCTTCCATGGAGCTTACAGTCTAGTACATGGCTAGGACAGAAACATTGTAATATAGAGAACTGTAATCAATCAGTCAACAGGCATTTAAAGTGCTTGCTATGTGCTAGGCACAGTGCTAGGTACTCGAGATCCAAACAAAGTCCATGATTGCAAGAAGCCTATATTCTTTTTAAAAAACTTTTATCAATCATCTTTATTGATAAAATTATACAGTACACATTCCAAATACACATTTCAAGCTTCTGGATTATAAAAATAATGTGTATGTGATGAAAACTTATTACACAAAATGACACTGCAAAACCCTAAAATTAAATCTCAAAAAACACAATATATCTACGACGGTCAAGAGGAGATAAATTAAATCACAACTTTATTTACAAAAATACCCATTGAGGATTTTTTAATAATAGCTGCCTTGAGATTGCCACATACTAAATCTTAACCATGCTGCTCATTTTATTTTCTTAAGTTAAATGGGATAAACTCAAAATTATTTGGAGAAATCTGCCACCAAGTCAAGTACTGAAGGAGCCTATATTCTAATGGGGGAGACAGCTGCACATGTGATGGTCTATTTTGTTGTTGTAGAGTCATTTCAATCATGTGTGACTCTTTATGAGTCACATGGGTTTTTTTCTTGGCAAAGATACTAGAGTGATTTGCCATATCCTTTTCCAGCCCATTTGACAAATGAGGGAACTGAAGCAAATAAGGTTAAGTTACTTGCCTAGGGTCACACAACTAATAAGTATCTGAGGCTGGATTTGAACTCAAGTCTTCCTGACTCCAGGCCTGGCACTCTATCCATTGTACAACCTAGCTACCCAACAAAGTGGTCTATATGAAAGGAAGTATAAGGTAGTCTTAGAGGGGAAGGTGTTAGCAGCAATGTGTGTGTGTGTGTGTGTGTGTGTGTGTGTGTGTGTGTGTGTGTGAAGCACAGCAAGGGCACGGAGAAGGGAGACTGAGTTTCTTGTGCAAGGAATGGGAGAAGGCCAGTCTGGCTGGACTGTGGAGTGTGTGGAGGGGAGTCAGAGGGGAAGGTCATTAGTGATCTAAGACTTTTGTCCTCTCTCTTTTCTTATCCTTCTGATAGCCAATGACTATCCAACCAGGCAGCAGATGCTCCTTTGAACTTTCTCCCCCAGTTTTTCTCCCTTCCTGGCCCACCTCCCTCTTTCCCTGTTTCCTTTTGTCTTTCCTCTCAGACCTTCATTATTCCCAGCTGTCTGGAGATTTAGGGCTTAAGTCCCTCCCCCTGCCTTGAGCCATCACTGAGCAATGGCCTGGGGTCTGCCCGCCCCTATTCAGGTCTCATTGTGAGGCGTATTTGGTGACCTAACCTTTAGAGAATGGAGTTCCGTAGAATACGATATCGTGTGGAAGACGAGTGACATCTAAGCTTTAAAGGCAAATGTCCCTGCCAAGCATTGAATCCTTTCTGGGTCCCCTCTGCCCCTAGGGGACTAATTTTGTGCTCAGGAAAGTCAAACTCATTTGAATATCAGCCTGAACCAGGGTAGACTGGAGGGAAAACTTGAACAAGATCACACAATGCATTCGTAGAAAGAACATGGGATTTAGAGCCAGAAGGGGCCTTGGAGATCACCCTCATTCTACAAAGGAGGCCAAGAGACAGGAGGAAAGTGCCTACTTACCCAAAGTCATGTGGATGGTAAAGGCAGAGTCAATTTTCAAACTCAGGTCTTCCTACTCCAAATTGATGGCTCTTTTTCACAGCACTAGCCAAGGCCAAGTCCAATTGGTTCCTGGGTTATTACTGTTAGGATTATTGCTATTTGCCTCAACACATTCCCCCACCCACCAAGAATTAACTACAGCCATAATATTGGATCTCAGGATCAAAGCTCTAGTTCTAGAAGAGGCATTAGAGATCATCTAGTCTAATCTCCTCACATTACAGATGAGGAAACTGAGGCCCAGAGGGGCAAGTAGCTTGTCCAAGGTCGGACAGATAACAAATATCAGAGACAGGATTTGAACCCAGGTCATCGGACTTCAAATTCAGCCCACACTCTTTCTGCCACAGAGGTACTCTGCCACGTGTCAAGATTAGACCCCATGTTAGTGGAGTGACCTTTGAGTTGTGTGTTCAATCACAGGGATGGGCACCATTGAACCAACCATATTCTCTCTCCTCTGAATCTCTATATAGGCAAAAGCATGAAGTATGTGTGACCAGTGGCTGAGGTCAGACAAGTCTCTGTCATTTCCTAGATAGGCCTCAGTTACCACATCTGTAAAAGGAGGAGGTTAAACAAAATGACCTTTCCGCTTCCTCCCAGCTTCAAACCTCTGAGCATCACTAGGTCAGCCCATGCCAAGGCTAGCTGTTCCATGAGGACAGCCATAGTCCATGGCTTTGATAACTCAGTTCTGAATGCTACCTACTGAATGCAGGCCTTAAACTCCCTTCCTCTGCCCAGGGACCAGCAGCAGATTTCAAAGTCAGGCAGAAACATGCCTAGTCTTAAGTCCAATGCTGTAACATCTGGGCTATGTAGAAAAAGGCAGGTGAGGTCATTCTAGCATTCATAGTATCATAAATAGCAAGCTGTGACAAGTTCAAAAGATCTAGAGCTGGGGGTGGCTAGGTGGTGCAGTGGATAGAGCACTGGCCCTGAAGTCAGGAGGACCTGAGTTCAAATCTGGCCTCAGACCAGACACTTGACACTATCTGTGTGACCCTGGGCAAGTCACTTAACCCCAATTGCCTAAAAAATAAAAGATCTAGAACTGGAAGGGACTTTAGAAGTCCTCTAGTCCAATGCTTTCATTTTACATATGGGGAAACTGAGGGCTGGAAAGCAGAAGTTGGATGATTAGTAAAACAGTAAGAAGCAGTGCCTATTCCCAATCCAGGTCCCCTGGCTGCAATTTGAGTGTTCTTTCCACTATAATACAGGCTTAATAAGCTCCTCTGTTTGCCTAACTCTGGTCTTGGCATATTTTTGAGAAGTCACAAGAAGGAGATTTGAACCTTGTTCTCAGGGAATTCTCATTCTGGCTGGGGAGATAGGACTCATGTATAGGAAACTTAAAAGCTAGTTTTTTGCAAGGTACAGACAGTAAATGCTTATATGTCAGAGGCAGGGGAGCCGTCATTATGGGCTGGAAGGATTAGAGAAGATCACCTAGAATGCAGTTTCCTTCAGGACAAGGATAATATGTTTCCCCAGCACCTAGAACAGTGCTTAGTATGCACTAGGTGTTTAATAAATGCTTGTTGATTGATTAATTGAAAGAGGTGAGACTTGGCGTGGAGCCTTGAAGGGTGAGCAGGCTTTGCACCACTCCAGGAGGTGAGAAATGAAGGCAATCCAGTTGGAGGAAACTTCATGAACAAAGACAGAAGGATCAGAATGATCCTGGCATAGATACCAGTGGGAAGGAGATTGACCTGGCCAGTATGGAAAGTGTGTTTGGGGAATGAAGAAGGAATGAACTTGAATGCATAGGGTGGGTCTAAAGAGAGCCTCACACCATGGAATGACCATTGGGTTTGGAGGCAGGCCACCATTCAGCCACCACTGAATGGCACTTCCCCTCTACCTCTCCAGCCTTTCCTTCCACCACTCCCTTATGTGAACCCCCTGCTCCAGCCAAACATTCCACTGTTCCCACCCAGATGCCTCCCACTTCTCAACCTCTGCAACTCTGCTCATGCTCTTCTCTCCTAGAATGCTCTTTTCCCCTTATCAACATCCTACCCATCTCTCAAGGCCCAACTTAATTGGCCTTAAGGTCTTGCCTATTCCCTCCAGGTAGAAAGGACTTCCTCCTTCCTCTGAACTCCCAAACCACCCACTGGCACCTCTCTTCTGCCTTGGATTGCACTTATCAGTGTGGATAAGCCAGGAGACTTATCCCTCAGGTTGTAAGCTCCTTGAGGGCAGGGACCATAATTGAGTCATCTTTGTATGTCCCCAGTAGTGTCTAGCACAGGGCCTTGAACATCACGGGTGCTTAGTCAATGATGCTTTTGTTTGCTGAATCCATTTAGAAACCAGATCTTAGGATCATTGAATTACACGTTTAGAGTTGGACAGACCCCTGAGGCCAACTATTCCAACCCATGTTTGAACAACAATCTCAAGTCCCAGACGGAGGGGACCTTTGAGACAAGCTATTCTAACCCTCTCTTTTTTTTACAGGTGGGGAAACTGAGACTCAGAGAGGTTCATAGGTTCATAGATCTAGAATAAAGCTAGAAGGGACCTTAGAGCCATGTAGTCCAACTCCCTCACTCTACAGGTGGGAGACAAAGTCAAACAAGTAGTAAACATCTAATGAAGGATTTGAAGCCAAGCCCTCTGCCTCCAGCATCAGTGTTCTTTCCACTGTACCCCCCTTGACATTTCTACCAGTTTTCTGATCAGGCTGAAGTTGGACCTTAGTTAAGGACCTCTTTATCCAGAGCAGGGGAGTAGGATGAGGCTGGAAGTGACTCACATTTCTAGTCATATTTTTTAGATCAGGAGTGGAGGACTAGTCACTAGGGCCTTGCCCTTCTAACAAGCTGGGCGTAGTGTGGGGGCTGCAGATGTCTGCCTGGTGGGGGGGGTAATGCCAGCTGCAGGCACAGGGCTGGCACACGACACAGACTTTGGCTATGGAGCCAGAGAAGCCACAGAATGTTAGGGCTGGAAGGAGCCCTTTTTTTCCAGCTCCCTCCTTTTACAAAGAAGGAAATCTAAGGCCATGGAGGAGAAATATCTTATTCAAGGTCACACAGGTGGGGGTTGCTGAGCAGCGTGAGAGCCCAGAACTCCCAGCCCCCCCCATACCTTACTGCATCTCACTTGTTTAGCCAATGATGGGGCCTAGAGGTCTTTTTTTTGGCAATTGGGGTTAAGTGACTTGCCCAAGGTCACGCAGCTAGTAAGTGTCAAGTGTTTGGTCTGAGACCAGATTTGAACTCAGGTCCTCCTGACTCCAGAGCTAGTGCTCTACCCACTGCACCACCTAGCTGCCCCCCCTCGAGTCTTTCCAGGTATGAGCATAGGGAAAGGGCACAGCCAAGAGACCTGGGCCCAGAATAGAGAAGCCACTAACTGGGGTCTGGGGCTAGTTACGTTCTACAAGGTAGCTCGGTTCAGTGGCTGCTTAGGAGTTAGGACCTTGACTTCTTGTCTGGACTCTGGCAGTCACGGCATCAGTGGCTTAACTTCTTGGGCCTCAGTTTCCTCCTCTGTAAAATGAGGTGAAGGGAAAAGGAATCTAGACCACTTGATCTCTGAAGATGCTTTCAAGGGCTTCCAAGTTGGAGGAGACCTTAGAAATTGCCTAGACCAACGCTTTTACTTTGTGGTTGAGGAAACTGAGACCCAGAGAGGTGAATTCACTTTCTCAAGGCCATACAGGCAGTAAATGGCAGTCAGAATTTGAACCCAGGTCCTTGGATTCAACATTCAGTTCTCCTAAGTTCCTTTCAGCTCTGACATTCTATTTTATGACATAGAAAATATTTTTTATTAATTTTTATTAATTCTATTTGAATATCTAATTGAGAGCCAGATTTGCTTACAGAAAGTGCCTGAAATGTTGTCTGAGTCAGAAGGGAAGCCGTGGGCAATCCAAGCTCTTTTCCCCTTCTCCATGGCACTGCTACCATTGGCTATATTAGATCAGTTGCAGAAAATGCTGGTTAGGTTCTGTGCAGGGGAGGTGAGGGTGGGCAGCAGCAGCTTTGACATTTCTGCCTTTAGCAGATCTCTCTGACCCCTCTGTCACCATGTAAATGAGTGGAACGGGGAAGTAGGAATGCCTCACTTGAGGACCACATACTGACCATGTGGGGTCTAATGAATCTGAACTCCCAAAGGAGTTAACTTGTGACAATCACAGATTCATAGATTTAGATCTGGATAGGACCTCAGAGGTTATCTGGTCTACCCTCATTGTTTTACAGGTGAGGAAACTGAGACATAGAGAGTTGAATGACTTGCCCAAGGTCACATAGGTAGTAGACGCCAAGGCCAGGTTTTGAAACCAAGACCTAGCAGCATGTACTGCACCACATACTGTCTCTTAAGCTCTCCTCCTACCGAGTACCAGATTCCTCAGCGCCAGATGACCCGTCCCCAGAACTTAACCCACATCCTCTGCACTGATCTTCTGTTCCTAGCATTAAGCTCACATCCTTGGCCTTGAGCCTTCCTATCCCTAGCATTGGGTCTCCATAACTGACACGAAGCCCACAGTCTTTAATCTCCAAATTTTGGTCTGCTCTCTGTACTGAGCACCCTTTACTCTGGGCACAAATCCCCCATCTCTGAGCTCCCATCCTTGACATATAGCCCACATCTGCAACATCTCATGGCTAAATTAGCTCTTCTCTATGACACACAGCCCCTCTCACTGACATTGAATTCCCATCCAAGACATTAAGTCTTCATCCTTAACATTGAACCCCTATCTTCAGTACTGGCGCTGAGCCCTAATTCCTGGAACTGAGTTCTCATCCCTTATATTTATCCCAGAGTCTGGGGGACAGTTTAATAGCTTCAGTTGAATCATCAAGGACTTAGAATAAATTCTTGGCCATATTTCCACACACACCCTTTTGCCTTAGGAGCTAAGCCTCCCTAGTTGACAGTGAAGCCCTAGCATTAGCATAGTGTTTCTCTTAACATTGAAGCCCATGCCCCACAAGGGCCTTCCACCAATAGCACCATGCCTCCACCACTGGCACTCACTGAAGGGTCTGGCAGACATTTTACTCCAAAGAGATCCTGTCTCTGTTCTTCAAAGCCCTTTGTAGCTTAGAATCCCTGATTTCTCAGTTTCATGTCCTTGGCCATGATCACACCAGTTACACCTTGGACATTCCTTCAGGTTGTGTTCTGTCTTGTTCTTCCATCTTGGGCTTCATCTCTGGCCCCAAGGGCATTCAGAGAGGCTTCTGCCCATGCAGAATCCCATTGTGGCACTGTGGAAAGAGATGACCCTGGAGTCAAAGGGTTCAAATCCTGCCTTTATGACCTTGGCCAAGTGTCTTCACCTTCCTGGGCTTCAGTTTCCTAATCAAAATGGGAGGGTGGTAGGAGATGACCTCCAAGGTGCCTTCCAGCTCTGTATCTATCCTGTAATTCTAAGACCTTTCACCTTCCTTGGCCTCAGTTTCCTTATCTGTAAAATAAGGGCTTTGAACCACATGGCTTCTGGAGCCCCTTCTGGCTCTAGGTTAATGGTCTTATCTCCTTCCCCTTCCCCCAGAGGGGCATTTTAATGCTTGAAGGTGGGATATCTACCTACTTTTTCCTGACCCCAGCCCACAACTCCCTCAGAATCCAACAAGTTATAGTCAGTAATAATGGTTAATTAACTGCTTAATTAACTATTAGACTAATCAGATTAATTAGCATTAATTGGTTAATGGTTGTCAAGGGCTCTGAAGAGAAGTACTTCTTCAAAACTAAATGTTTCTGATATCCGTTTGTGGCTGTCATAAGGAGACCATCTTTGCTTTGTCGGGGATGGGGTGAGGTGGGGGGAAGACAATGAGAGAGTGGACTTCCTCTTGGATGACACCTGTGTGTTCTGAGATCATTGGTGACCATAAGGCTGTGGCCAATGCAGCAGATGCTTGGAAAGTGTCCCTTATTATTGGGTTGGGACTGCCTGGTACCGGCTCTGGTAATTTGGTGAACTGCTCCCATCTCTCCTTTAGCTCCCCCTCCCACTCCCAGAAGATGGAGTAGGCCAGCTGGATTGGAGGGAAATAAAAATTGGGGGGAGGAGAAGGGCAGAATGGCACAGTAGAAAGAATGTTGATTCTGGAGTCAAGGATCTGGGTTCAAATCATAGATCTTTCCCTTACTCCCTGTGTTACAAATCATTTTGGGTACATTACTTAACATGTCTGGACCTCAGTTTCCAGACATGTAAAATGAGGCAGTTGGACCAGATGTGCTCTGAAGTCCATTGTAGCTATACATGTGGAGTCCTTTACCCTCCCCACATTTCTCTTGTAGAAAAATGTCCATGAAGAATATGCCATGGACAGTATCACTAAGGCAGAGGAAGTGCTGGTCTGGGAGTTAAGAGAACTGAGTTCTGGTCCTTGCTTTGCCAGCTAACCTGAAGAATGACCAGAAGTTGAGCATGTGACTTTCTGGGTCTTATGCATCTCACCTGCAAAATGGGCATAAAGGAAATTTGTGAGGAGCAAATGAGACCACAGATAGGATTAAGCTCCATGGAGGATGATGTGGGAAACGCGTGTGAGTGGTGGCCGAATAATACAAGGAGGAGCATTGCTGGATGAGGGCGCAGGAGATGGGTTTGGGTGACAACCTTGCTGCTGGCTAGTTTGTGACACTGGCAAGTAAGACTTCTCTCCTCTTGGCCTCAGTCCCTTCCTCTGTAAAATGAGGGTGGGACAGAGACTCTCTAAGGCTCCTTCCAGTTGGAACAGCCTTAGGTCGTATGAGCTCCTCGAGGGAAAGTTTCCTCACCTGGAACCTTCACCTGGCCAGGGATATTCCTTGCAATTGTCTAGGGGTTCTGTTGCTTGGTTACAGAGGCCTTGAGCTCCTAGTGAATGAAGAAGGAATGGATACATTCCCCCCTCCCCTTCCCAAGCCCTATTCTCTAAATCCTAAGGGGCAGTGAATGTCTGGGAGAGGGAAAGGAAGAGGACAGTTGCTTAGCAGCCAGTGATGAACTCAATCAATACACCCTGGGCATCTCTCCTGCCCTCCTCTTCTGCCCAACAGAGGCCAGGCCTCTGAAAGAAGAGTTCCTTGGATCAGGGCAGAGGAGAGCCTGCCAACTAATCATAGAGAATATATCAGAGAGGATTTTTTCTAATGAATTTATCTAGATAGAGGAGGGAGGTTAGGCCCAAAAAAGCAGAATCAATTGCCGGTCTGGTTTCTTCCTGTGTTATTATAAGATTCCCCCCACCACCACATACACTTTTTAACCCCTCCCCTCTCCTGCCCCACGAGCATACTTATTCAGTCCTCAACAGGCCAACCCATGCAGCTATATGAGAACCCTAAGGTGAGGTCCTTGCCTTCTCTCCTATCTCAGGATGGAGCCCCCATCTCAAGAGCATGCCCTGCTGTCCAAGGAGGGAGCCACTCCTCCACTTCTCTGAGACTGAAACCTTTCTACTGCCAGGAGCCCAGATCACAAGCAGCCCTTGTGTTTTATCTCTGCAGTCAATATAAGAAGCCATGGTGGCATAATGGGTACAGAACTCGTCTTGGAGCTATAAAGGACTGCCTCTGACGCTTGCTAGTTGTGTGGCTGTGGATAAGTCACTTAACCTCTTGGAACCTCAGTTTTCTCGTCTGTAAAATGAGGTTGGATCTCTAATCTTCTCAGGTCCCTCTCAGTTCTCAATGGATGATCTTTGGATTGGACTCTTCCCTGCCTGGCAAAGTTGGGCTTAGGGCTGGAGGAAGTGAGCATCTCTACCCTTCAAACACTGGAGGCTAAACCTCTCTTCAAGGGACTCTCTTTAAGGGGATGTCCCTGTTCCAAGGCCAGCCAAGTGGCCCCCTTCACAAAGGAGCATGGTGCTGGGTCAGGGTGGGGGCACCTGGATCCTGGTTGCCCTTGTTATTAAAGAGACTAGGCTCTGGGTATAACTTCCCTGAATTCCCAGTCCTAAGGTCTGGAGCATGTATGAATGCTAACATGCATGCATGTATATAGATACATGTGTGTGCCCACTTACAGAATCACGGACTGTCTGAGCTGGCAGGAACCTTAGACATTACTAGCCCAAGCCCCTACGTTCCTACAGAATAGGAAATTTAAATCCAAAGGGAAAGTGACTTATTCAAGGTCACATCATCAGTGGCAGATCTTTCTCTCTAGCTCTTTGGATTCCTCATCTAGTGCTTTCACCACTACAGCATACCACCCGTCCTAGTTAATCCCCAAGGAAGTATGTGTCCCAGTCTTCTGGATCATAGGATGTCAGAGCTGGACGGAGCTTTGAGATGACCTTGTCCAACCCCACTGTTTTCCAGATGAGGAGAATGAAGCCTCTTGGATTGAGGTGGAGGGTGTCCTGTGGCTAGGAATGGAGTGGGCAGGAAGGGGCTAAATCTAGACCAGACCTACATGGAGAGCTAGTTCCCAACTTTGCCTGTCACCCTCCCTCCTCCTCAAATCCCCTCTCCAGGCCCTTCCAGACCCTCTCCCTGCCCCATCTGCAGCAAGACTCTGCCTGGGGTGACTTCAAGATCATGCAGGGCAAGGAGATTCCCCGGGAAGACATGGCCTCAGGACAGCCATCCCAAGCTGGCAGAGAGCCCTGGACCTTGGACAGGCACCTTGACCTGGGCCCATGCCATCTCAGTGGCTCATGTAGACACCTTTGGAAGAGGGCTTCTTGATGTTTCCTTAATTCCTTATAGCCTCAGTTTATTACGCCAGAAAGTGGAGCTCCCTCCCTCAAGTCTCCAAGCCACTAGGCAGACCTTCAAGAGACCCTCATTTTTCAGAGAAATAACCTGAATCCCAGAGGAGAAGTGACTTACCCAAGGTCATCAGCAAATCAGTGGCAGATGCGGTCCAGAGGGGTTAACTGATTTGCTCAAGGTAATACAAGTAGTAAGAATCAGAGGTGGGATTTGAATGCAGGTTTTCTGACCACAGCTTAGTATCATATAATGTAAGCTACACTGTTTCTTTTGTATTTGTATCCATGGGTGGGTAGATAGATAGATAGATAATAGATAGATACACACATTATATACAGGATATACATATATGATACACCTAGTATTCCATTCTAGACATTTAATTTCGTTGATATGAGGAGCCACCCCTGAGGAAACTCCAGCTGCCAAAACAGATCAACAAGTGTTCTGAAATTTCTCATCTTAGAGAGTTGCCTGGGGCACTCAGAAGTTAAGTGACTTGCCCAGGGCCACACAGCCAGCATGTATCAAAGGCAGGGAGGCCGACTCTCTCTGCTACACTGCCTAGCTGCCTAGAATGCAATAGGATGCTTACCAAACATTACTTGTTGAATTGAATAGAAAAATGGGCTTTAGAGCTAGAAAGCGCCTCAGATACCACTGAAGTTTTTGTTTTACAAATGGGGAAACTGAGGCCCAGAGAAGTGGACTGCCTGGCCCAAACTCACAAAGGCAGGAAGGAGCAGAGCCAGGATTTGCTGCTTCGTCCTCTGTCTCCAGGGCCAGTACTGGATCTGTTTCAACAAATACTTCTCCATTCTTATTCCTTCCAGGACAGAGCATCCTCCCCTGTCATGTCTCAGAACCTGGCTTCTTCTCTCTGGTTAGCCTGAGGCTGATTTCTGAGAGGCTTCCTTCCCTCCCAGGTGTGCTGGCTGAAGCTCAGTAGACATTCTACACTTCCTGCCTCACTGTCAGCCAATCATGTCACCTGCCTCCTAAGGGCAAGACAGGTTTGGGGGTGTTGCGCCCACATCCTTATATAATCACTGAGCTAGCTGACTTCCTCTCCTCTCCCTTCCCCCTCCTCAGGGAAAGAGGAGTACACAGCAGGCAAAGTGTTCCCATCATGTCAAAAAGCAGCATAAGTCAGCACGATGCAGGTCGCCACTGGAGTCTACTGAAGAGGCATAGGATGGCAGACGTGGAGCTGAAAAGGATTTGGGGGATCACATAGGTCGTTTTATAAATGAGGGACAGAGACCCTTCAAGGTGCAACAACTTGCCTAAGGTTCTGTAGGTGGTAAGTGCAGAGCCAGGATTCGAATCCAGGTCCTTTGCCTCTGAATTAAGTTTCCATTATACCGTGCTGCTTCCCATTCCTCCAAGAGCTTGGGAACATTTTCTTTTCCCCTGGAGGGCCCAGCATTTCCCTCATTTCATCACATGTTGTTGTTCAGTCATTTCAGTGTCCAACTCTCCATAACCCTATATGGGATTTTCTTGGCAAAGATACTGGAGTGATTTGCCCTTTCCTTCTCCAGCTCATTTTACAGATGAGAAAACTGAGGCAAACAAAGTTAAGTGACTTGCCCAGGGTCACACAGCTATTAAATGTATGAGGCATGATTTGAACTCAGGTCTTCCTGACTCCAGACCAGGCACTCTGGTGCCCTATCCACTTTGCCACCTGGCTGCCCCAATCCGAACTACTCATTATTCCCTTCTCCCCCTCCAAATGGGAGGGAGAAGAGGTCAGAAGAGGAGGGGATCTCAGGGAAACTGTAGAATGGAGAGATGATAATGATCCCACAACCAGCAGCAGGTGAGACACTCAGAACTTAAGCTCATCTTCTAACTCCAAGTCCAGGGCTCTTTGGACTATTCCAGGGCTTCTGAGATCTGGAGTAGGCAGAAGGTAGGAGCACACATTGAACCAGTAGGGAGAAATTCTGGGATCTCTGGCAAATTCATTTGCAGCTTGTGAGGTGGGGATGGGGAGGCATAGAAAACAATTTGACCCTGGGGCTATGCTTTTCTGGGATGAAGGTGGCCCATCTCCCAGAGAGTTGGCCCATTCCCTCATGAGAACATAGCCTTAGAGCTGGAAGAAACCTTGGAGGCATCAGATCCACTCCTCTCACTTTACAGATGATGGCCTAGAAAGTGACTTACCCAAGGTCACACAGCTAGTAAGTGCATGAGGCATGATTCAAATTTAAGTCTTCCTGACTCCAATTCCATCACCCTCACTGCCTGGGGAGAAGGGAAGGAGCCACAATGATGGGACCTTGGGGGTGTAGGTCCTGGAGTGATGGTACCCCATGAGACACAAGCTGGAGAGGACCATTAAAGGAGGCTCAAGGATGATAGCTACTCCAGGGGAAAAGCACCTCCTTTCTTCATCATTTCCAGGTTTGTTACCCCACACCCTGCAGGATTCATGAACTTTCTGAGTTTGAGGATTGGACTTAGGAGGGGGTGAGAGATGTTATTGGGAAAGGACTCCACCTTTGGAAAGATGATGGACCCTATGGTTTGATCAGATGCTGGAAGGACATGATGCCTACATATTGGTGGGTGCTACCAGGGATCCCTGTTCCCCCAAGTTCTAGGCTCGTGATCCAGCTCTGCTCAGGCTTTCTTTCCCTTGCTGAAACACAGCTGGCTCTTACCATCCACCTCCCCACTCCCAGGCTAGGTGGGCGAGGGTGGCTCCAGCCTTGTCTTGGGAGTTGATTCTGGGCTCCCTCCGCAGTAGCGGCTCCAGAGGAGACCAGAGCCTTGGAAGCTACTGAATAATTTACAGGAAGACTTTTAGCTCTCCTTCCTGCCTCTTCTCCTTCCTAGGTTACTTAACAAATAGGACAGTCTTTTCCCTCCTGAGAATCCAAGGAGAGGGAGAGAAAATTCTGCTTCAGGAAGATGGGTGGTAACCCTTGTGATGCTGGTTTATACCAGTCTCTATCATCTGTACCAGTATATATGAGTTTGCCCTGGTCTATACTGGTCTGTGTTGGATAATTCTGTATGGATTGTCTGATCTGATCTGACTTCTTCTGGTCAGCACTAATCTGCATTACTTTTTTTAAAAATAAGGGGATGGGGCCACGAGGTGGTGCAGTGGATAGAGCTCCAGGCTTGGGGTCAGGATGACCTGAGTTCAAATCCAGCCTCAGATACTGGACACTAGCTGTGTGACCCTCGGCAAGTCACTTAACCCTGATTGCCTCACCAAAAAAGGCAAAAAAAAAAATAAGGGGATGTGAAGAAATCTGGGAGGAGTCCAAAGACCCAGAGTAGTCTCAGCTTTGTCACTTACTTACTGCATGACCTTGGGGAACTCATGTCCCCTCTCTGGGCCTCAGTTTCCGCCTGGGTACTGCTCATTTCACTGGGTGACCTCAGAGAAATTGCTTTGCAAACTGTAAAATAAATATGAGATGTTCTCATAGGAGCAGAGCTGAAGGTGATTTTAGAAGCCATCCAGTTCAACTCTCATTTTTACAGATGAGGAGACTGCATCCCGGAGAAGGGGAGTGACTTTCCCAAGGTCACACAGATAACAAGTAGTAGAGCTGGAATTTGAACACAGGGCTTCTGACTCTAATTGCAACGTTCTTTTCCCTACACCAAGCTACCATTCCTGGGGATCATCTGGGATCTGCTGTTGCCAAAGTCCACTTAGGTGTTTTGGGTGGCATTTGGTGTAGTTTTTTTTCCAGAAGGCCAGGGACCAGCAGTTATCTCCCTAAGGGAAGCACCCATGAAAATCACTTTGGTCCAACTTTTCCCCTGGTAGCCTGGGTGCCATCCATGAACTGAACATAGCTGACAGTGAACACTGTGGAGGAAGACTGAGGTTTCAGGGAACATAGCCACCATACATGGGTGATCAGATCATATCTTTGATGACTAAGACAGAGCTGTTCAAAGACCCTAGTCTAATGGGGAAACAGTTTCTCTCCTCAGGGAACCTTTAGTTTTGTGGGGTCACCTCTTTCATTCTGCCCCCCCCCTCAGAGAGGCATGACTTTGTTCTGGTTGTCCTCCATGTCTGGAATGTCCTCTCTCATCACCTCTATTTCAGGACTCACTTTCTGCCTAAAACTTTTCATGCTCCACTACACACACACACACACACACACACACACACACACACACACACACACATACATGCATGCACATATAACCTTCCTCTCAAAACTATCCTTGAGTTACTTTATATGTATTTTCTATGTATTTCTATGTACACATATTTATCTCCTTTGATAGAATGTAAGCTCCCTGAGGACAGGAACTATTTGATTTTTGTCTTTGAATCTCCAGGACCCAGGACAGTACCTGACACATAATAGATGTTTAATAAATGCTAGTTGGTTGATTGATGAGAGTGGCATAGCCTTGTCTTTGAAGAGCCCCAGCTCTGAGAGTCCACAAACGAAAAAGACTTATTATTCATAAGGAAGTAAAAATCAACAGTGATCAAGGGGATGCTAGACTGACACTAGACATATACTGTTAATAGGGGAAGGTCTATAAACTAGTCTGTCAGAGCTGAAGGGAATTTTAAGAGCTCATCTAGAACAGTCCTTGGGCACCTAGGTGGCACAGTGGATAGAGTCAGGAAGACTCTTCTCCCTGAGTTCAAATCTGACTTCAGAAGCTTACAAGCTGTGTGACCCTGGGCAAGTCCCTTAACCTTGTTTTCCTCAGTTTCCTCATCTGTAAAATGATCTGGAGAAAGAAATGGCCAACCACTCCAGTATCTCTGCCAAGGTAACCCCAAACGGGATCACAAAAAGTTGGACACAACTGAAAAATGACTGAAAAGGACAGCTTTTCTTATTTTACAGAAATGGCAATTGAGGTTCAGAGAAAGGACGTGACTTGCCCACAGGGTCACACAACTAGTAAGTGGCAGAGATGAGATGAAAACATAATAAGTAAGGAGTAGCTGGAGTATAGTGGTTAGAAAGCTGGCCCCTGGGTTTAAGTCCTGTCCCCAGCATATTTTGTCTGTGTGACCCTGGTGAAGTCATTAACCTGTGTCCCAGGAACCTCTTGAAGACCATAGGAGTTATGGAGACAGCTAGGTCATGAAGAAGATAGATCATTGGGTCTGGAGTAAGGAAGACCTGAGTTCAAATCCACCCTCAGGCACTTATTAGTGTGTGACCCTGGGCAAGTCCCTTAAACTCAGTTTTCCTGAGTTTCCTTGGCAGTAAAATGGAGATAACAATAGCACCTACTTTCCAGAGCTGTTGTGAGGATGGAGGGAGATAATCATTGTAAAGTTCTTAGCACAGCGTCTGGTACATAGTAAGCATTGTAGAAGTGTTATCTATTTTTATCAGCTATTGCAGGTTGCAGAGCAGGCACTGAGCTGCACTGATAGGGGAAGATGCCCCTGCATCGATAAAATCACAAGTCCAGGGGAAAAGCCAGCCCCATTTTGGAGTGAGGGAGCAGAGCTACCAGGCTGAAAGTGATGTTCTTTGTAGAGAGATAGGGATGGATTATCAGTCCAGATGATCCTGAAAGCCTCAGCTGGCCCTGGGCCAGGAAGGGGTTCTAGCCCTAGGGGTCTTTGCCAGCAAGAGAGCAGGTTTGCTGCCTCTCTCCCCGCCCTCCTTTTCTCAGCAGCCTGGGAAGCAGAGACGCAGTCGCAAAGTCCTGTCCATGGTACTGGCCGGGATCCATAGTCCTTGTCCTTTCCAATGTCACTATTGCTATGGGGCCATGGGGTGGCATCGAGCCCTGGGAAGACAGAGTCAGCTAGCTATTCGGAGCTCTGTCCCAAGTTCCCCTCTGCTATTTTCAGGATGAGGGTGGAGGAAGATGGGGATGAGGGGGCGGGGGTGGTAACATCTCTCTTGCTCACTTCTCTTCCAAATCTTAGCTTTGGACAACTCAGAGGCTTTTATGAGAAAACATTCCAAAGCTTCTGGGCCTGGGGCCTGGAAGAAATTCGGGTCAACTCAAAGAAATCAGGTCGTGGTTAAAAACAAAATGGAAACATTGCTGCCCTTGTCTCTCATGCCCCTGTAGTCTTTGGCTGCCATGGGAGGTACATACCAGACAGGAGGTGGGAGGCCTGTGGAAGAGGACTTAGGGGGTAGGTATCCAGAAGGGATATATGTTATCTAGACTATGCAGGTGCAATGACTGGTGTGGTCATGATCATGGGTTAAGTGTGGGGATGGCATTTATCACCACTGGGACAAGGCTGGGAATCTCATCCATGTCTCAAGGGAAGCAGTGTGGAATAGTGGATAGAGTAAAGGACCTGGAAGATCTGGATTCAAATTCTAGGTAAGTTATAAACCTCTCTTTGCCTCAGTTTCCTTATCTGTAAAATGAGGATCTGGGACTTCAGGGTTCCTTCCAGGCCTACATCTATGATCCTTTGATTCTAGGATTTGGATACTACCTCTGTTACCCTGGGGATGTCACTTAATCTCTGTAGGGATCAGTTTGCTTAGCTGTAAAATGGGCTTAGTCTCATCGGAAAGGCACTATGTTTGGAATCAGAGACCTCAGGTTCAGTTCCTGATACCTTCATTTACTTCTCG
The DNA here is from genome assembly GCF_003287225.1 of Phascolarctos cinereus. Taxonomy (NCBI): domain Eukaryota; kingdom Metazoa; phylum Chordata; class Mammalia; order Diprotodontia; family Phascolarctidae; genus Phascolarctos; species Phascolarctos cinereus. The sequence goes on along the minus strand of NW_027555958.1, from coordinate 19,556,989 downwards.
GGTGACTTGGGGCTTAACCTTACTGGGCTTCAGTTTTTAATCAGTAAAATTGAGGAGCTGAGCTGGCCTCTCTGGTGGCCTTTTAATTCTAAATCAGATACAATTAGGACAAAGTTACCTCTAAGATTCTTCTCCCCGCCCCTCTTTATTCAAGGCAGCTGTCATCAAGGGCTGTCCTTGAGGCCAGGACCAACTGGGTCCTGTCCCTGACACACACTGGTGGTATGACCCTGGGGAAAGTCACTTACCTGTACTCCCAGGGGATTCTAGAAAACTAAGCTTTGAAGCATGTGCCAGTGGGTATTGGTGGCAGGAATTCCTCACTATCAGTTTTCTACATCAGTGGAGTCATGGACCCAAGCCCTCCTCTTCTCCCCCCTCCCCCCCAAAAAAAACCCTGCCTCTTGAATTCTCAGGCACAGAAAAAAATTGTCATTAAATCATTGGGACTTCAGAGATCATCTCCTCCCACTCCTTCATTTTACAGATAAAGAAAGGAAAAGAAGGAACTTGCCAAAAGTCAAAGTTCATTGGTGGGAGAGCTGGGATTAGAACCCCAGTTTCCTCACTCCCAGTTACCTACTCTTTCTACCTCACTGAGTTACTTCTCCTTTGACCCAACTGACTTTGTCTTTCTAGTCTCTCCCTACAGTCTGCAGGATGAGACAAAACAAATGTTCTTTCCTAGGTCACTGCCCTTCTGTCCCAGGGGGTGCTTGTTCTGTCACCCCTTTGTCAGGATCAGCACCTCTCCCTGGCCTGCCCTGGTGTGGATGTCTTAGAATCACGAGACTGCTTATTAACGGACATTCACTGACTGGAAGGTACCCAAGGACTATCCCAATCTTCTCATTTTACACATAAAGAGAGGAAGGGCCTATGGAAGGCAAATGACTTGCCAAAGGTCACATACGTAGAAAGTAGCAGGGCCAGGATTCAAACTCAAATTCCTTGATTCCAGTGCATCCAGATCATTGCACTGTATGGTGCCATCGTGTGTGTGCGTGTGTGTGTGTGTGTGTGTGTGTGTGTGTGCGCGCGTGTGTGTGTGTCTGAAGGGTAGACCCCAGAGCAGGGCTGAACTGAGGGGTGTGAGCTCCTACTTTCAGAGAGATGGTTTCCTTTTGACCTTCAAGAGGCCTCATGTCTCCTTAATGAGGTTCTAGCCCCTGGCTCTGTCTCAAAAATTTGGCAGGGACCACTAAGTTATGAGAATTCCAGGGTCCTTGCCTAGATGTTCCTTAGCCTTTATACAGGATCCTCTTATGATTCTTCCTCAGTCACATCCATATCCACATTCCCCAAAGTGAATCCCGGTCCCCAGAACCCAGGCCCCATCTGCAGAATTGAGTCCCCAGTTCCAATCTTGAGCCCCCATCATTTGCACCAAACCTCCATCTCTGACACTGAATCCACATTCCTAGTACAAAGCTGCTTTACCATGCATTGAGCCCCCATCCTTAACCCTGAGCCCCCATCATTAACCCTGAGCCTCAATTCCTAGCACTGAGCACCCATTCTTAACCCTGAGCCCCCATCCTTAACCCTGAGCCCCCATTCCTAGCACTGAGCACCCATTCTTAACCCTGAGCCCCCATCCTTAACCCTGAGCCCCCATTCCTAGCACTGAGCACCAATTCTTAACCCTGAGCCCCCATCCTTAACCCTGAGCCTCCATTCCTAGCACTGAGCCCCCATCCTTAACCCTGAGCCCCCATTCCTAGCACTGAGCCCCCATCCTTAACCCTGAGCCTCCATTCCTAGCACTGAGCACCAATTCTTAACCCTGAGCCCCCATCCTTAACCCTGAGCCCCCATCCTTAATTCTGAGCCTCCATTCCTAGCACTGAGCACCAATTCTTAACCCTGAGCCCCCATCCTTAACCCTGAGCCCCCATTCCTAGCACTGAGCACCAATTCTTAACCCTGAGCCCCCATCCTTAACCCTGAGTCCCCATCCTTAACCCTGAGCCCCCATTCCTAGCACTGAGCACCAGTTCTTAACCCTGAGCCTCCATTCCTAGCACTGAGCACCAGTTCTTAACCCTGAGTCCCCATCTTTAACTCAGTCCCCAGACCCAACCCTGAGCCCCAGCCTCAGCACTGAGTTCCCCTTCCAGAGTGGATAGAAATTTAAATTGCTTCCACTTGAACCCTAAGTGCTCCTAACACACCTTCGAGCACCTTTCCAGGGCTCTTGGCCTCAGCACTACATCCTATCCCCTCTGCCACTGGGCATCTAAACAGCCACTTTGCGCATCTAGACCTCAATTACAGACAATAATACCTGCACTGTCTACCTCTCAGCGTTGTGAAGGAAATGCTTTGTACACAGCATCACTGTGTTATTATTACTATCATGCACAGTCCACAGCTCTGGTCATACTAGCTCCCACCCTCCTGAATGAGACAGCTTGTTACAATTTCCCTTTTCCTCTGGGAAGTCCCAGACTGGGACATGGTTTGGTCCATAGTGCATGGCACTAACACCACCACCATCCCTAGGGTTGGGAGCTCACTGGGGAGGTGGGTCTGTTTCCTCATTGAACAACCCAGAGGGATGCTCACTTCTCAGTCAGGTTGCACTCTTGAGGGGACAGGGAGAGGGGAAAGGCAAACCTGTGCATTATAATAGAGTGCATCGATTTCCCCATGTTTCAATTATGAGAATCAATGAGGATGCGGTAGGATTCTGATAGATGTGTCAGCAGCTGGTTAATGATGGCTAATGTATATTTATGCAGAGACATGCTTAGGGTGAAGGCAGAGACCTCTTCTCCTCAGAGGCCCAGCCAGAGTATGAATGGGGCCTGGACATTGCTGGAGGGATGAGGAGTGATGGAGGAAGGGAATGTTCTGGATGGGAGGGGGCAGATGTCTGCCTCTGGGTACCTTCCGGCCAAAGGAGGCTGGGAGCAGGGAAAGCAGGCCTGTGTCCAATGTCTGCCTCCTCCTCCCCCGCTACTGGAATAATTGGCAAGAACTCATGATGCCTATCTCAGGCTCAAAGGGGGGCAGTGTCTGTTTCAGAGTGGTGATAGGATCACAGAACAGTGAAACAGGGTGGAGACCAAAGAAACAAAGAGGAGCCAGTGGAAGCCAAGGATACTGGTGTGGGTGGGGAGTGGGGATGGGAGCTGAGTACCAGGGATGAAGGCTGTGTGCTAAGTAAGAATGTGGGGCTCACATGTTGGGGTTGAGGACTATGTTTGGAATCAGAGACCTCAGGTTCAGTTCCTGATACCTTCATTTACTTCTTGGGTGACTTGGGGCTTAACCTCACTGGGCTTCAGTTTTTAATCAGTAAAATTGAGGAGCTGAGCTGGCCTCTCTGGTGGCCTTTTAATTCTAAATCAGATACAACTAGGATGGAGGCTCAGAGCTGACCAAGTGGTCACACTGTCAATGCTAGAGGCTTGGAGTCAGGAATGGGAGCCAGTGATGATAGGAATGCTGTCAATTCCAAGTATGGGGATTCAGAGATCAGGACTCCAATGCTAGGGATAAAGGATGGGTGCTCACAACCGATGCTCACAATGAAGTCTGGAGGTCCAGTTCTGGGAATGGGAACTCAGAGTCAGTGATAGGAGTTCAGTGTATGGGTGAGGGCTCAGTGCTGGATATTGGGGGGGGCAGTCCTGAGTGCTCACTTGAATGGAGCTTCATTGTCAGGCATTAGGGCTCAGTGAAGAAGATAGGAGTTAGTGTGGTGGTTTGGAGATCACTTCCAATTGTGGAGGGTTAGTGCTTATAATAAGGGATGAGGACTGAGGTGGTAAGTATGGGCAGTCAGCGCCATAGGCGAGACTTATCATCAGGGAAGGAAGCTCAGTGCAGAGATGGGGCTGCAATGTGGTGGACGTGGTCTATGGAAGAGATGGGGATTCACTGTTAAGGATGAGGACTCACTTAAAGCCAAGGAGCTTTGTTCTGTAAAGGGAAGGTAGAGAAGCACGTGGGTCAACATTGAGCAGCTGAGAGAGAAGGAGAAGGTGGAACTCCCCAAATCAATAAAATCTGGCCTGGTCCCAGATCCTTCTTTAAACCCTTCCTTAAGAAGCAAGTTGTGCACCTCTTGATGGCTCCAGAATCAGTAACCAAAATCACTTTCCTGAGTCACCCCATTTCTTACATCAATCCCTTCCTCAAGAATCTACAATAGCTCCCTGATGCCTTTTAGATTAAATCCAAATGGAATTAGAAGCTCTTCATCCAACTATCTCACCCCTATTCCCATTCTCATATCACCAGCTTCATCTTTTCTTTTCTCGTTTTGATCTAGCTAAACAAATCTCACCATCTCCTGCATACATCTCATTCATTCCTACCCTGTGTATTCATACTGGCCATTACCTTCCCCCTCTTTCTCCTTTTGTGGGCAGCTTTCCCTCCATGGACTTTTGTTTCTTCCCTACTTCAAATCCTAGTTCCAAACAAACACCTCAAACAATTCACTTCCCAGGGGCAGCTAGGTAGCTGAATGAACCTCCATTCAAGTGAGCACTCAGGACTGCCCCCCCCAATATCCAGCACTGAGCCCTCACCCATACACTGAACTCCTATCACTGACTCTGAGTTCCCATTCCCAGAACTGGACCTCCAGACTTCATTGTGAGCATCGGTTGTGAGCACCCATCCTTTATCCCTAGCATTGGAGTCCTGATCTCTGAATCCCCATACTTGGAATTGACAGCATTCCTATCATCACTGGCTCCCATTCCTGACTCCAAGCCTCTAGCATTGACAGTGTGACCACTTGGTCAGCTCTGAGCCTCCATCCTAGTTGTATCTGATTTATCTGGTACAGCACCAGCCCTGAAGTCAGGAAGACCTGAGTTCAAATACAGTCTCAGACCAAACACTTGACACTTACTAGCTGTGTGACCCTGGGCAAGTCACTTAACCCTAACTGCCTAAAAAAACTTACTTCCTCTTGGAAACATTTTCTGAATGTTGATCCATGTGCCTCTAGTCTCACATCTTCTTTTGTGCTCCCCACTCCATCCTAACCCCCCTCAACATACAGAAATTACTCACATGTTTGCAGAATGATTTACTGACTGGCAGAAGAACACAACACGATAAGGCTTTGGTCAGGGCCTATTATATGTGAGAGCACTACACATAGTAGGAAGAGAGCCAGATCAGGAGTCAATAGACCAGAGTTCAAATCTCAGCTTTGGTGCTTACTAATTTGTTACCTTGCGCATGTCGTTTAAGTTCTCAAGGCCTCCCATCTATAAAAGGAAGATGACCCTGAAAGTCCCTTCCAACTCTAAACTCCTAAGTCTGTCTGTGAGCAAGACAGCCCCTGACTTTGAGAAACTTAAAGGTTACAGAATGTTAACAGTACAGCATCACATATGGCTGGACATATTCCTCAAGCAGGATAGGAGAATTTGGGAAAATAAAAGGAGGCTCTGAAACAGGAGGAAATAGCCCAGAAAGGAGAAGGGAGGTGCCCCAAGCAGCCCAGGTCCAGCCCTGAATCTCTGGGTGTATTGCACACACTGTGGAAGTAGATTACAGGCAGAAACCATTTTCTCTCTGATCACAGATAGCCCTTCAGGCCTTGAAAATCACACTCAGTGGGTGTGAGTTAGCACTCCTGTATCCTTTCCCTGATTGTCAAGAAATCTCAGGAAATGAACGAGATGATTCTTCATGTGCCAATTAGTTTCTTCTCACTAAGAGTTTTTTACTTCCTGATCCTACACATTGCAGGACCAGTATAGGGCCCAGATGGGATGTGGATGCTGCACCCATGACTAAACTTGGGGGCTAGAAGAGTGAGGAGAATCTTCAAGGCTTGCGGCTTTCAAAAGTTTTTCTGAGTCCTGAGTGCCCTAACTTTCTGAAGTGACTGGTTAAACTATGGGCATTGGTATAATGGGATCGTAACTATGTATTGGCATATAAAAAAAAAACCTAAGTCACAAGAGGGAGGCAGTTCAGAAATCCAACCCTTCCAGAAGATGTGGAATATGTTATATGTTCCTGAACTAGAGAGGACAGGAGTGAATGAAGGTTTCAGCACCTAGGACTTGTGGACAGCTCCTCCACAGATAGGGAGCTATCCAGCTCTTTTTTCCTCCCGTGGTCTTTGAGGGACCTGCAGATATATCTTAATGGGGGAATTACTGAGACTCTCTAAATCAAATGAGTGTGTGTGACTTGAAGAGATGGTCAGAGTGGAGTGAATGTTGAAAAAGTGTAATATAGGAGATTCTAGATAGGGCTATGCATCACTTGATGGGAGGGAGAGGGGATTGTACTAGTGGTGGTGGTAGTGGTAGTGGTGGTGATGGTGATGTGTGTGTGTGTGTGTGTGTGTGTGTGTGTGTGTGTGTGAATGAAAGAGGATAAACCCAAAGTTATTGGATTCAGCGCAAGAGATGCCACAGGCTGCACTCTCAAAGGATTCATAATTGATCTCAGCTAACAAGGGATTGGGGAGCTCAGAAAAGATTTGGGAAAGTGAAAGCATAAACAAAATCTTAGGGAGGAAATTGGGGAGAAAGGTACCTAAGCCTCAAGGATGACATAAACTGGAGCAAACAATGTGTTTGCTGCAGCAGCTTGAGGGGAGTGAGGGATGTCACCTCTAGTGGGATGTGCTGTCTGTAATGAAGGATGAATACTGGGAACTTGAGGAGATTGGGGGCTTACAGTTAATTCTCAATTATCTGTTCTGGGAGTAGGTTAAGAGGAGGAGGTGATGTAGACAATCCCCAAACCAGTTCTAGTTGATTTGGGGATAAATCAAAGATAGACATATTCAATTCCATACCCACAGACTATCTCGAGGTAGGTGGCTAAGGAGGATCAATTTAATTCAATTCAGCAAACATTTATTAAACATCCACTGAGTTCTAAGAATCTACAAAAGCCCTCCTCTCCTGCCTCATTGTGGTGTGGAGGTCACCCTGACTTCTTGAAGTCTCTGCTTACTGGTCACAAACTCTGGAAGATTTTGGAAAGGAAATCTGGAATGGCTTTGAGTACAAGCCTGGTGACAGACTGCATGTCTATTGCCTGAGAAGTAGCCTATGTTCAGGTTGGCTGCAGAGTGATGATGTGTTTCTTTGCCATAATAGCTCTCTGCAATTAGACTGTACATTCCCAGAAGATGAGGGCTGTATTCTTATTTGCATATTAGGGCTAGGGAAAGGAAAGAGGTGACTTGAGAGTCAGAGGACTTGGTTTCAAATCCTGCCTCTGATTTTTCTAGCTATGTGCTGTTGGGCAACTTGCTCAAACTCCCTAGGGTTTGGTTTCCTCATCTATGAAATGATGGGGTTGGACAAGAGAGCCCCTGAGGTCATTCCTATGAACAAGAAGAGTAGGTAGGGCGCTAAAAGTCTGGGATGCAAGTAGAGAACTGCATGAAATTAACACTGTGATGGCCTCTGGGAAGGGTATTGTTGTGTGGGAGCCCTTTTCTTCCATTTCATCATCTCTGTGGCCTTCAAGACCATCACTTTTCCCTGGGTACCACTCTTTTATAAGTATTATCTTTACCTACTAGGATGTAAGCTCCTTGAGGGAAAGGATCATAGACCACTTTTGCATTTCTATCTCCAGAGCTTAGCACAGGCCTTGTTATTGTTGTTCAGTTGTTTTTCAGTCCTGTCTGACTCTTTATGGACCCATTTCGGGTTTTCCTGGCAAAGATACCTGGAGTGGTTTGCCACTTCCTTCTCCAACTCATTTTACTGGAGAGTAAACTGAGGCAAACAAGGTGAAGGGACTTTTCCAGGGTCACACAGCTAGTGTCTGAGACCAGATGTGAACTCAGGGAGAGGAGTCTTCTTGACTCCAGGCCTGGTGCTCTATGCACTATGGCTCCACCTAGATGTTAGAATGTTAGCTCTTTGAGGCCAAATACTATCTCACTTTTGAATTTGTATTTCCAGAACTCAGCACAGTGCCTAGCACACATTAAATGACTGATAAATTCTTTTTTATTCAATCATCCATTTATTTATGATCAGAGAGTCAGAGAGGCATCACCACAAACTCTCCACTATCATTTGCATTGGTATTATCCATCTTATGGATATCTGTAGCAAATTTTTAACCTTAAACTACTTTGCTCTTCTTTAACTTACCTTTTTTCTGGGTCATCTCCCCAATTCCTGCCTCCATCTGTGTCAGGGACCTGCTTTAGTTCCATGCTGAGAAAAGCCAGTTAGGAAAGGAGACCTTTGGCAGACAAAATCCCATAATGCTTCTCACTGCCAGGGCCATTTTAAAGTTATCTGATGCTTTCAGTTATCCATGCCCTGCTCCATTCTCTTAGCACTCGTAAGGTAGAGTTGACTGTCCCATCAGTTAACCTTCTCGTCAGAGGAGCTCCCTTCCTTCCCTGAGGCTAGACTCTATCCCCAGATGGAACTTCCCCATTGGAGCAGATGCTCCCAGAGGGCAGGGAATGAATCTTCTTCACCACGTGTGCCTTAAGCTGCTCCCTGTACAGGTTTTATAGTCAAATCATGTGTGTGTGTGTGTGTGTGTGTGTGTGTGTGTGTACATACATGTGCATGTGAGACCATCTGTTCACTGACATTTTTTTCTTCCCTATGCCCATCCACTAACACCAGCAAGGACTACTTACCTCCAAATGCAACTGATGGGTTCCCCTAAAGTCCTTGCTAGTGATCCCCTCACCACCAGTTCCCTCCCCTCTCCTGGCTGCCATCTCTCTATGAATGATTATCTCATTAGCAGAACAGTCTTCCCTGGCTGTCGGTAGGGTTTCCAAAGCAGATTGGCCCCCTGAGCTACAGATGTGCTATTTCACCTCCAATTAATCTTCATCAGGAAGGGATGGGTTGTACCACATACCCTTTTCTATCATCCTGGCCCCTACTCTGTCCTGCAGACCATGCATCCCCCCCCCAACATTTCTCAGTTCTGGATGTTGGGGGAAAGTGAAAACAGAGTGACCACTCACCATTTGGGTGTGACAAGTTGGAAGGGGGAAGGAAAGGACTGGGATCTTGATGGGTTAGATTTTTAATAGATTAGGACAGGAGGGTCTGAAAACAGGACACTGGCTCTTTAACAGATCTCTTGGCTTATGAAGAAAGCAGCTCCCCTGTGTCAGCAGGCATTAAATTAGAGCTTCATGACTTAATCTGTGCTCAGGTGGGGCTGGGATGGCTCCAGCTTCTCAGTTCCTAGCTAGGGGACTTGACCTGGAAAGCCCTAAAAAGAAGCAAGAATGGGGGGGGGGGGGATGGGGGGGAAAGGGAGGAGTAGGATGCAGGGATGCACTCAGATTGTAGCTAAGGTAGCTATTACCATGGGCTAGGTATGCTCCCTGGCCTGGGGTTCCTGAAAAAGTCAGCTTGAATTTCTTCTGAGTCCTCAATGGATAGGAGTCAAGGGGGAACACATGCATCATGGCCACAGCATCTCTGATCACTTGGTGTCTCTGGGCCCTCAGCCTCTATCTTTATAGAGGTAAAGGTCTATGGAAGGGGCTATAAAAAAGAGGTCTTAGGGCAAGTGACAAGATACAAGCAGAAGTTTCAGAGATGATTTTTGCCCAAATTGAGGGACACTTGGTATCTGACTCTGTCTTCCCATTTTCTTTGTCCGCACATGTCCTTCTCTGATTTTCAATATGTCCTTGTCTTTTTCTAAGTCTCTGACTTTCTGGGCCCCTGGTTCTCTTTATCCCTGCACATATTTTATTTTTCTAGTCACTCTGTCTTTCTTTGCATCCCTGTTTTTCTCCCTATATTCCTACAGCACAAGTCACTTGCTTGCTTAAAAAAATTCAACTGGGGGGCAGCTAGGTGGTGCACTGGATAAAGCACTGGCCCTGGATTCAGGAGGACCTGAGTTCAAACCCAGCCTCAGACATATAACACTTACTGGCCGTGTGCCCTGTGCAAGTCACTTAACCCCATTGCCTAGCCCTCCCAAAAAAATTCAACTGGCTACCTACTGCTTTGAGGATAAAATAAAAATTCCTTTATTTGGCCTTTAAAGCCCTTCACAATCTAGTTCTACTCTACCTTTCCAGGCATATTATACATTACCAGTAATGGTGTGCTGGTAAATGTTTAACAACTGGCTCCCTATCAATAAAGTGTATTGTACACTTTAAAGTTTGATCTGCATTATTAAACTTTCTTGGCCTAGACAATCAGCAAAAAATAACTTAAACCCTTATTTGTGGTGTTTTCTGATTTCTGAGGTCTAAATGTTCATGCTGAAAATTGAACCATCAACTCTTGTGAGCTTGGCTCCAATGTACCCTTGAGATTCTCCTTCTCCCGCTCTGTGATCAAGCCAGATTGCTGTCCTTCACATGTTCTCACTCTTCCCTGTGCCTTTGGGCTGTCTTCCATGTCCCCCCTCAGCATCATTAAGTGCTCAGCCCAAATGTTGCCTCCTGAAAGAATGAGGCCTTTCCTGTGCTCCACACTTCCTAAAGGCTCCCCAAACTGACCTTGCATAGATTTGCTATGTATAGATTACCTGGAATTTTCCCAATAGAGAATAAGTTCTTTGAAATAAGGGGCAGCTCCGTTTTTGTCTCTGTATCCCTAATACCATGGATGAATGAATGAATGAATGAATGAATGAATGAATGAATGAATATGTCACTGTTCCTTTCTCTGACTTAATATCTCTGGTGATTTCTATTTCAGCAAAGTTCAATCTCTCTCCCTCTCTGTCTCTGACTCATTATCTCCAATGAAGGATTTGTCTTTTCTTCCTCATCTCTGTCTCATTATCCCTGTCTTTTTTTGTGTCTCTATCTCCATCTCTCTGTGTATATATATCTCTGTCTCTCTGAATTCCTATCTTGGTTTACATCTCTATTGACCCCTTTGAGAAAGAATTCCCTAACCATGGAGCTAGGAAACCTTGGGCAAGTCTCTTCACCTTGAGATCTTTTATTGGACGTTCTATGCATCTCTGAGTAAGCCTGCTATACGTATCATTGTTCCTGGGCTAACATATGGACCCATGATTAGCAGTTAGACACTACAAGGCTCTCCCAAGGTGCCACCTGCTACAAAAAGCCTTTCCAGATCTCCTGCTTATCAGTTCTCTCTCCATCCTCAAAAATTCATATTCCTAATTGTCTGTGCACATGGCCCTTCCTATCCCCTCACAATAGAATAGAAGTTTCTCAAAGACAGAGTGTCTTTCCCTTTATCTTTGCATCCATGGCACCTGATGCATGGTAACAAGCATTTAATAAATGTTTGCTAAAGGGCTAATAGAGAAATACGTTTTGCATGACTTTACGTGTATAATAGATATCATGTTGCTTGCCTTCTCAATGGGTGGGGGAGGGGCTGGAGGGAGGAAGAGCATTTTGGAACTCAAAATTTTAAAATAAATGTAAAATTTTTGGAAAGTACTTGTTAAATTGATGCAGATACTTGGGCTATGGATTTAAATTTAGAGCCAAAGGAGACCTTAGAGACAATCTAATGCAGATCCTTCATTTGACAGATTAGAGAACTGAGGCCCGGAAGGGTTAAGCAGCTTGTCCATGGGGATACAGGAAACAAATAGCAGGGGTCTGGAGGTAGACTAAGATGGTGAAGGTTAAGATGATGGTGGCAAAATCATTGCCCCTGTTCAGTGCCAATCTAAAGAACCTCCCCTTGGTAGTCACCCTGGATCCGTGACTCCCTTATCTTGCGTGAAGAAGAGGAGGTAGCCATTGCTGGGTTTCTGCATCAGTGTGGTACAATGGAGATACCACTGCCCTTGGAGTCAGAGGATGTGTTTAAATCTCAGGACCTCCAGATGGACATGTCTAGCAAGCAGTTGGAGATATGGGACTGGAGCCCAGGGGAAAGGTCAGGGCTGGAAATATCGATGTGGGATTCATCAGCCACAGAGGAATGGGTGATGCTGCCATGAGAGTGAGAAGAGGACTGAGGACAGAGCTCTCACTTGGTGGAACAAGAGGAGGAAGCAGTAAAGAAGACTGAGAAGGATCTGTCAGATGGGTAGGAAGAAAACCAGGAGAGAGTAGTGTCATGGAAACCAAGAGTGGAAGGAGTATTCAGGCAGAGGGGTGGTCAGAAAAGAATGATGACTGAGAAAAGTCCACTGGACTCTAGGGCAATTAGGCATCCCTCTGAAGGTCTATGCATCCTTGACTGCTCTGGCCTCTCTTTCTCGCACTGGGGTTCTGGTGCCACAATGAACTGACTTTCTCTGCGGTACTGGGAGCTATAGTTAGTTTCATGCTCCTCCTGGTGTATTAGTGGTTAATTTTCTCTCTTCTTCCTCTTCCTTTAGCCTCAATGAATTGTTCTCCCTTCCCCCCAGCTCCTCTAGGGAGGAGGTACTGGCTTGGCACTCCCTTATCTCTTCCCTGCAGCCTTTGCTGCTGCTCCTGCTGCTGCTGGTGGCTGTGTGCTCTCCTCTCTAAGGTTACCTTCTCCTAGAATCATAGATTTAGAGCTGAAAGGGCCCTTAGAGGTCATCTCATACAACCCCCTCATTTGTCATAGAAGGACAACACTGGGGCCAAATGAGGGGAAAGGGCTTGTCCATTGTTACACAGGTGATTAATAGCAGTACTGGTGCTCAATCCCAGGCCCAACTCCAAAGTGTGCCACATTCTTCCTCCTTGAAAACTTCTTGTGAAGTCAACCGAGCTCAAGGCTGAGCCTTGGAGAAAAGTCTAGGGGTGGCCGTGCCTCCAGCTGTTGTTGTCCATCCCACAAGAGTTGAAAGTGGAAAAGAAAACCTAGGTTCAAATCCCATCCTTGACACTTACTGGCTCTATGATCATGGGCTACTCCCTGAGCATCCATTTTCCCATCTTCAGAATGGGTATGATAATGTCTGCTGTACCTACCTCAAAGTATATTTGTAAGGATCAAATTAGATAATGTATGTGAAGTGTTTTGCATACTGCAAAGTGCTACATCAATGGCTACCATATTGGTGCAGCTCCTTTCTCCCTGTGAAAGAGGCCCCAGGGCAGCGCGTCTGTTGTCATCACCTCATGTATACATTTCTCTACCTAGAGAACCCAGCTTATGAAGAACCCCTCAACTTCTCACTCTCATACCAGAATAGACTTCTTGGCCCCTCAGTTTCAAAGGGAAATCCAGAGGTTATTTGGTTCCCCCAAAGAGAGCAGCCTACTGGACACTGTTCCTTCTCCTTAAGGTTTTGTTCTATCCTTGTATGACTGCAGCCCCTGGGACACCATCTTCTTCCTTTTAACACACACTATCCATTCCACAAAACATATGAGGGCAAAAGAGAGCAATGAGAAGGGTACTTGTTCTGAAGTCAGAGGCCATGGGTTCAAATCCTGCTTTTGGTGACCAATAACCCGTGCACTTATGAGCAAGCTACTTCCCCTCCCTGTTTCCCCCTCTGGATGAGGTTGGACTGGATGGCTCTGAGGTCCCTCCAAACTCTAGAGCTGTGATCCTACCCATTCAATCTTAGATAAATTGTTTGATCACTCTGGGCCTCAGTTTCCTCCTCTGTAAAGTGAGGGATTTGTACTAGTGTTCCCTTCTAGCTCTATGCTCTTATTACGATCCATGCCACAGAAGGGTAAATGCAGGCTCAGAGAGGGCAGTGTCTGCCAAAGGTGCCATATGTACCTGGTGAGTAAGAATTCAGGTGTCTGGGGTACTGGCCCACTATTGGAAAATAAAAGGAGCATATAAAGAGACATCAAGGTGATAGAGAGATGCTCTTGAAGTCAGTGAGACCTGGCATCAAATCTTGTGTCTGACACACACTGGCTATGTGACCCTGGATAAGTCACTTAACTTTTTCACTTAACCTCTCAGTGTTGTAGGCAACTTCCTAAAATGGAGCAGGTATAGATCTGCATAGGTGGAGGGAGTTTCTCCCTTGGGAGTTCTCTTAGCCAATAAAATCATAGCTCTAATTTTAAAAAAAAAATTAGCATGTGAATGCAGACAATAAGTTGCTTGAGGGCAGGCATCCTTTCACTTTTATCTTTGTATCCTCAGCACCTAGCTGAGCCCAGACCATAGTAGGCACTCTAAACATGCTTGTGGATTGATTGATTGATTGATTTGTCCCCTTCCTGTCCCTTCTTGGCTACCCCGAGGCTGGGGTGCTCTATGTGTGTGTGTGTGTGTGTGTGTGTGTGTGTCTGTCTGTCTGTCTGTCTGTCTCTGATTCTCCCTATGTCTCTGCATCTCTGTGTGTGTCTGTCTGTCTCTGATTTTCCCAATGTCTCTGCATCTGTTTGTCTCTGATTCTCCCAGTCTCTGCATCTGTCTGTCTGTCTGTCTCTGATTCTCCCAGTCTCTGCATCTGTCTATCTGTCTCCGATTCTCCCGATGTCTCTGCATCTGTTCATTGTTTCATTGTGTTGGGGTGGGTCTGCCCCCCAAACTCTTGTTGTCTCTGCCATTCTCAATGTTTGCCTCTCGTCCTGTGTTTCAGTTACCGTCTCCCTTGGTGGCTCTGTTTCTCTCTTTGTCCTACTTGCCTCAATCTCTTTTTGTGACTTGTGCATGTCTCCTTATCTCAAATTAGATATCCCTGACTGTGAGTGTCTCTGTTGGCAATTTGTATGCTTTCATCAGGGGCCCCAAGTGTGGCTGATACTTTTGCATTTCTCTCCTGTCCCCTTCTCCCCCTCCCACCCTAGACTGCTCCCCCCTTACTTCCTTCCCCCACCCAGGGGAGGAAATAAGTCCTCCTCGTTGCTTAGCAACCAGCAGCCAGCAGCGTCATGGAGAAAGGAAATAGAAATAGCTCGAGGTGGACCCCTCCTCCCCCCCAACACACAACGGTCCAATGATGAGCTAAGACAGCAGTGGCCCTTTGGTCTATCTTTCCATCTGGCAGGGAGGGGTTCAACGGGGGCTTGCCACCTGAAGTCTCACCTTTAAATCAAAGCCACAGTCCACCTCCTCAGGGCCTGGGAGAAGGTGATTTTGGGGGGAAGGCACTGGTGGCAAGTTATTCCCCATAGCAAGAGGCAGATCCAGTGCACAGCAAAATGATGAAGAAGGTAACATTTATCCTTACCTACTCAGCACCTTCCTTCTGTCCATGCGGACCCCTGACTCTGCCATATTCTGTGTCCTTATGACAGGGTCATGGAATCATGGGATCTGGAGCTGAAAGGGAGCTACCAGATCATCTATTCTAACCTGTCATTTTACAGAGAAGGAAACTGAGTTCCAGAAAGGGTGACATAGGTCACAGAGACAGCAAGGAGCACAGCCGAGATTCTAACCTAGGTCATAGGACTATAGATCTAGAGCAGAAAAGTACTTTAAAGGTCATCTAGTCCAACCCCTTCTTTTCACAGATAAGGAAACTGAGAAGTTAAGGACTTGCCCAGGGTCACATGGATGATGGTATTATATATTATGAACTGGAAGACTTAAAATCCAGAGGTCTTTCCACTGTGCCTTGATTAGCTAATTGGGGAGGGTGTGTGTGTGTGTGTGTGTGTGTGTGTGTGTGTGTGTGTGTGTGTGTAAAGGTGTTATTTCTTCAACAGAAACTTTGTTATAAGGGATTCTCAGAGACAAAATCATTAAGAAGCAAAGGTATGACTTCAGTAATTGTTCAGCCTCCAAAGGGATTAGAAAATCTTTCATCAATAAGAAGTACAGGAAATGGGGTACAGAAGTCTATCCTGCCCTATGGGAAAAT
Organism: Phascolarctos cinereus; assembly: GCF_003287225.1. Lineage (NCBI taxonomy): Eukaryota > Metazoa > Chordata > Mammalia > Diprotodontia > Phascolarctidae > Phascolarctos > Phascolarctos cinereus. Next base: position 19,541,326 of record NW_027555958.1, on the reverse strand, counting down.
AGAAGGGGAAGGGGATAAGAGAAGGGGCGGGGAACAGATAGAAGAGAGGACAGACTAGGGGAAGGGATATTCAGAATGCATGCCATCTTGGGGTGGGGGGAGGGGTGAGATGGGGTGAAAATTTGGAACTCAAAAACTTGTGGAAGTGAATGTTGAAAACTAAAAATAAATAAATTTATATTTAAAAAAATTTAAATTTAAAAAAAATTTTTAAAAAGAAAAGAAAAAGAAAATCTTTCATCCCCTGAGCAGGCTAGGCCCTTTTCCCAGGAGGATGGGCCCCACATAACCAAGAGTCCAGGGGCTCCAGTTCCCAAGGCAGAGTTATCCTTCGCTCGGGCTCATCTGGATTTCATTTAGCCCCATCAATCCAAACTATATGGCATTCAGCTCAGCCCCTACCCTCCTCAAACTGCCTCAGGGAAGCAGCTACTGAATGAATTGTTAAGGACAAAGAATGATCCTTTCCCTTGTGTACTGAGCTTGAAATCTAAAGGGCATGGCCCAAAGCAGGGGTCAGGCCCTGAAAAGTGTTAAACCACAGCGATACACAGGGATATATACCCGGGACTTCGAACACATGTATAATGCATGGTCTCAATACACTATGCTCCATATGGATGGAACTGTAATTTTTTTTTGCAATGTAAGGCAGTTCCCAGGGTGGAGACTATCAGCAGATGGCAGTAATGATTTAATAGGCAATAGTAACTCACATTCTTATAGTGCTCTAAAAGTGGAAAATCACTTGACATATCATTTGATCCTCACTGCACCCTGTAGTGATGTGTGTGCTATTATTATCCCCATTTAACAAATGAGGAAACTGAGGTCTAGAGAGAGGTTAAGTGACTTGCTTATGGTCACACAGCTAAGAAGTGTTGGAGACGGAACTTGATCATGGCAGTATCTTCCTGATGCCAAGTACTGCACTGCACTCCCTCCAGCTAGTGCTTTGATAAGTCACCACCACCATCACCTTTGTTTGGACTGGGCCTGTGATTTCATTGGTACTGGGAACTCACAGTAAGGAAGCTCCCTCTGCGATTGCAGGTTACCTCTCATTCCACAACGTGTAGTCTTAGAGACTTGCTTGGGATAGAGAGCTCAAGTGCTTGCACAGGGTCGTGTAGTCAATGTCAGAGTTGGAATTTAAAGCCATAGCTTCCTGACTGATGCCAGTTTTCTAACCACAATGTTGTTGCCTTTCCCATATATCCCTTACCTGGGTGTGTATATATATTCTTAGTCCTAGCTGTGGAATACTGAATGTGCATACTGTGTATTTGTGTTCATGTTAGTGATAAGTGCCAATGTGGTTCCAAGGAATGGACACCAGGGTTAGAATCCTGGCACTGCCATTTATTCACTGTGTGATCTTGGGCACTTACTTCCCCTCTCTGGGCTTTAGATTCCTGCTCTGTAAAATGTGGGGGAGGGTATTAAGGGTGATTGATAGTGGACAAAATGATATCTTAGGGACTCTTCTACCTCTAGCATTTTATGGTCTTATGCACCATTCGTCCCACTCCTTAGATGATCATGTGTTATCCTCCTTGTCCTGGAATCGGGCACCAACAGTGTGGATGGCTGTAGCTGAAAGTACCCATGTGTAACTCCCACCTAAAAGCTTACTTACACCTGAGAATGGTTCTTTGGTCTATTGAACTCAGCCTCTCAGATTCTCTCCTCATCCACTATAATTCCAGTGACTTCTCTTTGTTAATTATTTCCATTTTGTCTTTTACATAGCTTACTTTTATGTGCGTTAAGTTGTTTCCCTCATTGGACTGTGAAGCTCCTTGAAGGCAGCTTTCACCTTTCTTTGTATCTCAACACTGGGCGCAATGCCTGGCACATAGTAGCCTCTTAATAAATATTTATTGATTGGCTGACTGGTGGGCTGAAATCCATTTATCAAAAGGAATCACCCTCAGAGAAGAGTCTTCCTGAGGTTGAAGGAGAAGAGAACCATATTTCTTTTCCATATTTCCCCTTTCCTCTAAATCTTCCCTAAGCACACAGAAGTATGAGGGTTGAGGGTGGCCTCTGTCCACGGTCCTGATTCGATTCAATTCAATTTTGTTGGCCTGCAAGCTCAACTAGTGTCAGTAGTGTGGTACAGAAGCCAAGGAATCTAATGTAATCCTGGCCCGGCATTAATAGAAGTCTGCTGACTGGGATGAGAGGAGGGACAGATTCATTATATTCTGCCCTGGCCAAATCACACCCAACAAACATTTATCAAGGACTTCCTATGTACAAGACACTGTGCTGGATACTGGAAATAGCAACAAAATGAAAAAACCTTCCCTCGAAGAGTTTATATTCTCCTTGGGGGATACAACATGTATGTGTTTATATGCATGCATGCAAGTATGTGTATGTATATGTGTGTGTGTTATATGTATAACATACATGGCAACTCAAGGAAGAGAGAAAACCCTAACATCTAACGTGTTTAGGAAAGGTTTCATATAGGATATGAGCTGAGCCTTGAAGGAAGCTAAGGATTCTAAGAGGCAGAGATGAGGAAAGAATACATTACAAGCATGAGAGACAGTACGTGTAAAGTCATGGAGGTAGAATATAGACTGTCAATTTGGGGGACTGGCAAGGAAGCCAGTTTGACAGGTGTTTAAAAGCAAATAATGTGCATCAGACCTGGGAAGGGAGGCTGATGCCTGACTGTGAAGGGCTCCAACTACCATGCTGAGGAGTCTGTATTTACCCAAATAATACTGAAGTTCTTCATCTGAAGTATCATGTTCAGTGTTGGGAGATACATTTTAAGCAAGACACTGACAAGCTGGCGTGTCCAAGAGAAAGTGACCAGGAAAGTGAGAGGACAGAATATAAGATTATAAGATAATGTAAGATTATGTAATAAGAGCTTAGATCTAACACTGGAAGGGATCTCATAAATCAGTTTGCAGATGAGGAAACTGAAACCCAGAGACATTGTGACCTAGTGTGCTAGATCATACAGATCATAATTGGCAGAGCTGGGATTTGAACTCAGGTCTCGTGACTTGAAGTTCATCACTCTTTCTGAGTGATGACTTTTTGACTGTACTGTTTCCCTTTGTTATTTGAGGATTAGTTTAAGGGACAGAAGGTGTTTGACCCAGAGACGTTTAGAAGACTTAGGAGTAAACAGAGATAGTAGCTGCTCTTGGGTCCTTGAAGGGCTATCATATCAAAGAAGGGTCAGACTTGTTCTTCTTGGCTCATGGGCAGCACAAGGATCATTTTGGGCATGGTGGAAGAAGCTACAGGTAGGCAGATTTAGAGCCAGTGGAAGGAAGAATTTCCTAAGAACTACAATTGCCCCAAAGTGGAATGGGTTGCCTCAGGACAAAGTGAGTTCCCCTTCACTGTCTGCAAGATGAAGAAAGAGGAATTCTCATTGGAAAGGTCATAGAAGGGATTCCTATTTAGGTATAGGTTGGAGTAGAGGTCCTCTGAGGTACCTCAGCTCTGAGAGGCTGTGATTGCATGACTGAATTGTTGGCTGGGGTTGGGGTCCTAATCTTTTGTGCATTTACTGCAGTGACACTAGCCCTGTATAGGGCTGGTGGTGTGGTATTGAAGGGGAGAGGTAGGGCTGGAGCTGGCATGGAATCATAGAATTAGAAAACTAATGGAACTTGAGAGGTCATCTAACCCATACCCCTGCCTCTGGGCAGTCATACATAGCAGCCCTTCCTATTCCTGTGGCACAATCCACGGCAGCTGAATAAAGCACAACTGAGACTCCACATTCTCCCATACTTCCTTGCATTTTGTGGGGCTGTCAGGGGAAGTTTAGTTTGGTCCCTAAAGTTCCTTGTAATTTGGAGCTGTTGGAGACATCTGTCTGGATGGACATGAGGAGCATTTTCACTTGGCAGTTGTTGCTAGCAAGGGTGAATGCAAAGTCAGAAGACCTGGGTTCAAATCTCAGTTCTTCCACTTACTACCTTGGGTGACTTAGGGCAAGTAACATAACTTTTCTGGGCCTCAGTCTTCCTATCTGAAAAAATAAGAGGAGTGGCCAAAATGATCTTGATGGTCCCTTCCAGCTCTAAATCCATGAAGAGCTGGTCCCATGAAGGCCCCAAGAGCAGAAGTTCTAAGAGTTTCATTGCTAGTGTGGGCACAACTACGGATTAAGTGCAAAAAGATGGGGGTGAGATGGATTGGAGACCCATGCTAGTCCTTATACTGCCAACATTTAGAATATTTCCATGAGTATATAGCTCAGAAGTCATAAAATCTCTGTGGCTCAGTGGAATGTTGAGAATGCTGAATCTGGGGCCATAGGACTTTGGTCAGATTCCAGACTCTCCTATTTACTATCTTTGTGACCACAGGCCCTCTAAGGGCATCCGATTCATTTGTAAAATGAGAAGATTTGACTAGCTAACCTCTGAGGTGCCTTCCAGCCCTAAGCCTATGTATGGACTATGAACTGGAGAACTAGGAGGGACCCCCCCAGATCAGCTGCCTTTCAAACAAGAGGAAACTGAGGGAGGAGGGAATTGACCTGTCCAGGGTCACCCAGATGCTAAGTGGCAGAGCCAGTGCTAAAAATCAGGTCTGGAGATCTCCTGTCTTGATATAATGCCACAATAGTGAGCTTCTGGTCAGTCATTACTCGTTGAACCCTTCTCAAAATAATGAAATTTCAATCCAATTACAGGGGAATGTTCTGGTGAAATTTCTTCAGAGCTTCCTCTTGTTCAATGCAAAACATTATACATTCCTCCCTAACTGCAGTGCTAAGGATAGAAGGGTAAACCTTGGAGTTGGGAGTAGTTAACTTGAGAGAAGGAGAAAGATGACTCAGGGATGCAAGCTTTGCCCCTCAGACTATGGACCACTTTGACACTAACTTGCTTCAAGAAGGAAAAGGGGGCTGTATCTCCTGGGCACTTTTCTTCTTCCTGATACTGCAGGCCTGACACTGACACCCCCCACCCTGCCACTTCTACAACAGGCCAGCTCCAACCTCTGTAGGAATTCCTTCTCCTCTGGCTGCCCTTTTCCTTTCATGCCCAGAAGCTAATGTGAACAGTGCATCTCCCATTGAGTCATCATCCTGAAATGAGCAGAGAGGTTAAGGAGGAGAACTTTTCTGGGTGGGTGTTGGGTTAAGAAGGGTAGATCAGAAATGAGTTTGGCACTAAATATCTCTTTCTCCCTCTCTGTCCATTCCACAGAGACTGCAGCCAGCAGGTCCGTGCGGGCAGCCATGTCCTCCACTTTCAACAATGGAGCCAGCATCCCATCTCCACCAGATGCCGCCAATGGCTTCCCCCAACCCAGTGCCTCAGGTGCCTGGCACAGACCAGAGGAGGAGCTACGGGTTGTGGAGCCCAGCCTGGTGAAGAAGGCCCACCGAGAGATCCTGGACCATGAGAGGAAGCGGCGTGTGGAACTCAAGTGTATGGAGCTGCAGGAGATGATGGAAGAACAAGGGTGAGTGAGTCCAGGCAGATGAGTAACCCAAAGACTGAGTCACTGCAACCCTACTGACCACCTGGGGCCAACCCACCATTTTTAATAATAAGCCCAACAATCATTTATACAATGCTGGCAAAGTGGCTACATATCTGGCCTTAGAGCCGATGTTCAAGTCCCGCTAGTGTGGCTGTGTGGCCCTGGGCAAATCCCTTAACTTCTCAGCCCTCTAGTCCAGTGGCATCAAACTCCAATTGAAACAGATCCTCACAGGCTGCTTATTGACTAAGAAAACCACAAATTAACATTATCTTTGTTGCATTCTATTTGCATTGGTTTTGTTAAATATTTCCCAAATACACTTTAATCTAGTCTCAGCAGCCCTCCAGAGTTTTTCAGGCCAGGAGTCTGATATCTCTGTTCTAAGCAATACTCTAAGGTGATAAGGATGACAACAGCTAACATTTATAGAGCTCCTACTATGTGCCACCAGGCACTGTACTGAGCGCTTTACAATTGTTATCTCATTTGATCCTCACAACAACCCTGGGAGAGAGGTGCTATTACTACCCCTTTTTACAAAGGAGGAAAGTGAAATAAAGAGAGGCTAAGTGATTTGCCCAGGGTCACACAGCTAGTAAGTGTCTGAGGTCGGATTTGAACTCATGTCTTCCTGACTCCAGGCCCAGCTCTCCTCACTGTATTACCTTGTTGTCCAGTAGGAAGTAGGAAGGGGGATTTGAGGTAGAGGGAGTTCTCTTTACAATCTACCACAATGCCTCACTTAAATCCAATTCACATGCATGTCAGGACACAACCCTTGGGATGTCTTTGGTTCTTTTTGAAAATGAAGTGCCACCAGCAGCAACAACCACAATGCCTCTGTAATATTTCTGTGGATCCCTGTGCCATTCTACATTTCCCTGCATCCCAGATGGCAGAGCAATTTTGAAGCAATGAAATTCCTGGCTGGTGAGCCTGGGCCCCTCCCTGACAAGCATGCTTGCCTGGTGCAGCTGCAGTCTGGGGAATGCAGAAATACCAAGTGGGCTGTTGGCAAATCAGCTGTTAAGGCCCCCTGTGGCCAGCCAGAGCCCTGTACTGGAAAGAGCCTGGGGTGGCTGATGTGACTATGGCCATGGGATGAAAGCAAGGGGTGCCAGCCCTGAACCTGGGGGCTTTGGAAATGTGAATCAAGATTTGTTCTCATACGTCAGTTTCCTGAGAAGCCATATTACAAGAGGAAAGGACAATGGATTTTTACCCTGATGACCTAGCTCAAATGCTGCCTCTGGTCCATGTTACTTGTGTGACTTTAGGCATTCACTTAACTACTCTGTGCCTTGGTTTCCTCATCCGTAAAATGAGGGAGTTGAACTAGATAGCCTTTGAGGTTCCTTCCTAATCGAATTTTCTGATCCTGCTGAGGGAGGATGGTAACTCTACTCCCATCCCCCTGCAGAGTGGATAATAGTAGAGGACTCAGAGCCTATGGGTATCATAGTATAAAGGAAACAACACAGGCATTAGATTCAGGAGACCCGGGTTCAAATCCTGGCTCAGACGCCTGCTATTTGGTGGGCCCTGAAAGAAGGAATCATGGGAAAGTCATTTCCCCTCCTGAGCCTCAGTTTTCTTGTCTGTAAAATGGGGTAGTTCTTGGTATACTCAAAGAGTTGTTGTAAGCAATGTGCTTTGTCACCGTCAAATCACTAGGTAAATTTGCAGGGGTTTTTGTCCCCTATTGAACTGAGGATCCCTCTAATCATACACTCCCACTTCTATGTCTCTTTAGGGTTTACAAAACTCACTCCTCACAGTGCTTCTGAGAAGGAGAGAGTGTCAGTATAGTTTTAGAGACCAGGAAAATGAGGCTTAAGACCTGGCCCTAGGTCACCCTTCTGACAAATGTCAGTCAAGATTTGAACCCAGGTTTCCTGCCTCTCAGTGCAGGACTCTTGCCACTCAGCTCAGCCCTGCTGTGAGATTCTGTTGTCCTGTGCCCAAGGAGTGGCTTAAGATTCCCCAAGACCTAGAGCTGGAAGGGACCTGGAAGGTTAGCTGCTCCAACCCCCTCATTTTACAGCTGAGGAAACTGAGGCCCAAGGAAGTTAAGTGACCTGTCCAAGGTCACACAGATGGGCCTCTCCTGTCGGCACAGCCCTGGGCTGGGTACTGCAGAGGATGGGGAAGAGAGCCTCAAAAAGCCCTTGATATGATGAGGGATATACCAGGCCTGCCTTCAAAGGTATAATTCTTACCTTCATGGAGCCCCTGGTCTGGTGAGGAAGACACAATTCCTCTTCTCCCATCTCTCCTCAGTCCAGCAAAAAGATGGTTACACCTGCAGACAATTGGTAGAGTTGCTAGGAAGACTGGGGACTTCCACCATCTCTGAGTAGCCCTGGAAACTGGGTTAGTTCTCACTGGGCTGGCTAGATCAACAGTAAGACCAGAAGCATCATATCTCACTTTGGCTTAACAAGAGAGACTTTTAAGAACTCAGACCTGTGGTTTTATTGGTATGGAGAATTGCTCATAAGGAAACACCCTACGCCAGTGCAGGCTAGCATCTGCCCCGTCCCTTATAGTCTTAAAGAATTCCCTGGAGCATTGAGAAATGAAATGACTTAGTGTCCAGGACTTGCTGACTCCAAGGCCACTTTCTTATTCATTCTGCCTCTCTCATTAAGCTAGATTTGCAAAGATATTTCCACAGTTCTCCCACTGGATCTTTGCCACAATCCAATAAGACAGCAGGAATTATTTACCCCTTTGAACAGATGAGGAAACTGAGTCCCTCAATGCACAGGTTGCTTGCCTAAAATCACTCATTTTCTCCCAACTCCCATCCTGGTGCTTGGTGCTCATTGAGATGCTCAGGCCACCCAGAGGATGAAGGAGACAGACACTGGTGTCCTCCTTGTGGGAGAGGGAAAGCATGCTTCTGTGAGTCCTTCAGCTAGCATCTCCTCCCAGGAAAGGGGTGAAGCTGGATTCCCTGCTCCAGTTTCCTCCCCCAAGGGATGTCACTTAGCTGCAGGGCAAAGGGAGTAGGAGAAGTAATTGCTGCTCAGTTTTCTTTCCAATCCTCTCCTGTTGCCTCTGCAAGGAAATTCCTGGAGAAGGTGAGCCTGGAGCCCCGGGGAAATAGCTGGTGATGTCCCTTCATGATGCCCCTCCAAAGTCATCTCATTCACCAGGCTAGCAGTTGATGGGGAGAGGGAGAGTCATGCTTCTTGGGGCCAATTGCCCCAGGGAAGGGGTGAGAATTATATGTATGTGTTAATAACTAGGGATATGGGAGGAGATTCTAAAAGTGGAAGTTCCATTCTAGGGATAGGGTCTCAGGGCTGGTCGTGGGGTCTTAGTTCCAGAGATAAGGACTCAATTCAAGGAAAAAGAGCTAGGTTGTAGGTACTAGGACCCAGAATAAGGATGCTAAATAATCCATTAGGCTCATCATAAGAAATGATATGTTTCCTGAACTCCAAGTGAGTGCTGAGAGAGGAGGAGATGGAAAGAAACAGAGACACACACAAAGCAAGTTATTAGCAGGCAATACAAACATATTTGAAAGAGCTGATGAGCTATTGATGTGCAAAAAAAAATTCTGTTTCATGCAGCAAAACTGTAGGCTGTGGTCCCTGAAGAGGGAGTGGTGGGTCTACAGGTGCCTTAATTAAAGGCCATTATCTCCATAGTTAGGAGAAACAAGTTGCGATATTGTATGTGAAAATGATTTGACAAAATGACAGAAAACCATTTCCAAGAATGGGAAAAGTACTGAGCACATATACTTAACTCTAAGTCTTCATAATTGACACTAAGCCTGGGGGCTTAGTACCCATTCCAGGCACTCAGGCCCCTGCCCTGCCCTTTAGTTCACAGCTCTAACTCCTCATCTCTGATGCTGAGCTCTAGTCCCTGGGCCTGAGCCCCATCCTAAAACTGAACTCCAATGCCTGAAGCAGAGGCCCCACCCTTAGCACTGAGTGCATTGCCTAAGCAACTATGACCCTGAGCCTCCATTTCAGACTCTCTGCCCCCAAACCCAATACAGAGGTATCATCTCTTACATTGAGCTCTTAGTCACCAAAAATGCACCCTCATCCCTAGTACCGAGCCCTTGTTTCTGACACTAAGTCCCTAATTCTAGCAATAAACTTCCATCCTTACTACTGACTGTTCATCTCTAGCATTAGAACCTATCCCCGCTCCTGACACTGAGCCTTAATCCCCAACTGAGCCTTCAGGGATGGATGGGATTTAGACATTCAGGGCAAGAGGCCCTGAATGTTACAGATGGGGGTAACAACTTCAGTTAAGGTGCGGAGGTGGTAATTACACTCAAGACTATTCATTCACAATTTTGTTTGAGCCAGTCTTTCTAGTCTAATTCATGTCCCATCACATAGATGCCTCATTGTTTCCTGTCTTTGTCCTGTTCTTTTTCATTGCTTGTATCTTCCCCCATGCCTGGAATAGACTCCCATCAGCCTGAATCGTTACCAATTGAAATTCTGTTCTTCAAGGCTCAGCCCAGGCACCAACTTTTCCATGAATCTTTTCTCGATTCACCTTGCTGCCTTCCCCCAGTTAAAGAGGTCTCTTCCCCCCGCCCCAATCTGCCCGTGTCTTCTCGGCATTTATCTCAGTCTCCCTTGGCTCATGACTAGTTGTGTGTTCCTCTCTTCTCTTCCCCTGTTGGAGTATAAGTTTCTTGAGAGCTGGCTAGATGTCAGATGTATCTTTTATCTCTAGTAACCAATTCTATGCCTTATACACAGATAGTGCTTAATATGTTTGTTGGATAGAATGGTATGACATATGCAAGAGACAGTGAAGAAACCAGCTTAGCTTAGAAAAGCCAATGGCTGGATTTGAGTGAGTGGTTGGAGGCAAAGATGTTTGGCATAGGGGCTACATTGTGAAAGACCTTGAACTTCAGATTTGTCTTTGCATTTCACCCTGTGGCCAATAGAGTATCGATGAAAAATTCTTGAGCAAGGGAAAGATGTGATGATGCTAGTGTTTTAGGAGATACATCTGGTAATAAATAGATATTATGTATGACCAGCAGATCATAGGACCTTGGGTTCACAGATTGATAGCTGGAAGGGACTTTGGAGGTCCTCTCTCATCCCTTGCAGAATGAATGAATGAATAGTATTTGTGTTAGCTATGTGCCAAGCACTATGCTAATGCTGGAGATATAAATAGAAGAGTAAGACAGTCCATTTTCAAGGAGCTGACATTTTAATGGAAAGACAACACATATAGAGGAGTGGAGGTGAGGGAAAGGAATTTTGATCTTAGGGATACACAAAGATAGAAAGCGGAACAAGTTGAGAGGGAGAAGTGTTAGTTGATTTGCTCTTTACAACGGCAGTGTGGATTTGGTTACAGTTCTCAGAGCAAAAGGTGGAACCTGGCACCCAGAGAGGTGAAGTGATTTGCTCAGGGTCACACAGCATCAGAAGCCAAGTCCCTTGACTCCACAACCAGATGGCTATGTGGACACGAGGGACAGCCCCAGTGAAACAGTGATACTCTTGAGATTCTGAAAGAACTCAAGAAACTCTCTAGCACTTTGGATAGCTCCCTTATGGACAGAAATCACATAGGAGACAAGAAAATGTGGAGAGGGTTCCAATATGAGTTGCCAGTTGGAAAGGACCCGAGGAGTCATTTAGTCCAACATTTCTCCCAGGTAGAAATGCCCTTCACTGAACCTTGATTGATGGACCCAGGTCACCTGCCTCACCTCACACATGCATCATTTGCCAAAACTTGTCTCTACTTTCACAACATCTCCCTTCTCTCCACGGATACGGACATTACCCTGGTTCAGGCCCCCATCACCTCATGCACAGACCCTTGCAATAGCCTCCTAACTGATCTCCCTGCCTCATCTATTGCTACTCCAATCCATCACCCCCATTGCTGCCACAATAATTTTCCTAAGCACAGGTCTGACCATGTCCCCCTGCTCACTACTCAACTCCAGTTGCTCCCTAGTACCTTTAGGTGCAAAACTAAACTCCCTGAAGCTCTTCACAACCATTCCCTCATTTTTAATTTTCTTATCCATTATTCCTCTCCACAAACTCTGTGGCTCAGCTCTACTGGCCTACTTGCCATTCTGAACACAGGACTCTCCATGTCCCATCTCAGGCTGACCCCAGTGCTTGGAAGGCACCTACTCCTCATCTCTGCTTCTTGGGATGTCTAGTTTCCTTTAAGACTCAGCTCAAGAAATGCCTTTTAAAAGAAGCCTTTTCTCATCCCTCTAGCAACTATAGAATCTAGCTGCTAATACCTTCTTCTCTACGGTGACTCTGTCTACTTTGTGTGTGTCTTGTATACATATGGTGCATGCCTTGTTAGAATGTAATTTCCTTGAGAGTAAGGACTGTTTCATTTCTGTCTTTGTATCCTTATCATCCAGCTTGGTGCTTGGCACATGGTAAACATTCAATAAATGCTTGTTGGTTGATTGAATGATTGATCCTTCATTCTCTTAAAATAACCAGTGACAGGGAGCTCACTACCTCATGAGACATACCCTCATTTGTGGAATGATCTTTGTGTGCTATGAGACTGGGGAGGGGGTGAGAGGTGTGCATGGGAAGGCCATTGATCCTAATGAAACACCCTTAATCACCATAGGAGTCAAGAGGGAAGTAGGCCCCAGGCCATGAACATCTAGATCTATACTTTGGAGTTAAATCCTTCAGGAGGCATTTTAGTGTGATGGAAAGAGGTCTGCCTCAGGAATAGGAAGACCTGGGTTCAAATCTGGACTCTGCCACTTGCTACTTGGTAGCTAGGTGACACAATAGATAAAGTGCTGAGCTTGGAGTCAGGAAAACCTGAGTTCAAATCTGGCCTCACACTACCTATGTGGCAAGTCACTTCACCTCTGTCTGCCTCAGTTTTCTTATCTGTAAAATGGGGATCCTAATGGCACCTACTTCACAGGTTTGTTGTGAGGATCAGATAAGAATATTTGTAAAGCACTTAGCAAAGTGCCTGGCACACAGTAGGTGCTTAATAAAAACTTGTTTCCTTTCTTTCTCCTTACTTTGGGCAAGTAACTTTACCTCCCTGGGTGTGAAGTTGGACTAAATGAACCCTAACATCCTTTCCAACTCTAAATCTATTTATTTTTTTAAATTTTATTCTGAATTTAACAAACACCAAAAAAGAAAGGGAACATTTCCACACACAAAATGAGACAGAAAAATATTCTATGTGAAGCCATGAAACTACATCAAATACAGCTTGCTTTTAAATATATACATGCATATATAAAATGCCACCTGTTCCTTTCTTTATCACGTGTTACTTTCCAAGTTGTTCTGCTGATTTCTGCTTTCTCCTGACCTTCCTTCAGCTCCCTTCTGAGCATTTTAAAGGTGTTTCAATGTGCCTCTTTTCTTTCTTTTTTTATAGCAAAATGATCCCTAGTCTCTCTTCCCAAAATAAAAAAAGAAACATACAATTCTTGTAACAAATTAGGCAGTCAATCAAAGCAAATCTACACATTTGCTACGTCCAAAAATGTATATCTCTTATTCTGCACCTTGTATCTGTCACTTGTGAAGAGGTGGGCAGCAGGCTTCCTCATCATTTCTCTGGAGCTGTAGTTGGCCATTGCACTGATCAGAATTCTGACTTCTTTCCAATATGTTTGTTTTCCCAATGTTACTGTTATTGTAAAAATTATTTACCTGGTTCTGCTCACTTTATTCTGCATCAGTTCACATAAGTCTTCCAAGGTTTCTCTGAATCCATCTCCTTTGTAATTTTTTATGGCACAATAATATTTCAACATATTCATAGACTATAATTTGTGCAGCTGTTCTCTAATTGATGAGCGCTCCCTTAATCTCCAGTTCTTTCCCCCACAAAATCAGTTGCATAAATATTTTGGTACATATAGATCCTTGTCCTCTTTCTTTAATCTCTTTGGGTTATTTGCCTAGTAGTGGTGTCTCTGATCAAGAGATACGCACAGTTTAGTGACTTCTGATGCATAGTCCCAAATTGCTTTCCACAATAGTGCACTTTTAAATCTGTGATCCTATTACCCCCAAACTCATCCTCCTTGGTACCCACTCCTTTCTTCTCCCTCCCCCACTTCAAACACACACACACACACACATACATACATACACACACACATATATACATACACACACACACACACACACACACACACACACACACGCACACACACACAGAGTCCTCAGGGAGAAGGCAGGGGAAGAGATACAAGGGAAAATTCAGGGAAAATTTTTGTAAATAACAACAACAAAAAAATAAACAAAAATGTATTTGAGAGACAAACATTCATGCATACCCACACATGCCTCTTATATTTTCTTCAGGCTCAGAGATTTTTCTTCATTGATATCACCTGGTCATTCATATTCATTTATTTCAGCTTGAATCCATTAGTATTTCTTTCCTGTATTCATATATTTGATTAATATTCATAACAATTACAGGAGAGTATATTCATTTTATACTATTAAATAATATTCCAACCCTTAATATTTATTTGCTAGCTCTGTAATTTGGATTATGAATGCTTTCCTCTCAGGTAACCTGAGGTGACTGTGAGAAGGCTCAAAGCCTATGGTGGCCCCAGTTGGGGCCAGCCCCCACCTCTATCCTGAGGCATGGGTGACCTAACTCCCTAACATGATGAGAACAGCAGCATTTTAAAGCATCTACTTAAAGTAAGACAGTATGGGAAAGTGAATTAAGTGTTAAGTCTAGAGTTACCAGAAATGGGTTCAAATCCTACCTCTGGGCATTAATACCTAGGTGATATTTTGCAAATTCCACCCTGTCCAAAGCCTCAAATGAGTCCCTGAGACCTATCCACAAAGTCCTAGATAGGTTCTGTCTGTTCTCCCTAGGACAAATCACAGGTTTTTGATATGTCATGCCTACAACATGTGCTAGACACCGTGCTATGCACTTAGGAGTTAAAGACAGAAAGGAAACCAGTCCTTGCCCTCAAGGAGCTTATATTATAGTGGGGAGATGCAATGCATAAAGAGAGAAATAGACACAAGGTAATTTGAGCAAGGAGAAGCAATAACAACCATGAAGAATGAGCAAGGTTTCCTGGAGAAGGTGGTGTCTACCCAGCCTTTCATGATCACAGGTTCATTGGACAAAAGACTATCAGATGGAGAGAGTCAAAAGACATGGGTTTCAAAACTGGCTCTTTTGCTGTGTGACCATCAATAAGCTGCTGGACCTCTCTGGTAGAGTAGGTAGAGTGGTTCTTTAAATCCCATGAAATTTGGAGTTGAGGAATTTTGTAGTTGGAAGAGCCATCAGAAGACATTTCATTCAGACCATTTCAAGATAGAAGGGGCCTTTGAGATCTCAATGTCCAACTCCTCTTCATTTTACTGAAGTAGAAACTTCAAGCCAGAGAAGGAAAACAACTGCACCAAGGTCACACAGCTTATAAATGCCAGGACTAGAATGAGAATGTGGGTCTCTTGCCCCCCAGTTCCATGCTTTTGTCCTATAGAAATGTAAGATGTTGATATTTTTCCTTCCTCTGCCCCAATGACTCATCCAAAAATGGGGAGTCTGACTTTGTCCTAGGCTGGAAGGGAGACCGCTGAGAAGGGTGTGGAAGGAAAAGGATTAAAGAGGGGGAAGGGGAAGGTACAGTGCCACTTGAGGGCTCTTTGTCCAGTCTGCTGCCAGGAAGAGGAAGCCACTCTCCACTGATACCCTGCTAGGCACCAGGACTGTCTTTTTAAGCACCTTTCAGTTACAGAAACATAGAATGGGATAGTGAAAAGATTTCAAGTCAGAAGACCTGAGTTCAAATCCTGACTCCATCACTTATTACATATGTGACTTTTCTCAAGTCACAGCCTCCTTGGGCCTCAGTTTCCTTATCGGTAAAATGAAGGGATTGGATCAGATAACCTCAAAGGTGTCTTTTGGCTCTAACTCTATGACCCTATGATCTGCAGCTGGTAGGATCACCTGCTTAACAAGGAAACATTAAGCAACAAGAAATCCCAAAATAATTTGGCATGCTGTTTCAGTCACATTCCCACTCATAGAGACTGGTACTTTCACCCGCTCTACTGCCAATTCCTCCCCAGCTCAGCCCTGCTATCTAGAGCCCACCAAGGGGCTGGGGTAGAAGGGGTAAAGCAGGCCTTAGGTCTGCTTGGATATTTAACTATATTTTAGAGGAAAGAAAAGAAATGGGACTAACCCTTGCCATCAATCATGATATCCCCTCCTCCTCTCAACCCCTCTGTCCTGCCTGTATCACTCCAGATTTGTCTAACACTAGAACAGGATTCCTTATGAAATAGTGAGCTTCTCACCATCCAGAAAGTATAAACAATTACACATTTCAGTGATGGAATGCATCACAGAAACAGAAATGGGTGTGAGCACTTTCTGTCCTCAAACGACTCGCCACCTCCAGCCAATACAGGGGGCATCTAATCAAAGAGTCCATCTTTGATTATACCTCTCATCAGTTTTCCATCTGCAAAATGGGAAGACCTCCAGTTCCCTCAAAGGCAGGAAGGGGTTGTTGGCGGGCAAAGAAAGCCAAAGACCCTAGTGACACCAGCCTTGCTTTATCCTTCTTTTACACCCTCTCTGCTTGCTGCAGGTATTCCGAAGAGGAGATCCGACAGAAGGTGGGGACCTTCCGACAGATGCTGATGGAGAAGGAGGGGGTCTTGACCAGGGAGGATCAACACGGTCGCCACATGTGAGTCTCCTCTGGGGAGAGCTGGGATCAGCAGGAGCGGGGTTGGGGCCAGAGGAAGAGTGTGAGCTAAAGACCATGAGCCCCAGTAGGTTTGGGGAGGAGCTTGAGAAACACAGGGGGCAGTCCCCTTTGCTCAAGTATTAAGCCAGTGGTAAAATAATGAATAGGCTGCTGAACTTGAAGTTAGGAGGACCTGAATTCAAATCCTACTTTTGACACTTATTAGCTGTGTGACCTTGGGCAAGTCACTTAACCCCAATTGCCTTAAAAAAAAGGTGCAAGGTATAAAAGTAGACTAAAACATACTTTAAGAAAGTCACCAACCAACAAGCATTTAGTAAACACCCACTGCATTCACAGAACTGCATGGACATTAGGGATACAAAGACAAAAGTGAAATAATACCTGTCCTCAAATAGCTTACATTCAAATGAAGGAGACAACATACCTCTATGCAGGTACATACAAAATTAACATAAAATAATCTTGTTTGGAGGAGGCACTAGCATCTGGGGAGGAAGGAGAAAGAAAGAAAGACTTCATGTAGAAGATGGTGTCTGAGCTGAGTCACGAAGGAAATTAGGGATTTCTAAGTCAGAGATGAGCAGGGAATGCATTCTCTGAATGGGGGAACAGTCAGCACAGAGGAAGAGATGAAAAGTGAAGTGTGATGTATGAGGAACATTGGAGGGCCAGTTTGGCTGAACCATGTGAAAAAGAGCAATGTATAATAAAGCTGCAAAGATAGTTTGTGACCTGGTTGTTAAAGGCTTTAAATGTCAAACCAAGGAGTTTATATTTGTTCCCAGAGGTAACAGGAAGATACTAGAGTTTATTGGGGTGGGGGAGGAGAAGGCAAGTTTTGACATGGTCAGACTTGTGCTTTGGGAACTCAGTAGAGAATGACTCACTAGTACAGCAGAGGACTCTGGTAACTGAGATTTAGAAGGTCAGTGAAGGAATAAAGGAATTAAAACTAGAAATGGTAAAGTAGAAAAGCTAATCCCAGAGCAGAGGGCACAATAGTCAAAAGATCAGATCATAGAATTTAAAGTTGAAAGGTCATACCATTCCAAGTGTCTTTGAGATCATTGAGTATGACCCCTCATTTTACAGAGAAGGAAACCAAAGTTCAAAGAGTGAAAGGGACGTGTCCAAGGTCACACTTCTAGTAATTAACAGAGCGGTGACTTAAACTCAGGTTCAGACTAGGTCCTTCAACTCCAAACCCATTGTTCCTATCACTGCCCCATGGGATGATATCTTTACAGATGGAAGGGACCAGTGTCTCTCCGCTTCATCTTATAGAAAAGGAAACTCTGACCCAGAAAGGTTAAATGATGTGCTAAGGTCACATGAGTAGCAAACCCAGCTCTTCTGACTCCAACTACGGTGCTCTTTCTAGCATATCATAACTGTCATGAAAGTCATTCGTTCTATGCTGTATTGTTATTTAGGCTTTGTTTTCTCAGTCAATCTGTCATTTTTTTCACTTTATTGGACTGTTTAATCCATTTACATTTAAAGCTATAAGAGTTAGGTTTATATTTTCTTCCAATTATCTCTAATGTTCTTTTTCTTAATTAGAATCTTTTCCTCTTACTTCATAAATACGATACTTTGTCTCTTTAGTTATTTTATCTTAGTCTACTTTAAGGCAACCCTATTTCCACCAGCTATCTTCCCCAGCACACCAGGCCATTTGTCACCCCTTTACCAAGTTTTAGAGTTTTGTTTTATTTATTACTTCTTTTTATGTCTTGCCTTTATCTTTTTTTATGCTTTTTTGCTTTTATTTTTTATGCTTTTATTTATTTAAGAAGTTTTCAAATTCTTTCTCTTTTTTCTATTAATTAAATAATGAAGTAACATCCCTTTTCCTCCTCTCCTCTTCAATTTATTTTGCTTATTAGTTTTTGCATTTCATTTTCTGCATCTTTTTGGGAGAAAAAAGGTTTTTCCTTCTTTCTCTTCATTATTTCCCTTCCATTTCTGTCATTCTAGATTTTTATTCTTTGATTCATGACCTTTACTTTATTTATTCCTCATGGAATTCAAGCTTCTAAAGTACCTATTTTGAGCTCCTTCTTCTGAACAGTTTTTATTTTATCACCTTGTAGATCTTGCCCCATGGCCCCCTTTTTCTGCTGTGTCTGTGTCTTGGAAATACCAGTTCCTGCAGGTGATAGAGAAAATATGTGCCCAGGATACATATCAATCCATCCATTTACATATATACAGATATACATATATGTTTGTACACATGTGTGTCTATATATATATATAGAGACACACATTGTGTATATATACATGTTATATGTGTATACAAATATACATGTGTTCTATTCATATGTTTATGTAATGTGTATTGTGTGTGTATAAAATCAGTAACTGCAACATGAGACAGAATTTGATAAGAGCCATAATAGGACTGCAAACCGGGGTTAGATGAGGTTGGAGGAAGGAGAATGACTTTAATAAGCACAGTCTGTCTCCTGCCCAGAAAACCAACCCATCAAGACAGCCCTTAATTACTCTCAGCTCTCCATAGATAGGGACAGGTGAAGACTACAGCAATCCTTCAAATAAAAATAAAACTATCTGAAGGGCTGTCATGTGGAAGAGGGGTTAGAGTCATTCTCTTCGGCCTCAGAGAGAAGAACTAGGACAAATGAGTAGAAGTTGTAGGGAAGCAGATTTTTAGCTTAGTGTGAGAATGAACTTTCTAAAGGTCAGACATGTCCTTCCCTTGATTCCTCTCAAACACTGTCACTAACTGACTACCTGACCTTGGACAGAGATCACTTACTTTCTTTAATCCTTCATTTTCTTCCATCTGCTACTTGGACTGCCTTGTGAACCAGTGATCTCCTTGGTATTGGAAGTCCCAGTTAAGTTGGATGGGACCTCTGAGATCACCTAGTCCCCTGTGTATGAGCTTTTTAACTCTTCCTTATGTATGAATCTTTTCTCTCCAACCAAACTGGGAGCTCCTTGAGGGCAAGGACCATGAAGGCTCCTTCTCCTCTCTCCTCCTCAACACAAATCACAGGGGTGGGCATACAGTGAGGTTTAGTCCAACCTCTTCATTGTACAGGGTAGGATACTTAGGCACAGAGAGGTTCTGGTGTGACTTGCCTGAGGACACAGAGCTTACAAGTGGCAGACATAATATTCCTCCTAGATTTTCACTCCAAAAGCCGTCATTCTTTCCACTAAACTGTATAAAGAGGATTACAATGGACCTTCAATATCATGGAGTCTTTTATGTTATGAATCAAAAAACTGAAGCCCAGAAAGGAGAAATGAGAGCCCTGATTTCTCTGGAAACATTTCATTACTATACTTCATAGATGAAGAGATGGCAGAGATCTCACTGGCCACCTAGTCCAAACCCAACGTTTTACAGTGGAGAAAACTGAAGGTCATGAACATTAGGTGATTCACACAAGCTCATGTAGAGAGTAAGCATCAGTGGCAGGACATCAACCCAGGTCTTCTGTCTCTAGAGTCACTGTTCTTTATAGTGTACCACACACTCAAGGTCACACACAAGAAGTAACAGCAAAGCTGGGACTGGAATCAGGGTGTCCTGATTCCCAAACAGGGACTCAAGCCCATCAGGAATGTTATAGAGATTATTTTTATCTAGGATGAGGGGCTGGATAAGACGACCTCAAAGTTCCCTACCAAATCTGGGATTCCATGATCTCCAGGTCATAGGATCATCGATTTAAAATAGAAAGGGACCTCTTAGTCATCTAATACAGTGATAAGACAACTGAAGCCCAGAGGGCTTCTAGGAACTCAAGGGCATACAGGTAGTGAGCATCAAAGTTGGTATTTGAACCCAGATCCAGGTCTCTTTTCTCTGCAACACACTAACTTTCCAAGTATAGCTGAGTCATCCAGAAAGAAAGTCCCTTGTCCTCTATCATCTCTAAAAACAGGAACAAGTTTCCCTAGGAGAAAAAGGGATGATCATGCCAAGAGAACAGCAAGCCAGGGGCAGGACTGAATGTCTGAACTCCTCCTCACAAGCCTGTGACACCACTGAAATGTTGCTTCATCCATGAAACATCCTCCATGCCGGCACATAACCCACTCCCATCGCTGGGTCCCCAACCCTAGTAGCCTCTAGGAAATGAGAGTTCTGTCACACCAAATCCTGGGTTACATAAAGATTAAGGCATTGAGAAAATGTATGTTTGTTTCTCACTAATCCTTTCCTCTTAGAATAGGTAGTTTGCACAGAATTCAGCCTTTCCATTAGAAATCTTCTCTCCATTTACCTAAGATTTACACAATCAATAACTCAGGTTCAGAGAACCTAGATCTTTCCTGCCCTCCACCACTACTTCTCTGAATGGGACTAAAAGAGCCATGATGAGGATGTGATTGTCAGCATTCAATCCAAGGAACATTTAATAAATTCCTACAAGGCATGGGGTCACTTAAACTTGTCCCTTAGATTCTCTCTGAGCCCTCAGAGGTCAACTAATACCAATTTCTAGCAGTCCCAGGCACTAGCATTGGAAGAATAAAGCCTAGGGATGGGGTCATGGGAGATTATATGGGAGCAGGGGACATTAAGGAACTAAGGCATATATAGGCATATAAGCAGGCAAAGTAGATGGCCTCCTATGTGGAATTATCTGAGTGGTGCTGAACAGGGCCCCCAAATCTTTCCCCAGTTACTCATTATAATTCTTGAAATATCACCATTCTAGCTCTGTTCCTTTCAATCATGAAGGAATTTTGTATAGGATCAGAGTTGGAAGGGATCTTAGGACCATTTGATCCAATCTTCTCATTTTATAGAGGAAGAGAGAAAAGTCACTGGCCCAAGGTCAAACATGTATTAAGTAACAAAACTGGGATTTGAATCCAGGTTTTCTGATTCCAAATCTATCTAGGGAATATTTTGTTATAGGTTGGCCCCTTATCTGAGAGCTACTGATAACATGATGCAGAAGAATGAACATGGCATTGGTGCCAAGATAGGGGATGGGGAATCCCAAGAAAGGAGAAGAAGGAGAAGGGCTCTGAAAAGAAGGGAGTAAAACAAAGACCAACGTCATTGACTTAAGCATGGTACTGCTGGCTCTTTATCTCCTCAGGGATGGAACTCTGGGGACGAGAGAAGAAGGGGAGTTGGGGAGGGGGAAGGGGAGTAAGGGAAGGAGACCAGTGGCCACAGCTCTCTTTCCAAGTTCACTCACATAGAAATTCATTTGAATTCTCAGGCACTCTTCTTGGAAAATCCCATCCAATTGAATCATCATGAGTACCCATGAACATTTGTCATAAGCCACCCAATTTTATGCATCATGCACTGGCTGCTTGGAAGTCAGGAGGTGTGGGGGTGTGAGGAGGGGCTGAGATGGATCCAAGTGAAGATGGGTAGTCAGTGTCTTCTAAATGGTGCAAGTAATCTCCTTTGAGATTTTCTCCTCTGACAGAGGGTCTTGTCAGTGGGGGTTAAGGAAGTCATCTCTCTGGAAGGCATAGTGGAAGATGACAAACAGAAGGCTCCAAGGAGAAGACTAGATAAAAAAGAATCCTGTCTTCTTCTTCTCTGTTTAACCCCATATTGTGTGCCCCACCATTGTACTTTTCTCATCCTCCCTACCAAAAAAGGGGGGGGGGTATTTTAAAGCCTTTGGTGATCAGAGAGAGAAAATTCCAAATGCTTCCAATGAGAATGGGCCATTAGAACAAGGGTGACTTAATTCAGACAGAAGAAAGAACTTTCTAGGGCACAGTGCTATATACATTCAAAGATGCTCTGAAAAGGCAGGCTGAGTAAATGAATTCATACCCAAGCTTTGTTCTAAAAATTTTTTCCAGTTTCATGGCAGGGTGGGTGCAATGATCCAATGAATAAGAGAAGCCTAAGTCCAGGAAGAATCTGAGTGCATTTGAACCCAGAGCCTTATCCTCTTGTAAGAGGAGAGTCCTTGACTAAAGGTCATCTTGGGATTGTTGAGACCTTTCTTGACAGAGCCTTCCATTGCATATTCTGTGATTTGCACTTTGGCAGAGAGAGGAGAAGGATCCCTACACACAGGGAGCTTATATTCTGGAAAACATGGAACAGTTAAGATAAAATGAAGTATAGGATAACATGACAAAATGTGTAGGGCAGATTCAGTACCAGAGGAATTCACAGAAGGGAGCCATCAGCACGGGCTGGTGTCATGTTTTTGAGAACAGGGAGAAGAACTTAATAAACTCAAAAAACATTCAAGGGGGACACTAAAGTCTAGAGGGGGAGAAATTACTTCCCCAAGGTCATACAGCAAGTTATCCACAGAATTGCAACTAGAAACCTAGACTCCAAGCCCAAAATTCTGCCTAGTTTTTCCACATTGACTGAACAGAGTCTTCACTAGAGATTGTAAAGCATTCTTTCCAAGCTGACCTTAGAGGTAATTAAGTCTAGCATTGTGGCCTGGAGACAGAGTACTAGATTTAATGACCTTTAGGTGGGGGGGCCTTCTCATTCTGTTTTCCCTGGAATTGTGACTCTTCTGAGAGCAACCAAGAAAACATATCCAGAAACAAACAAATGAAAAACAAACAACAAACAAAATAAAACCCCAATCAGGATGGGAGGGAGCTGTCCATCATATTGAACCAAACTCCTGCCAAAGTCTATCAACTTTACCATGATGAAGTCATGTCTCCAGGATGTAGATAACTCATTTAATTCAGTAAGGCAATATCCCTCAGACTAGGGGTTTGGTGTTCATGAAGGTTGGTCAACTGATGAAGTTGGGTTTTTTCCAGCTTTTTGTTTTGCTATCATGTAGGATTGGCCCAAGATGAGCAAAGCATTTGATAAACCTTAACTCCCTTTCCTGGGCCTCAGTCTCCTTGTGGTCCTATGAAAAAAAAAAACTGGCTTTGGAGTCAGAAGACCTGGGTTCAAATCTTGCCTCTGACTCTTAATAACTGTATAACTTTGAGCAAGTCACTGAACCTCCCTGAGCCTCAGTTTCCTCAACTGTAAAATGAAGAGGTTGGAATAGATGGTCTCTTAGTCCATCTTCCAGCTCTAAAGCAATAGTTTTACAAACTGTAAAATGAAGAAGTTACATTAAAATTACCTCTAAGGTTTCTTCCATCTCTATACCTGTGATCTTATGGTCCCATCCTCTGTAGTCTCTGTCTGTCTGTCTGTCTGTGTTTCTGCGTCTCTGTCTCTCTGTCTGTCTCGCATTTGGTATGGTCTCCAGTCCCTAAGAATCTTCTTGAAGTCAATGAATGGCATGGAACAGTAGGAAGTATGTTGGCTTTGGAATCAGAGGAACTGGATTCATTTTCCACCTCTGATGCTTGCTATGTGACTGTGGATCAATAATTTCTTCTTCCTGGGCTTAGTTTCTTTTTTCTTTTTTCTTCTTTTTTTTTTTTTAGGCAATTGGGGTTAAGTGACTTGCCCAGGGTTGCACAGCTAGTAATTGTCAAGTGTTTGGTCTGAGGCTGGATTTGAACTCAGGTCCCCCTGACTTCAGGGCTGGTGCTCTATCCACTGGGCTTAGTTTCCCTGGTTGAAAAATGAATGGGTTAATTGGCCTCTAAGGTCCTTTCCAGCTTTTGATCTGTGATCTAATAATCTTTCCAAAATGTGTTAGACAGAATGGACTATTCTAGATGTAGCTTGACCTGGGCAGAGCACAAGGGTTATCACCTCCCTCATTTTGGACACTGCAATATCCCCTTCCAGTTCTGAGCAGAATCAAATGGGTAGATTGAGAATGCCTTGAGCAGAGCCAACAAATGGTGAGACACAATCTGAGGCTTTTTCATCCAGGGATGAAGTTCTTTGACGATAGACAATTACCATCTTTGACAGCAGAAAATAAGAGAGGGTTAATTAGGTTAACCATTGGGAAACAGAGGTTAGCCCAATCAAGGAGGGTAAGTATGCAGTGGCCCGTTGTGGATTTCCCCTATCAAGAGCAGCAGGACTGACAATTGGGCTGCTGTTGCTTTTTGTTTTAATCGCATCTAGTAGGCTTGGTGCATCTGGCACCAGCAGGCTCGTTGGTTGCTTCCAGCTTTGGTCAGCTCCGGCAAAGAGGCTCAACTCAAGCAAGTTACGAATCTCCTGAGCTTCAGTGAAGATGATAATGTTGATAATACGGGGGAAGAGGAGGGAGTAATAACCATCTACCTGCTTCTCATAATAATTTTTTCAAAATTACCTCGGGGGTGAAGGAAGAGGGAGAGAAAGTGCTGTCACGTTGCTGAAATGCAATCGATCACTTCTTCATGCCTGCTCATTGATGAGGAGAGTCGGTGGTAGCAGAGAGGCATTTACAAGGTCAATGGAGCCCAGTTAAGACATGCATGCCTCCTCTTTTCATGATCAATTTTAGCTTCGAGGTAATGATTATAATTTTTAAATAACATAATAGTAAAAATAATTAGAAAGGTAGAAACAATGCACTGCCTAATGTTCTGAGGTCCAGTGTGGGCCCAGAGAATAAAGAGCAGAACCAGGATTCAAACCTAGGTCCTATAATTTGGAATGCAAGGCTCTTTTGACTATTCCAAGCTTGACTCCAGTTCCATTGGGAGGAGTCCACCCCCTGCACAGCAGAAGACAAACCCAAATTCCTGGGCCCCTTCTGGCTCCATAATTCATCTCATCCACATGTTCTTACCCCTCATTCTCTTTTCTCTTTGCTTAGCTTCAGAATCTATCTTATTTCTCTTCCAGAACAACCTTTCATCCAGCTTGTTAGGGAAATTATCCTTTCCTCTGGGTGATTTGGAATATGGAGGGGAGACAGTTATTATTGCTTGGAGCATCCTGTGACCTCATCAAGGAGAGGATGTGGCTGTGTCTCTAAGGTTACCATTAAACCACTCAACTGAAAACACCAGCCTCCTCAATCAAGCATTTGTCCTTTTCCTCTTCTTCCTCCTCTTCCCCTTCCTCCTCCTCCTCTGCCTCCTCCTTCACTCTCCTCTTCTTCTGAGAGTCAGAGTTTAGTGATGGAAATGGGGAGCTCAGCGCCAGCATTAGGGGACAAACTCAGTGGTGGTATTAGGGGTTCAATGTTGGCCAAAGGACCTTAGTGCCAGAGTTGGGACTCAATGCCATTCTGTGTGAAGTTGGGAGGGTAGTGCCCAGTGCTGGGGAGGGGGCCTTAGTTTTAGAGTAGGAAGCTTAGCTTCAGTTCACCTTGGCTTCTTCTTGTGAGAGACATTTCAGACCCCACTCTCTCTACAACCCCAATTCAGATAAGGTCCTCCACCCAAGGTACCTTCAACGAGGGGCACTTTTAGCTGAACAGGATGGAATATTTCAAATGGAGCATTTGGAAAGAGCAGCAGGTCTAGGTTACCGAGGGACAAGTTCAAGTTTGCTCCCCTCCTCCATCCATGCCCCCAGTCCCTGACAGTGAGCTCCCTTTCCTAACTCCTTATGACCTCTGAGGCTCCACAAGAGTCCTTCTCACTAGCTTCTCCTGACCACTCAATCTCAGTAGCTTTTCCTCATCTCTTTTTATGGCTCCCCTCCTCTCAGTTACCCCCAGCACTAAGTGTGTATGTGGGGGGGGGGTGATGGAGCCTGAAGAATGCTGGGGGATTTGAGCCAGCATTAGGAGGAGCTTGAGGAAGGCTATAGCTTTGTGGGGATCCAGGTAAGATCTGGATTGGCTAAGATGGGTTACTTCCATGGGTTGATGCTATCACTTTTGGTATGTATAATGAGCTCCTTTACTCAACAAAGCTTCTAGCTAAAGAACTCTCTCATCTCCCAGAAGCCTCAGTTCTTGATAATTAATTCCACCATAAAGGCAGTATGGTATAATGGAAAGAGTGGGGGATTTAGAGTCAGAGGCTCTGGGTTTAAATCTTGGCTCTGAGGGCATTTCCTACCGTGTGACCTTAGACAAGTCACCACCTCTCTGGGCCTCAGATGCCTCATCTATAAAATGAGAAGATTAGACAACATGGCCTTGGAAGGAACTTCTAATTCTAGATCTGTGGTCCTATGTTGAGATCTGTCTTTTTTTTGGGGGGGGGTCTTACACGGGGGCTGCTAGATGGTTCAGTGCACAGAGCATTGGGCTTAGGATCAGGAAGACACCTTTCTGAGTTCAAATCCAGCCTCAGACACTTACTAGCTGTGTGACCCTAGGCAAGTCACTTCACCCTGTTTGCCTCAGTTTCCTCATCTGTACAATGAGTTGGAGAAGGAAATGGCAAACTCCTCCAGTGCCTTTGCCAAGAAAACCCTAAAATGGGGTCACAAAGAGAAGACTGAACAACAGCTTACACAGTACAGGGTAAAGAGTTCTGGCCATGGAGACAGAGACCTGGATTAAAATCCTGTCTTAGACAATGATGATCTGTGTGTCACTGTTCTATGTGGCTTCTGCATCTGCCAAATGAAGGAATTGGCTGATGAAGTCCCTTTACCTCTAGAACTATGATCCTATGTGCCCATGTGACCTTGGGCAACTCCCTTATCTATAAAATAGAAGGGATTTCTTGTGTCCTGGGCCCCTTGGACCTCTGCTGTTGTTTTTGTTCAGTCCTTTTTCGGTCACGTCCAACTCTGTGCAACCCCATTTGGGGTTTTCTTGGCAAAGATACTAGATCGGTTTGCCATTTCTTTCTCTAGTTCATTTTATAGACAAGGAAACTTGGGCAAACAGGGTGAAGTGACTTGCCCAGGGTCACCAGCTAGTAAGTATCTGAGGCTGAATTTGAATTCAGGGAGAGGAGTCCTCCTGACTCTAGGCTCAGCACTCTGTGCACCATGGTGCCATCTAGCTTCCCAGTAGGCCGAAACCTATAGTCCCCTTCTCAGAATAATCTTTTTAAATGCATAAAATAAAATACCTAGGATTACCAATAAAACCAATTGTATTGAAATTCTTATCAAAATGTATTTTTAAAAGTTCAGAGACTAGACGATCTCTAAGGCCCCATCTAGTTTTAAAGATCCTATGCCTGTGGGTGGAGGTGCAGGGGCGGGAGGAGGGCACTAAGTCTAGAGTGGCCACAGTCTCTGCCCTCATGGAGTTTACAGTCTGTTCCGGGCATGTGGCCCACACCTTAATGTAGCAGTTGGCTGTTGGCTTTGTCCTAGTGCTTATCCAGGGCAGACCTTACTCATTCCTTGGGGGCATTATCGCTTCTCCTTTTTGCTTAATTCATCTGTTCTTGTGACTCTTAATCCCTTTGCTATGGCCAGCAGCCCAGGAGGAGCCAGAGGAGGAGTGGCTGCTCCTTGGTCCCATTGAGGCTCAGCTCCTGAGACCCTAATGCATAACTGCATCCGCTTGCCCAGGGAAGCTTTGAGATTGGCAGGTAGCAAGCTTGAGTGGGAGTAGGGTTAGAGGCGGTGAGTGTGGAGGGTGAGCTCATCACTTCCAGAGGGGATGCTTTCCGTTCTAATAGGAGGAATTGATGGAGAGTGTGTGTGGAAAGCCATTTCCATCCTTGCTCCCCCCAAATGTGTTCTTTGCTTCATGGCTTCATTGTGAGAGGCAACACGGCACGATGGAAGGAGCATTGAGCCTCAGTCGCCTCATCTGTTAAATGAAGAGGCTTGGCTAGATGGCCTGTAAGGTCCCTTTTAGCACCAGAGCTATGATCCTGTGGGACTACATCCAGGTCACTTCCCTCCCTGAGCCTTAGTTCCCTCCTCTAAATGGTGGGATTGGACTAGATGATCTCTGAGGCTCCTGCCAGCTCGGAATCCTATGAATCCCAGGAGACCTAGGCTGAGTCCTGACTGCTACTGGATAGCTCTTGGACATTGGCAAATTTTTGCTTCACATCGATAAGCCTCAGTTTCCTTTAAGTGAAAAGAAAATCCTAGTTCTGAGTGTAGTTACTACCTGTGTGACCTTAGACAAGTTCCTCAACATCTCTGGGCCTTTTCCTTCATCTGGAAAAGGAAGGGTTTGGACTAGATGGCCATCCGAAGTCCCTGCCAGCTCTAAATCTGTGATTCTATACACTCACTGCTTATGTCAGCTGGGGCAAGGGTCAGCTTTCTCTGGCCTCAGTTTCCTGATCTGTAAAAGCAGGGTGTTTGACTAGATCACCTCTGAAGAACCCTTTCAGCTCCAGAGTTATGACCCCATCACCCCAGACCTCCAGTCAGTCCCTCATCCGTTGGTATATCCATTCATTTCAGGGACATTGTGCCACGCCCAAATGTTAAGCATCAGAAGACGCTACAAACACAAAGACTTTAGGAGTCTCTGTGGTTTGGTTTGCTTTTTGCATTATCCATGCCATTGCAGTCACCTTCATTAGCATGGATAACTGAGAGCAGAATGTATTATTGTGTTAACTGATGTGCAAGCTACAAAGCATCTCCCAGAGCACCGGACGCCCACGAGTGGGTGAATCTGGCCTTGCTCAGCCCCTGGGCCCTGGAAGAGAGAGGAGGGGAGCTGGCCCAGAGGAGGGGGCTCAGGCGGCATTCCATGGAGAGCAGCCCATCATTGCAAGAAGACAAATTGGAGGCAGTTAGGAGGAGAGAAGCCAAGATGATTAAGGGCCCAGGGAGAGGATTGATTTATGAGGAAAGATGGTCGGAGCCAAGTCTCAGCAGCAGCTTGGTAAAGTGATGACTTTGGGAGGGGCAGAGGAAGGGAGCGGGAGGGAGGGGAAGCATGATCACAGTCTATAAATATTTGAAAGGTGGCACCTTCCCAAGGCGAAGAGGATGTAGGAAGTGAGATAATGAGGAGGAACAAGGCTAATGTGAAGAAATGGAGAAGTACTCAGCATCCAGAAAAGAGACAAGTGTAGGGCTGTTCCGTTCAGCTCAGCTCCTGTATGTCTGGTGCTTCGTGGATGGACACCCGAAGGCTGTTCTCCTCAACCTCCCTGCAGACAAAGGCTGTCTCCTCCTTCAGTGACTAAATCAACAAGCATTTAATAAGCACCTACTAAAGTGCCAGATGCAGCAGCTAGGTGGCGCATACCTGGCACACCAGGCCTGGTGTCGAGAAGACATTTGTCTCAGTCCAAATCCATCCTCAGGCACTTCCTAGTTGTGTGACCCTGGGCAAGTCACTTAAACCTGTCTGCCTCGATTTCCTCATCTATAAAATGAGCCGGAGAAGGAAATGGCAAACCATTCCATCATCTTTGCCAAGAAAACCCCAAATGGGGTCATGAAGAGTCAAACGTGGCTGAAATAACTCACAAACGTGCCAGACACTGTACTAAACAGTAATAAAGGCAAAAGTAATCCCTGCTCTCAAGGGGCTTGTGGGGGAGACAAAGTGCAAACAGCTATGTTCAAACAAGACCACATGTACATGCACGTAAATGTATATATACACATGTGCATATATACACCTGAACATACATGGTGAATTATATATATTATAACATTATATGTTTATATGTTTTCTATGTAATTATATATTATATATAATTTATATATAATTACATATTATATATATTTTATATATAATCTATAATGTGTATAGCATACATTATATAAACATATAAAATTATGTTATTATAAATTGTAAAAATATATAAACGTATAATTGTAAATTAAATATCATCCCAGAGGGAAGGCACTAACATTAAGGAGAACTGGGAAAGGTTTCTCTTAGAAGGTCAGATTTTAGCTGACACTTGATAGAAGTCAGGAAAACCAAGAGCACAGATGAGGAGGGGGAGTGTTCCAGCTATGGAAGACGGTCGGGGGAAATGCCCAGAGTCGAAGATGGCATGTTCTCCTCGTGCAAAGAGCACCGAGGAGGCCAGTGCCACTGGATCATAGGGTATGAAAGGCAGGAGGGGGCTAGGTCCTGAGGGGCTTTGAATGCCCAGCAGAGCACTTTTGTGTTCGATCCTGGAGGGGACAGGAAGCCACTGGAGTTTATCACATAGAGGGGTGATTTCATTGGATCTGCCCTTTAGGAAATCGCTTCGGTGTCGGGATGGAGGATGGATGGGTGGGGAGAGATCTAAGGCAGGCAGACCCCCCCAGCAGCTAGTGCAGTAGTTCAGGCATTGAGGTGATGAAGGCTGCACCAGAGGAGAGAAGCAGGCGTTGGAGAGGTGCAATGAAGGGAGAATTGCATCACATTGGGGGCTCCCCCAAGGCAGGGACCGAGATTTCTTCAAAGACAGAGACTTCAGTCTCTCCTGTCAAATGAGGGACTCCCTGGCTGCAGAAACGTGGTGCTCTCAATGAAATCAGGGGATCCCTTAAAGCAAGAGCCGTCTCCCCATCAGACCAGAGGCAGCTAGGGGGCGCCATAATGCCTAGAGTGCCAGGCCCAGAGTATGGAGGACCCGAGTCTAATTCTGGCCTCAGACACTAGCTGCATGTTTCTGAACAAGTCACTCCACCTCTGTCTGCCTCCATTTCCTCAACTGTAAAAACAGGGATAATAACAGCACAAGTTCCTTCTTGGGGGCAGGAACTGGGTCTCCTAAATGAATGCAGAGCATGGGAGGCAGTGTCACCCGTGGTGGCAAAATGCTGAAAAGGGCATGTGCTGAAAACCGGGGATGCAGGACTTTACACTGATCTGTGGATCCTCGCAGCACGCCTCTCCCAGCCGGCCCCCTTTCCCTCCTCACATCATCACCACCCTGGCTTGGGCCCTTGTCCCCTATCGCCTGGATGGTTGCAATTACCTCCTAACTGATCCCCCTACCCCAAATCTGCAATAGGAGGAGGCTCCCTGACCTTTCCCTCTGTTTCTGTCTCCTGGCCAGAGTGATGGAAAGCCACTACTTGATTGAGGGGGATGCCCAGGGCCTGGAGTACTTGCCCTATGAGGAAGACTGCCCTCTTGAATGTGATTGTCCTGCTGACTGTTACCGGGCTGATGGTGGGCACCGAGAGTACAGGTCTGAAGGAAGCCCTGGGGAGGGAGCAGGGATTGGGGAAGGTTTCTGAATGGGAAGTGAGAGCTGAGCTGAGTGACTGGGTGGGCTCTGAAGGCCGGGGAAGCTTTGGAAATGCAAGGTAGTCAGGGAGGTGGGGGGAAGGGTGGTAATCTGGAGAAATGAAGGGCTGTGGGTACTTTGAAAGTAGGGCTTAGGAGGCCAGGCTGCGGACTTGGGCTCTCCTTGTACCAAGTCTTACCTCTCATTCCACCACCCCCCTCCCAGGACCAAGCACTGGTCAAGCAGCTCAGCCTCGCCCCCTCCCAAGAAGAAGAAGAAAAAGAAATCTGGACATCGGAGGAGTCGGTGAGTGGGCAGAGACCCGGGGCTTCTGGAGGGACAGGAGGAGCCCAGAGGCATGTGCCTGGAGAAATCCTGAGCTCTAAGTCACCTGGGAATCAGGGTGGATGTCCCTAATGCTGACACAATGACCACTGGCCCTGGGGTCAAAGGACCTGGGTTCAAATCCTGCCTCAGAGCTCTATCCATGACCTTGGGAAAATCAAATAACATGAGAGGATTGGACTAGATGTGTTCTGAGGCCCCTTCCAGCCCTCAGCCTAGGATCCCCCTCCTCAGCTGCCATCTACATCTCCTTGATCTCAGCGCTCTGCTTGACGGGGTCTGGGGGTGGGGGAGGGAGGGAGAAAAGTTGGCCCAACAGCATCCAGCATCATCCCTTTGGGCCTCTGCTCCCCATCCCCTACTCCCCACCCTGGGAGATGGGCCCTGACCCAGTTAACCACCTCCGCTTCTATCTTTCTACCTGCCTGCCTGCCTTCCTCCCTTGGGACCTGTCCTCAGCAAAAAGAGGAAGCTGGACTCTGAATGCAGGTCAGTGAGCTGGGCTGGGCTGGTGCCTTTGGGCTGGCGGGAGTGTTAATCTCAGGCTTCAGAGACTCTGCTGAAGGCAAGGGCTGTGAATGCCAAATAGACGGCCACCCTGAGAGCAGAATAGAGAACCCCCAAGGGTCCTTGCAGAGAACAGGCTAGGAATCGCAGCAAAGCCCAACCCAGAGGTCCTGTGCCCTCTGCCTTCTCATTCTGGCCCCGTCCAGACCAACCCAGACCTATGCCTGTGAGGGAGTAGACCCCCCAATACTTCACACTATATTGCTATTAGGAATTCCCTACTAGGTCTTAATTCCTTTGAGCTTACTATTATAGTTCATATTTCCAAGGGAGGAGAGAGGGACAGCTGCTATCAGCCAAGGGCAAGGATTATAGCAACAGTGAGAACAAGGTCCTTGGAAAATCGGGTCGAGGCCAGAGACCTGGGGGAGGGGAGAAGAGGCAATAGGGCCAAGGGGCTCTACAGAAATCAGACTTCACAATAAGTGCCAGCCATTGAGGGTCAGTTTCACCATCTGTGAAAGGAGAGAGAAATAACCACTGACCTTCCCAGCCCCTACTATTCTATGATTCCTGATTCCCAGGTATTTAACACCCACCTTGGGATCTGAGATTTTTTTCAAACTGCTTTCTCCTGAACCTGGATGACAGAATTTATCTTCTCATTCCCCACCCTGGCCTCACCATTGGATTCAAGAAAACGCAATGCAGTGCAGTGCAATTCAGTTCAATTCAATTCAGTTCAGTCCAATTCCATTCAGTTCAGCTTAATTCAGTTCAACCTGACAATAATTGGTTAATCACCTGCTGTGTGCAGAGTACTGTGCTAGACAGCTAGGGAGAAGTACAAAGCTGAAATTAGACTCAGTCCTTGCCCTGGAGAACTCTCAGTCCAAGGTGGGGGGTGGATAACCCATACATCAAAAACTGGAATACGTAATAATACACTATAAAGGCAGCCAAAGCGTTACAAGGCTGGGGAAGGAAAAGGGCAGTGCTAGAGTAAGTGGTATTGGAGTTGGACTTCCAAATAATTATAAGAATTCAAGAGGTCGTGGGTGGTGGTGCAGAGAACAAGGTCACAGGTGGTCAATAGTCCAATTGGGATGGACTATAGATTGTAGATTGTACCCGGAAGGGACGAGCTAGGTGCTACATTTCAGAAAGGGCATCAATATGAGAGAGAGCGTCCAGGTGAGGGTGACAGAGATAATGAGGTCAGTTTAAGTGACATTTGGTTTAATAAATTGGTGCTGTTTGATTTGGAGAAGAGGGACACTGGGAGGACTTGAGAGCTATTATGTGGACCGGATTATTAGACTTATTTTGTTTGGCCCCAGAGGCCTGAACTGGGAAGGTGAGGTGGAGGTGGGGGAAGATGTAAATGGCAAAACTAGAGATTTCAGCTCCACCCAAGAAAAACTCACAGAGAGGGCTTCCTGAAAGGTCAATGAGCTCCCTGGAGAGATGGCGGGTTGCCCCTCCCTGGAGGTCTTCCAGTAAAGACAGGAGGACTAGGTGTTGGGGATGTCTGAGGGGCCCATCAGTCAGGTACAGCAAATTGGACTAGATGGTTTCAGGTCCTTCCTAACTCAAACAGTCTGGTTCTGATTTCGTGAGTAATAAGAGATTAGGTGATATCAGGTATGGGGATGGGGACTTTAAATCAAGCAAATTACTTTGAACTTTATTCTCTGAAGCAATGGGGGGCATTGAAGGGTCTTGAACAGAGAAGTCACTGATCAGATTTGGGCATGAAGAATTTAACTCATCATCTGATGTGTAGGACGATTTGAAGGGGGAGGAGAGAGAATAAAGGTGGCATGCCTTATTAGGAACTTGTTGCAATCATGTGAGCACATTGTCAGCAGAGGGGAGGAGTGGGAAAGAAATGGTCAAGGAAACAGAGGTGAACGCTTTTGCTCCTGTCCTGTGTCAGCAGCTGTGGGAGCTCCTCACCCCTTCGGAAGAAGAAGAAAAATGGAAAGAAGCATAGACGTGACAGGTACCTAAAAAGTCTTGTCCCCTCCCAAACCCTGGAAACCTGAGCCCTCCTTCCCAGGTCTGTCCTGCTCCCCCACCCACCTCACCAGAGTTCAGAGTCCAGGCAGGGAAAGAGAAGGAGGGCAGGCTTAATTCCTCAAAGGTCTGTTAAATGGGAACCATGTTGTCGTATCCAACAGGTCTGACTCAGGATCCCGGAGGAAGAGAAGACACAGGTGAGCAGGACCTGCAAAGGGAGTGGCAGGGCTGGCTGGACTGTCAGGTCCAACTCCACCAACCTTGGTTGGAGTGTTGATAAGTAGGGGCTGGACCTGGAAACTGAGGAACAAGGTTAAGACTGAAAGCCAGTCCCAGCTCAAACCTGCTCCCAACACTGTGTGTACCCTAAGAACAGAGCTCTACAAGGACTCAAGGGGTGAGCCCTTTCTCTAAATGGGTGCAGGATGTCTAGTGGGTAACGATGGGGGTCCCTGACCAAATTACCGATGCTGAGAGATTTGGGGCCGGGAGAGGGAGGCTCCTGGGTGCCCCTGGAACTTCCTTCCTCCCTAGATGTTTTGCCTGTCTGGGGAAAACTAAAGCAGCTCAGATGCTCCAAGATGCTGAAAGGCCCACATCCTACTTCACCTTACCTTTCAGTCCCTCTAACTGGCATAGGACCATCCTTGTGACTTATTCTGTGACCGTGGGCAAGTCATTGACCTCTCAGCCTCAGTTTTCCTATCTATAACATAGAATGTGAACTCCCTGAGGGAAGGGATGCTTTTGTCTTTCTTTGGAACACAGTAGGTACTTAATAAATGCTTGTTGATTTGACTAGAGTAAGGTCCTTCCCAGATCTAAATCCATGAACCTAAGTCACTTAATCTCTCTGGACCTCAGTTGCCTTAACTGTAAATGAAGGAGTTGTACGAGATGGCCTCAGAGATCCTCTCCATCCCCAAACCCATGAGCCTATGATTCTCTTCCACTTCCAGGCTTCGGCTTTGGAACCTTATTGACATGGCTGAGCCAGAAATTGGGCTGGCCTTCTGCTGCCCTCCAGTGGTGGAAATCTCTGGCAGAGGGCACCCACTGAGAAGCTTTGCATTGAGAACCCATTTCTGGTCAGTTCTACCCAGGACTGACTGGGAGCCAGTCGAAGGCCAGGCTGCTCTATCTAACATAAGGCAACCAGAAGATCCCATTCCTTCCCTCTGGAAGGTTGCCCTGACAAGGAGACCACATTCACTCAGAGCCCTGGTTGTGCTGTTTAAGGCCCCCTCCAATGCTATTAATCAACTAGCAGGCACTGATTAAGCTCCCAGGCTAGGTTCTGGTCCTACAAAGGCAAAAATACAACAGACCCTGCCCTCAAGGAGCTTCTATTCTATTGGGAGAGATAACATGTATATGCATAAATACATTCAAAATAAATGCAAAAGAGAAACAAGGTAGTTTAGAGAGGGAGTGCAGAAGAAGGGGAAGGAGGCAGCAAGGTAGCAGATAGGTGGCACAGTGGAGAGAGCACTGGCCCTGAAGTCAGGAGGACCTGAGTTCAAATTCGACCTCAGAGCAAACACTTGACACTTACTAGCTGTGTGACCCTGGGCAAGTCACTTAACCCTAATTACCTGAAAGTAATAAAAAAAAAAGAAGAGGAAGGAAAGAAACAAGTATTTATTAAGCACCTACTATGTGCCCGGCACTGTGCTAAGCACTTTATACATATCTTTCTCATTTGATTTTTTGCAATAACCCTGGGAGGCAGGTGTTATTATCATACCAATTTTACAGATGAAGAAATTGAGGCATATAGAGGTTAAGCAGCTTGCCCAAGGACACACAGCTAGTAAGTGTCTGAGGCTGGATTTGAACTCAGGTCTTCCTGACTCTAGACCCAATGTTCTATTCCCTGTACAGCCTAGCAGCTAGGGAAGACTAAATTCTAAATCCTATAGCCATAAGATACAGAATTAGAAGACCTGGGTTTGAATCCTGGTAACCTTCATGACCTTGTCACATGATCTCATTGGGCCTCAGTTTCCTGTAAAATAAGAGGGTTGGATTAGATCTCTGCAGCTCCTTCCAGCTCTTAAGTCCCATGATCCCTCACTCACTAATATTCTACGATGCTCTGATCTGGTGAAAACTGGAAATTATTTGGGTTAAGGGCAAAATGGAGTGAGCCAGCTAGCGGGTATTGAGTGGGTCTGGATTGACTAACACAGTTGGAGGGAATATCTGAACCCGACAGAGCAGCTGAGCACAGACCTAAAAGCGAATCTAGAAGCTCAGAGGAGGGAGAAAGTTCGGGGAAGGGGAGAGGAGAG
Source organism: Phascolarctos cinereus (assembly GCF_003287225.1). NCBI lineage: Eukaryota > Metazoa > Chordata > Mammalia > Diprotodontia > Phascolarctidae > Phascolarctos > Phascolarctos cinereus. The sequence continues at coordinate 19,505,020 of NW_027555958.1, read as the reverse complement.
GAGGGCGGGCATGAGACAAGAGCCTTCCATTTCAGAAAGATCCCACACCATCTCACTCCAAGTTTTACTGGATCTGCCCGTACTGTCTGTGCAGGGACCCATTAAGGGCTGAGCACCTGGGGCCACTCAAAGGCTGCCAGCTGAGCCCTGCGCATGTGGATAAACTGTCCTCATCTCTCACATGAATTAAGTCAGCTCCAGATGAAGTGCATACATAAAGACTGAGCTGCCCAGAGGGAAAGAATGAAATGATGTGGGATGTGAAGCCCGGGAGAGCTTCTCAGAGGAGATAAGCTCTGAGCCAGGTCTAGGGGGTCTAGGAGCTTCCCAAAAGTGTTGAAGTGGAGGTGAACAGACCCTGTGTTTGAGGTAATGAGCAAAGTTGTGGGCGATCCCGCCATAGGGCTTAGCTCTCAAGGAAAGGTGAGTTTTCTGGCAGGTTCTAAGTCAGACAAATGAGGAGCCAGTGACCCAGGTCACTTCTCCCCATTCCTAACTCCCTGACACCGAGATTCCTATTGTTTGTAGATCCCGGAGCCCCAAAAGCAAAAGAAAAGAGAAAAACAAAGAGAGAAAGAGGTAAGAGACCCATATTTCTGCCCCTGTCAGGGTGGGCTGCCAAGAACCAGCCCAGAATGGTTTGAGGCCTGCCATGAAACTATACAGGAGAGCTTGGTTTAGCCTGAATTCCGCTATAGACTGACTCAGGCTTTGAGAAGTGGAAAGATGTGTTTGGGGCAAATAGTCTCTCCTTCTGCCCCTGCCCTTTCCTTTTTGTAGAAGGGGTTGGGGTGGAGTTGACTGAGGCCCAGAGAGGGGCACTGGAGGATGTTAGTGGCCAGTGCCAATTTTAACCAGAGGAAGAGTAGGTAGACAATGAGGTGGGGTGACCCTCCTGGCCTCCAGATATCTCTACCACCTGTTGTGCTCTGTTGTTGCTTATTATCCCTCTGATGGGGCCAGATCCCCTCCCCAAACACACTTTCCCTGGTGAGGCCTCCTTCTGCTCCAAATAACTGATCTTGGGAGGGGGAGCGTAGGGTTTGGCCCTCAGTCATACTAGGGTGGAAGGGGCTGAAGCCTTCTCCCACAGCAGGGTTTGATGGGAACACTGAGCACAAGGAGGAAGGGCTCAAGAGCTTCCTTTGGTCTGAGGGCTTCAGAGCCAGGCTGGCCTGTGCAACCAGCCTCCCTCTCTCCATCTCTTCCCCTCACCTTCTCCTTTTCCAGGCCTCATAGTGAGTCTCCTTCAAGAAGGTGTCATCGACACAGTAGCTGTAGTTCTCATAGCGCCTCCATATCTTCCAACTACAGCAGCTCCAAATCACCCAGCAGGTAGGCTGGCCAGCCTACAGCAAACCATGGTCATGCCCAGGGCATGGCAGATGGGATGTAGCCAGGCCTTTGGGCTAACATCAGGGGCTGGGGGCTTGGAAAATGTGGGTGAAGATTTGGGTTTTCCTTCTGAGTCTTACAGGGCCCCTTGCCCTCTGTGGAGGGTCTAAATGCCTAGAATTTGGTTGGGAGATGGTTGGAACATTGCTCGATGTGGAGGTGCAGGCAGCTCTAGGATGACCTGCCCATGATGCAATCCAAAGGGCTTGGGTCAGTCAATGAGCCCATTCATCAAAGCTCCCATCAGGCCCCCCAGGGCTGAGCTCCCAATTCAACTGGGGTGACAGAAGAAGAAGACAGGGGCCCTGACTTCATGGTCTCATGGTCTTATGGGAGAGGCATGGAGAAAAGCAGGGAGTAATACTAGGGAGTGAAAGCTAAGTGTTTGCATGACTAGCTATGCATACCAAGTTCTGGAAGAGGTGAGAGCAAGCAGATGTTATTGGGGGCTGGAGGAGTCTGGGCAGACATCCTGGAAGAGGTGATGCCTAAGGGATCTTGGCCTCAATTTCTCTCTAAGGCAGAGGGGCCAATGGAGGGGTGGGGGTGATGTGCATGATCAGAGAGCCTTGTGCCTCTGGTCTGTGTAGCCAAGACTGGTTCAATGGAGAGGAAATGAAGTAGGAGGGTCCCACCCTGGCTCCCTCCATCCCTCCCCTTGCTACAGACTGAGCCCCAAACCCAGAGACGATGGCCCCAAGGCCAGTAGCCAGCGGTCCAGCAGGAGCAGAACGTCCTCTCCTTCGGGCCGTAGCCGATCGGGGTCTCCACACCAGAATGGCCAGCGGAGTAGACGTCCCAGCCAGTCCCGTGGCAGCCCATCGGACACCCCTCTGGACGTATGTACCCCTGGCTCTTGCCACCATTCACCTTCCCCTCTCCACCCCACTCCCCAATCTCTGGCAAAGGTCACCTCACATTTATAGAAGGTCAGGTGGGGTCAAGCTCAGACCCTCCCTCACACCAAGCCTGTAGATGAATCCCGTTCCTTGTGTGTGTGTATGTGTGTGTATATGTGTTGGGGATTAGGAGAGACTGCAGTCCATTGCCCCTGCCTCTCCCTCTCCCCAGCTATCTTGTACCCAACAAGGGCAGATTATACCAGACCTCCTACTCCCCACCTCAAGCTCCTGAGTGCACAGTTCAAGTAAGTAGGTGGAAAAAGAAGATGGCAGTCTTCCTAGAGCTACACAAGGGCTGAAGATGGACCCCAAGGTGCTAGTAGAATAAGAAGAATAGTTGTAAGAGTAGCCCCTTCCATTTGTGCCAGCATTTTATCCTTCCTCAAGAGACTTTCCCATCCATTATCCCATTTGATCTCTCACCACCACCCAATGAAGAAGGTATGGAAAAGATTATTCCTATTTCATAGATGAAGAAACTGAGATAGAGCTAATGAGTAGAGGAAAAAATGCACTTAGAATTCAGAGTTCTTAACAGCCATATGTCCTCGTAACTTGGAAGTCCCAGTGACCAAGCCAGAGCTGCCTCTTACTACAAGAGCTCCCTCTGCTACAAGGGCAAGACCCCCCAAGAGCCCCCTTCCCCTGGCTGGGAGTGGGGGGAGGCCCACATACCCCATTTGGAATGTGTAAAGGAGGCAATATTACTGGGAAACAAATTAGGATGCCTTAGGGTCAAGGGTCATAGGTCTAGTGATAGACAGAACCTCAGAAGTTACCTAATCCAACCCCCCTCATTTTACAGATGAGAAACCTGAGGCCTGGGGAAGAGAAATGGCTTAAGGGGGCTCTCCCCAAACTGTTAGTGTGTCATCCCCCACCCCAACCCCCTACTCCCATCCTCTTTTGTTTCCTGGGACCTCTGAATAAGAAATGCACATGTCTCTTTGACGATCTTAGAGCATTTGCTCTAAGGAGACATGTTTTAATTTCAGCTCCTAGCATCAGCCTTGGGTAGTAAGGCTTTTTGTCCCCAAAAGCAACTTGAGTAGTTCAATGTGGTATCACTTAGTCCACAGATCCCTGTCCCTGGCACTCAATGCCCCATCCCCAAGATTGAGTCTCCATCAGCAGCACTGAGTACACCCATCCGCAGTGCTACTCCCTATCTGTGACATTGAACCCCCACCCCAGCACTGATCCCTGGCAGTATCTGCCCCCAAAACTGAGGTTTTCATGTCTGGTACTGAGTTCCCCAAAGCCAGGAATATTTTAAGCCCCATGAAACTTTTGAGAGCTTGGCACAATTCTTACTCTTTTTTTTTTTAAAGCCCCTGGTCTGGTCCAATTTTTTTTCTCCAGCACCAACACTGCATTTAAATTATGAAATACCACATGAAGTGAGTCCCACCCTTTTTGCTTTGAAAGACCAACCTCCTCATCCCACCCTACTTTTTGTCCTTATACCACACTTTTCATCTAAGATATCTCTCCTTTAAAGAGTGATGAGGGGTTTTTGGCTTGGCCCCACGGGACAGAAGACTAGAAGTTAGAGAGAAGCCAATTTCTGCCCAATATCACTTCTCAGCAATTAAAACTGTCCAGTAGCAGAATGGAGTATCTGGTAGGTAATGAATCCCCCATCATTAGAGACACTCATACAGAGGCTGAAAGGCCCCTTGTCAGTGACATTATTGATGTAATTCTGAAATTGACTGAGAGTTTGAACTAGACAATATCTGATGTCCCTTGAATTGAAAGATGCGTTGACCATCGGTCAGCTCCTTCCTCTCTTGAGGTATGACCCAGATCTATCCTGTACCCATCCTTTTGGTAGGAGGGCATGGCTCTCTGAGGTGCACAGGGGCCACTGGACACTCAAAGATCACAGACTGAGATGGGGGGATTAACAGGATCAACTAAACCCAAGTCTCCACAACTCAACATTCATTAATCCTTCCACCAAGAAGGTGGAGACAGGGCTGGGGGACAGGGGACCTGCTCCTTTTTGAGACTAGAATCACAGCATTTCAGAGCTAAAAGGGAACTAGAGACTGTCTAGTCCCACCCTGTTCACTGGAAACTGAGCCCCAAAAAGTTTAAGTGATTCATCTTCAGTCACAAAATGAGTTGGTACCAGCCCCAACAGCAGAAGTCGAGTTTTCGAGCTTCCAGTCCAATTGGCTTTCTAACGTGCCTCAGCCCATTAAATATTTAGCCCACCTCTCCCTGATTCCTCTGGGAAAAAAGGTCACTTCATTTCACCTCCTTTGCCTATCCCTAGGCAAGAAGGTCAAGATATGTCTTTCTGGGGCTAGAAAATTATAGCCAAGCCCTCTGGATTCTAGACTATCAGCTGCCTTAGATAGCTTTTCTGGTCATACCCCTGCTTCAGAGCAGGAGCTATGTGTAGTACAATTCATCCCTGGAGCCTTTGGGGTTTGATCTCCACCTCTCATGTCTTAGCATAGCAGCAGCCATGTATGTGTTGGTTTTGATTTTGATTTCAGTTTTTGGCTGTTTCCTTTCATTCTTTTTCCCTGTTTTTTTTTTAAACAAATTTTCCCATTTCCTTAGATAAGAAAACCAATGGCAACTACTTTGTGGATTGCAAGGGAACCCAAGAAAATATCTCTATGTTCCAGATGCTATCCACCCATGGCAATTTTTATTTAAGAAGAAAGTGATTTCAAGAAAGCAATTTACTCTGCAACCTGGATGGAATATTCTTTAGTGCCTTCCAGGCCCTGAGTTCTCTTTAGCCAAACCTCCTGGCAGTTGGAAGCTCCTCCCTTGGTCCATAATTGAAAGGCAGTGGAGTGAATCAGGAAGGAGACACTCCCCTTCTCTAGGTCAGTCCAGGAAATATCTAAATGGATCCTCTATCATTGGTTTTCAAAGCCACAGGATGTACTCAACATGGCATAGTCCAGGCTAACCCAGAGGGGCGCAGACTCACAAAACTAATGGGGACGCAATGCATAAACTCAAAGAAAATACGACCCACAACCTTACAGTGGATGGAAACTCTAAATCTAAAGAGGACAACACCTGCCTGCCCAGGAGTTCTGAGCCCATACACCCAGGAAGGAAGGGGCCAAACATTAGTTTCCCAATGTATCAATATCCTCTAGAGGGCCTCAGGGCCTTCATTAGCTAGCTCACACAAGGTAATGACCAGCCTTCTGTGAAGTCCAAAAAAGGGTGACATTAAGTTGTTTAGAGTTCCCCATGTCAAGGAGGTGCCTTAGCCCACACTAGGGAGCATCCACTCCTAAGGCATAGCCAAAAAAAAAGAAGAAGAGAAGGAAATCCTATTTACCCCTACCTTTTCCCTTTTATTATATCTAGCACCTAGGACAGCAACAACCATGTGGTCATGGTGGTAGGATGAAAGCTGACCAAAGGTCAGACTCTTTGTCAAAGAGAGACTCTTTATGCTGCTTCCTAGTTGCTACCAACCTTAAGGTTCTCTACCCATTGCTTTGGAGAACACTGAGACTAAGAAAAGAAAAAGGCCCCCCTCCCCAAGCCTTTAAATTTATCCAGTGCTCTTCAGGGACTTATCAGCTGTTCTATCCCATGATCCCTAAAACTCTCCCTTAAGGCAATAATAGTAAGACAGAAGACAACATGATCCCCAAAATCCAAGAAGAGATCAGGTATTGCCCCCTCCCCAATACTGTTTCCCTCCAAATAAAGGGTTCAACTTTGGCCTGTTTTGAACCAATTTCAAGGGAACTCATTCAGGTTGAAGGTGGCAAGGGAAGGGACCAGCCAATTATCACCCTTCTCCCAGAAAACAAACCAGATGAGCCCTATCCCCTACTTTCTTTAACATTAACAGACTCAGGATCTTCAATCATCTGTCCACCCTCTCTGTCCCAAGATAGCCATGTCCCCTGAGCCTCTTCCAAAACCAGCTCCCTGGGGAATACTAGTGCAATCTTGTTTCTCTCCCTTTGCTTGGGATGCTATTGGGTGGGGTGGTCACCATCCTCCAACCTCCCCTTCTTTCCCTTGGGAGAGTATTTTGGAGGCAGAATCAAAGCCAAGAGGAGACCTAGCCCCTCTTTTTTCAGGTTGGGGTGTCATAGAGTTTAGCAAATGATGAGAAATGTTTTGGTGGGAGGTGGGGATGGCAAAGTGATGGGGGAGATTTTTGCTTACTCTATTTTTTAAAAGCCACACAACACTTTTTAATCCCATTTGTGTTTTTGTTTGTTTTTTAGCCTCCCATTTGAACCGTGGTAATATGGGGGATTACAGCAGGCAAGGGCTGGGTTGGGGGAGTTCACCTACCTTGTCCTGTGGTTTTTCCCCCCTTTCTTTTCTTGATCTTATTATATTTTCTCCCATTTGTAATGTACAGAAATGCAAACTATTTCTCCATTTATTTTATTTTCTGGTATCTACTGTGTTGTTCTAGAATTTTGCGTTGTGTGTGTCGCTGTGGACGCCTTTGGCCACGTCGATGCAGAGACATGTTTTTGAATTTCAAGTGGACACTGATCATTGTTTCAAACTGTTTCTTTTTACCCCTCCTCTGTAACTGGAATTTAAAAGGGAAGATGACTATAGAAAGAAATAATTCATACTGGGAATACCCTTGTCAAGTAAACATCCCTTCCTCCAGGACCATAAGATTGTAGATTTAGTTCTGGAAGGGATGCTAAATGCCATTGAATCCAATCTCCTCATTTTACAGATGAGGAGAAGATAAGTGACTTGCCCTGAGTCACACAGGAAATATCTGGTATAATTTGAGCTTAGGTCTATTTTGACTGCAAGCCTAACATTCTGTCTACTATACCTCCTAGCTGTCTCTCACAGGGTAAGGCCTAGGGTTACTTCTTGTCATGGACCAACAAAAAGCCCATAAGATAATGGAGCAGGAAGAGGGGTCTTAGAGGTCATTTGGTTCAACCTTCTCACTTTATGGATGGGCAAATTGAGATCCAGAGAGCGAGAGTCATCCACTCCATAGCTCATAAATGCCATAATCTGGGGGTCTCCTGACTCAGGCTGATGTTCTTCTCATTGCACCCTAGTTCCACTTCTGAAGGAGGATAGGGAGGGTATATGATACATTGTAGTAAAGATCTAGATGATCCCCAGAACACCAGACACTTGGAGCTCCAAGGTTCAGGAGGGAGACAAAGGAAAGACTATCAGGCAGCCCATGGTATGAAGCACAGATTCATCACAGGACATCAAGGAGAATCCAGGACATGAGGATTATTCTTAATTTACAAAGATAGTGTTAGGAAGAGCAAGCATGGCCCTGGAGCATTTCCTTGGGAGCCCCTCATAAATAGGCTCTGGGGCAGACCTAGGGATCCCTTTTGGGGGTGGTCATCATTCGCCTTATAATTAAACAGTCAAGGCCCCTGGAACCAATTAGAACTCAAAGCAGAAATTCCATCCCAGTAGAATTCCAGAAAGTTGTAGGACACATAGAAATGTAGAAGGAGGAGACTTGTCACCTTGCTCCTCTACCCTTGCAATGTCACTGAGTGGCTGAGCTGTGAAGCAGGCTCAGACCAACCTGTCAATGATCACTGTAATTTGTTGGTGTACTATCAGTGGTTGGTGGTTCATTAGTAGCTCAGACAGCTGATGGGAAGAAGCCCGTCCTCTCCTTCCCATTGCTGACTCACCCTAAGAGATAGGTTCTGGCCAATATCCTGAGAATTCGAGGCTGGTCTGCACTCCTGGAAACACTAGGCTAAAGCACCAGCCGAGTCCTCACCAATGCCTAGTTTTTCCTTTGCCACTTTATAAATCCTTATAAATAACTTGGGAGAAGACATGAGAAAAGGCCACAATTAGCTATACTCCCACTCTGAGAATCCTCCAATGGGTCATCTCCATTTTTGCCTTGGCCTCTGTGCCTTTCTGTCTCATCAGAGTAGGACACACCTGCTGTCATCCTTCTCCTACCAAGGTCATAGAGAGGATCCTTTGCAAAATCCATGGACCTCAGCCGTAGGAGCCCAGGAGAAGGAAAGGTCCAAACCAAATAAACTGAGGGGGGGGTGGTGGAGGGCATTCATTTCATCAGAGAATCTTTCCACTTTTAAAAAGGATTTTCTTTTAAATAGTGTATTCCCCTCATGTGATTTTTAATGGGATGTAATTTATACAATATCCATTTCCATTTCTATTTTTCAGAAACACATTGGGTGCCTAAAGTAAAACGCATCTGTTTCTAGGAAGAAGTCATGAATCGGCCCCTTGCCCCTCCCTAGAAATCTTTGAACTTCAAGCAGAACCATAAGCCCTCCCCCAAGTTCTTGATTTAACCTTCATTCATGCCAAGGGAGACAACATGAAAGAGTGGATAGAGTTGGTCTTGAAGCCATGAAAACCTGGGTTCAAATCTCACCTCTGACACCTACTGGCTGTAACTGGACAAGACACTTAACCATTCTAGTGATCAACTCCCTGCAAATAGAAGTTGCAGAAAAGGTGTTGACCTGAACTGGTAGAGGGAGTTTCCTTACCTGGGTGTCCTCATGTTTAGTCCTGATTCCTGTGTCCTATCCCAAGAAACAGGCTCTAAAGATCCTTACTGAAGCTGGTAACTAATACTTCCTCATGGCACTTAAGGGTTTTTTCTGCTGAGCCCTTCCATTGGTGTCTATTTGACCTTCTGCCCTCTATAGCTCTCTCCCCACCCTTGGTCAGTTTAGATGCCTGAATCCAGGAGAAGGGTGATGCTCCAGCAAGGATTTGCAGAGAAAAGATCGGCATCTCCCCACCCAAGTCTGGTGATCCCTGGGAGAATTAAGTAGTGAATCCATAGGCATTTATTAAGTTCCAGCCAGGTGCCAGAAGCTGACCTAGGTGTGAAGAATACAAAACCAAAAAAAGTAAAACTGTCTCTGCCCTCAAGGAGCTTACAATCTAAAGGTAGTTGAGAAGGTTCTAGGGAGAGGAGATAGGAGAATCTTGAAAGTGCTTTAAGGGCCCCTTTCAGTCCAGAAAGGAAAATGAGAGGTGGAGTGGGAGTTTTCTCTTTATGCAAATAGCCCTCACTTGTTCGAGACACACTGAGTGGCCGGTGGGGAGCAGGTGTTGAAACCTCCGAAACCCAACCTGGTTGACTTCCCTTTTAAATGGACGGTTTTCCTTTCCACTTTCATCCTTCCACTCTGACTGGCTTCTTTTGGATTGCCCTCTTCTCTCTCTCTGTCTCTGTCTCTCTGTCTCTCTCTCTCTCTGGGTCTGTCTACTCCCTCCCTTGCCCTCCCCATCTCTGTCTCTTCCTCTCCTCTCCCCGCTATGGGCCCCCTCCATGTTGTTCCATCTCCATCTGCTGCTTATTGCATGCTCTCTGGAAGGTCTCTGTTGGTAAGAGAGTTAAAGGCAACTCGGCTCAGACATTCGGAACAACAAAAACAAACAAGAGCAGAGAAAAGTCAAATGGCTGCTTGGGGTGTCCTGAAATGCCGCCCTACAGGGGGATGGGGCGCAAGCCCCTCTCCCCTGCCCCAGCCAAATCAACTGCTTTATTAGCCAGGGGTGGAAAGTGGCGAATACTAAAAAGAGTCATTGTCTTTTTCCCATTCTGCATCCAAATGGGAGATTTTCCTTTTCTTTGTTATTATTGCATTCCTGTCACTGACCAATCAGAAGGTAGGTATTTGTCTGGCTACGCACGTTCCCATCTCCAGATAAGCCTTGCAGCACTGAGCTTGGTTTTAATGTGATATTCTCTTTCTTTCTCTCTCTCTCTCTCTCTCTCTCTCTCTCTCTCTCTCTCTCTCTCTCTCTCTCTCTCTCTCTCTCTCTCTCCTGTCTCTGTCTCTTTTTCATATGATTTTTTTGGTGGTTCTATATGTTTTAAACATTTTTTAAAAGCTAAAAGGCCATTTGTTTCTCCTTTTTTGTTTTTTGGGGGGGTTCCTTCTTGCCCTTCTGTCCCCCTTTCTAATTCATCTTTTTTCTTTTCCTTTCCTCCTTCCTTCCCCTCATGTATTCCTTCCTCCTCCCTTCTATATCCCCCTCCTCTTTTCCCTTCCTTCTATGCTCTTTTCCTTCTCTTCCTTCTTTCCTTCCTTCCTTCTTCCTTGCTTGTCTCTCTCTTGCTCTCTCTTGTTGTTGTTAGAATGCATTTCTGTGTGGTTTTAGCCTCCTGACTCTGTATTTCCTGTTGTGAACAGTGCATTGTGTTGGATTTCCTCTGCTGCCTGAAGTGGCGGGTAACCAAAATTCACCCAACCTGCGAAGCCATTCTCTCAGACTGGCCAAGTTGGGGGCTAGCTTGAGAAAGAAAGAGGAAGCATATACATTGGTTTTGATCCCAGCTGCCCTGAACACAATTACAACCCTTTGGTGCTCAACTTTAGCATCAAGATTTTCAAGGAAGTTTCAGGATGACAGCCAGGAAGAAGAGAAATAATTCATCCTTCTTCCATTATGAAAAGGGATCATTCACAAAGAGACTAATCAGTGAAATCTGCCCTTCTTTTCCCACCTACGCCAAATCCCCACTTCCTTCACCCTGTGGGTTTTGGCTGGGCTCCGCTGAGTTAAAGAGCTATTTGAAAATCCCCCTAGGATAACATTTGAGGGGAAGCCTGGGGTAGAATGAATTCCTCCTCTGTCCTCCCATTGGGCTTTCTTTGGGGCCTCAGAGCTAATGGCAGCCTGGACAGCAGCTATGGACCACAGATAGGGAGAGGATGCCAGGAAAGCTCAGCAGTGCCTCCTGGAGATCCTTAGGGGTTGGGGGAAGCCCCAAGAATGTAGCCTGTACACCAAAAGTGGGGGCTGAGCTAGGCAACATGGCTGTTCTGTGTGCATTGAATTTTAGTTGGCCTTGAGAGAAAAAAGCCTGGGTTTTGAAAGCTGCCTTTCCAAGGAAATCCTCACAAAAATAACAGCTGTCAAAGATGGAATAGGCTTCTTCCGAGCCTTGCTGGAAGTCAGCAAGTAGAAGCTGGGTATGGGGGGACGGGATTCCTTTGGAGGTATAGGTTGGATGAGATAGCCCCTGAATTCCCTCCTACCTCTAAAAGTTCTATGGGAAAATGGGCAACTAGAATTTCTAAAATCTGGTGGAGTCCAGCCCAGCTGGAATGTTCTGGATTCCATCAGAGCTGGAAGGGAACATAGAGGTCCCTCTCTCTTAGCTAGCTAGGTGTCAACCTTAGGAGGATGTGCCATGACACCCAGGATCCAGGAGCTCAAGCCCCTAATAATCTATCTCTTTTCCCACTCTAAGAAAGACCCCCTTGGCTTTCTCTAGCAGACTTCCCATCCCATTGTCCCCTATGGAAGGGAGAGGAATCTTCCTTCCCTTAGGCTTATTTGCATCTCCATTTATGACCCTGCCTTGGGAATGTAGATGAGTTGGGAAGATTCTTTTGAGGTAGAGGGAGGAAAGAAGGAATACAGACCCATCATTTCAGTAGTTTAGGGGATTCCTGGTGTATTAAATCCTCTTCATGGATGCAGATCAGCAACTGGATTTGTAATTTTATAGTCTTAGAGTGTTGCCTGGGGGTACTAAGAGGTACTGCCTATCAGTACAACCTATCAACAAACATATATGGAGTGCTTGCCTTATATCCCGCACTTTGCTGAGCCCTAGAGATACAAAGAAAATTCAAATATGGTCCCTGGTCTCAGGAGGTTTACAATCTAATAGGGGAGGCTCCACAGCCCGCAGAGCTAGTTCGTATCAGAGGCAGGCAGGGAACATTCAAGTGTTCCTGACTCCTAGGCTACTTTCTCTCAAAGGAAGCAAACTTCGGGGTGGGGGATTAAAGGGCTAGAAGAAGGAGGGGGTTTTGTCTGGTAAGACAGCTGGCACTCTGTTCCCTTTGACCTCTTCCTCTCCCTCCCTTACAATTTCACCATCAGAGGCCTTACGATTAATTAGGCCATTCTCTCAGGGCACCAACACATTACCTCTTTCCCCCAAGGTTCCAGAGACTTTTAAAGCTGAATGACAGCTACCACACAAGTCCCCACCCCAACCAAAGAAGAAAGTCTGGAGGGCCCACTGGGCTGACCAACCTTAGTTTCCCTTCAACAGGCCCAAGATTGTATTTTTTAAAGCAAAGGAATATTTTTTTTGCCCTTTTTACTATTACAAAAATATTTGGGTATGACTCATTCATTTTTTTTCTTTCCTTCTCTGCTGTCAGGATATTCCATTAAGGCTTCATCCCTGACCTTTATCCTCTGTTACTACACTTCTTTTTACAGGCAGATGGGACTAAAGCATTCATGTCTGTATCAAGCTTTATGCTCTCTTTGACCTACACCACCATGCCCCCCCCAAAAAAACCCACTTCTCTCTGTCTCTCTCTCTCTGTCTCACACACACACACACACACACACACACACACACAATTTCATTCAATGGCTCGCAAGGCAGAGCAGAGGTGAATTATTCCCATTTTGCAGATGGGGAGACTGAGGCTCAGAGATATTAGGTCATTTTGGAAATCACACTCAGCAAGTTAGTGTGGTAGAGGCAGTACCAGGACCTCTGGCTCCTGCTAGCAAGTGGACATGATCCCTGTGCATTTCTGCCACTTTAACCTCCAAAGCTCTTGCTCCTCTATTAACAACTGATTTTTATTGGTTTCCAGTTTCCCTGTTATCTGAAGTTATTACTGGCACACTAGCATTGGTCTGAAGGTGATGCAAGGTTGGGGGAAAGTGTCTGAAGATGGAGAGATGCAAGGCTAGAAAGACTCCCAGGGTCTGGCATGAGGCCTCAGGGCTTTGGGGGGAGGGGGGAGGGGAGATGATGGAACATAAGAGAAAGAAATCACATGACTGGAGTGGTTTATGAAGCCCAGGGGTGGTGGTTGTAACCTCCTAGCTTTGCTGGTTTCCAAATCAGGACTTTCCCTAACATCATACTTTGTCCCCTCAAAAAGCATAGTATTTTTTTTTAAAGCATAGTATTAAGAGAGATTATATGTATGCAGAGGTAAGGAGACATGTCAGCTTGAGTCTGGGTAGAAGAGATTTGGGAAGGGGTGGGGTGGGTGGGGGGAGGGAGGTTGGTGCAATGGGAAGACAGCTAGATTTGGAACTAGAGGGTTTCAGTTTCAATTCCATCTCTGCTACTTGCTATGTGATCTAGGCCTCAGTTTCCTCTTCTATAAAATGGGCACAGGGCTGATCTCTAAGGTCCATTTCACCCTCAAATCTGAGCTCATGTAAGCAGCAGTCTTTGCAGTCTGTTCCTACCTCCACTCTTCACTCCCATCTCAGAGGGGAATCCTAGGGTGCCTTTTCCCAGGATCTCACAGTTCCTCCCTCCCATTCTCCCACACACACACCCCCAAGTTTCAAGTTCAAGAGAAGAGGATGTGGTCACCAGGGAAACCAACTTCTCAACCAGATGGACCCCTCTCTATATCCTTCTTGGTCCTGGGGAAGGGAGTTGGTGCTTGGGGAGAGGGAGGGGCATAGGGTGCATAGGTCTAAGTGGATTTAACTATAGGTAACTCATGAGGCAGGCAGAAGAGGGCAATGTCTGTAATGGCTAAATGTTGTAAGAGGGAGAGATTCAAACATCGGCCAGAAAAGGGGTTGAAAGATAGGTTCGTGCCTGGCTATGAGTTTTTGAGGCCCCTGAGAGTTTCATTCTGGGGTTGACCAAGCACTACAAGACTGTCTCCTATATACCCATCCCGGAGTTAGGCAGCACCTTCAGGGAGCCAAGAGGAGGCACAGTCCCTGCTCAGAGTATGACGGGCCGACAAGAAAGCATCAAATACAAGAATTTCAATTGGCTGCCAAAGTGAAAATTTTAGACACTAGCAGAGAGATCAGGAGATCAACAAAGTAATGAATCATTTAACGAGCATTGTGTCTCATGTGTCTGGTATAGTGCTAGGTGCTGAGGTTACACATAATCAGAGGAGGCTTCCTGGAGTAGGCAGGACCTAAGTTTGGCAGGTAGACTTATTGATCTCTAGGATTTCTGCAGTTTTACCTCCAAGCTGTTCCCCATCTTTTAGCTGCTCATTTTATTTTCATGACATGTCTTGGGAGACTGGGATGGAGGCAGGGATAATTCTCCCCATTTCAAAGATCCTGGAAAAGAAACTGAGGCCCAAGATGCAGGGCAAGCCAATGATGGGGATGAACCCAGAGCCTAGGTTTCCTGACCTCCCAGAGCAGGGCCGGGGTTGGAGGGTGGGTTGGATGGCTAAGGAGGTGATAGAGACATGAGCCCCCAGGGGAATCCAGAAAAGTAGGTTCCGGGTACTTGATGGGTGCAGCTGAGATGATTCACCAGTCATGGGCCAGCCTGGTCATGTGTGCTGGGTTCCCATGCCACTGAGGAGCCATTCCAGCCATGCTACTTTATCACCTCACGACACTGAAACTGGGCTTAGGGTATGGGGGATGGAGCTAATGGTGGGGAGGGAACAGGTCTGGATCAGGCAATCAGCTCATCCCTCCTGACACCTCTGCCCTCTTTTCATCCAAAGGCACCTAAAGGATGTTGCCATGATCCCCAGGTCTGAGCCTTCTCAGCACTGGCCACCCTGGGGAAGCTCTCCTCATCCCTCTCTTTGGTTCGTGGCCGCTGGCTACTCAGGTTATCAGTCGGTGGCTCTCTAACAAAGCTTGGGTCACAGACTATCCTCTAGCATGGATCCCCTTGGGATGATCTCAATTGAGGTCAAGTCAATTTCTGGCTAAAAGGAAGATGTGGGCATACAGCCTCCTCTCCTAACCCCAGGGTCCTAAAATAGCCTTGTAGATAGACACCTCATAACTGACCCCCTAGACTGCCTTACATCATACTCAGGAAACCAACTCTTCCTCAGAAACCTGGCATTTGCTGAAGTGTGGCTATTGCTCAAGGGTTGAGCCTTCCTCACAGACCTATTCTTTACAATCCTCTCCAACTCCCCACCCCCATCCAAGGACCCTAAGAAAACACCTCCCTGGTGGTGTTGATGGTAGAAGGAAATTGAGGAAAGTGCCTATAGAGTCAATCTCTACTAGCTGCCTCCCACACCCTCCACTTAGCCCCTCCAAAGGCTCTTTCTAAGGCTCCTGCAAACTCTTTCAGGATCCTCCTGTCATGGTTAGCCATTGATCTCTGCCGAGGGCACATCAGCAGAATGCTAATGAGCACAGGTAGCCTTTTCTTTTTTTTATTTTTTCTTTTTTGCTTCCAGCCTTTGTTTTAGCTTCCAAAAATCCAAGGTGATCCCTATCCAACCTGTTTCATAACTTGGTTTTGAAAATCTATCTACACACACACCTAAAAACAGGAAAGCAAAGATCCAGGTGAGCTAATTCACCAGTCATTCCTTCCTGAGTCAGTGGCTCAGCAGTTGGTGATGCCTGGTGATGGCAAGGCCAAGGTCGAGGAAACGGGTTGGTTCATTTTGATCTTTCTCTCTATCTATCTCTCTTGCATTTTTGTGAATCTAATGATGAACTTATGTTGCCCCACTTTTCCCTTCTCTTCACACCTTACCTACTAAAGGAGGAAATGCCACTTTTTTGGTAAGTGGACGTTATCCAAGAGGGACTTAAAAATCAGAATTTTTTAAAAAAAGAGAAAAAGAAAGACAGTAGGATGAAGCTACTTACAGCTCAACAGCTCTCTTCAGGGCCAAAAAGAAAAAAAAATCAGTTTCCCAGGAGTTCAGAGACATATTTTATTTCAGTATCTATGACATTCGTGGTTTTTTTTTTATTTTTTTGGTTTTTTTTCCTTCCTTTCTCTGGTTCTGTTTTCAGTTGAGTTCTCCCCAACCCTTCCCTGTCCCCCCTCCCCCTCCCCATTCCTTCCCCAACCCTTTGCCATCTGTGTCTTGTTTGACCCCATCTCTTCATTATATAGCTCCATCTCTATCTCTTGTTCTCTCTATACACGCTCTTCCCCCTAGCCCCCTATGGCCGCCTTTTCTGTTCGTACCATCTCTGTGATATTCCTGTGTTGGGTTTTTCCCCCCCTTCCTTTCTTTCTTCCTTCTCCTCGCCCCCACCCTCATCCCTTTCCCCTTTGGGTGGAAGAGTCTGTCGGTTTGGGTTCTTTGCCCTACTCTGGTCTCCCCCCTTCTCCTCTCTTTCCCACCCCCAATCGTTCTTTCATCACCTCCGCCTCCCCCTATCCTCAGCCTTCTCCCCACCGTTCCCCCAACCCACCTGGACCTCCCTTCTCCTCTCTTTCCGATCCGTTCCTTGGTGTTTTTGCATGCGAAGAGACTTGCATGAGCTGCATTTATGGAGGCCCACCCAGAAGGTGTGATCAGGAAGGAAGGAAGGAAGAAAGGAAGGAAGGAAAGAAGGAAGGAAGGAAGGGGCAGGGCAGGGCAGCAGGGTCTGTGTAATTTGCAGAATGCACCGTGCGTTGACGATGTGAGCGACAGCGCGTCCCGGGAGGTAATCTTTAAAAGCCCATCTCTCCTTCTCTCCTTTCCCCTCCTTCTCTCTCTCCCCTCTGTCTCTCGTCTCCTCTTTCTTTCTCTGTGTCCCCTGTTCAGAGGCCCAACTCGCCCGAACCCCGAGCCCACACCAAAGAGGAGCCAGCCCTGACCACACCGCCTCGGGGGAAAGAGGGTCGAAGCCCCAGCGGCTTCGCCGCAGCCACTGGTCAGGGGCGGCCGAGGCGGCACAGGCGGAGGAGGCACAGGAAGTATGCCCGGAGGAGGAGGAGGAGGAGGAGGAGGCGGCGGTGCCTGCGGGAGCGTAGCGGGAGAAGCCAAGCACCGGCGGCGCTCGCGCTCCGCCACTTCGGCGCCGCGTCGTAAGGGACGCAGACGGCCCCGCGCCCCGGCCCCTCGGAGCTCCCCGCGATCGCTCAGCCGCGCCGGCTCCAGCAGCGACTCGGATGCGTCGGGCGCCTCCCACCAGCCGGGCCCGGAACCCAGCCAGGATCGTAGCCACTGCGCCCCCGGGAAAAAGTGAGAGCCCGCGGGCCTGCGGGTTGGGACTGGACTGGGGTCCGGGAGCCTCAGCTGGTGGCGGCGAGCCTAACCTTGATCCCTAACGTCCTGCCCCAGCCCAGCCCAGCCAGGCCTAACACCTGGCACCCCAGCCCAACCCAAGTGTAAACGAGACTGGAAGGGCCCTCAGAAGCCATCCAGACCAACCTTCCATTTTAAAAATGGGGAAACTGAAGCCCGGAGACATGTGACTTGCCTGAGACTCCGAAGTTGGGATCAGATGTAGAGGTGGAAGGGATCTCTAGTCCAAGCCCCTCATTTTAGAGAGGAGGAAAGTGAAGCATATAAAGTGCAGGCGACAACACTTTCCCTGCCTTGGGGTTAAAGGACATTCCCTGCCTCACACTAGACCCTGGAGGGCAGTGTGGTGCAGTGAATAGGGAACAAGGCACTCTACTCATTGCCGGGGGGGGGGGGGGGGGGGGCGGTCTGAGCCTCATTCTTCCTGTGGAAAATGAAGAGTTCAGGGGAGGTCATCTGTGAGGTGTCTGCCAGCCTCGACTGTTTGGGAGTCAATGCTGGGGCCACCTGCTGAAGCGAAATTGGAGGCAAATGCTGCTTCTGACCAGCACCACCTACATAGCCTTGGTCAAAACACTTCACCTTCCTGGGTCTCAGTTTCCCCAACTGTAAAATGGGGGAGGCATGGAGCTAGATGGCCTCTAAAATCCCTTCTAGTTCTGCAGCTATGATCCTGTGACAGCCCCCAGAATTTGATCACACTGGCCCCACCTTCAACACAACATTGGATAATACATTCCCAAGCCTGAAGAAGACTTTGGAGTATCTCTCTCCCTCCCTCTCTCTCTCTGTATGTCTCTGTCTCCCCCACCCCACTTCTCTTCCTGTGCCTATCCCTATGTCTGTCTCTCTCTCTTTCTGTCTGTGTCTCCTCTTCTTCCTCCTTGTCTCTGTCTCCCCCCTCTCTCCTCTCCCTGTCACTATCCCTCTCTTTCTGTCCTCCCCTCTTCTCTCCCCAAGTCTATCTCTATGTTTCTCTCTGTCTCTGTCTGTCTGTCTGTCTGTCTGTCTGTCTCTCTCTCTCTCACACACACACACACACACACACACACACACACACCACACTCCACTGAATTCCCAGTTATTCAGTTCCACCAACAGGGTAGAATGAAACTCTGGATGATCAAAAATCATTCTCCTTAGCCCTTAGACTATAGATGGCAGGTCACTGAGCAGACAGGCTAGCCTGGTTACACACTTTTCTTAGATGGATCTTCAAATGAGGCCCAGTTTCCTAAGCACATCGTGGCACAGTTGAAAGAAAGTGGATTTGGAGTCTAAAGGACCTGGGTTGAAATCCCAGCTCTTTGACTCGCTACTGTGTGACCTTGGGCAAATCACTGCACCTCAATGGGCCTCAGTTAATGGGCCTACTGTAAAATGAAGAGTCTGGCCTTAATGGTCCTCAGGTCCCTTCTAGCTCTGAGGAATCCTCTTATGCTTATTGGCAAGGAGGCTGGGCATATACTGAGAAGGTTCTGAGAGGTTCCCAAGTTAGTGACCTGGAGCATCCTTGTACCATTAGCTGGTAAGGATCACAGAATCTGGAAGGTACTTGAAAAGTCATGAATCCAACCACTTTTCATTACATCTGGGAAAACTGAGGCCCCCACAGAATGAGACCGGCTAATGCTTGTGCAGTCACATTTCCCAGAATCAAGCAGATTTAGTCAGCATCTAGCTGACCCAGTCTGTATCACTTACTGAGTGATAGAGTGGAGAGAGCCCAATGAATTTGGAATCTGAAGACTGAAACTGAATTCTAGCACCAAGACTTTTGACCTGTGTGAGCCTGGGAATACATCTACCCTCTGTGGGCTCCAGGTTTTTCCTCTGCCATATGACTAGGTGCTCAAAGTCTCTCCCAAGCTAAAGACTTCAACTGTAAGCAATGACCTAGTGTCCGGAGTCCCTCTGGGCCTCCTGGAAAAGGCACCTGATTCCCCCCCATACACACCCCTCAGTGTGATAAAGTGCCTTCCCCAGGTAGGCCTGGTTGCCCTCCAAGCTTGGTGTTGGCACAGAGACGGGGTACATCCTAGGTCCCAATCCCTGGACCTTGCTCCTCTATGGAAGAAAATCATAAGATGGCAAGCCCCTGCATGGTGTGGGGGGTGGGGGTAGGGGTCAAACAGAGAACTTCTACTGAAAGTGTCTAGCAGGGCCATGGTGAGGGTGCGTGCAGCAGGCATGGCCATGGTCACACAGGGAAGGCAGCCCTGAAGCTTGGGAGCTTTGGAAATTGGAAGGCCTGTGTATCACAGGGTCTATGGAAGAGTATCAGGATGAGAGAAGGGAAGCAGATTGTATGGGAGGGACGGGGGAAAGAGAACTTGGAAATCCTAAGGTCTGGCCTGAGGGTTGTATCAATTCCAATTAATGTGAGCCTGTCTGTTTCAGAGAGAAGGAAGGTGATGGCCGGACAAGGCACCCAGAGGGGGAAGCTACTAGGCCCCGGCGGCGGTCCCGGAGTTACTCACCTATTCGTAAGAGGCGTCGGGACTCACCTAGTTTCATGGAGCCCAGGAGGATAACCAGGTAGGGGCCCAAAGGTGGGGATGAGAGGGGATGGTCACTGACCAATGAGGACCCTGATCAAAGGTACAGGTATTGTGGCCATGGCCGTGGGCTCAGTGCAAAAGGGACCTGCCTTGAGTGCCTGATCTTGGAAAATAAGAATGAAAAATTCATCTGAATCCCTGAAAGCTGCAGAGAAAATGTTTTTGACCTCACAAGGTCAGGGATGGGGATAGGAGCCCATTGTTCACTGACCAATGTCAAGAATCAGGGCTCTGATGGAGATGGTAATTCAGTGTCAGAGTTGAGAGCTCAGCTCAGGGTTGGAGACCAAGACTCCATGATGGCTCAATTTCTGGGATAGAGGTTCAATGTCAGCAGTGGAGGTTTAGTGTCAAAGACAAGGGGTCAGTGCCAGGGATGAGGACTGAGGGTCAGGAATCAGAGTTCATTGTCAAGGACAGAAGCCCAGTGTCAGCTCTGTGCTGGGAATGATGGTGGGGTGCTGGGGAAGAGGCTTAATGTCCAAGATGGGGGCTGAATATCAGGGTTCAAGGTTCCATGTTAACACTGATGGGCAAGGGAGTATGTGGGAGAGAGAGAAGTGCAGCATTGAATCCTATGGATTCAAGGGCTGTCTGCAGAAGAGGGTTGGAAAAGTTAGCCAGCCTTTCTTTTATCAGCAGGGCTAGGTGAGGTAAGACTCCTCCCAGTCACCCCTAGGGCCCCATTCCCCAGTTGACTTCTTTTTTTTCCCTTCCATCTCAAGGTTCCATGAGGAGAAAAGCTGTGGCCAGGATGGGGGAGGGGGGACCAGCCGGGTTACCATGGTAACCTTCCACCAGGACCCTCCCCCATCCCTGAGGGCTGCCTGGAAAATCCCTGTGTGAGGTGTTCAGCTCTTTCAGTCTGTCTGTCTGCCTCTGACAAGACTAACCTTTCTGCCTAGCTTTCAGTCATCTCTAGGAATTGGGACGGGCAGAGGGAGGGGATGGGGAGGACGGGGGAGGGAGGAAAACAAGATCTGGTGGCTAGGAGGGTCTCCCTTTCTTTCAAGCTCCACACATGCCATTCCCTCCTTCCACTTCCCCCCTCCCAAGCCTTACCACTATATTTCTCTGGAGGTCTATTACAAGGGGAAAGCAGCTGACATGATCCCAGCTACCTGCTCAGGCTAAAGGCAGGGATAGCCTAGCCCTTTGGACATGGATTCCTTCAGAAACCCCTTGAATTGTCCCTCACCCCTGGGATGAGATAAGAAGTCTAAATGTCAGTGCTTGTCCTGAAATCCAAGCAATCAATGGCTTGGTTAGATGCCAATTATGAATTGGGACCACCCCCCCATCCCCAGAACTGACTGGGACTTAGGGCCCCCCTGTTGGTATCTCTCCTGGATGAAGGACTCCCCATCCCAAGCCTCACTTTCTCTCTGTCCACCAGATGCAAGGTGTGAAGACTGAGGATGGTGACTTCCCAATCAAACTCCAAGGCAATGTGATACAGTAAAAAGAGTTCTGGTTTGGGGGTCTGAGGCCCTGGGTTCACTTCCAGGCACTTCCACTTAGTCAATAAACATTATTAAGTGCCTACTATATACTAGGCACTGTGCTAAAAGCTAGTACCACTGTGACCCTGAACAACTTTGCCTCATCTGGAAAGTGAGAGGGGTAAACTAGAAGGCCTTTAAGGTTCCATCCAGCTCCCAAACTATGGCCCTATCTTTTCCCATCTGTGAGTGGGGAAAGGCACCAGCTCTGACCACTGGACCATTACTGTCCCTGCCCTCTCCCAAGTCAGGCTGCCTCCCCTTCACTAACCCCACAGTGTTTTCCTTCCCTGTATTAACTGGGGTAACTGGAGTGCTATCTTCTAATCATTCCTTTCTCCTCTATTAACCACAGCTACCTGGCTGTAGACTAGCCTCTAAAAACACCTGAGCACCTAAGAGGGAAGCAGGGGAAGGAGGAGGGAGACTGGGGACCTAGTTTTTCCTAAGGATGAGGAGAGTGGCCCACAGGGTCATTTCCCCAAGATCCGAAAGGTGGAAGACATCCTGGTACAGTGGAAAAAGCCTTGGACCCAGATTCAAGAGCCCTGGGCTATAGGTCCAGCCCTGAACCCACTGCATGGCCTTGGCCAAGTCACTTGCCCACTTGGGCCTCAATTTCCTCTTCTGAAAAATAAAGGTGCCTTTGGGGCTTGGGCCACCAATTCCCTTCCCACTTTCTTTGAGTTCCCACAAAATGAGCCCAGATAATTGGGTGATGCTCTGCCGAGCTTTAGAATGTGGGGAGAGCAGACGAATGGAAAATACTTCCTGGCTTTGGAAGCAGGGGATGTAACTTTGAACCTCAGATCTGTGTGACCTTGGCAAGTTACTTTACTCATCTATGGCCTCAGGCTCCTCATCTATAAAATGGGTGGGTTTAGACTCAAGGGGATCCGAGTACTCTTCCAGCTCTGGCTCTCCAGGATCCTATAAATATTTTCTCTAATGGAAAATGTGATTCCCTATTCCCCCCACCCCCAACCCCAGCTTCTTCACCCAAGGGCTCAGGCCTGTTCAGCCACGTCAGCCCCGCTGGCTGGGCTTACTGTGGCAGCTGCTGCCGCCGAGCCTGATGTCCTTCCCTTCCCTCTGCAGTGCCCGGAAGCGCCCGATCCCCTACTACCGGCCCAGCCCTTCCTCCTCCTCCTCCTCCTCCAGCTCCTGGAGCAGCCACACCTATAGCCGCAGTCGGAGCGGCAGCCACAGCCCGGACAGCTACAGCAGCCGAAGTGGGAGCCGCAGCCGAACCCGGAGCCCCTCCAGGACCCCTAGTCCCAGCCCCCAGCCCCAGCTACAACAGTCGCAGCAGCTCGGAAAGCGGTGGCTTCTGAACCCCCGAGAAGTCCATGCTCCCTTTCCCTTGGAAGCCTGCTCCTTCCTGCTCCCACTCAAGAGCCCCCACCCCCACCTACCCCTGGCCCAAGGGACCCAGCCAGGGGGGAGGGGCAGGTGGAGCTATTCTCCTGTGGGGTGGGGGAGACTCCCCTGCATACCCACTCTCTCCCATCACCGCCAGCTCTGGTCATTTTTCTTTATATCCCACAGGGTGGACCCAGGTATCTGGGCAGCCCAGGCCAAAGGCCCTGCTCGGCCAAATTCACCCATTCCATCTATCACTGTCATCCTCCAAACCAGCACCAGGGAGAGCTCCTCCCTCCAGTTTGGGGGCGAAGAAAAGAGCAACCAACAGGTGGATGGAGACTCTTGCCCTCTGAATTGGCCCCAGGGCAGAGAGTGCCCAGGGGGCACTCAGCCTGACTGGGGAGGAAAGATTCTCCCCCCATCCTCTCACCCCTTTTCCTCTGACCCTGTTGTACAAGGTTGGGTTGGCAACAGGGGAACTCTGTCCTGATGGGGATGGGGTTGGTGCACCCCAGAACCCCAGAGACCTCTCCCCAATTCAGGCACAAGGCCTGATGACAAAGATCGGGATCCTATCGCTTCCAGAAGGTGCCCTCTCCATTCCTTGGGGTTGGGCACTGCCCCAGAGCACCAAGAGCCACTGAACACAGGACGAGCTCAATCCCTGCCCCGAAGCCCTACTCTGCCCTGAGCCACCCACCCCACAGGGAAGGGGACTTCCTGGGGAGCTGGCACAAGGAGATGAAACCCCTCCCTCCCAGAATGTATCCCCAGCCCCCTTCCCCTCCCTGTTTGGTTGGCAGAAGACACGAGGCCTGGTAACTCCCCTCACATCTGCCTCCCTCTCTCAGACCTTTTCTTTCCCTTAGCCATCTGGACTTTCCTTTGGCCTTCTCTTGGGGGAACTCAATGCTCGATGTCCAGAAATGCTCTTGAAAAAGAGAGCATCTGGCTTCAATTCCGGTTAGAAACAACTGGGAGAGATGGTCCAACAATGCAGTGAGTAGGACCTAGATCAAATGAAAGGAAAGACTCCCTGACCATTGAGCCACGGAGCCATTCATGGAGTGACCCAAAGGCGACCTCTAGTGATTCCAAGGCAGAAAAGGAGACACAGCTCTTGGCCTAAGGTAGCCGTAAGGGCACGTACCCAGAGGGATGGAATAGTTGACCTTCCCACTTCAAGGAATAGAGATGGACATTTGGTGGGGGAGGTGCAAGTGACCACATCAGTCTGACAATTGGACTCCGGAAGGGAACCTCACCCAAAATGTCCTTTCTCCCTCCCCAGGGCTGATATCCCCTGCCATTATGAATTTTGTCTGGGTTGGCTCTATCTACTAAGCCTTCAGCATGGTCCTCCTCTGGGGTAGACGACCCTTTCCTGCATATACACACATCTCTTTCATCTGTCAGGCCCTGGGGACTCTAGATCTGGGCCTGAGAATGACTCCAATTCCAATGAGACCTAAAGAGGCAGTTACTTGAAGGGGGCTAGTGAACTCTCAAAGTTGGACTCAGAGCCTCAAAGGGACTGTGAATTCCAGGGCCAGTATTACTCTAAGTGAGCAACACTCCCCTCCCCCAGGGAATTAGGCTGCTATGTAATTTATTTATTAATTTATTTATTTGTGTCTTATTTATTCTCCCCCGGGGCCTCGAAGGCCGGGACCACTCCTCTCCCCACCACAAACACCCTATCCACCTTGCCAGGCTAGGTGTCAGGGTCTCTGGCCCTTGCTGCTCTTTCTCTGGGGGAGAGGGTCTCTTCCTCACCACCCCCACCCCAGGCACACATCGCTCTGGCCCTGGCATGGGGGTAGGGCCCTAGGGACCCCACCTCCCCTTGTTCCTTCTTGACTCCCCCAGCACTCCCTCATCCTTTCTGACCCCCACCCCATTCCCCGGAGCTGTGCATCAGGGATATCACCAAGTCTTCCTCAGTCCAGTCAGTGTCCATCTGGGGGGGGAGGGAGAGGGGGTGACCTGACCCACAATATGGAGAACAAGTCCGTGCTCTGTCCCCTCGGGTAGGCCAGGATGCTCTTCTGTGTCGATCCTCTTTGAGGCGGCATTCAACCTGGCTTTTCCTTTCATTTTTCTTTTATTTCTTTCTGATCCTGAGTCGAGGTGTAGTTCCTTGAGATGGTTGGAATACAATAAAACACAAAGTATACACTGTCCGGGTCATGTGGGGTGAGCGTTCAATTGTTCCCCACGTGTGGGGGGCTGGCTTTTATTTTATTTTTTTCAAAGGGGGAAGATTTTTTTTTAGCAAATTTTTAATAGAATGTCAGTTCCAGAAGGAACGTTAGTGGTCATCAAATCCAATCCCCTCACTTTGCTGATCAATCAGCAAGTGTTCATGTTCCAACTATGAGCCAAGCACAGTGCTAGGCACTGGAGACACAAAAAATATGAAGAAAAAAAAATACAGACACTCAAGAAGCTTACATTCTAGCATGTGTGTGGAGGTGAGAGGGAGATAACAAGTATATATGTAAGTGTATACAGAACAAATATAAAGAGAATGAATACAGACAAATACTAGGTAGTTGGGGCAGGACAGCACTAGCAGTTGGGAAAAGCAGGAAAGGCTTCATGGAGAAAGTGATGCTCAAACTAAGTCCTGAAGGAAGAGAAGAATTCTGTGCAGTAGAGCTGAAACGAGTTCCTGAAGACACACCCAAATGAGGAAACTGAGGCCCAGAAAGGGGAGCTTGATAAAGTCACAGAGACCCCTGCCTGCCTTCTCTTCCTATGCCCTTCCCCATCACTCTCCCTTTGAGCATCCTTTCACATGTTTACTGCCCCTCTCCCATACCTGTCCTTTCCTATAGCCCTGGTTTGACCTATCTAGACAAAAGAGTCTGATCATTTCATTCCCTCTGAAGTATGAGAGATTGTAATGTTGAATCCAAAGGACTGAATTCCTAATAGTAGAATCTGACATCAGTGTCTCTGAATGGACAGAGCTGCTCCATGGGGCTTGCCCTACTCTCTTTGATTTCAGTCCAATTCAATAAACATTTATTAAGCACCTACTACATTAAAGGAAGTGTTGCCCAATGGAGAGAGAGCTGGTTTTGGAGTCAGGGAGACCTGGGTTCAACCTCCAGTTCTGACACGTTGGCTGTATGACCCTGGACAAGTCATTTAGCTTCTGTGGCTGAGGTAGTTCTTTAAGATTATGCAATGCAGAGGAAAATATTTTCCTCCCTGGGAGTTCCCTACATCCAGGAAATCACACTCAGGGAAAAAACCCCAAACAGTTCCTGTCCTCAGGGAGCTTATACAAACAGTATTCTATTGAAGGGATCATATTGATAGATCATTATCGATCACTATGGACAGATGACTAACTACAATTTCAGAATTCAAAGGGCACTTAGAAGTGTGGAAATCTGAAAATGTCTCATGGGAAGAGACAAGTGCATGGCCCCCAGGATTCTAGTTCAGCCATCTACCCCTAGACAATAGGGTGTAGATGGGGTGAGGAGAGGGAGAGTTCCCAAGGGAAGGGAAAGAATCCTCAGGTGACTCACAGGCTCCCTAGCCTCACAGCCTGTGGACATGGAGAAATAATGATCTGATGGCTGTCATAACCAAACCTGGAGGCTGTGTCCAGGGAATGGGGAAGGGGGACGCCCTATTTCCAGGCTTGACATAGTAGTTCGGTGTTTGTTGGGCTTTTTGAGTCCCCCATAGCTTAATGAAGAGTAGTTTGAAATGTCCCCTTTCCATTAGGGAATGGGGATGTGGCAGCTTCCCCCTTCCCTTTTCTTATTCTCTGAGAGAGCAATCTAGCCCCCCAGACCAGATCTGCCCCTCATCTCCATTTACTTATAGTGCCTTACATATATCAGTTTCCTCATCTCCCTCTCCCACCTTCCCACGGTAGTCAAGGACTGCATCCACCATTGCTAAGCAACAGGATGCTAGGCATTGTTACCTACCTGACTGCTGGGATTGGACTGTTGCTCCAGGTGCAACAGTGAGAGTGGTGGAGGCCCAGGATGAAGGAGGGGAGGGCTGAGAGCACAGATTACCGTCTTGGGTAGGGGCTTCCATTGATGATGCAGGCAGTCAGATTGTGTTGTCCTAAGGGAGAACAATGCATGGGAAGCGGCTGACGATGCCAAGTTCTAACAGGAGGAGGCAGCAAGGACTTCAGGTGTTGACTTGGGATAGGGCTGGATAAGTTCAGGGCAGTGCTGAGGCTGCAGTGGCTCTAATAGCACACTGCATTTAAGAGTTGAGGGTTGCCCAGGGGCCAGAGACTTTGAAAATGTGAGTGAGGGTTTCTTCTGTTCCCTCAAAGTCTCTGAGGAAAAGAGTATGAAATTTGTCAAGTCTCTGAGGCAGATTAAACACAGAGATGGGGAGCTCAATTTAAGGAAGAGGGGCTCCCTGCTGGACATGGAAAGGTGGAGTCGGTAATGAGTATGGGGGCTCAGTGTCAGGAATCTGAAAACTCACTATCAGAGACATCCCCAGTGCTGGGGCTGACGGTTCAGGAACAGGCACACGGGTACCTTGTGTGGGATGCGGAATCAATGTCCAGAATGGGGGCTCAGTGTCAGGGATAGAGGACTCGATTTCAGGAAAGGAAGCTCAGCCCTGGGGATAGAATTCAGTCGTGTATAGTCTAATGGAAAAGTCTAATGAATGCTAGGCTGTACAGACTCAGTCAGACCTCTGCTCGGCTTTCATTTTTGTCTCTCTATCCCCCTAATAAGTGCGTATTGATTGATTGGGAAATGGACTACGTGTCTTCCCTCTCCCTTTCATCTTCAAAGGCTAGGGGAGGGGAGGCTCTGCCCTAGGCTGGGCAGGATCCAGCCCTCAAGGTCTCCCTCAGCAGCTACAGAAGTTGCTGGCCCCACTATTCCCAATCTTGCCCCACCCCCTCCTTTAATATTTGATGCAACGTGAGTCAGCAGGCTGGGGTTGGGGGTGGAGGTATGGGAAAGGATCCAGGACACTGAACCATCCAATGAGAAAGCTGGAAAGAGGCCTTGAAGCTCATCTTGTCCAACCTCCTTGTTTTCCAGATGGGGAAACTGAGTCTGGGTTGAGGCCACTCCCAGTGGTCTCCTATCTCTCAGTCTTCTGTCTATTCCCTTGCACCAGGTAGTGTGGTGGAGATGGAGGTTCCTCGGACTCAATCTCCTGAAAAACTGCCCCCTTGATGGTCCCCAGACACAGGACTGGTGTACTGCTTGGCCCATCAAATGCTATTTTTCTGAGAGGAGAATCTTCTCCCTTGGGCCAGGGGAGGGGCAGAGATGAAAAAGAGATTTCTTGGAACCTGCCTTGGGGAAACCGCCCCGCCCCACTGCCCCCTTGGGTGACTGTCTCCCCGCTTGGGGCTTTGGGGCTCCAAGGTCCAGCCCCATCCCACCCAACTCCTGCTGGCCCCTCCAGGGGGTAGCCTCAGGAGCTGCGCCAAGTGGAAGAAATTAAGTCCTGGAGAGGGGGTTGAGGATTGGGTTCTGGCTCAGACTCATGGTGCTGCAGGGACCCTGCCAGAGCTGGAGAGGTGGAGGAGAGTGTTTTTTTCCTTGGGTGGATTCATGACTCCCCCAGATGGGCACTCTCTCCGGGGCATATGCCATCTCCCCCCACACACATACCCTTGGTCACAGTTCCCCACCAAAAGTGGACCACTCCACATGGTTCCTCTGGAGCACCGGGTGCCCTGCAGCCCCGAGGTTGTCAAAGGGCCTAAGGATCTCAGATCTAGAAGTGGAAGGGACCGTAACGCCACTTAGGCCAAAAGCCTCAATTCAGGCTCAGCCCACTGCCTTTCTTGGGTCTGCTCTCCCCTGACGATGTCCTTGGCAAGCAGGCATCTCACAAGTTGTCATTAGCATCTGGATCACCTGCCACTCATGAAATTGGGGGAAGGGGGTGTGCACAACAGTATTGCCATCAGATAAATAAATCTGATCGTGCAGGAGAGGGCGTGATGGGGCCTGGTCCCCGAGACCTTGACTATGAGCACAGTGGTTTCTCCTAAACTGTCTGTGGTCATAAGGCACCATTTGAAGTATGTTTACCACCGCTCCCAATTCTCCTCCCCCTACTCTCACACACGCGAAACAGTCAGGGACGGGGGTTGACACAGCCCCAGCCCACCCAATCTGCAGGCCCCCTCCTCACTGCCATCCCCAGAGCTGTAGTAGGTGGCAGGGGTGACTGTGCCTTTGCTTTCCTAAGGAAAGCCTTTAGAGCTGGGCTGCCTTTCTCAACAACAAAACAAAGTAATTTTTTGGAAGCCACAGTTCTGTTTTGTTTTGAAAAATCTCTCCCTCCTTGTAGGTATTAGAATCAGAAAGCTAGAGTCCTAAAAGACCTCAGAGGTCATCTAGTCCAACCCCAGCATTTTACAGATGAGGAAACTGAGGCCCAAAACAGGGGCCCAAAGTCACACATGGAAAGGGTCAGAGGGGAACTGGAAACACGAGCCCTGTGTCCAAAGCCAGTGCTTGCTCTCTACGGCACCACACTGCCTCTACTAGAGTAGAATGTCCCAGCCAAATCCAGGGGCCTTAGACATCATTTAATGCAATCTCTTCAATTTACATAAAGGCAGTTCGATGTTGGGAAAATGTCATTGAACTTGGAAGAAAGAGAGCATTGAACTTGGTGCAGAGATAGAAACCGGGACCAAGAGGAGGCAAGTGACCTGCTCAAGGTCACACATGGCATTAGTGACAAAGCTGGAATTGGTACCTTGGTCTCCTGACTTCCAGTTTAGGGTTCTCTCCTAGAAGATATGTAATAATAATCGTGGGATAGAGACTGACCCTGTAGGAATTCATTGCTATGGGGAACTCCCAGGTGAAGAAAGTCTCTCCACCAATGCAGGTCAACACCTTCTTTGAAGTATATAGTCTTAGTTTCCTAAAGATTAAATAACTTGCTCAGGGTCACACAGCCAGGATGTGTTAGAGGGATGACTTGAACCCATATCTTCCTGGCCCCAAGGCCAGCTCTCTACCCATTCCTCCAAACTGCTAATAATAATTATAGACATTGTTATAATGATTCGTTATGAATTCTTGAGTCTCACAGCAACCTTAGATGCGCTGTGCTACTAGTATCCCACTTTAGAGATGAGAAAACTGAGGTTGCTCACTCCTGTGTGACCGTAGGCAAGTTATGCAACCCTCCTGAGTCTCAGTTTCCTCATCCGTAGAATGGGATCGCTTAGATGGCTTCTGCACTCCCATCTGGCTCTGGCTCCTATGACCTGCCCAGGGCCCCACTTTCAGTTTCAGATTCAAACCAGGCTTTCCAAACATGCCCAGCACCCTCTCTGCCCCAGAAAGCTTTTCATCTTAGAGCAGCCCAATCTCTAAAAGGAGATGAGGAAGCGAGGATGACTCAGAGGGACCCCGGAAGGCAGTGTGAGATGAGAGGCCAAGTCCTGGGCTAGCTGGGGAAGGGGGACTGCCGAGTTTGGCCATGGGAGCACAGTTCACTTTGCTGCCTGCTCAATCCTTGTATTTTTGTTAGTGTCCCCCCCACCCCAGGACCTGGCAGAATAGGAGAAGCAAACCAAGGCTCATAGGATGAGAGAATTTAGAGCTGGGAAGTCATCACAGGATCAGATCAGCTTAGAGGCTACCTAGTCCAACCTCCAGATTGCACTGGTGAGGGGAAGTGATTTACCCAGGAGCACACAGCTAGCAAATGACAGAGCTGAAATTCCTACCTAGTTCTCTCTCCTCCTCCAAGATCTTTTCTGCTGCTACCTGGACTCTCTTCCCAATTCTCTCATTAAGTCACAGTGTGACCTAGGGCAAGTCCCTTTCTTGCTCTTAGCCTCAGTTTCTTCCTCTGTAAAATGAGAGGTTGGAGCAGATGACTCTAAGCTAGTTGGACTGATGACTTCACGGCACATGGGCAGACTATTTCCATGGCAGGCAGTCACAGACACAAAGTATTGGAGAAAGTTTTTTCTCGGATTCATGTCCCTCCAAGTTCACTCCTCAGAGTCCAGTGTGACCCCAGTGGTGGCTTACTTCCTCAAGGCTCTAGCTCTGAACTGATCCTTTTGTTGTCCTTAATGGCCCTCCTCTCTTTCTCTAAATGTCCTTTCTATACTCTCTCCCTCTGGGCTCCAGCCTACACCTAGAGCCTGGTCTACACTCGGACCTAGTCTTGTTCTTGATGGAAGAGAGGTGAGTATTGACCAAGGAGAACTCTCAAGGAAGAACTCACCTACTACAGCCAGGGATTTAGGAGGTGGCTGGAACAAATCTATCTACAGTCAAGATATCCCCAATTCATGGAGGTTTTGGGGAGAGGGCATGAGTTTGGAGGAATGGACCAGGTTGGACAAAGGACAAACAGGTTCAAGGGATGCAGACTCTTGGGTCTAATCCTAGTTTAGCCACTGACAGCTGTGTGACCTTCCCTTGGTTTCCAGGGTGGGTACAGTTCTCAAAGACAAGGGGACGGGAGGATGAAAGGAGATTTAACCTGTCAAGTGGTTTGAAGCCCACACCCACAGAACACAGCTGGGCGTTTGTCAAGAGGTATAAAAGGCTTTGAGATTCTAACTTGAAAGAGGTCCAGAAGCTGACAGCTTCCTTCTCCCAAAGAGGAGAGACTCCCAGACCCCACCCAGGGACAAGGTGAGCAGGGAAGATTGACACTCCCTGTGGTTTCTGATCTCACCTATTTTTCAGAAAACATGGTTGGGTGGGGCTTGGGAGAGCCAAGAGCCAAGCTGCATAGAAGCAGATCAGAATTCCTGACCCTTCGTCCCTGCTCGTCCCGTCCCAAGAGGCTTGGACAAAAGAGGAGGCAGGAGAGGAGCTTGCTCAGTGGAAATACAAAGGCATCCACAGGAGGCAGCTAGGTGGTGCAGTGGATGGAGCACTGGCCCTGGAATCAGGAGGACTAGTTCAAATCTGACCTCAGATACTTGACACTCACTAGCTGTGTGACCCTGGGCAAATCACTTAACCTCGATTGCCTCAAAAAAAAAAAGGCATCCACAAACACCCTTATCCATTGTTTAAAGATTCCAGGGCTCACCTCCTCTACCCTTCAACTTAACATTGTCTGATGCCCTCCCTTGGCTGGAGTAACCTGGTGGTAGGAGGAGAGAGTCAGTGGGAACAATTCACATAGAAGAATCCTGCTGGGATTATTTTGTTTTCTCTCTTTGGATTGATTATTCTTGTCTTCCAAAATTGGAAAAGATCTGGGGCAGTGGGGAGATGAGGGCCTGCCCGTAAGCTGTGTGTATTTTCTACCCTTCTGCTCCCTTTCTTCCAGATTGCTCAAAGCATTTTATAGGTGTGATCTCACCAGCCTTGACCCAGCCCCCTTGGGAAGGGACCTGGTGTGGGTTTCAATCATCTGTCTCATCTCTGAGCTTGGAGCCTTTTACAGGCTTGAGCTCACTCATCCTATTTCTCCAGTTCTCCTTGACCTAGAGGTGGGGTGGGGATGGGAGGGGGGGAGACACTGATGAGTAATAGGAGCAGAGATTTAGATCTTACATAGAACTTAGAGGTCACCAGATCATAGGATCATAACTACTGGAGGGGACTTCTGAGGTCATTTAAGTGTCCAAACCCCTCATTTTAAATATGAGGAAACTGAGACCCCAAAGGATTGGGAGTGGGGGAGCTGGAGCCCTTCATAGCAGCTTAACTCTAGAGCTGGAAGTGATCTCAGAGGCTGTCTGGCTATTTTACAAATGAGAAAATTGAGGTCTGAGCAGGTGAATGACTTGCCCAAGGTCACACAGATATTATATCAGAGCTAAGATCTGAACCTCAGGTTTTAGGGAGTTCTTTCCATAGAGTATCCACAGAGACAAATTAAGGCTTTGAAAAATGGAAGACTTTGCCTCTTTGTCTCTTTGATAGAGACTATCCCAATCCCTGCCCCACCTCTCTTGCCATTTTATACTGGGGTGTTTGCTATGTTTCACAGGAATAGATCTTGGGGGTCCCCAACTTCCCTGGGAAGTGTGTGCCTTTTGTGAGGGATTAGGGTCATGTCATAGGGATAGCCAAAGAAGCTAAGAGCTAACTCAAGCCTGGGCAGGGGTAGGGGCTGAGGACAGGAGATGGACAGGGGCAGGGGGTGAGTGCAGAGGATAAGGAGGAAAGGAAATATCCTTGGAGAGAAAGGGAGGAGGTGGGGACAATAGGAAAAAGTGGCTGAGATCCGAAGCTGAGGCTTTTTAAAGTTAATGAACCAGAGCACAGTCCTATGTCTTTCTCACTCCTCACTCCCTTTGTATTGCTCTCCTCCCCAGGTATCCTCCTATCAGGGTATAGAGTTAAGAGTAACATGGTTCTATTATTGATAATTTATAATGGGGTGAGCAGCTAACTCCTAGAGCCTCAGTTTCCTCCTCTGCAAAATGGGAAGAGGGGCTTTAAGGTTTCTTCCAGCTCTAAACTTCATGAAGCCACAAGTTTCCTGGTTCAAGCCCTCCCTGTTCTGTGTGTCCCTGGCAAAGTTGCAACCTTTTCTGGGCAATGGGGGGGGAGCCACCCCCTTGAGGGATAGGAATAGGGGCAACCCAGTCACACCCTGTTCCCTGGGACACTCAGCTAAACCTGTACTCGCTGTACCCTGGGCAGGGTCTTGGCCCAAGTGCCTGGGAAATCGGGGATGATAGAGGACATTCTCTCCCCCACCCAACACCCAGCCTCTCACCACCTTCCCCTCTTCCTTCCTTCACTTTCCAGAAAGATGAGTGAAGAAGGTTCGAGGTCTGGGGCAGGACTTGGACTTCTTCTCCCTCTCTCTTTCCTCTTCTCTCTCCCTCCCCAAGGAATCTAAGGGGGTGGACGTTGTCCTAGCCCGGCCCCCCTGCTCCCGCCCCCCAGGCTTTCTGCCCCAGTGTAATTACCATTAATAGAGTCTTGAGACTGCCTGCTAAAAATAACTGGCTCTGACTCTTTATAGCCGGGGCCAGCCCAGCCTAGACACTCAGTCCCAGAGCTCCAGGGGAGAGTTGTAGGTACTGAGCATTACCCACCTACCGCTGAGAATTCAACATGACTGAGAGACGAGTTCCCTTCACCTTTCTCCGAAGCCCCAGCTGGGATCCCTTCAGGGACTGGTACCCAGCCGGCAGCCGCCTCTTCGACCAGTCCTTCGGGCTACCCCGCCTTCCAGAAGACTGGTGTCAATGGCCCAGCCACACCAGCTGGCCAGGCTATGTCCGGCTGCTGCCCAGCCCTGTGGCTGAGCAGATTCCCGCTGCCGCTGCCGCTGGGCCCCTGGTACCCCCACCCCCTGCCAGCCAGGCCTATAGCCGAGCACTCAGCAGGCAGCTGAGCCGAGGGATGTCAGAGATCCAGCACACAGCTGACCGTTGGCGGGTGACCCTTGATGTCAACCACTTCGCCCCTGAGGAGCTGACTGTGAAGACCAAAGATGGCGTGGTAGAGATCACTGGTGAGCAGGCATCCCAGCACCTTGCCCCATTTCTCCATCTTGCCCCTGGGCATTACTGCCTACCCAGGGGGCCAAGTTTAGGGGGTAGAGATGGGGGATAGCCCTGGCTATGGGCTTAAGGGGAAGGGAGGCTTGGGGGGAGGGGGGAAGCATTCCTCCTGAACCTTCAGAGGAAGAATATTGCAAATGCTATCAGCTGCTGGCTGTCCTGGGATAGGGCAGGGCATGGGGGTCTGGGGCTGGGTAGCAGGGCTGGCTACCCCAGACTCTGCGGCAGGAGGTGATGGGTTAATCAGGGGGCCTTAGTCACAGCCCCCTCCCAGCATCCTTCCCTCCTACCCTCATCCTGAAGGAAGCTGGCACACACTGTCCTCTGCCTGGACTTGCAGAGAGAAAACATGTTTATTGCTGCTGCACATGAGGGAGGAAGGAACCTAGATGGGGCTTGGCTCAGAAATGCTAGGCTCAAACTCCACCCCCAGGCCCCCTGCAGGGCTGAGTCTCAGTTCCTTCAGCAGATTGTCATGCTTTCCCCATTAAACATTAGGAGGAAAGCTAGTGGACAAGCACTTATAAAGTGCCTACTGTGTGCCAGGTGCTGTACTAAGCACTGTTGAAACCCCTCCTTTGCTCTGAACCCGAACATCTGCCTGCCTTTGGAACCTTCTGATTCTGGCTCTGCCCAGGGCTGTGCAGCCCCATTTAAACTCCCATGCCTGGCTCCAACTTCTCAGCCCTAGAGGCTGGGGATACTTCCGGCTCCTTCCATTACTGAAAGCTTCAAAGAAAACTTCATATCCCTCTTCAAAAGCCTCACTGGCATTTGGATGGCCACACACCCCTACCCCTTCAGGCAGTGGCATAATGTGCGGTAAATGGGGAGGACCCCTCCAACAAGAACTCCCCAGTCAAGAGAAGGGAATTCTCACAGGGTTGTGGAAAAACACTGAATCTTCAGCCAGAGGTTCTGAGTTCAAAAGTTTGGTTCTGCTATTTGCTGTGTAATCTTGGAAAGAGTCATTTCCTTTCTCTGGGCTTCTATTTCCTCTTCTATTAAATGATGGTCTCTAATGCGATTCTATGGCAGAACAGCCAGGGAGAGAGGGTGGATGGTATTACTGTGTGTCTCCCAGAGGCTCCAGAGGCTTCATTTGTTTCTCTCCCACCTCCCCCAGGCAAACATGAGGAGAGACAAGATGAGCATGGATTCATCTCCAGATGTTTTACCAGGAAATATACGTGAGTATTGGGAGAGGGAGTTAGCCCTTGGGGACAGGTCTTCAATTCCCAGTCATACCCCCTTTTATTCCCAACCATGCCTACTTCCCCCTCCCATGTTCACCCCTCCCCCTACAGACCCACTCCAGACTGATGGAAGGGTCTGGTGGCAATAGTCTGGGCCTTGAGTCTCAGTGTGTGCCTAATCCTTTGTTCTTCGCTTCTGGACCCAGGGTTAGAGGGAAAGCATGGTGCTGAATTTGGAGGTTAGAAAGATGTGAATTCAAATCTCACCTTTGCCACTTGTTAGCTGTGTGACCCCGGAAAAGTTACTTGATTTGAGTCCCAGTTTCATGAACTTTAAAAATTGAGCTAGATGACCTGAAAGGTCTCTTTTTGGGGTAAAGCTATGAGTATAAATGGGTCCCTATGATGGGGATGGAGGCTTTGCTAGAGATAGGGACTCAGTACTGGAGCTAAGGGCTCAGAAACGCCAACCATGCCCCTCCAAAAAAGAGGCTCCATATATTTGGAGTCTGGAGAGGTAGTGCGCCACACTGGACAGAAAGCTAGCCTTGAAGCCAGAAAGACAGGGGTTCAAGATCCTCTCCTCCAACACATTCTGGCTGTGTGACCCTGGGTAAGTCACTTAATTTCTCAATGTCTTGGGTAACTCTCTAAAACTTTAAGGTTCAGAGGAGGGGTCAGCCTAAATTATTAGCAATGTTTCTTCACCCAGAGATTCCTATACCAATGAAATCCCGAATCCACTCCCTAACCCTATGTTAGACGCCTATGGTAAACAAAACACTCTGCTGGGACTAGAGGAAATCTAAAAGTGAGAGAAGACATGGGCCTGGCCTCCCCAAGCTCCTGACAGGCAGTCCTGGCTTCCCTAGCAATGGCCTTGCGCCTCACACCTCTCTGTCCTTTCTCTCTCAGCCTGCCCCCTGGTGTGGATGCCACTTTGGTTGTGTCTTCCTTGTCCCCTGATGGGACACTGTCTGTGGAAGCCCCTCTTCCAAAGCCTGCCATCCAGTCAGCAGAAGTCACCATCCCGGTCACCTTTGAATCCCGTGCTGAAATCGGAGGTGCCGATGCCAAGAAGCCAGAAGGGGCAGATGCCAAGTAGAGACCCCAGACCTGAGTCCAGTGGGAGGCCCTCATTCTCTCCTGGGATGATGCCTTGAAGCATACCTGTCAGTCTGCTTGCTTTCTACCTCTACCTATGCCACCCTGCTATTTTATACTGGAACATTTACTGTGTTTCCTAAATAAAGCTGGAAAAAAAAAACCGTAATGATGGTACTGACTCTGTGTCTCTGCCGGGGCGGGGGGGGGGGAGGGAGGCGCGGGGGGAGCTAAGGAATCTGAGGCAGGTTGGTTGCTGCTTACCAATTCAATTCAATTGGACAAGTATATATTAAGCACCTACTACGTGCCAGGAACTGCATTAGGGATTGGAAGTATGAAAACAAAAACATTTCTAGGGTTGTAGACAGTGTGAAAAGGGATAGTGGGATATGGTGGGTTAGGACAGCTGGTGACTTTGTGGAGTCCTAAGCTTCCTAACAGTTTTTATCAAATAGATAGATGAAAAAGCATGGGGAGATACAAAGAGAAAAGACAAGCCTTGCTCTCAAGGTGCTTATGTTCTATTAAGGGGGAGAAATGTGTAGAAGTTTCAGGTGGAAATCAGCTGAATGGGAACGTACCATAGTCCTTAGAGTGTAAAGGCAAAGCTGATGGTGATGTATCTTCAGTAATGACACATCTACTGAAAAGACCATAGCAAGTGCTCTGGAGAGCCAGACATCTTAGAAGTCTCCAGTTCTAGGGATAGTGGTCTTCTAACCCAACTGTACAAGATGGACTACGGGGTGTATGTGACACCCTCATTAGGAAGCTACGGGTGGCTGTGGTCCTTTGGTGGGGCCCCTGGGGAAAGAGGTATGTGAAGGGCTCTAAAGGAGCTCCAAGGTGAAAGTTCATCTAATAACACCTGATCCCAAGGAGTTTTTACAAGATGGTGAGTTACTGACCCAGATGAAAGGTAGTATGGCCTAGTGAGTAGAAAGCTGGCCTCAGAGTCAGGAAGATCTGGGTTCAAGACCTCCCTCTGATACATTGGACTCTATGGGCCTGGTGAGCCACTTGAATCATTAGTGCTATCCCTAAAGCTTTACAAGTTGCCAATCAGTATTGGGAAAGAGAATCCTCACACTGGAAATGTCCTACAAATGATAATGATAAAATTGACTCAGGTGGGGTCTGGTTAGGCGTGCGGAAGACAATAATTCCTGAGCCCAGCCTTGGTCCACTTGCTACATCAATCCTTTGTGTCCTAGGATTCTCTTGGCTGGGCACCATCTTTCAATTTCCTAAGGACAGTTGGCCAGTGACTAAGGAATTTCCTCTAGGGGGTCCAGATCAATCAGTCAACATGCACTTATTAAGTACCTACCATGTCCCAGGTCATGTGCTAACCACTGAGGATACAAGACAAAATCCAAATAGTCTCTGTCTTCAGAGAATTCATACTCTAACCCTCCCCAGTTACTGTCAGAGCCTAAAACCCCAGCCTCTAATTCCAAGGTCTTCAACACCCTTTGACCTTGTCCCCAAGTCCCCAGACCTTAGCCTCCCATTCCCCAGTGCCCCCAGCCCCACAGCTTTCAAAAGCCCCAGGCTCCAAGGCTGCAGCTTGCCTGCCCAGTCTCTTATCACCATTAATTAAAAAAAACCCTACTAGGTGCAATGAAACTCCTGAGCTTTACCAGGGAAGTAGAAAGGTAACTTGGGAATGGATAGTCAGAGATAACCCTCAAATCTACCCTTCAGGAATAGATCTTCTGGGCTGTAACTGGAGAAGAGAATGACCACACCGATTGCTACCTGTGATGTACCCTGGGTTCTCATCTCTAGACCCAGCCTTGATCCCCTGGTCTCCCTAGAACTTTCCACACTAAGTAATTTGATTCTTTCTGCACTTATTAAAGTGAAAGCAATGAGAGGCAGAGTGACCTAATGGAGAGGGCTGGCCATGAGGTCAGGAAGACCTGAGTGCGAGACTGACTTCTGGCCTACCCTGGCTGGGCGACCTTAGCCAAGTAGCTTCACTTCTCAGTGAAACCTTCTAAGACCATACATTGCAGAGAATATGCTGAGTTCCCCATACCAGTGAAATAGCAAGTCCCTCACCCTATCCCTACTATGTGCAAGGCACTGGGCTAGCCTGTGGGGGCGCAAGGATAAAGCAAAAAGAAACCCTTCTCCCTCAAGAGACTTACATGCTATGGAAGTAACCTCTCCTAGCCCTCTAAGGTCAAAGAGATATGAGAGAGACAGAGACACAGACAGAGACAGAGACACAGAGACACACAGAGACAGAGACAGGCAGAGACACAGAGAGAGAAAAGAATGGGAGGAGAAGGGAGGGAGAAGAGAAGAAGGGAAAAGGGGAGGGGAGGGGGGAGGAGGAGGAGAAAGAGGAGGAGGAGGAAGAGAAGAAAAAAGAGAAGAGGAGGAAGAGAAAGTGAGAAAGACAATGGTACATAGATATAAATCAACAGATATATAGAGATATGTATGTGTGTATGCATATATATACATAAATACACATATATACAAGTATATAAACACACATTCACACACATGTACATATAAAGACATATACACATATGTCTAGTTCTATAAATACATAGATGAGATACAGTTATAGATACAGGTGAAATATAGATCTGATACCTCCAAGGGCCCTTCTCTGACCCTTAAGCTCCTTCAAGAACATGAACAAATCCTCCTTCCACCCCCCTCCCTTACCTCTCCCTCCCTCTCCTGGGCATGGCAGGAACAGCTGGGGGGGGCACTTTGCCACTTGCTGCCAGCAGGGCCTAGAATTGGGCTGCCAGGCTGCTGGAGGGTCTTGTCCCATAAGGATCACTTCACAGAGTAGGGGACGTTCAACCTGGAAAAGAGAAGACTTAGGGAGAGGCATGAGATCTGTCCTCAAGTATCTGAAGGGCTTCCATACGGGCAGAACCAGGAGTAACAGGTAGAAGCAGGAGTGTGATAAGTGTTTAACAACCAGGTCTCAGCTGGGGAAGGGAAGGTGTAGGTCTGATACACTTTCAAGTTTATTAAGTTTGCTAAATAATAATATTATTACTGGAGCATTATTAACATCCTTTCCATCACTTTCTTAAGACTAGACAATCACCAGCCAACAAAGTAAACTCTGATTTGCAGCTTTTGCTGATTTCCCAGGTATAAATGCTCACACTGAAAATTTAACAAAGGGGAGCCAGTGAGCCAGCTCCCAAATGCCCTTGAACATTTAGGCTAGATGTTATAAAGACCTAGGTTGATTCTTTCAGTTAACAATGGAAGGCCTCAGGGTAGGGAGGCAGCAGACATAGGCAGCAGCTGATGAATTTCTCTCTGATTCACCTTCCCACTGATGTTAGTTTTGTTCTGATGGCAGATGACTAAGGCTTTCCTTGGTTCATTCATTTATTCATTTACTCATTCAACCATTGGGTATTTTATGTGCCCAGGCTAGCCAGAGAAGAATCCTTTCTGGCCCTGCCTGGGACCTCGGGATCTAGCCAGAGAACTAAGTTTCACCTACATGAAATAGGCAGATAAAAATCAAAGGGAAGTCACTGATCAGCAGTGGACCATTTAGGGGCAAGCGCAGGGCAGAGATGATGAGAAAGAGTAATGACAAACATCCTCCTCTCCCTACTTTGTCTGTGGCCAAGCTGGTGGCTCCTTCTGCATCACCCCCCAGTGGAAGCCTTGACAAGCTGATCTGGATTGGAATCGTGGCTCTGACACTCACAAATCACTAAGCCTCTCTGGCCTCAGTTTCTTCCTCTGGAAAAAGGGGGGGGCATTGGAGTAGGTGATCTCTATGGTCCCTTCCAGCTCCAATGATCCAGGATTTTATCACTCTGGGACTGCCAGGGCCCAGTGTACTCCATAAAATGGGCAACAGTGGGAGAAGCCCTCAGAGACCCTTGAGAAGACCAAGATTCAGCTATTTAGGTTGAAAGGAGGAGGGAGAGTGCCGGAGGCAATTTCGGGGTCATGAGTAAGGGAGTGGGGCACACTTCTGGCAGCTAGAAACAGGGCACACCAAGGCTCCCCTCAAATAGCCTTCCTCTTCTCACATGCCACACCTCCTGCCCCTCCCCTCAATCCTGACTCCAAAATTCTTATGGGGTCACAGGCATCTGAGTCAGGGGGTAGGATTAGCTCTGGAGAGGGGGAATGAGGGAAGATGCCCAGAGCAATTGTGCCAGGCTGCTTGCCCTAGCTTGCCCCTCCCCTCCATGACTCAGCAAGGGAGATTTGGCCAACTTCTCCCTCGTGAGAGCTCCAGAAAAGGGGAGAAAATTCTGGAACCGGACCTAGGCTAGGTCAGAAGAAAGCCCAGGAGTCCAAAATCCTTATCCCTCCTGCTTCCTTCCGGATAACAGGTTGATAGAACTAGAGTTGGAAGGGACCTCAGAAGGCATCTAGTCCAAAGTCCTCTTCATTTTACAGATGAGGAAACTGAGGCCCAGGGAGGTTCAGTGACTTGTCCAATAATCATCAGTGGCAATATTTAAACTAAGGTCCTCTGACTCCAAATCCATTGTTCTTTCTACTGCCAATGGGCCTAGCCTTCATCCTGGCTTTGCCATTATCTGTGTGACCCTGGGCAAGTCGCTTAACACCACCACCCCTTCCTTCAGACCTCTGTTTCTCCCTAGTATAAAAGGAAAAGGTTTGACTGGACAATCTTCCTCCTCACTCTGGCATTCTGTCCTATTAAATGACTGATAGATAGTCTAGGACAGAGAATACTGCCTCTCCCACAAGCCTCAAGAGCCATCAGATTTAACTCTTTAAGGATAGACTCAGTCTGAGAGCATCTGATGACAGACACATAGCCGCCTCAGACTCCTTTTACAGATGAGGAACTGCAGCCCTGAGAAGTGACACGATTTATGGGACAGTATTCTCTGAGCACCCTAGGACGGCCCCAAATTGTCCCAGAGTTTTGTGGTCTTGCTGAGACTGCTGGTCATCTGTAGCACTCAGAAAGGGAACATGGGCACTGTCTGAACCACTCCCAGTCTGTCTCCTCTCAATCGCCCCCCTCCCTCCTTCTCCCGTCTGTCTCTTCTGAAATCCAAAGACTGTTGCTTAGCAACACCTGAGCCAACAGGAAGCTTGGGATGCCCAGATGGAGATAACAGACACCCAGGATTCCACCAAGAGGCATTTCTGGGTTCCTTTCTCCCTGTTCTATGGCCCCTGCCAGCATCATACAGCAGCTCCTATAATTCTGGGGCTTCTTCCCACCACCCCATGACCTCCCCGCAGGGCACTCCCCCTAAGACCGCACCACTTTGTCCCTCTGCAACACAGAATTCCTCCCTTAACATTTCTCTCCATCCTTCAAAGCTCAGCTTAATTGCCATACTCCCATGCTGCGGTCTTCCCTGGCCATTTTGGCCACAGTGACTTCCTGTGATCATATTGCTGGTTAATCTTGTGGCCCCCAACAAAGCTCAAAGCAGGGACTGTGTTTTCTCCTTCTCTAGTTTTATAGGATCTTAGGATTGTAGATCAGGGGTAGAAGGGACCTCAGAAGCCATCTAGTTCAACCCTTTAATTTCACAGATGAGGAAACTGGGGCCTAGAAAGATTACGAGACTTGCTTAAGGTCACACAGGTAGTCAGTGTACAAGACAAAACTTGAACTCAGAGCTAGTGCTTTTTTTTTTTATAAAGATTTAGAACTGGAAGGGCCCATAGAGGTCACTTGGTCCAAACCCTCCATTTTACAAAGGAAACCACAGAAAAGCTGAAGGCAAGTGGAAGTGAATGGACCACAAGGTTGCCAGAAGATTCTGCCCCGTCCACAGAGAGCACCTAGACACTAAGGTAGGATGATGACCGAGGGGTGCACTGCTAGACATTGGGGAAGGGGGTCCAGGATGGAAAAGGGCTTTCTATTGATTTTTCCTTACTATTTCATAAATCTTGACTCTATAGTCCGATATCTCCTCATTTTACAGAGAAGAAAATGAGGCCCAAAGAGCTTAGGTGAGAGAAGGAGACATTGTGACATGGAAAATAACATGGGCCCTGACGTCAGAGGCCTTGGGTTCATATTCTGGGTTTGCAACTTTCTGCCTTGGTGACTTTAGACAAGTCACTTAACTTCCCTGGGCCTCAATTGGACTAGATGGCCTTTGAAGTCCTTTCCAGCTGCAAATCTATGGTCCTATAATTTATCCAAGCTTCTGCTGTGCCACTGTGGAGAATACAAGACCCTTGAGGGCAGGGATCCGTTCATTTATGTCTTTGTATCCCTAAGCATCTAGCATAGTGCTAGATCATGGTCTTGTTGATTACTTGACTGAGCCAATGTAATTGCTGTTAGACAGAAGTTCAGTGTCCTCACTAATTATAGCTTTTGTGGCCACTCATCCATAATCTATTGATTTCAAGAGGAGTCAAAGCTAGTTTCACTAACAAGTACTAGTGAGAGACAGACTCCTCTTAGCAAGCAGGCAGGTTTGAGCTTAGAACGACCAGATGACAGATTCAGAGCTGTAAGAGATCTGAGAAGTCATCTGGGCCAGCCCTGTCATTTTGTAGATGAAAAAATTGAGGCCCAAAGAGGTGAAGGACTTGGCCAAAGTCACACAGGAGCAAAGCTGGGATTTTAACTGAGGGCCTCTGCTGTGTCCTTCCAGTCCCACAGCCTCCCAACCTAGGGGTCATCTTGGACTCCTCATTGTCTCTCACATCCAATATCCAATATGGTGCCCGGCCTGTCAATTTCACACACAGCCCCCCTTTTCCTCTCCAGCAACTCTTGTAGATTTCACCTCTGGAGCAACTCTTGTAGATTTCACCTCTGGCCATCTCTTATAGATTTCACCTCTGGAGCAACTCTTGTAGATTTCACTTCTCCAGCATCTCTTGTAGATCGGACCCCTGTGCACCTTAGATCTCTCCAATACACCTCCTTCTCTCTAGCTCTAACACTCCCCTCACACTGGTGCAGCCCCTCATTACCTGACACCTGGATTATTGCAATAGCTGCTGGTGGGGCAGTCTGCCTGCCTCAAGGCTCTCCCCACTCCAATCCATCCTCCATTTGGCAAAGGTATTTTCCTAAAGTGTAGGTCCAACCATGTCACCTCCCCGACTCAATAAACTCTAGTGGCTCCCTATTGCCTCCAGGATCAAATACAAAATATTCTGTTTGGTGTTCAAAGC
Organism: Phascolarctos cinereus; assembly: GCF_003287225.1. NCBI lineage: Eukaryota > Metazoa > Chordata > Mammalia > Diprotodontia > Phascolarctidae > Phascolarctos > Phascolarctos cinereus. The sequence continues at coordinate 19,461,374 of NW_027555958.1, read as the reverse complement.
CCTTCATAACCTGGTCCCCTCCTATTTTTCCAGTCTTCTTATACCATACCCCCTACCATGTACCTCTATTCAGTGACAACATCCTTCTGGCTTTTCCACAAACAAGACATTCCATCTCTCAGCTCTGGGCATTTTTCTGTTTACTTTTCCTGGAACATTCTCCCTCCTCCACTTTACCTACTGACCTCCCTGGCTAAAATCTTATGGTTTAGAGGAAGCCTTTTCCAACACCTCTTAATTCCAGTGCCTTTCCTGAGTTAATTATTTCCCATTTATCCTGTATATAGTTTGCTTTGTATGTATTTGTGTATGGTGAGCTCTTTAAGGGCAGGGACTATCTTTTGCTTTTTTTTAATATCCCTAGAGCTTAGCACTGTGCCTGGCACATAGTAAGCATTTAATAAATATTTACTAACTGACTGACCATTGCCAAAGTTAGTGCTTTCCCTTTCTGCCAGGGCCCAGTCATTGGAGACCTAATGCTCAGTGGGAAGTAGAGCCCCTCATAGAAGGATTTCATTCAGCATTGGGGGGAATTCCTCAGTAGGGTATTGGCTATTGGGAAAGACATACAGGGAGAAAGACAATACACTGTATGAGCTACCTGAAACTGTGGCACCTCCCTAGATTCCCAGAGAGAGACCTGAAAGGGAGCAGCTCGGGGAATGAGTCAACTACATGTTTTACTTATGCCTTGTGCTTTTTGGGCAAGTTAAAAAAACATGATTATGGAGAAAGTAGGATGATGGAACTGATGGAGAAACACAGCCCTCATTGGTCCACAGCGACCCAGTGTAAACAAGAGGCAAGATCCTAGGCCTGTGAGACAGTAATCAGGATAGTCATAAGGACTTGATTCAGAGAAAAGTAGGGACTTGAGAGCCTAAAGCTGTCAGCCTTTGAGATCCTGGGCCCCCTGAGTATACAGTGGCCTGAAATCCCAGGACTGAAACGTTTGCATGTGAAGGAGAGGTAATTTGGTGACTGTGTTAGCTCAGCTAGCTACTTCCCAACAGGAAGAGGAAAAAGGTCTGGAAGAATGCTTTAGAGTGCAGTAATCAAAGGGACCGTGATTGTGGGGGTACCACACAGGCCAGCAGATTCAAGGATCAGAGGTGTCTCCTGGTCACCAGACCTTTCCCTGAATAACTACATTTGTCATAACAGAATTTGGCTGTGTGTCCTTTCCTTATTCTTCCATCAGACCAGGGCCTCCCTGAGGGTAAAGGCTGGGTCTCTCCCGTTAGCCTGGGACCCCAGGGATTTCATTCCCCAAAGTTCAGATTCTAAGACAAGAAATTCTCCAGAATTTTCCTTAGATGAGAAGTCTGCGTCCCAGCCCTTGGGGAAGGAGGGGCAAGCGCCCAGATCCAGGGCTGTCTGCTAGGGATCTTGAGAGTACAATGGAAACAATGACTCTTCAGCTCAGCTGGCTCAGCTCCAGCCCAGCCCAACCCCCACATTCCCTTTGCATTAGGCAAGTGCCCAGAAAAGCTTTGATCCCCATAGCTCAGAGTTGACCCTAAGTGAGAGTCATGTCAGCTTTTGTCACTGGGAAGCAGGTTGGGATGGATCTGTTCCAGATGGAGGGTTGGGTGGGGAGAGGGAAGTGCCTGCTCAAGGGTCCCATTGGGCTTTTTTTTCCCTTTTTAATAAATACCAAACCCCAGTGGCAAGCATCCTGGAGTTGGAACTCAAGGGGCTAAGTTCAGTGCCCTGCTGTGCTCCTTCCACTCCCCATGGGCCTTCAGGCAGATCTCTCAGCTTTTCTGGGCCCCACCTTCCTCATCTAGAAAATGGAAAGAAAGAAAGTAGCCAAATCTGAGAGTTAGAGCTACAGAGGGAGGGAGCCACTTCAGGTGCGGAGGGCAGAGGGTTCAGTGCTTGGATGCTTGGGATTTGAACCAAACCTCCCCACGTCCAAGTCATCTCACCATCATGGGTTCTATCTTCCTCCTCTGGAGATGCCTAGATGCCTCTAGGACCCCCTCCTGCTCTGTCTGACCTTGTACCCAGGCAGGGAGAGAGGGAGGACCCGACAGATCCAGGGAGGCAAAGCCCAGTGCCCAAAGCTCAGCCCCCACCGAGAGCCTCAGGTTTCTTGCTTGAATGAACCGAAAGGTTCTCCCAAAGGCCCCCAGGGCTGGGAGGCTTGAACTCATGAACTAGTAAAGAAAGGATTTATTAAGGCATTACTGCATCACAGGAATTGTACTATGTGCAGGGACCACAAATGCAAGCATGCAAATAATGGAAGATGACAGCTATAGGGGAGCAAGAGCGGCAAAGTCTGCGCATGTCCTCATGCTCTTGAGATAATCAGTCATCACAGCAAGCAAGCATACTCCTGAAGTCCAAAGACCTTGGTTCAAACCCTGCTTACTGCCTCTGTGGCCTTGGTCGGGTCACCATCTCCTGTGGTCTCAGTTTCCTCATCTGTAAAATGAGGGGATTGGACCAGATACCTTCCAACTCCAAAGCTATGATCCTTGCCTTGGATTAGTGGAGGACTCCACCCCAGTTAAAGCAGGTATTAGGAAGGATAGGGATGGAGAGAGTAGGGTGGGGAGCTGGGATTAAGGAGGGGAGGGATGGAGGGAGGAACCTCTGACAGCCCTAGGAAGGTTGCTTAGGTCTGGAACTAGCAGGAGGAGGGGGTGGAAGTAAACAGGCCTGTGAGCAGCTAGAGCGAACAGCTGCCCTCCAAATCACTCTCCCACTTTGAGGGCCAGTGTCTGAAATCCTACCACTAGAACCTCATTCCTTAGAATCGTACTCCAAGAGTCCCCTTTTCTAGGACAGACACCCCGGGGAAGGGGAATGTCTTAAGCCTTATCAGTCATCACCTCAGAAGGGATGATAGGGACAGCTGAGAGCAGTGTCTTAGGAAGTGGAGGCCTCTGGGAGAAGGGGAAGGTGCCAAAAGTACAGATTTCACAAGTTACCCAAGACACCCTGGGTCAGGCTTGTATATGGAAAGGGAAGGGAGAATGGGAGGGCAGCCATGAACTGCCGCTGGGCTGGGCAAAGGGCCTCCAGGGTTTGATACGTTCCTATTAGACAGTTCTGATACCCCCTTCTTAACCCAGAGGCCAGATTTATGTGGCATATGTGTGTGTGTGCTGTTGAATCGTTTAGGTCAGTCATGTCTGACTCTTTGTGACCCCATTTGGGGGAGATATACGTACATATGACACACACACACATGTCACATTTATATGGCACTTTAGACACTGGACAGAGGGCTGTCCTCTGAGTCAAGACCTCAGTTCAAATCCCTACTCTGAGACATACTGGTTGTGAGAACTTGGAAAAGTCACCTGACTCCAAGCAATTCTCTGACTTGTGGGAGCAAGTGACTACCAGCATTGGGAAAGGGAGTTTCCTTTTCAGGAATTCTGCATAGCAAGAAATCATAGGTCCCATTCTTCAAAAAAACATGTCATCTACATACACATATGTGGGCAGTCACGTGGCAAAGCGGGTAGAGTGGTGGGCTTGGAATCAAGAAGACCTGAGTTCAAATCCAGCCTTAGATATTTACTAGCTATGTGACCCCCGAGGCAAGTCACTTCACCTCTGTTTGCCTCAGTTTCCTCATCTGTAAAATGGGCATAATAATAGCACCTACCTCCCAGGGTCGTTGGGAAGATCTAATAAGATAATAATTGTAAAGCACAGTGCCTAGCATATAGTAAGTGCTACATAAATGTTAGCTGTTATTATATATGTGTGAATATATATACATATATGTATATATATATATATATATATATATATATGTTATTTATAACTTTAAGTTTACAAAGCACTTGATATCATTTGCCTCTCATAACAACCCTGTGAAGTAGAGGGAACAGGGCCAGCAAAGTACAACGGGATGCATAAGAAGGCTGCATAGGCATCCCAGGTTAAAAGCAGAAGGAAAGAAACAATATCTGTTACATTTACACGTGGTTTGTGTCTTTTTACATGGAAACATGAAGTAGGTTACGAAAGATACATTATCCCCTTTTTGAACATGAGGAAACTGAGTCTCAGAATGGCGAATTAACTTGCCCTAAGACCTTGAGTACATAACTCTTCTCCACACAGTTAGTATTCCAATCAAACTTCCCTACTTCATATTCCCTAACCTTAGCATTACATCTCCCACCAGGCATTTACCCAAGCTGTGCCCCTTGCTTACATGGTTCTCACCTAACCTTGGCTTTTCAGAATACTTCTCTTCTGATAAAGCTCAGCTCAGTCATCACTTTCTCAGTGAAGCTGTCCTGTTCTCATCAAGTGTCTTTCCCTCCCCATATTACTTGTTTGGTTTTTTTTTAAATTTAATTTATCTAATTTTAGTTTTCAACATTCACTTCCATAAGATTTTGAGTTTAAAATTTTCTCTCCCACTTCTTCCCCCTTCCCAGATGATGTACAATCTGATATAGGCTCTACATATACATTCGTGCTAAGCATATTTTCCCATTAGTCACGATGTAAAGAACAATTAGAACTAATGGGAGGAACCATGAGAATGAAGCAATAAAACAAAACAACAAAAGAAAAGGAGAGCAAATAGTCTGCTTCTGTCTGCATTCAGACTCCATAGTTCTTTCTCTGGGTGTGGATAGCAATTTCCATCATGGATCTTTTGGAGTTATCTTAGATTCTTCCATTGCTGTGAAGAGCCAAGTCTATCAAAGTCAGTCATCCTATAATGTGGCTGTTACTTTGTACAATGTTCTCCTGGTTCTGCTCATTTCACTCTGCATCAGATCATATAAGTCTTTCCAAATTTTTTTGAAGTCTGCCTGCTCATCATTTCTTACAGCACAATAATTTTACGTTACATTCATATATCACAACTTGTTCGGCCATTCCCCAGTTGATGGGCATCCCCTCAATTTCCAGTTCTTTGCCACCACAAAAAGAGCTGCTACAAATATTTTTGTATGTGCAGGTCCTTTTCCCATTTGTATGATCTCTTTGGGATACAGCCCTAGAAGTACTAGTGCTGGGTCAAAGGGTGTGCACATTTTTATAGCCCTTTGGGCATAATTCCAAATCGCTCTCCAAAATGGTTGGATCATTTCACAACTCCACCCCCCGTTACTTTACATACGTGATGTAGCCACCCATCGCTCACCCTCCAGTGGACTGTTAGCTCCTTGATTTGTAATTTCCATAGAAACTCTAGCTATTATTATTTTTTCTCTTTTTAAAAAATTTTTAGGCATTTGGGGTTAAGTGACTTGCCCAGGGTCACACAGCTAGTAAGTGCCAAGTGGTTGGTCTGAGGCTGGATCTGAACTCAGGTCCTCCTGACTTCAGGGCCAGTGCTCTATCCACTGTGCCACCTAGCTGCCCCTCTAGCTATTATTATTAATGAATGTTTGTTGGTTATTGATTATTGATGGCTTCTCATTCATTAAAAAACTAAAAATAAACTTTTCTACCACAGCCCCAAATAAAATATCACACTTGAATCATCCTTTAATGTTGGAAGTAACCATAGGTTCCATGAGGGCAAGGGGACATGTCTTATTTAAATTCTGTATGTCCCCCAGTGCCTAGCACAGTACTTACTCTTCATGAACTAGGAGAATAATCAATGTTTTTTGAATGAGTAGATGGACAGATTAACAGATAGATGGATTAATGAATGGATAGACAGATGGATTAATAGGTGGATGGATGAATACATGAGTGACTAGGTGGATGGATGGATGAATAAATGGGTGAATAGGTGGATGGATGGATGGATGGATGGACAGATAGATGGACAGATAGATGGATGGATGAGGTGATTTCTACTTCTCTTGTTACTACTATAAGACTTCCTCACTTATGGGTTTACCCTGCCCTCATCTTCCATCTAGTCTGAGGGGGAAATAAGTCTAAGGGAAAAAATCATGGAATAACAGAATATTAGATCTAGAAAGAACCCTATAGCTCATAATGGAACTTCCTCATTTTACAGGTAAGGGAATTGAGGCCCAGAGAAGTCAAGTTAATTATCCAACATCTCACAGCTAGCAAGCGTCAGTCCTGAAGCTAGGGCTCTTTCCATTTAAAAAGACTCAAACTACTGTGTAAATATAACAGATATTGTTTCTTTCCATTTGCCTTTCCTCTGTTGCGAATGTCTAAGGAAGAAAAGGTCATCTTGAAGGGGGGAGTGCCCAGATTTCCCAGCCGCATTTCAGAGTTTCCTTGGCTGCCCTCTCCTGACCATTCTCTCAGTTTGAGAAGAAACTCTGCCCCGGGCTCCTGTCCAGCAGTGGCTGCAGCAGCACAGGGACTGGGGCTGGGATTGAGCTGCAGGGCCCTGGCTCCACCCCAGAGGGTGCAGTCGTCCCATTTCTGCTGCAATGCAGGGAAGAGCCGGGCCCTGGAAGTCACGGTGCTCAGAGCTGGAAGGGGTAGAAGGGGACGCAGAGAGGGGAAGCATGACGTGAGGAAGGCTAGCTGAAATCAGAGGAAGGTCAACCCTAAAAGATGAAGAGGCCAGTGTAGGAAAGGAAGGCCACTCAGAGAAAAGATGCCTGTGATGGCTGGCATTAGGTGGGACCTGAGGGGAGTGGGAATGCCACCACCACGGGGCCGCTGAGTGATCCAGGACCAGTTGCAGCCTTTATCTGTGCCTCAGTTTCTCATTCTAAAAAATGAGAAGGGAGGTATCCCAGTTATCCTGGCTATGGAAGCTGAGAAGAAAGGCCTTAGGGCAAGTTAATTTGCCATTCTGAGACAAACTGTTTCCTCATCTGCAAAAAGGGGATAATGTGTCTTTCACAACCTACTTCATGTTTCCATTTAAAAAGACTCAAACTACTGTGTAAATATAACAGATATTGTTTCTTTCCTTTTGCTTTTAACCTGGGTTGGCTGTGCAGCCTTCTCATGCACCCCATTGCATTTTGCTGGCCCTGGTCCCTCTACTTCACAGGTTAAAGTTATGAGAGGCAAATGATATCAACTGCTCTGTAAACTCAAAGTTATATATAACTTTTATCTGTGTGTGTGGTGGGGGGCAAACAGCGGTAAAGTGATTTGCCTAGGGGGTCACATAGCTAGTAAATATGAGCCCTCAACCTACAAGCCAACACTAGGTTCCCATTCTAAGCCCTGAGCCACTCATCTTCAGCTATAAGCCCCAATCCCCAGCACTAATTCCACAACCCCAACCCTGAGTCTCAATTCCTAGCATTAAGCACATCCCCCATGTCTGACCCTGCCATCTTTGACCCTGAGCTCTCCTCTCAGGCCTGTGTCAGAGCTCCCATTGATGTGCACTAAGCCCCCATTGACATGACTGAGCTTTCACCCTTCTTGCAGAGATGCAGTACTGGGCACTGAACACCATTTCTGAACATTGAGACTCTCTCCCGGGTACTGAGCCCTTTTCTCTAGGACTGAGTCCCCTCCTTGAATTGTGCCTACATCCCTGGTGCAGAACCCTCATTCCTGATGAGAGTTCTCCCTTACCACTAAGCTCCCACTAGCATCACTAAACCCTCATCTCTGACACTAAATACTCCTTCCTCCCTCCTACCCACTGAGCCCCTATCCCTTGGCAATAATGGGCTCCGATCCCTGATGACAACCCTTTATCCCTGTAATACTGAGGCCCCACTCCCAATACAATTCCCCAACCACTGTCACTAACCCCCATCCCTGACTATAGTCCCATTTCTAGCCATGGACCCTTACCCAATATTGAATCTTCATATCTGTAAAGTTCCCAATGATCTCTTATTGCTAGATGTGATCTCTGTTCCAGGCCTCATCTCTACCACCTTTCTGAAGCATTTGAAATGGTTGACCACGCCCTCTTCCTGAATACTCTTTCTTCTTCCCTTAAAATTTTTTTACTATATAATTTTATCTAAATTTATTTTGTTATTTAAATTATTATTTAATTAATCTGACTGATAAAATTTAATTATTTATTTAATAGTCGACAAAGAGCAATATTTCAAAAGATAAGGAACAAAGAGAATTGTATATGAACTTTTGTTACATATTGTTTGTTTTTTTAACAAGTATAATTTTAAATTTAAGAAGTTACTAACCAAATTGCTGTGTTTGTGTCTTCTTCTGAACTTTTATTTTCTTTTCTATATTTTAAAATGTATTATTGATGTTATTTTCTTTTTTTTCCCCTCATCTCTATTACTACCTACTAACTCGTTCCCCATGATCCAAATAGAAGCCCTTCTTTTTGACAAATAAGTACAGACAGTTTTCACTTTATGTAAGTGGACTATTCTATAGACCTTTATGTAAAGTGATTTTTATATAATGCATATTTCCCTGGGGACACTGGGAAGGGAGGAAGGCAGGAAAAGGGTCTTGCCCCTGTGGAGAGAGGGTCTGGCACACAGTTCAAGGACACATAGGGGCGGAGGACAGAGAAGTAAGAGCAGGAGGAGGATTGGGGGAAGAGCCAGGGACGGACAAGGTACGAAGTGCAAACAGAAGACAGATGTGGGCAGGGTGGGCCTGGCCTCCCCTCTCAGAGTCAGAGGTCTCAAGTCAAGCCCCAAACCCAGCAGCAGCACAGCCCTGATGGTCTCCCTCCAAGGCATCAGTTCTTCTACTTACACTTGGAGGGGGTTGGGAGGCCATGGAGCACCAAGCCAGGAGAGCACAGTATTGTACAGTAAAGTTAATATAGGTATTTCTTTTGTAATGTGAATTTCTTTCAGAACTCCTTACCTAAAGTCAAATTTGCATAATGGAAATTTAAATAAAGCGAATCACACCAACATATAAGCCATATCTGAAAATGGGTGCCTCATTCTGAATCTCTAGTTTATCACCTCCCTGTCAAGAGTCAAAATATATGTTTCACCATTGGGCTTCTGAAGTCAGGATTGGATACTGTGTTCATCAGAGTTCTGAAATCTTTCAATATTGTTTTCCAAGACAGTGTTGCATTCACAATGGAAATTGAGAGCCAGAAGTAACCTTAGAAATTATTGAGTCGGGACAGCTAGGTGGTACAATGGATAGAGCACCAGCCCTGGAGTCAGGAGGACCTGAGTTCAAATCCGACCTCAGACACTTGACACTTACTAGTTGTGTGACCCTGGGCAAGTCACTTAACCCCAATTGCATCAGTCCCTTCAAGTGTGGCCAGAGAGTAATTTGGATAACTTTTCCAATGTCATACAAGGAGTAAGTCGCAGAGTTAGGATTTGAACTCAGGTCCTTTGATTCTAAATCCAAGTTGTAAAGGTAAATAAAGTGGTAAATATACGATATAGCTGGAAAAGGAGGTAGAGGCTTGTTTGTCAAGGGTCTGGAACCTGTGGCCTCAAGGCCACATGTGGCCCTCTAGGTCCTCAAGTCCTCTAGTGTGGCCCTTTGACTGAATGCAAACTTCACAGAACAAATCCCCTTAATAAAAGGATTGTTCTGTAAAACTTGGACTCAGTCAAAAGCACCTAGAAGGCCACATGAGGCCTTGAAGCTGCAGGTTTCGCACCCCTGGTCTTCAAAGTCAAATGGAAGAGTTTGTCCCAGCTGAAGGGAGTCTCTGAAAGCTGGTGAAGTGATCAGAATATCATTTTAGCAGCAGTGTAGATGATAGTTTGGAAAGAGGCAGATCAAGTTGAGGCCCACCTTAGCAGCTCAGGTGAGAGGCGATGAAAACTTGAATTAGAATATTGGTGTCATAGATGCAAAGAGGAGGGCAGACGGGATTCTCAGCCCCTGTCACAGTAATGGTCCCTCATTTCTGAACCTGAGCCTGAAACAGCCTTCATCCCTAAACACTGAGCATCCCAGGTACTGTATCATCTGTCGCTGACACTCTGACACTGAGTCCTTATTTGTTACTTTGAGCCCCTATCCCCAAGATTATCACCATCACTGAGCCCCCCTCCCAAGCTATGTGCCACTGAGGCACCCGCCTCTGTCACTAATCTCTCACTAGAACTGAGCTCCCTTTCTCCACACTAAATCCCCATCCCATTACCCAAGCCCTCAATCTTGACTCACATCTATACTACTAAGCCCCATTCATGCCCAAGATGCATTCCCTCTCCAGAACATAAGCTTCCATCTCTGTCACTGGATTACCATAACCAGATAAAGGTCCCCATCCCTGACGCTGAGCCCTCATCCTCAGCACTGAGTGTTCCACCCCCACCAGACAGTAAGTCTCCATCTCTGACATTGAATTTCCATCCTCATAACTGGAATCTATCCCTGACACTGAGCTCCTGTCCTTGGCAGTGAGCCCTGACTCTTTCACTGTGCTTCCACACCTGTAATTCAGACCCCCTCCTGAGAAATGGGCACCTTCCACTGACATTGATTTACTTAATAATAGGCTATTTTTTTGGAAATAAATTGATTTGACATCAATCTCACATCCCTAGCACTGAGCTACCTTCCCAGTTCAGGGCCCCCATTTCAGACGTTAAGCCTGTATCTCTGATATAGCCCCAGCACAAAGTCCCTACTCCATGAGCCACTCACTGGCCCTCAGCACAGAGAACCAGTTTCTGACACTAGCTCCTCTCATGATCCTTCAGGTTCCCCTCTACAGCAACAAGCCAGCATCCCTGCAACGGAGTCCCCATCTCCAGCACTGAGCCCTGTTCTCTGTCTCTGATTTCCCCACCCCTGACTGTGAGGCTCTATCCCTGGTGCTCAATTTCAGGCTCCAGCACTGAGATTCCACCCACGGGAATCAGTCAAGCAATTGGTCACCAATTCTGGGCACTTAGTGACCGTCCCTGACATGATACTTCCATGACCGGCACTGAGACCATGTCCCAGTGCTAAGCACCCCTCCTTCCAATGGATCTCCCCACCCCTATTGCCGAATTCCTCGGCACCAAAGCCAGGGGTGACAACCCTGAGTCGATCTTTCTTGCCCTGAACCTTCATTCTGTATTTAATCCACTGAGTGAACCAGAGAAATTCTTGTCCACATTTTCAGAGCCTCAGAGCTAGCCCCTCCCCAACACCACCACCCCCTCCTCTTTTGCACTTAGCCCTTACTTGTGGCTTCACTGGCTGCACCCTCAGCACTTCCCTGCTGGGAAGTCATGTGTCTGGAAGGGCAAGATATTTCTGGGTTAATCAATTTTTCTCTGATGCCATGTCCCTTCAGCCTAATGCTTATGATGAATGGAGACTGTTACCAGAATCCAGGAACCCAAAGTCCTGGCTGTCTGACGAGCAGAGAGAGCCTGGAAGGGCTGTTGGCATAAAACGGGGTTTGGTCTGAGAAGGAGGGAAGGCTGAGGCTTGCAGGAAATTCTGAATGTGGAGGAGAGCCAACGTATGAGGAGACAAAACAGCTCCCCTCCAGGGCTCTGGGGCTTCCAAAAGTTCCCATGTGAGTGAAGCTTTACGCTTTTCCGTGGCCTCTCTCAGTCTCAAACTCATCCCATCCAATAAGTCTCTTCTGACTGACTGCTGACCTGCTCATTCTCCTGACAGTTAGGGGTGACTGAGGCAAGGTTTATGTCAATCCCAAAAAGCATTTATTCAGTGCGTACATATACCCGGCACTATGGGAGGTATTGGAGAAAACAGAATACAGCCCCTGCTTTCAAGGTGTTTACATTCTACCCTGGGTGGGGGGATGCTGTCGAGTCATTTCTCAGTCCTATCTGACTCTTGGTGATCCCATTTGGGGTTTTCTGGGCAAAGATCCTGGAGTGGTTTGCCATTTCCTTCTCCAGCTCATTTGACAGATGAGGAAACTGAGGCAAACAGTGCATCCCATGCATGGAGGAGAGTCTGTGCAGAGACATGCAGATTGGAGATTGCACTTCATATGAAGAACAGATAAAAGGTCAGTTGGGTTGGCCCAAGGGAGTGTGAGTGAAGGGGGCAGGGTGATGTATAGTAAGACCAGAACGGTAGGTTGGGGCCAGGTTAAGAAGAGCATTAAATGCTAAATAAAGACATTCATATTTGATCCTAGAGGCAATAGGGATCCACTGAAGTTTATTGAGTAGGGGAGTGACATGGTCAAATCTGCATTTTAGAAAATCATTTTGGCAGCTGTGTGAAAGATGGATAATGAGAGATCAGACTTGAAGCACAGAGACCAATTAGGAGGCAAATCAAAAAATTTCTTGAGGGGCAGGTAGGTGGTGCAACAGATGGAGCACCGGCCTTGGATTCAGGAAGACCTGAGTTCAAATCTGGCCTCAGACACATAACCCTTACTACCTGTGTGACCCTGGGCAAATCACCTAACCCCATTGCCTAGCCAAAAAAAAAAATTTCTTGAACCCCATATATGAGAATTCTTTTTGTTCGGTGTATCCAACTTTTTGTGACCCCCATTTGGGGTTTTCTTGGCAAAGACACTGGAATGGTTTGCCATTTCCTTCTCCAGCTCATTTTACAGATGAGGAAACTGAGGCAAACAGGATTAAGTGCCTTCTCTAGACTCACACAGCTAGCGGGTGTTAGAGACCTGATTTGAATTCATGAAGATGAGTTTTCCTGATTCCAAGCCCCATTTTCTATCTACTGCACCCACCTACCTGCTAGTGTCTAAGGTAGGATTTAAACTCAGGTCCTCCTGACTCCTGGGCTGGCACTCTATCCACTGCACCACCTAACTGCCTCATGTGAAAGTAATTATACTATTGCTATCCACCGATCAAGAGACATGCAAACAAAAAGCTTCTAGGAACTTAGCAAAGCCTTTAAAGGAATTGGAATTTTCTTAAGCATCTACATACATTTGAAAAAGTCATCTACAGACATGTGCAAGATGTGTTATTTATGTGTTCTACAGATAAAAAGGACCATACCTGGTATGCATATGGTTTCAAGCACCTCTTGCAATAACTGCAGGATCCATGGTCCAAGGTTGGGAACCAGTGGATTATTCTGTAGAAAAACAGCTATTTTGGTGATGCTTGGGGGGTGTGGGTGGGGAGTGGGGAGTAAGATGAAAGTCACCAGCCCTTTTGGTCTTTAACCATCTAACCCAACTCCTGTGATTTGCATGGAACCCAAGGAGCTTAAGGGTGCTAGAGAGGAGTGTCCACAGCTTGGCCAGCTTCTTCTTCGCAGTTTTGCTAAATGGAGGCTCTAGGAGTGAGTTGTCAGAGCTCAGGAATAATAGGAATTAAAAGGAACTTTCTGACTAGAATTCAGGTGAGAGTCTGACTAAGAGATTAAAATAGGACCAAAGGATAAAAGGACCAGCTTTTAAAATTGCCTAAGGGCTCCACTTGCTAGCTGTCTGGGCGAATGCCCCAGTAGTGCCTACTTCCTGACAAAGCTAAGGATAGCCCCTGGGCTACGGACTAAAGAGCTGGCAGCCCCTCCTCTCTCCCCGACCCAGACCACCCTGTGGAGAGGAAGCCACAGAGTAGCTCAGACCAGCCTTTGGCACCAGCCAGCAGCAGAGAGATGAGCAGCAGAGCACCCTAGCTCAGGGGAGGGAGCAGTTTGTTCAGTGACATCACCACACGAAACAGGCAGCACAGACGCTTGGGAGTCATGAACTGCTCCTAACACATGTGTGTCCCATCAAGCATGTACCCTGGTCATATATGTTTACTGCATGTGTCTCCGCCCAGACAGTGTGATAACCTGTGGGAGAATGTACCTCTTTGTGCTGGGGGGATCGTTTCGCTTATTTCACAATGTTCTTTGATGAAATGTCTTTTGCTTTGAGCTAACCTGTCTTTTGGCTGGTCTAGTAAAAGCAAATATCAGTGGGGGCTCATAGGCATTTTTGAATGGATACTGAGGCACAAAGTAACTTCAAACCTCAGATAGGTATGGAGGGCTCACGTGTGTGAGAGGCCATAGATTCTACAAGGCAAGCTCTAAAGCACTTTTCAACTCTATGAAACAAATGTATGAAGATTCCCCTAAGAGCTCAGTCTGGATCTGTCATTCCATCTGGTAATTACTCAGCACCCATCTGGAACTTCAGCCTTTGTCACTTACCTCCAAGGGGAACAAAGTCACTCCTCACAATGGACACTCCCAGGGCATCTGATTCCTCCAGCTCTGACTAGGTCCTGGCTCTAGTGTCTAGATGTGGAAATCAGCTATGTAAATCCTGGGCCATCCTTTTCATGATGTCATCTCCTGCCTCAGGCTTGGACTTACCAGAGAAGCAGTGCCCAGCACATCAAAGTTGGATTTGGGAGCCAAGGCACTGGCATTAACTGGCCCTGGAATCTTTGGGCAAGCCACTTCACTTCTCTGGGCCTCAGTTTCCTCATCTGTAAAAGGAGAGAGTTGGATCTGATCATCTTTAAGGTCCATTCCAGTTCCAACATTCTGTCTTATTTCCCTATTAGGCAAGAGACTGCTTGAGGGCAAAGGCTATTTCTCCCTACCCCCATCAGACTAGAGGCTCCCCAAGAGCAGGGACTATGTCCTCTCCATCAGATAAAGGGGTCCCTGAGGGCAGGGGCTGTGTCCCCCCCATTAGATAAGGGGCTCTCCAAGGGCAGGGGCTGTATCTCCCCCCCCATTACATAAGGGGCTCTCCAAGGGCAGGGGTTGTGTCTCCCCCCCCATTAGATAAGGGGCTCTCCAAGGGCAGGGGCTGTGTCCCCCGCCATCAGACCAGGGGCTCCATGAAGGCGGGAGCTAGGTCTCCCCCCTCTCAGACCTGAGCCTCTCAATTCCACCCCACTCCCCATCTGTATTCCTGGAGGGGCTCAATGTGGGATATTCCTAATTGACTGAAAGAACAGCCTTGCAGATTACCGGCCCCCTTTCCGCATTTCTGTATGCAGAGCTACGGTGCTTCACAATTCCAAAAAGATCTATGGCTAATGACAAAGAGTCTGGATGACTCACTCAGAACCCCGCTCCCCCCCTCCCCCCAGATCCTCTCTCTTCCCCCTAGCCTTATCCTCTTCCTGGTTAAATAAGCTTTTCCCCATTGTCTGGTGATTCCCTTTCAACGCCTCAGCCTCTTCACAGCTCCAGCAGCTCTGTTGTGAGTCGGACCCCGGAGGGAAAAGAAGAGCAGATGATGCTGGAGGGGGGATCAAGAGGAGGAAAAAGAAAGGATTGAAGAAACCTGTTCCTCCCCAGCCCCGCCCCACCCCAGGCTTCCTCCAGCTCCGAAACTCCCCAGGAGTAACTGGGGAAATTGGGGAAGGGGAGAGAATGTGGCAAGGTCAGATCTTCTTATTAAATGAATCCCTCCGTCCCCGCCACCACATCCCTTCTTCCTCTCCCCCCTCCCCTCCAGGGGTCAAGCACTGGTGCCCACAGCTCTCCTAGGCTCACAGACCTTCCTAATCACCCTTGCGGCCCTTTAGGCAGTAAAATTCCGTACCCAGAATAATGCTCATTTATTTGTTTGCTTGTTTGGTTTTCAAGGAGAAGCCAATTTTAATTCATTCACGACAACAATAGCAGCCCTGCTGGGTGCCTCCCTTTCCTTTTCTGATTTTCCAATCCGTGGCACTTTCTCTTTTTCAGTGGGGAGCAGCCCCTCCCGCTCTTCTCTCCCCATCAAGTCCCAAGTCCCTTCCACCTCCCATTGACTGAGGGTCAGTCCCTCTGCTTCTTCTCCCAAGGGATTCTATCTACTTGCTGAGCCTTACCCTTCTCTCACTCAGGAGAGGAGGGCTCTCTGCCTTCCCTATCCCCCCAGGGACTACAGGAGTTCATAGCATTATATAGGAGATTGTTCATCCCTGAGTGACTGTCCCTTCCCCTTCCCACCAGGGACTGGCTGAGAGCAGGGGCTGTACCTCCCCTTCAGCACAGGGGCTTCCTCAGGGCAGACCTAGGGCACCCAGGGGACAGGGGTTCCCTATCAGACCAGACCTCCTTGAGGCTGCCAAAACTTACTGCTGCTGCTTCTACTCAGTAGTGAACCCATTGTTGGCTGGCAAATCACAACAGACAGATATAGGATCATAGATGGAACAGATCTTATGGTCCATTTAGTCCAACCCATTCACAGATGGGAAGACTGAGAGCTCAGAGAGATTAGAGGAGATTCCCAGAATCACACAGGTAATTCACACAATGGCAGAGACAGGATTTGAACCCAGATCCTCATTGATTTCAAAAGCCACTTTTCCCCACTGTATCACAGATGCGTGGCCACACAATGTTTGTTTGGATACATCTTGCTGGGAAATAACTTGAGAGGTTCCTTCTAGTTCAGAGAATGTGACTCTGGGACCTTAGTTCCTCGTGGAGGGAAAGCTTCCCCACAGCTGGTCCAGGGAAGCATAAGGCCCTGGAGATGGCAGCAGGGACCTGGTAAAAGCTTTCTGGACTAAGATTAGAGCTGCCACGAGGGCAGTGCTGAGTAAGGGGTGAGACTCCTGAGATTGATGCAGGCTGGTCTAGCCAGCCTCCACACTCCACAGGGAGGAGGGGAGCCAGGTGGACAGCAACAGCTAGAATGACTGAGGAAGCCAGGAATGCAGCCCCTGCCACCCCGGTACTTCTGCCCCTCCACCCCCACTCTCATTATCCTTATCCAGTCTGACTGCTGTACTCCCTGCATTGGTGCATTTCTAAGAGGCTCTGACTGCCTTTGTCTGTCTCTATAAAAAATTCCACAGCCTCCAGCCCCTTCCCTGATTCTCCTAATTGGTCTATAGTCTGTCTAGACCTAATAGCCTGGGCTATGGTTATGTAATGAGCTTTATTTCCCAAAGGTATTATGATTTTTTTTTAACTAGGTAAAAGAGGCCATTCCTTGCCTCATTTCTTACCTAGCCTTAATCACTGAATGGGCATTGCCCCAGTCAAACTGAGACCCAGGAAAGACCTCGGCTTAAAAAGGCCAAGGTCCCCCACTTCATCCTGGGCCATCTCCAGTCATCCTGATCTATATCTCGCCACTGGGATTGGATGGCTCCAGAGCAGAAAGTGAGGCTGGTGACTGCACAGCCCTCCCTCACTTAAATCCAATTCACTTGCATGTCATAGCCTCACCTTCCTGATGTCATGGTCCTCTTCTAGAACAAAAGACAAACTACACATTTCCAAAACTCTGCCCTTCACTGCAGTTTAATTATTAATTGATCAACAGACATTTTTCTTAATGAGCTAGATAGTGTGTTAAGGGTCAGACACACAAACATAGCAATGAGACAGTCTGTTCTCAAGGTGCTCATATCCAACTCAGAGAAGATAGATTGTTCATGGAGAAGTAGATACTACAGGAGAGACACAAAATAAATACACAGTAACGGAGGAGGGCACAGGGACAAATAACAAGGGGGAATCAGGAATGATAACACTGCAGAGGAACATTTGGAAGGGCTTCCAGGGTAGGGATGAGGAGAGAGGGTGCTCCTGGCATGGTGATCAGCTTTGTACAAAAGCCTAGGGGCGGGAGATAAGATTCCCTGTGTGGGGAATAAAAATGAGGCTGGTGTGGTGGGAGCCCAGAGTGCAGGTGGGGTAATAATGACAGGTTAGAGTCGGTTCATGATGGGCTCTAAATGCCAGAGCTGTTTTGATAACATCCTTAAGGCAAAGGAGGAGTCACTGAAACTTTTGTAACTGAGAAATGGCAAAGTCAGACTCCTACTTCATGAATAGCAATCAGCCGGGCAGAGGGTGAATTGGAGAAGGAGGAGACTAGGTCCTGGGAGCCTGAGTTAGAAGCCATTGAAATAATGCAGGTGAGAGGTCATGAGAGCCTAGGCTGGAGCGGATGCGGCAGGAGGAGAGAAGAGGACAGAGAATTAGATGTGGAGGAGGTAGAATCAATGAGGTCTGGTTACTGATTGGCTGGGAGGGTGGTAAGTGAAAGGGGGAGGGAGAAGGGGCTAAGCATCTATATAGCCCTACTGTGTGCTAAGTGCTCTACAAAACATTACCTCATTCACTCCTCAAAGCAACCCTGAGAGGTAGATGCTGTTATTATCCCCATTTTATAGTGAAGAAAACAGGCAAACAGAGGTTGAAGTGACTTTTTGCCCAGAGTCATACAGCTAGTAAGTGTCTGAAGCTGGATTTGAATTCAGGTGTTCCTGACTCCAGGTCCAATACATCTACTGCAACAGCTGTTGAATCTTTTCAGGACTGACTCTCTGTGACCCCATTTGGGGTTTTCTTGGCAGATACACTGGAGTGGTTTGCCATTTCCTTCTCTAGTTCATTTGGCAAATGAGGAAACTGAGGCAAACAGGGTTAAGTGACTCACCCAGGGTTGCACAGCTAGTAAATGTCTGAGGCTGGATTCGAGCTCATGAAGATAAGTCTTCACTCTATCCACTCTGTCCATCTATCTACTGTGCAACCTAACTGCCCCCAATACCGCAACACACCTAGCTTGTAAAGAGGGTGGAAGACTCTTAGGCTGGTACCTTGGGTGGCACCTTCAACAGAAAGAGAGAAGTTAGGAGGAGAGGTGGGTTTAGGAGGAAAAGTAACAAGTTCTGTCTTGGATATGTTGAATCCAGATGGAATCCAGCCAAGTGGAGATGTCCAGAAAGAAGCTGGAAATTCAGAAGAGAGGTAAGGGCTGGATATGTGGGTTTTGGAGCCACCTGCATAAAGATGATTCAATAACCATGGAGCGGGGAGGGAAGAGGAGTGGAGGGGACCCAGATCTGAGCCTGGAGGATACACGGGCACCTGGGTAGTACGATAAGTTTAGAGGACTAAGGCCCCAGAGAGGGTGGGGCTCTTTGGGCAGGAAAAGACAGGTGCTCTGCCTTTTCATGAGCTTGGGTTCAAATATTCGATGGCTTTTTTTTTTCTGGGTCAGGATAAATGTCCTCTATTTGATGTTTTGTTAGCTTGAGTGTTTGCATGGGAGCTGAAGGCCCTTTATCTTTTTTTGTGGAGGTCTTGGCTCCAGCCACATTCTGACATTCCCAGGGTGAGGGAGTTAACAAAGATGATGGTATGTGAGAGGCCTCCAAAATGGACTCAGAGCCTTTGTTCTGGGTCCTAGATTCTATGTATGTTGTCATTTCCTTTTTATGGAGGAATAAATGAAGCCTAGAGATGCTGAGTAATAGCTTGAATTTATACAGCATTTTCAGGTTTGCCAAGCTCTTTACAATTACCTCACTTTATCCTCACAACCATCCTGGGAGGTGGGTACTATTATTAATGCCATTTTACAGATGAAGAAACTGAGGTAGACAGCTAAGCCTCAGGTAAAATCTTGCCTTCTACAGGAAGTCTTTCCAGATCTTCTTTAATGCTAACATCTTCCCTCTGAGATTATCTCCAGTTTATCCTGCATAGGCATTGCCCAGCCTTAATCACTGAATGGGCCTTGCCTCAGTCAAACTGAGACCTGTTAAAGACCTTATCTTGAAAAGGCCAAGGTTCCCCACTGCATCAGGGGCCCTCTCCAGTCATCCTGATCCATATTTGACCACTGGGCCCAGCTGGCTCCGGAGGAGAAAGTGAGGCTGGTGACCTTGCACAGCCCTGCCTCACTTAAATCCAGGTGGCATCACCTCCCCGATGTCACGGTCCTCTTTGAGAATGAAAGACAAACACACAACGACAACAAAGGCAGGGACTGGTTTTTGCCTTGATATCCCCAGGATAAGCACAGTGCCCAACATGCAGTAGGTGCTTAATAAATGCTTGTTAATTCGACTTGGTAGAGGTGAAAGGATCTGCCCAGAATCACAAGGTTCCTCCAGGCAGGATCTCAGGTCTTCCTGACTCCACAGACCCAGCTAGCTGCCTAAGGTCACTTGCCAAGGTCCATAGTGGTTGATCCAGAGTTCAGACGCAGGTTTCCTGACTCCAAGGCCTTCCTGCTTCATTGTTTTGTTTCTCTGATTTTCTGGTGACGGGATACAAAGCCAGAAATACACCCCCGCTCTAACAACACCCCCACACAATTCTCTCTCTCTTTCTCTCTTTCACACTCACACACACACACACACACTCATACTCTCACACACACATATTCTCTCTCCCTCCCTCTCCCTCTCTCTCTCTCTCTCTCACACACACACACACACACACACACACACATACATATTCTCTGTCACACACTCTCAAACACCCCCCCATATATATTCTCTCTCACACACATACATATTCTCTGTCACACACTCTCAAACACCCCCACACACACATATTCTCTCCCTCCCTCCCTCTCTCTCTCTCTCTCACACACACACACACACATTCTCTGTCACACACTCTCTCTCTTTCTCTCTCTCTCTCTTTCACCCACACATACTCACCCATACATGTTCTCTCACACACACACTGTCAAACACCCCCCACACACACTCTCTCTCCCTCCCTCCCTCCCTCTCTCTTTTTCTCTCTCTCTCTCTCTCTCTCTCACACACACACACACACACACACACACACACACACACATACATATTCTCTGTCACACACTCTCAAACCCCCCCCACACATTCTCTCTCCCTCCCTCCCTCCCTCTCTCTCACACACACACACATTCTCTGTCACACACTCTCTCTCTTTCTCTCTCTCTCTCTTTCACCCACACATACTCACCCATACATGTTCTCTCACACACACACTGTCAAACACCCCCACACACACTCTCTCTCCCTCCTCCCTCCCCTCTCTCTTTCTCTCTCTCTCTCTCTCTCTCTCTCTCTCTCTCTCACACACACCCACACCCACACACCCACACACACACATTCTCTCTCCCTCCCTCTCTCTCTTTCTCTCTCTCTCTCTTTCACCCACACATACTCACCCACACATGTTCTCTCACACACACTGTCAAACACCCCCACACACACATTCTCTCTCCCTCCCTCCCTCTCTCTCTCTCTCTCTCTCACACACACACACACACACACACACACACATACATATTCTCTGTCACACACTCTCAAACCCCCCCCACACATTCTCTCTCCCTCCCTCCCTCCCTCTCTCTCTCTTTCTCTCTCTCTCTCTCTCTCTCTCTCTCTCTCTCTCTCTCTCTCTCTCTCTCTTTCTCTCTTTCACACACACACACACACACACACACACACACACACACACACACCCTTGGAACTGTTCATTTAAACACAGCAGATTTCTGAGGTGCCTAGAGGGTACATGAAATCTGTCTTGGCTCCCCAGGGAATGTCTGGCTTTTAGCTTAATTTCCACACTGCCCTTTTCATCCTTTCCTGGAGTGTGCTACCCTAGAGTGGCTGTATTGGGAAATTCTGCCACTCTAGCACTGTTCAATTGAATCTTACCAGTTGAATTTCCTTTTTTTTTTTTTGGCTCTATCCCAGGATAGCAGGTGACAGCTCTTATCTAAAACCTTTGGCCTCAGCCTTTAAACATCAGTTGACTAAGTCACCTCTCTGAGGCAGTGTGGTCCAATGGAAAGAACGCATTGGAGGTGCTGGGAGCCCTATCTGGGTTCTTTTCTCCATTGTGTGCCTTTGGATATCTGTGGATATCTGTTTCTTCCACTATAAAACAGAAAAGTTCCCTCTCAGAGTTGTTTTGAGGCTCAAGTGTGTAAAGCTCTTGATCACTGTGAAGCACCTTCTAAATATATTCCTGTTATCTGACAGTGGATCAGGAACGACCTTCAGAAATAATCTGCTTAATCCGGGGTAGTGTGTCCTCCTCTGCCTGGCATTCCAGGCTCTCCAAAGTCTTGGCCCACATCGATTAGCTCATTGCTTGGCATCTCCATGTAGAAGAGATTAAGGTACGATCCTGGGCCTCTGGCCAGTTCCCTGTGGGGAAGCCTTTGCAGTCCTGAGGCCCACAATGCCAAACTGGACAGCTCTCCCATCCTGGAGCCACAGAGAACTCTGATTTCCCATGTCCGTGCTTTTGTCCAGGCTTTTTCCTATGCCTACAATGCCCTCTCCCACTTTCTGTCCCCCAGTTGAATTTCTGCGCCATCCTTTAAAGTTCAGTCCAAATGTCTCCTCCTCCAGGAAGCTCCCACCAATGGTCCCCTCTCCAATGTCTCCCTCACATGACACATGGTTTGCCCCTCTCATGCATTTACTTTTTTTTTCTTAAGTCTCCCATCTCCTCTCAGCTGGAAGGGCAGCAGCCACTCACAGCCTGGTCCCATTCTATTTGTACAGGACCAGTTCTGCTTCTGACTTGGGCCAGTTTGCCCCTTCCCAGACAGCTACCACATGGGCTCACCATAGCATGCCTGACGTTTAATGAGGACATTGGCCAACTTTAGCCCGACTGTAACTCAGAACTCCATAACACAGGAGTTCGGTCAGCCTCAGCCTTCCCTGTAGCATAGCTGGGATCACCACACTGGGCTTCATTCATAATGAAGTCTTAGTATCTTACCCCACCCCACCCCCAAGACTGTGAGCTCTATGAGGTTGGGGCCCTGTCTGAGCCAGACTTTGCCTCTTCCTCACCACCCAGGGCAGTGCTCTGCAAACACCAGTGATTGATCACAAGACTCAAGACCGTCCCAGCCAGGGACCTGGGAGCTCAACAAATCAATTCCCTCTCCTTGGAGAAGCTAAGGGGATGTGACTTGCCCAAGGTCACACAGAGATCTAGCAATGAGGCCAGGACTAGAACCTATGCTTAGAGGCTTTGCCTTGATTGCTAAAATTTCAATATAAGCATTTACATCTTAGAAATTGGCCAGCACTAAAAATCAGGACTCCATTTATCGTTTTTGTTGATTATCTAGGCTTAAGAAAAGTGATAGTTATTCAGATTAAGCTTAGTGTGTGTCTTGGCTACATTTTTCAGTGACTGGATTGTTAAACATTTACCAGCACACCCTGCCTAAACAGGAGCTGAAATGAAGTGACCAAGCAACCGGAAAAAGGTCAGTTTGGCTGGAAAAGAGAATGAACGGAGAATAATGTGCCATAAGCTGGCCAGTCAGTGAGTAAGCATTAATTAGGCACCAGGGAGTATACTAGCACTGAGGATACAAAGAAAAATAAAAACACTGTTCCTGCCCTCTTGGTGGGGACGGGGACATAAATAACTCAGCACATTCAAGATATGTACATAGTAAATGGAAGGAAATCTGAACAGAGATGGTATAAATTGGAGCCAGATTGTGACTTTGTGTTTTGAGGTAGAGGCAGCAGGGAGCTGTTGGAGCAGGGGCTGGCATGGGCAGACCTGTGCTTTAGGGAGATTCATTCAGCAGCTGTGAAGGCAGGATTGGTGAAGGGAGTACATCACTCTGCCCGCCCTGACTCTCCATCAAGGACACAATGGGGCTTCTGTGTTGACGTGACATGATGTAATGTGATAGGAATTATAGTACATGATAGTAATTAGATGTTAACTTGGATGATGGGAGGGGCTCCCCAGACCTACTCCTCCAACCACTCCTGTTACAAATGAGACAACTTGTAAAGTGCCCTGTAATCCTCAAAGCACTACATAAATGGTATACTATTATTGTCATATTATTATAAAGTACTATATAAAGTTATAATATTATTATTCATAATAGTACTTCAATTCAACAAACATTTCTTAAGTGCTTAAGATTCTGCTTGGGGCTGCAACTACAAACACTAAAATGAAACAGTTCCTGATCCCAAGGAGTTTATATTCTACTTTACAACTCGGAAACACACAAGACTAACGCTTAAATCTCTGCGATCTTACACTTACATTAACGCTTTCCAGTTGCAGAGCCATGGCTGCGATTAACAGTGGATTTGGAGTCCCAGGACCAGGGTTCAGCTGCTTACTACTAGCAAGTCCGTTGACCTCCCGAGCCTCAGTTTCCTCTTTTAAGTAGAAGGTTGGACTTCGAGAAGACCCTAAAAGGCCAAATCTACCACCTTGCGGACAAGCAACAGATTGGCTTGCACTTGGCTGCGGAGGAGGACTATTTTTTTAAAATTAGGAACTAGAAAATCATGAACATTTCCATACATAAAGGTCAGAAAGAGGACTATATGCAACTGTAATCCACTTCATACGGCTTATTTTAAAATATATATATATGTACATACATTATATACGTGTACATATGTGCATACATACATACACACATACATATACACAAATTTTCAGGCACCCAGACATCTGGTCCTCGTCCTTCGCTGTCCTCATCTCCACTTTTAAAAAGGATTTTTTTTTTTTTTACTTTGCATCATAATCACTGTTAGAGTTAGAAGGGCTTAAGTTTCCACAGGTAGAATAATGCAGAGATTTAAAGAACAAAGGTCCCAGGAGGTGGTACACTGTAGGTGGGCTGGGCTTGTGACCAATAGGAAGTAAGTGGATTGGTCCAAGAAGACCCCAAAATCAAGATAGGGGTCGAGCCAGCTCAGACCAGTTAGGGTCAACCTGAGGACACCTGAAAAATGTTAGTGCGCCTGCTTAACGAACTTCATTACTATTATCTGACACACCCCGCATAAAATTAGAGCCTCATTAACGAGTCATGGGACATATGACCAAGGGAGGGGGAACATACTTGAGCCTATCAAGGGGAAACATGTAAGGAAAGGTGTAACCTAAAAAGTGTTGGACCAATCGGGGCCTGGGAGGTTTCCCGCGGAATTCAACTGCATAAAAGCACACTTGCCCTTGCACTCAGGGCCCACCCCTCCTGAAGAGGGGTGGAGCCCGCTTCTGGCCAGAAACGTCTAAATCATCTGGACTTTCTTTATAATAAATTTTCTTGATACTAACTTTTTGGTGTCAAGCCTATTTCTAACAATCACTAACACATATTCCCCTCCAAAATTTAAAAAAAAAGATAAAGAAAAAAGCCCTCCCGAGTTAGGATTATTAAAAATTGATCCCAGATTAATAAACCCAGAGTCCTACGCCCCAAGGCTTCTTGGTAGAAGCGGGGCAGATCTACGGCCTCCCTCCCTTGCGCATGCGCGCGTACACTCTCCTACGAGGGCTCTGGGCGCGGACACTAGCCAGCTCCCCGGCTAAGAAAGAAGGAAGCCCCAGCCTTAGCAACAGGCAGGCCATTGGAGGAGCGCGAGAAGCCTTCACCCTACCATTGGCTGGCCGTGCTGGCCCGGGATTGGTGGGCTGAGCCTTTGCCCAAGGGATGGGGCGTGCCGCTGCAGTCTGGCCCGTCCAACCAACGGCTTGGAGATGCGGGGATGCAGAAGAGCGGGGGAGGCGGGGTGCGGCGGGTACCAGAGAGCCGGGGGCCCATATGGGGAGGGGATGCAAGGACAAACGCGGGGAATTGGGGGTGCGGGGACTAGTGTGAGGAACAGGGGTGCACGGGAGAAGGGGTGCAGGTGCAGAATGCGTGCAGCCTGGGGTGTGGGGACAAAAGCGAAGAAACTGGGGGTGCGGGGGCGGAATGCAGGGGGAACTGGGGGTGCAGGGATTAGTGCGAGGAACAGGGGTGCACGGGAGAAGAGGTGGGGGAACCTGGAGTGTGGGGGCAAACGTGGAAAACTAGGAGTGCGGGAACCTGGGGTATGGGACGAAGTGCAGACGGAAGTGGGGTGTGGCTGCAGAGTGCAGGGGAGTGTGAAGGGTGGGTGCAGAGTGCATAGTGAGGGAGGAATGTGGGGGCGACACCTGGCAGAACAAGAACCCTCAAACATAAAGCCTGTCTGCACAGCCGGACACAGACCATCCCCCATTGACAAGTCAAGTCAAGAGGCATTTCTCAAGCGCCTACCACGGCCAAGGGCTGTGCTAAGTGCTGGGGACCCAGAGAAAGTGAGGGACGTAGACTGCATCAGGGATGCGAAAGCAGGGTGTGGGGCTGGAAGGGAGCTTAAAGTCCCTCATTTAGATCATTTGATAGAGGGGGAAGCTCACAGGAGGGAAGGGACTTGGCCAAGGTCTCTCTGTAAGCAGGAGGTAGAAGTCTGTCTCCCAGTCCAGAGCTGGACACACTCAGTCTCACCCAAACTGAGATGTACAAGACAGGTCTGTATACATAGACATGACAAAGACACGTGCAAGGACACTGGTCCCCAGACACACGCACAGAACACAGCCACAGACCAGCGACTAACGACAAGTCACTGGGGCCCAGGAAGGCAGGCTATGAATAGAGAGTACTCAGCGGTGACTCTGCTAGTCTGAATAGGGCAACGTTCCAACCCCAGTAGAGCCCCACAGATCCATGGGAAGGCATCAGACTAGGTGCTAAATGAGGCATTTTTCCATTTCAGATTTACTTTAAGCAGAGGATTGGAAGTAGACAAGAGCTCTGGTTGCCGAGTCTCAGGACCCAAATTGAAATTCTGTCTCTGCTGCTCATTATCCATGTGACCTCAGATATTTCCCTTTCCCTCCCTGGGGGAGCACTTCTCCACCTCTGTTAAATAAGGGCTTGAGGGCTAGTGATCTTTGAGGTCCTCTTCAGCTCCAGCACCTATGAGAGGCAGTAGTAGTCAGAGGTGGTCAGAGTCACGCTTTAGGAGGCAAGAAGACCAGGTTCGAATTCCACCTCAGGCCTTTGGATCTCAGCCTCCATGCCCTCCTTTGTTAGATGCCCCCACGCAGGGGCTCCAGTTTTAAAACTCAAGGAGTTCTGATTTTTAAACATTGTAGAAGGCACCCAAATAAATGAATGTCTTTTCCTGGCTCTCCTTTCTGTCCTCTGTTTCCCCAAATCATCAGGCCCTCTGCAGCCCAAATGACCCTGTTCTTGCAGGTGGGCTGGAGACCTAAATGAACGCTTTGCTCTTCCCCTTTGGTCTCGGTGATGTCCATCACAGTCTGGTAGAGGGCAAGACATTGGTGTCAAGAAGATCTGAGTTCAAGTTCTACTGTGGGCAAGTGAATGAACCTCTCAGCCTCGTGGGCAGCTCCCTAAAACTCTTAAGTTCTAGGGAGGAGCGAGCTTCCTCACATTGGTCTGGGCTCCTCCCTTTCTCCTCCCCTTTCCCTAGTCCTAAACTTGTCTGGGTTTCCGCCCTCCTCCACTTGCAGGCTGCAATTCAGGCTTGCACTCTGAAGGTGGCAGCATGAGAGAGCGGTCCTAGCCAGCTCAGCCTCTGAAGCTCCCAGCCTTGCAAGGGGGATGAGGGAGACGGCTGCTGAGGCAGGAAGGACTTTCCAAATGTGGGGCTACTCCTAGCCCTGGCCCAGCCTCTTTCCTCGTCCGGCCTACCCCCCTCCAACCCAAGCACCCAGTCAGTGCTCGCATCGAGGCAGCCCGTCCTCTGAAAAGGATCCCAGGATGTTAATGGACTACAGCCTTAATGAGTCGAGAGGGACTTAGCAGCCAAAATAGCAGATGAGATCTTCAAAGAGGCACAGCGTCCAGGGCTAGGAACTCCTCCCTGGTCAGACTGTGTCTGGAGTATTGGGTATATTGGGGTACCCCATTTTAACGTGTGCTTTTCTGTACACACAGGGCTTCTGAATGGTACCGTATGTAGCTTTTTTGAAGGGATTGTGGATGTTTATCCTGGAGAAGAGAAGGCTCAGGGAGTGACTGACAGATTCTTCTAGTATTTGAAGAAGTACTAGATTTATCAGCTTGGCCCCGAAGAGTAGACTGGCATGGCCCTGTAGAAAGAGCGTTGGCTTTGGGGTTAGGGGCTGTGGGTTCAAATCCCCTCCCTGATGCATACTCCCCATGTGACCTCCCTGGACATGCTCCATTCTCTAAAATGAAGGGGTCTTTTCCAGCTCTTGCTCTATAGTTATTTCACCATCTGGGGCCTCAGTTTCCTCACCTATAAAGTAAAAGTGTTGGACTGGATGACCTTTGATGACCCTTCCAACTTGACCTCTAGGATACCATGAAATTGGAGAATGGCAGATGTGGGCACGATTTCAGGGGGGAAAACAGCTTCTTAGTGATGAGAGTTGTACAGCAGAGGAATCGACTTCCTCAGGAGGTAGTGAGCTCCTCATCCCCCTCACAGGTCTTTGAGTAGAGGCCAGGCATGGTTCCTGTTCAGATAGGGGTTAGACTAGTGGGCCTTGGAGGTCCCTACTTCTAGCTCAGGTGTGGAATGAGCCCTTAGGGAGAGCCCGGGCATCAGGCACCCTCCTCTGATGCCCCTGGGGGCATGGCTGGAAGGGCTGAGTGTGCTTTGGGTGCTTCCCCTCCACCCTGCACCCCTGTTTTCAATGCCATTTCTCCCCTCCCAGCTCCCATCCTGCTGCCCTCAGGATCCCTCCTGTCCAAGAAGAAAGCTTATGGCCACTGAAGTGTGCAGGATGGAATGTGCCATACCCTCCGGGGGAAGTGCCCCCCCCTCCATTGAGGCAACAGAATCGGTCCTTCATTAGGGGTCCTCAAGAGCCACTCAGCAGTGCTCCCTTTTGGGGAGATCCCCACCTGTATTTGATATTCCTGGGAACTTAGCGAAGATTCTCTGGCCTCTGCCTGCTGAAGAGCCACCCACCAACACACAAAGGTCATTTTGCTCTTGGCCGATCAGGGCTCCCATAGGGACCCTGCTTCAGCTCCTGTACCGATACAACTTGGTTTTAAGTGGGTCAAATCAATACCAATTGCCAGAGGATGGCATTAGAGGCTCAGAACTGCTGGCTTCCCAGACACAGGCTGTAGGGCAGAACCCAAAACGACAGGTTGGTGGCAGCAGCAGAGAGCTTCCCACACATGTAGACAGAAGGTAAGGCACACGCCTCAACTTTGCTCATGCTGTCCCTCATCCCTGAAATGGACTCCTTCACCTCTGGTTATCCAAGCCCACCCATTTCAGGCACCATGAAGCCTCCTGTGATTGTTATCCTTAGATGAAAATGACCTCTCCCTCCTCCAGTTTCTGAGTACTTTTATGTGGACCCTCTCCCATTAGATCCAAAGCTCCCTAGGAAGATGGTGGGTGTCCTGTCTAACTTCACGGCTTAGAGTCTTTTGCCCATCAGAGGGACTTAACAAAGGTTTGTTAAACTGAATGCTTTTGTTGAACAGAATCTTGGATTGTGTCTGGCACATAGGAAGTACTTAATAAATCCTTCCCGATTGATCCATTTTCTACACCTAGGGTCCACGCAGAGTCAAATGTCAAACCCTAGCAGTGATCTCAATACAAACAGTTCACTGCATCCTCTCCACAGGCAACTCCACTAGTTAAGCTTAAATGTATTAAGCATAAAAGAGTTGAGCCAAGTCCAGAGCAGAGAACACTGCAGGGCTGCTATCATGAAAGGAGGTGGGGCACAGATGCCAAAGGCCACCATCACTGTGCAGACCCAGGCACTGAAGGCAGCTATACCTGTGTGTTGTAAAGGGCCGTGCAATCCGTGATGAAGAGAATGTTCTCTGTAGCTTGTAACAGTATGCAGATATGGGGTTGCGGGGCACAGTAAATCCATACAAAGGAAATGTTTTCCTACTGCTAATTCAGAGTTGATGCCCAGGCAGAGAGAACTCTGAGTGTGTAGCATCGGCCTCTTCTGTGGGGCTCAGGAAGGTGGGCCTCCTACCTTCCAGCCTCTCCTAATTTCCAATCAGGTGCTAAATCATCAGACAGAAAGATACTACAAGTGGAAGGGGGGAGAGAAAAGCCTGAAGCTACTTCTCTCTATCCTGGGCCCAGCTTCTCTACGGCCAGTGTCGTGTGAGCAGAGACCCTCAAACAGTGACGGTATCGCTGCCTGATTGCTACTGGCCCCTAAGCTTCAAATGAGAACAAAAGCATACGGGACTCAAAAAAATGCTACAAATGAAGTGATTCAGAGAAGCACTTTCTGTGGAGTTTCTACTTGGAAAAACAAACTGGGAAATGTTTCCAATCGAGATGGCACAGTTAGCTCCCTAAGAGGCCTGGTTTCATCCTCATCTCCACAGGGAGCGTCCCTGGCCTGCTCACTGTGGGCAACGCTTCTGCATCTTCTCCAAGCCCCTTGCCTCTGGTGGAGGTGGTGATGGGGCAGCAGTGAGGGGAAAGAGGGGCTTAAACTTCATGGGCTCTTGGAAATCACCTAGTCTGGCCCTCTTTTTATGGGAGAAATGGAGTGTCAGTGAAGTGACTTGCTAAGGTCAAACGGCTAATAATCGGCAGATAGGACATCTACAGGGCAGCCTTGTTTCCCCACACTGATTCATGGGCAAAATGGGAGAGGGAATGGGTGTTACCCAAAGTATGTGCACCGGGAGCCAGAAATCCACGGCAAAGATATCTGATTTCCCCAATTCTTTCCACAATTCATATAGTTTGATGTAATGGATAGGCCATTAGACTGGGAGTGGAGACCTAGGCTGTAACCATTCCTCTTCTGGTACTTCCTGCTTCCATTTGGGTAGGTCACATTCTCAGATTCAGTTTCATTATCTGCAAAATGGGGGTACTCTCTCATCCTGCCCTACCAACAACCCATTCAGTTTGCTGAATTCAACAAACGTGTGAGGCTATGTGTACAAGGCATTGGGGCTGCCATAGTTTTGGCTCTGTGGACAATCTAAGGAAGATATGGAATGTTCACGAAGACTGGATGTAGAAGAGAACCAAAGTGTTTTACATCAATTGGAAGGGCCCTCAGCTTGCAGAGTAGTGGGGAGGAATCTGGGAAAGCTTGATGGAAATGGTTGCAACCCGATGGGGTGATGGGGTTAGGGAGGAAGGGTGATTTCAACAGGTTCTGATGAGGTAGGGGGCATACCTTTTATGTGTGGTAAGAACCTCTAAGAGGGAATCTTTAAACTAGTCTGTGAACTTACTATTCTGATAGCTACTTCCATATATTTGGTTGCCTTTGAAAACGTATGGATTTAAGAACATCATTCTAAAGTCTAGTCCATGAACTTCACCAGATGTCCAAAGGGGTCTGCATCACAAAAAAGATGAAGAATCCCAGCTGGATAGCAATAAAGAGTGCATAGCATAGTAGATTAGAGCAGGGTAGACAAGGCTTCTTCTGAGGGCCAGGAGAATTTGTATTGTATCTAGTAGACAACAGAAAAACCACTGAAGGTCTTGGGACTGACATGGTCAGACTTCTCTCCCCATTTGGGAGATTCTGCAGATTGGGGGGGAAATTGGAGGCAGGAAGACCATTACTAGACAAAGGTTGGTATAGACAGTTTAGAACCCTTATCCGTCAAAAAGAAAAAAAAATCCCATTAAAAAGTTCTGAGCCACACATTTCCCCTGCCCACTTTCAGTTTTATTAAATTTTGCCATTTATAATTGCTTTTATGTACAGAGCCATGTACATGGTTTCTCCCCCACTAATGATGGTGCTAATTGATATACGGTCTCAACCCAGCCATTAATGTTCAAGAGTGCCCATTTGTAGAAGCACTGGTCAAACCCAGACACTTACCGAGTGCCCACTATGAATAGCAAGGCATTTCGAGGGACACAGAGCCACAATCTGCCCTCAAGGAGCTTCCCTAGGAACAGAGTTGACATTTCCCAGCTCATACAGATAGGGCCCCGGCCATGGCTTCATTAGCACAGTGTCTTAACCAACTGAGCAGGTCCAGACTGGACCAGACCGTCCTTCTTGACTTTGTCTTGTCTGTAAAGCTGAAATTCGTTGTGGATGCCTAAATGTCACCACCACTTGGGCTTATTTGGGAGGCTTTAGCAGATATCTGAATATTTACTTGAAAGGTACCTTTTAGATACAACCAGCTTCTGATTATGTGCGGCTGATTTTAAATTATAGGTTGGCCCGCTAGTCCCTTTTCTTCATTGCTTTCCCCATGTCCCAAGAACACATAGCACATTTTGTTGCTAACCTAGATAGTCTGTAATTAGGAAGGTGTTATCTGTTGGACTTCTGGAGAATAACTGCATGCCCAACAGAGATCGGTGCCATTCTTGGACACATTTTGTTATGAGTCAATACACACTCCAGGCTGGCCACTTCAAATGAGGATCAAGCTGAACAATGACTTGTGATAATGTGATAATTAAATATAAACAGAATGGAGCAAACCTGCAGTCCAGACTTTTAAAGTATTTATTAAACCTGTTTTCTCTCAATGACTACCCCATTCAGGACACCTGTTCATTAAGTCACTGTTTCTGGGCTCAAGTTTGTCCCCTTGCCATTAAAGAACTTGGGGGTACCTCTATCAATAATGGCCACGGTTGCAGGGAGAGAAGGTGCCGTCTCATTCATTTGGCTGAGAACACACAAGTCTGTCCAAGAGCACAGGGCCAACCCCACTGTTGTCCAGTGAGGTCCTCACTGCCCACAGGAAGATTGGAGAATGAATTCTCTGAAAGCCATGTCACTCCAGGAATCACCAACAATGCCCTTCAACAGTATCCGCAGGGACATCTTTAGTCTCTGGCCCCTTCTCTATTACAGATTAAGTATCAATCTGTGACTGAAATCTACGACCTAAGAATTAAAATTCAACTTTTTAAATGGAATTTCTTCATCACACAATTTTTGCTTTAGGCTGAGGGCAGGGTCAGGAGAGAAGTCTTCTCCTTCAACAGCCTGGGATCCTTATAGAGGGGAAACATGCCCTTGGCCATCCTAAGCACGCCCCTTCTCCTCTCAAAGCCACCAAAATGCTGAGCCCGCCTGTCCCACATACTGATGAAGAGAGACACCGGAAGTGGGAAGGGTGTGAGTTTGGGTAGGGAGAGAGAGTCAACTCATCCAGAGTGTCT
The DNA here is from genome assembly GCF_003287225.1 of Phascolarctos cinereus. Classification (NCBI taxonomy): domain Eukaryota; kingdom Metazoa; phylum Chordata; class Mammalia; order Diprotodontia; family Phascolarctidae; genus Phascolarctos; species Phascolarctos cinereus. The sequence goes on along the minus strand of NW_027555958.1, from coordinate 19,428,948 downwards.
GGATGCTGGGGACAACACCCTGTGTCGATCTGGGTAGAAAACGCAGAATAAATTCAGCACACAAGTGCGCACTGACATCAGATCTGTAAGTTTATTTGCTCAATGTACGACGGCTACATAATGACTCACATTCATGATATTCCATCACTGAGGAAAACTGCTAAGAATGGTCCGTGTGTGAGATAATTCCTTACAGAAACACGGAGCTGAAAAATAATCACTGATTAGACCTTAGAAATAGTTCACTGCATAACATGACAAAAAGCACGAAGGCTCATTCCAAGAACATAATCATCGTTCTCCTACACCGTGATAGTTAGAATTTCACTGTGACAACGAACACCAGGCATTAAGATTAAGCTAATACTGGTGCTTCTTTTGCTTTGTTTTCCTTTTTAGAAACAAAATAAGATATAATTGCATGTCACTATAGCAACATCCATAACAGATCAATTTGTTACGATCACTATTTGGTAGAGCGAACTTTACCCCCAAAAGAAAAAAATAAATTAAAAAACTTTAAAAAATTTTTTGAAGACTTAATTTTTTTTTGTCATAGGAATACATAACATCTACAGTATAAGTTAATAAATCTCAAGCTACTGTATAGAAATACAACACTAGCATGCACAATATGGTATCGATAGAGTAATGGAGGAGCAGTCATTTCACTGGAGAAACAGTATCATAGGCAAGTGCATTTCTTAAAAAAAGGAAAAAAGAAAAAAAAAACAAAGAGGAAGAAAGATCAATGAAGCTGCTTAAGAATCCAATCCCCGCCCCCACTCGTCCCAGCCTCTGTGTGATCATGGTCTGAAGGGTTCGCTAAAAGCAGCCAGAGCCAAAGCTGAAGTTAAAAAAAAAAAAATAGGTTTTGTAATTCCAGTAAATTACTTCCAAGTCATACAGGTAGGGACAACACTGCTCACGTCTGAACATGAATTTAAATTACTTTAAAGTAAAATAGAACCACACCCCATCTCCCCCCCCCTCACCCCCATCTCATCCACTCCATGGCATCTATTCAAAATATCAGCTGGCAGTATCTGCAGGAATCCAGGTTTCTCCTATCTGTCCTTTCAGTGGGGGTCATTTAATTCAGACTTTTCCCTCTAGTTCACAGAGATGAACTTCTAAAGGGAGTCACTTTCAGGGAGACTGTGTGGTGTTACACAGGGAATACATTTATTCTGTGTTAGAAGAACGATTTCTTCTGACTTCATCGGCATTTGGGTCCAGTTTTCATGATTATAAAGTCAATTTTGGTATAAAAATTTAGCAGAAACATTTGTCAGCCATTTTTTTCATTCAGTTAATTACTTATTCTGCTTAAACAAGGGGACAAAAACCAAAATATCTGTGACCATAAGACTTTAGACACATTATAGCCATTTTTTACCAAAAGAAAATCACTGAACATAACATATAAGCAACACTGATATATCATGTTTATAGACTGGCTTCTCCAAAAGGAGAAGGGACTCAAGGCTTACTGGAAACCAATTACTGGTGCCGAGAGCCCTGCGTTTTCCTTCTATCCCAATCAAAGAGAGCTCTATCTCCAGCATTCAGCACAGTGCCTGACACACAGTAGGCGCTCAATCAATGCTTGGTGACTGACTGACTAAATAAATGAGAAGGGACTGGCAGTCAACCTCCAATTTCCCACGCTTTAATTTTTTAAAAGCTGGAAAAGTGAAAAGAAAAAAAGTCGTTAAGTCAAATAAAAGCAAGTGATATCTAGTCATGATCTGGGTCCAATTTATTTTCTCCCTGCCTAAATAAAAGAACTTGGGTGGGGAAGAAGGGGGAGGGGAGACGTTTCTCTTTTTTCAATGATGAAGAGAAAGAAAGAATAGGCAGTTCCAGGGCTCCCTAAATTTCATAGGGCTGTGTTCATGCGAACCTTGCTCTTCCATTGTGGATTTCTCTACCAAATGGGCTTCTAGCACCTGAAGTTTCCCTCACTCTACCTACCCCAGCCTCTTCAGGTGGTCACCAAGCCTCCACATAACCCAACAGGTGACCGAGTGCCGTGGGACAAAGGTACAGTGGGAGAGAGTCAAGTGTGAAAGGGGACTGGCAGTGGAATCCCTGAGGAAGAAGCCGTGGCGTCATCTCGGAAAACACCAACACGGCACGTGACACACAGACCTGAATTCTCTCTGCTTTTTTTTTTTTGTGGTGTTTAATCCCTCTCCCCAAACTACTTCTATTAAAGTTGTCTTAACTATTTTTGGTGGAGTAAACAGCAGAAAATAAAAAGAACAGAACAAAGTTCCATCGCCACTTGCCAAGCACCTGTTCTTTACCCATGAGCCCCAAGACAGGGCGGCTCTGCTACCCCTTGGGCGAGTCGGTGGGCCCGCAAGGTGGAAAGCAGGGCTCGGGAAGAAAAGAACACCAACATCCAAGCAAATGAGGAGACACGAGAGATGGCTTGATGTCACGTATGGCTGTCACATAGAATACTGTAAACTGTAACTTAGTGTCAATACTGCAAAGCTAAGGGGCGTCTCGGAAGAGCTAACGTGGCCCAAGTCTTAAGGCTAAATGAGCCGCCACACCGAGGGGATTGAAGCGATGCCAGGACGGGCAGCGTGCACCCTGCAAGATACACCACTACGACACAGGGACTACACACAGTGCCCACAACTCAAGACACGAGCACACAAACATTCAAAACAAACAAACAAAAAACAGGATTCTTACTGGAACCACAGAACTTATTCAAATGAGGGCCAATCCATTCAAGCTGTTTTTTCGTCTTAAACCCTATCACTAGCAATAAGTTAAATCAAAGACAGCTCCACTCGGATTAATCTACAGAACAGTCCGTATGCCAGTGTGAGGCTGCCACTCCACACCAGCACAGCCAGCCCAACTTTCCACTAGTGGTATTTTGGCAAAAATGTCAAAGAGGCAATCAAAGATAGGCCGTGGGTTCCTCCCCGGGGAAGGTCACCCCCTCCCTTCCCCTCCCCCACCCGACCCCCCCCAACTTGTGGGAAAAAAAATAAAGACTGCAATAGTAGCATCAGCGTGCGGCTGCCAGTCCACCCGGGGTCTTAGTTGTTGCCTTCTCCGCCATCGTCGTCCTGCTGGTCACTGGTCCAGAGCGTTAGGTTGTCCCGGAGGAGCTGCATGATGAGAGTCGAGTCCTTGTAGGAGTCCTCGTTGAGGGTGTCCAGCTCGGCGATGGCGTCATCAAAGGCGGTCTTGGCCAGGTGGCAGGCCTGTTCTGGAGCATTCTGGATCTCGTAGTAGAAAACGGAGTAGTTGAGAGCCAGGCCCAGCCTGATGGGGTGAGTGGGCTGCATGTGCTCCTTGCTGATCTCGTGGGGCTTCGCTGTAGGCCTTCTCCGAGGACTCCACCACCGTCGCCCTCTTCTCTCCCGTGGCCACTTCAGCCAGGTAGCGGTAGTAGTCCCCCTTCATCTTCAGGTAGAAGACTTTGCTCTCATACTGGGTCTCGCTGCAATTCTTGATTAAGTAGTTGTCCAGCAGGCTTAAGACGTCCTGGCAGACCGCTTCCAGTTCCTTCTCGATCTTCTCGCGGTAGGCGCGCACCATCTCTATCTTCTTCTCATTGCCATCGGCAGACGTCTTCTGCTCGATGCTGCTGATGACCCGCCAGGAGGAACGCCGAGCCCCCACCACATTCTTGTATGCCACAGAGAGGAGGTTTCTTTCTTCGTTGGACAGCGGCTCATTCAGTTCTGTCACCTGGGTTTAGAAAGACAAAAAAGACATTAGAGTAAAGGTGATATTAATAGGGCTTCCAGCCTTTCTAAGCTGTTGTTCAAATTCAAAGAAGATAGCCACGTAACGGAGAGAATCTGCACAGAGGAACAAAGGGAGAGGAGGAAGAGAGGGGTGAGACGCATGAAAACGGGCACAGAACCTCAAAATACCACATCACCGGAACCCTCTATCAAAATCTGGCCTTCTAACAAGAGGCCTAAATCAAGTAGGCTCTCTGGACCTCCCATCATTTCCACCTTTGGATGCTGGATCAGAAGTCTAATGCTGATTAAAAACCCAGACTTCTCCCCATGGGGGGGTGGGGGTGGGGGAGAAATGATACTTTCACCCAGTTAAAGCTCCAAAGAGCAACACATGCAAAAACTGAATTCTGGGGCAAAGATGATGAAGCAAATTTAGATCCAAATTAAGCCTACAGTTCCCTCAAGTCATCTTCTATCTCTCCATACTGATATTTTAATATTCCAATAAGTGAGTTAATCACACACACACACACACACCCCCTACCTAGTACCCAACATGAAGCTGGCTTGGATCTCTGGCCTCATTCACTACACCAGGTTTTACTAGCACCTAATAACCCCCCATACCACTCTTTTATTCTGAATCAGAACCAAGCTGTTTTTTTTCCTTTATGCTTTCAATCAATTTACAAAATTTTGTGAATCAGTTTTGATAACATCACCTAACATTTACATAGCACAAAGTTTTCTGTTTTGGGCTATCCTCCTTCAGAATAATGCACAAACTCTTCTGCTCTATGGGTAGAAGGAGCTCCAAAAAGCAATTTGGCCACACCCTTCAGAGTCAATCTTACTGCCCACAATTCCCCAGGCTAACTACTTGGAACCTCACCTCCATAGGTACCTCTTTTCACCCTGAGCCTGTGGCCATACATTAGGGGGAGGAGGACCTGTGCGGAATACTGCCCCCAAACGGCATTATCCCTGAATGACAACAGCTGAAATGTCTAACCATGCCACCCTCATCACACCTGTGTGAGGCAGGCAGGTATCTCCAGATGAAGACAGGGCACAGAAGAGCTAGTGGCCTATGCAAAAGCACAAAGTCAATGAGAGCAGAATCTGAGTCCTCTGCCCTTGGGCCGTGCTCTTTCCATTAGGCAACCCTACCTTAAAATCCAAGTTCTACCAAGCCATATTAAACTAACTTCTGGCATATAGAAAGCCATTAATTTGCTAGAAATTACGGAAACAGAACATCAAACTAGTTATAATTCTTTAAGATGACAAATCCAAGCTTGGAAAACTAAATTTGCTAAGATCTCATTACAGTGCCTACTTTAAACTACATGCTATCTTACAGATACAGGTAAAAATTAGATTAAAAAAGGGCCTTATCCCCCTCTCATCTTATAGAAGGGAAACCCAAAGCCCAGGAGTTAAACGATTTGACCAAGCCCACACAGTATAGTACTAAAAAAAACTCCTACATTCGAACCCAGCTCCTGTGACCCAAGCCCAGTTACTTTTCATTATACCGGCCTCGATTCTCCAGTCCGGCATTAAGGAAGCCTTGGTGCTGTCATCAGACTTGGTTCAAGCGATATGAATAAAAACATGTATTAAGGATGCTCTTCCTTGACATGATTTAAGGGACAGAGCAACACCAGGATGCAAAGATGGATGGGGCTGCTTGTTTCAAGCTGAATCTCCCACCACCAGGGAGAACGCCCATACCTCCCTGTGCGGGGAAATCCTCAGAACGTCAAACTCCCTCCCCACCTTTGCCACCATCCCACCACTCCCAGGCCACACTTGGACAAACCAAAACTGGATCGGATGGCTCCTTCAGAGCGTCAGAAAGCACAGAACAGCGTTTGGTTTTTCTCCCTTACGTCCAGCAGCAGCCTTGCTACTTCACTGGGCAAACCTGTCTCCTGCCTTCCTTTTGATTCCTATCTCTGGACAGCCTCCTAGGCTCTCCACCTTCCAATCTGGCCGAGTATCCCAAAATTAAACTGCCGCCATTATCTTTGCTATGTTGCTCCCCTGTTCAAATCCCTTTAATGACTCTGTAATCTTCAAAGTAACACCCCAACGCCTCACTTTGTGGCTGAAGAGTCTGTAAAGATCACCTGGTCCCACCCTACCAATTCACTCCAACCTCCACTGGCTCTCCAACTTGAATCCTGTGGGATGCAATGTTTATACAGTCTGATTCCTACCACTAAGAAAACCTGTGCCATATTTGGGGATGAGGAGGGGCAGAAGGCAATGAAAGTTAACAGCCAAGCCATGAAAATGGCATTATTCGTGACTGACAAATGAAATTTACTAGTAAAGCAACCCTTTGTTAAACAATACCATTTAACAACTTTGTTAAAGAAGAATAAACAAGTTTATTCAGGCACAAAATATTGCTTAAACTCATACTCAAAGTTGCTTTTAATTTGACAAATTCACTGCAGTGTATTCATAACACTTAGGAATTACATTACTGGATCATTGACTGTGTAGGTCTGGACAGCACACAGATCACTGAGCACAGCACTGCTTGTTATAATATAATATCTCTTTCACTGCAACATGAACCTTGGGTGCTCAAGACTACCAAGATGAAGTTCTGGCCCTTTCCCGAAATCATGCTGCCCTTATTTGAAGGGCCAAAAACTATTTAAAGCCCCAACTGCCTCACCACTATATATCATAAGGCCTTCACCAAATAAGGAGTTGTTCAGGGGCAGTCAAAGGTTAGCAATCTGTGCTTATAGAAAGAAGTGTGTTTTACTAACTCTGAAGCCTTAAATTGGAACATCACAATGTTATGAAATAGTACTATTACCTTTAGATCTAGTAACTCAGTCACATTTGGAAAATCCCCAAAGAGATTTCTCTGCCAATGAAAGTCCAGACACAAGATCCTTCAATTTCTAAAAACTGAACTTGTGTCATTCAGCCCTTAAAAAACAAGATGCCTAACATCTATTAATTTAGGGGGGGGATAGTCATCTGAATGGAAGGTACAAAATGTATCTTTTTTTTTTTTAGGGGGGACATTTATGTTTCAAAACGGAATCAACAGAATCAGTTTTAATACAAATAAAATCAATACAACTTTTGAGTGTATTGCAACAATTCATCAGTGCCTGGGAGTTTAGCAAGAAATGTAGAAAAAGTACAAGGTTTTATTCCCCAGAGCTTTTCTCCTAAAAAAAAAAAAAGATTCTAGTTCTAGAATTCACTCAATTGGCTCCAATTTCTGAGATACACATGATCCTCGTTCAAATTCAAATTTCACTTAGTGGGTCAAAGGTGCCAAAGAAACAAGGCTGTGAGGAAAGGAGAAGCCCTATCTATTACCACACTGACAACTGAGTAATGAACTGCTCGACCATAATTACACGTGCACTTGGAAATGGGCAGCAAAGAAGGCAGCTAGGTGGCCCAGTGGATAGAGCAAATCCGGCCTCAGACCAAACACTTGACACTTGCTAGCTGTGTGACCCTGGGCAAGTCACTTAACCCTAATTGCCTGGGGAAAAAAAAAAGAAATGGGCAGCCAAGGTAACTATGTCTTGCTAAGAGCTACCTCTTCAAGGAACTTTTGCTGCTCCTGGAAAACATTTTCATTGACTTTCTCATTTTGTGTTTCAGCCATGTACAGAATACAGTATTCCTAAACTTTCCAACTCCTCAGCCACCAAGAGGCTGCATGCATCAAGATTTCTCTTCCCAAGCAGGAGACACTGCACACCTAGGAGAAGGGACAAGTAGACTCCTGAGATGCAGAAGCCCCTCTAGATGCAACAGAGATCCCCTCTCCACATGCCCAACAAACATACATCGAGTACTGAATTCTGCTTGGAGAGCTCCCGGGCCAAAGGCAAGAGCAAACCCGCCTGCTTCTGAGGAGGCGCCTTCAATGTGTGAAAGCTTCTTCTACAGACGGAGCTGACATCTATCTGCCCAACTCCCACTCACGGTCCCTACTGTTGTCCTCTGCTGCTATGTAGGACCTCTATTCTGTCTTACCTAGAGGGCAGTGACCCTTTAACTACCCGAAGGCAGCTCTTAAGTCTTTCCTAAGCTACCTCACCCCCAGCTGGGTCCTTGAACCAGTCTTTATAAAACATAACTTGTATAGAATGCCTTATCAAAGGCTCTCCAACAAGAAGACAGACCAGAGCAGAGCACTCCAGAGGACTGAGGAACTAGAATACCACTAGCTAAAACGATGAATTGCTTTCGGGGGGTGCTGTATCACACTGGGTTTGCTGATTAATACCCCTCCAGTCCTTCCCCCACTTGAATAGGCCAGCCACGACCATCTCTCCTAGACTCAGCAACTGATTTTTTTGAACCTGGGCTTTCTAGTCACAATAATTAAGAGCTGAGAACTAAGTCGCAAGAGATTCTACACAGACTCCTATGAAACTATGTTTCATATTTTTGGTTTAAAATTCTGCACGTATGACGTGCTTTACAGTTACACATTTGATGCAAATCAAAACAACTCTGAGGTACCACATCACACCTATCAGATTGGCCAACATGACAAAACAGGAAAATGATGAATGTTGGAGGAGATGTGGGAAAATTGGAACCCTAATGCATTGTTGGTGCAGTTGTGAAATGATCCAACCATTTTGGAGAACAATTTGGAACTATGCCCAAAGGGCTACAAAAATGTGCATACCCTTTGACCCAGCAACAGCACTTCTAGGGCTATATCCCAAAGAGATCAAACAAATGGGAAAAGGACCCACATATACAAAAACATTCATAACAGCTCTTTTTGTGGTGGCAAAGAATAGGAAATTGAGGTGATGCCCATCGATTGGGGAGTGGCTGAGCAAGTTGTGGTATATGAATGTAATGGAATACTACTGTGCTACAAGAAATGATGAACAGGCAGACTTCGAAAAAACCTAGAAAGACTTATATGGACTGATGCTGAATGAAGTGAGCAGAACCAAGAGGACTTTGTACACAATAACAGCCACGTTAGGCAATGACTAAGATTGTTAAACTGAACCCTTCTCAGCATTACGAGGATCTAAGACATCTCCAGAGGCCTCAGGATGGAAAATGCTGTCCACATTCAAAGAAAGGACTATGGAAGTCGAATCACTATCACTTATTTTTACCTTCTGTTGAGTTTTGTTTCATCTTTCTGATAGTTCCTCCTATTGATTTTAATTTTTACTTACAACTTCATTAATGTGAAAATATGTTTAATGGGTATGTAAATGTAAAGCCTACGTCAGATTGTGCGCCGTCTTGCGGAGGGTGGGGGGGAGGAAAAGGGAGAAAAATTTTCAACTCAAAAGCATATGGAAAAAAAAATTATTAAAAAAAAGTTACACATTTGAGATTGTTATCATTGGCACAGACAGAATTTGGCATGACAGAAATGAACATGGGTCACTGCTGACATGTGTCAAACCCTTATGTATGCTCAGCATCTTTGTAGACAGAGAGTAAAGTGAACCTTTTGGAAACTTAGTAATTTGTTCTGTGTATGTTAATTCTGTAGTTGTGCTTTGCAGACCCAAAGAACAATTCAACAAAGATTTAAGGGCCCACTTAGGTGCCAAACCCTAAGTGCTAAGGAGATCAAAAGAAATAAAAACATGATTTTATGTTTCTCACAGGATGCACAACTAAGGGTATATACTATAGTGTGATACAATAGGAGAGAACAATGGTTTGGGGTTTGAGTTCAAACATTATGACCTTTGTGACTTCAGACAAATCATTTCCCTTCTCTAGGCCTCAGTTTCCTTCCCTGTAAAATGAAGGGATTGAACTAGATCAAAGGTCCCTCACCCAGAGCCAGTGACCTGTTAAAAAGCACTCTGGCAGCCACATTCAGTCATCCGTTTCCTTTGCAATCTACTGCATTTAAAAACATGACATGACACATAAAAAGGGGAAGCAGCTCTGGAGGAGAGGGTGTCTGAGGTCCCTCCCAGCTAGACACTGATGGATCCCATGGAACCAGGACCAGTACAAAACCGAACCGTTACTGAAGTGGAGGGAGAGGGAGAAGACCCAAGGAAGGCTGCATGAAAAAGATGGAGTTCAAGTTAGGTAGGACTTTGAACAGGAAGAGGCTGGGAGAGGCGGCCATTCCAGGAGAGAGAGAAGCTAAAGGGGGACAGCAGCACCAAGGACCAGAAAGGTAACGGGTCCTCTATCTGGGAGGCTGGCAGAGTCACTTAAGAATCGGACAGCAATTGGACAGATCATTGGTTGGGTCTTCTATCCATGAGGCCATAAGAGTCATCTAAGAATTAGACAGATCATTGGCTAGGTCCTCTATCCGGGAGGCTATAATAGTCACCTAAGAATCAGACGGCAAAGATATGATCATCACAGAGAGGGTGCTCTGGTCTCCAGTCTAGCCTTCCTCTTCACTTCCTTCAAATCTCTTCCCTTTGAGCTGTAAGTTGCTAAGAGAGCCTTCCCCAGCAGATACTCTGGATACGTCTGGTATTTAGCTTTCTACATACATGTTCTTATTTCTCCACTTCTACCAGCCACCCAACAGAACCTAAGTGCACTGAGGGCAGGGACTATATTTTTTGTCATGTATCTGCAGTGTCTGGCACCTAACACATTAAATTAATCAGGCAACAACAGGAAGGATGAAAGTGAAGTAAGGGGAGGGATCGATTAGGAGGCTGCTGCAATAGTCAAGTTTGGTGGAAATGAGGGCTCTGAATGGGTGGAAGCAATGAGAACAGGATAAATTAATGTGGCAGGTGACAAATTGTGGAAGAATATAGAGAATCCTCTATCAAGAGAGAGCTCTACGAAGGGTCCGGAGATGGCTGACACTGCCGAAATACGGGAGACGCCAAGAGGACGAGACGTGGGGAGTGAGAGCTCGTGGTGGAGTCTGAGGGGCAGGAGGGACACCTAAGGGGGAGGGGCAGCTTGACAGAGATCTACAGGAGAGAGGCCCAGGGCTAGGATGAAGACTCACCCAGAAGGGAGAGGAAAAAGAAACCCAGCAGATCCAGACTGCTACCAGGAGAAGTCGAGGAAGAATGCCCATCTTCAATACACCTTCACTGGCAATGGGGTTTACTAGAAAGAAAGGGCTCCTGACCTGCCAAAAGACTGAGGCCCTTCTGCTCTTGCTCTGCCAACACTTTTGCTACTGTGAGCAGGTCATTTCACTTGGCCTAAGCTTCCCCACTGATCAAGCAGAGGAGCCTGGACTGCTCTTCATCACTAGGCTAGGGAGCTGTTCATTAGGGGTCTATGAGTTTCAGAGATTGCCAGGCTTTGGGAAAGCTGCAAGACAGCACCAGACAGCTTTACTAAATAATTAGTCACTGACAAGTAAGCAAGCAAGTGCTCCTTCTATAAACTCAATGTCACACCCCATGTATGAAAAGCATTTTTCAAACATAGATAGACATTGTAACGCAAATTTCACAGCAGCATTTGGTCATTGTGTATTTCTTGATGTTGAAAGCAAAAGGGGTCCTCATGCTTCAAAAGGCTGGGAGGTGATTAAGGTCCCTTCTGGTTCTAGGCTACAAAAAAGAGTCAACGACTTCATTTTTGTGACTCGCTATTGCCAACTCAAAAGCATGGGCCACTGGATTCCCATTTCTACTAACAGGTAGAAGAATATATCACTAGTAAGACATAAGTAAGCACAATTCTTCTTTTATCCTTTCTAGTGAATGAGTGGCAAGGTTTCTCAGAACACCACAAATATGGCAGAAGATAAGAATACTCAGTGTCAGAGGTACTGTGGAAAGATGGGCATCCACATGCACTATGGGTAGAATTGGGAATCGGTCTAATTACTGCGGAAAGCAATTTGGAATTATTCTAAGAAAATAATTCAAATGTCTCTACTCTGGTGCAGAGCCCCCCCGGCCCCCCGCATACATCCACAAGAAGCCAATGATAAAAAGAAAGGTCCCAGAAATACGAAAATAGTGGGAAAGATCTAACGGATACCCCCTGACTGGGGAATGGCTAAACAAGCTAAAGCACATAAATGCTATGGAACATTAGTGGTGAATACGGTGACTACAGAAGCACGGGAAGACCTCTATGAACTGATGCAAGTGAAATAAGGAGAACTGGAGAAAACAACATACACAATCGCCACAATAACATGAATGGAAAAGAACAAAACGACTGAAGATGCGACGCAAGAAGGCAGCCCCTGTTCTGTCGAGGAAGGGACTCTGGCTGTGGAACACCACACGTGACGGCAGACTTTCTGGATGTGTTGACTGATCTTTGCCGACTGCTCCCCCTCCCCCCTTTTAACCACTTGTTACAGTGGAAAGTTCTCCCGTAAGAAGAAGGGAGGCACTCAGAAATGCAGGTGATGAAGAAAAAGAGCTATCAATACCAAAGTATTTTAAAAGCAGTACAAATAGGTCTATTACTCCCAGGATACTAATCATGGTGACTAATTTCTAGTAACTATTCATTATAAAGCCCAACCAGTGATAGCCAGCTTCCAGCATGTCTTTCCTGGGGTCCCCAAGACTGGTGCGGGCAGGGCAGGGGCCCAGCCTCCTGACTTCTATTCCAGGGTTCCTTTCATCACGCTCACCAACATTTCATAGTGTAGTAAATTAAATACTGCAAATCAATATTCTAAGTACCATGTCTACTAATTGCCTTCCTGCTCTCTGGAAGCTCATGTTTTAAGGAAAATAAAGGAACATCCTCGTCTTACCTATTTGGTCCTTTCTTCAAGTTTTCCCTTTGGAGACCTGTAAAAGAACCTAAGGCTCAGGTAAAATAAGTCTGATAGGCAGTTAGAACTAGATGAGAAGCCAGGCTCTACAGGGAGGGGTAAAGAGACAGTACCAGCAACTGACACTAGTAATCACAATTAGGAGGCCAGAGAACCATCTAGCAATTTTTGATACTTTGTAAAACATCATGCCACTCCAACCACCAAAATGAGAAAATAAATAGAAATAAAATATCTTGACATAAGGAGGTTGGGACAAGATAGTGAAGGTTTCTTTTAGCTCCAAATTCTATCATTTCAAACATCCAGAAATGAACTGCCCGCGTTTGGAGATCTTCTGCTCAGTTTTACCTTTAGTCTCGACTGAAATTTATTCCTGCTTCACCACTTAAAATACATGTTCTAAAAGAGCTGGTTTTCTCCTACTACTGGAGGAAGCTCTCTTTGCCCCCAACAAGGCTTCAACGCTTCCATCTGGAGGAAGAGAATATCATCAGTGTGGATGTCCTCTCTGCTAACTTCTTAATAAAAATGAGTTGCTGTGCCCTGCCCCCCAACAGAAATGCAACAACTGGGTGAGCAGCCCTCTCGATAGATGGTGGTCCTTGGATCACCCAAGCAATCAGCTGGTGGCCCTGTCTTCCGAGCTCTTTGCAATTGGGAAGGCCCAGCCACGCTTAGGCTTCTACTGCACAGTCACCTTCATACCACTAGGAGGCATTCATGGAGGACTTGTGGGGCGGATCCCTCTCCACCTGAAGGTATCATGTTGCTCTTGTATGAGTCCCTCTCCTCTTCAAGCCTGCTCTGAACATTTATCTTAAGCCTGATTTAACCAGGATCCTGCTGGGCTGACCAGCAGCTTTGGTCAAAAAGGTACAAGGAGAGCTACTCTATCTCTAACTTGAGGTTCCTACAAAGACCAGGAAAAATCTAGTTACCCTGACCTAGACATGATATGATTAGCAAACAGACTTTAGCTCCTTTCTGGACCATGTCCTCAATTCTAGTGTCCAATCTTTTGGTCCAGATTAGGGTTTTCACAAAGAAAATACATCATCTCAAAGGGCATGTACTGCTAGTTCTCATGACAAAATAAAATCCTGGTGTGAGTAAATATCTGACCATCACAGCACCACAGATTAGGAGCTCCAAGCCACACGGGCCTAAGCTGCTGCCGAGACCTGTTAATCAGCCCTCTGCCCAGTCTCTCCTAATTCAGATCTCTGTCAAAGGTACCTCTTATTTGGAGGATTCCAACTTCGTCCTGATTGGCCAGTCTCTCCTCTCTCTAGCCCACCTCTGAGACCCAGGAGCCAAAACCATTCACGACTTTCCACTGACCCTGGGACAAACTCCAGACTCCAGAAGGGCACTTAACACCCTTTACAGAGTAGCTCCAGCCCACCTTCCCAGGCCGATTTCACATCACCTCCCCTCTGTGCCCTCCACTTCCCCAACCACGCTGGCCTACTTGGCCTTCTATGCATGACAGTCTCTTTCCTGTCTCCGTGCCTCTGCAGTCTGCTGCCCGGCACTGAGAGTTCTCTTGGTTCCCCTGCCTCTTAGAACCCTTCATGCTCTTGGGAGCCGACTTCCTTGGAAGCTAACTCTCCACACCACTTTCTAGGAAAAGCCTCGGGGGGGGGGGGGGGGTTGGCCACGCTCCACCCAAGCCCCTACGTGACCACATAAGTACACTTTTTAGTTAGTTGGTGTACATGCTGTGACGTCCTAAAAGTAAAATACAAGTCCCCTGAAGGCGTTTTTGATCAACTGGTGCCCAGCACATGCTAAGCACTTAAAACTTGTTGATTGATGGCTGAATCAATACTGCAAGAATGAGATGAAATCATTCATCAGAGAGCACATAGGAAAGTAAAAATCTAGAGGGATCAGAAAACTCACGCTCTCATTAACTTAATCTTTGTCCTTGGGTCAGGGCCAGCGAAGAGAGAAACCAATTCTATGAAAATGTAGGCACTGATTGTAAATGTTTATCTGAGGTAATATCAGATATTAAAACCAAAATTATATCAGAATTTAGTCTACTATTATTGTATCATATATATAGCCATTAATGTGAGAACAAAGGATGTGACTACAAGACAATTATTTAACAGTATAATGACATTTGGCAACATTTTACATTATGAGACCATGTACTCAGGGGGAAATTTTAAGTGCATACCACTGTGTCTAGGGGACCCAGTACTCTCAGAGTTGCACAAATGAATCTTATTAGACAATTTGCCATGTTTTGTTGCAAACAGAACATCTACTCAAATAAAATTCATCAGTTAATACTGTGATGCAACAGCAGTTAAGAAGGGCTAGTGTCCACAGAACTATGCACTTGAAGTGAACATCTGTGAGAATTAAACGGCCAAAGATGGCAGATTGGTCTAGAACTGCTTCCCTAAGGACTTTAGGACCCTTCCAAAAGATACCGCCTAATAGACTTCTAAAAGAGCTACACATAAGTTATTCATGTGTACAAGGACTTGTATTTATTTACCCCTCTGGCCCGAAAGCGCTGGTTAATTGTCAACCTAAGAGCTGATTGTGAACACACGATAGAAGGTAGTTTAGTAATTCTACAGAGTGGCACTGGTGATTGCTAAGGAAATGAAACAAATTAAAAAGTACCACAGGAAGCCCAAATCAAAATAGTAAAAAGAAATTAGTAACTTGTAAGAAGACCCATTGTTGGCTAAAAAGGAACTGGAAAAAACTAGTTTGCTTTTAACCAGGTGGTTTTATTTAGCAGCATCATGTGGGGCATAAAAGACACATACCCCAGATTATAAAGAGAAATACTTGCAGTATTTCTCTTTAACAGTTATGTTATGGAAGATCTGAAAATGTTACACACCATTACACAGGATCAAATATTTGTCCACGTTTTAACTAATTTGAAGCAGGAACAAGAAACTATTCCTAGGATAAGCTCTTAAACTTTAATCAAAGGCAAGGAAATTCTATCACTGGATTAGGGAGAAGCACTTAGGTATTTCTGACTCTGCTTTCTGCATCTTCTCCATTTCCTTCCCCTCCTCCTCCTACTGAATGGAGGCGGCTGTGGAGAATCCAAGCAAATATAACCCAAGTGCTGGAAGGTCCTCTGAAGGCAAAGACCTTGAATGAAATATACAGCCACATTTGTCTCTTGAAGACTAGCTTAAGTATAGAAAGACGGTTTACCACAGGCTTGGCTGCCAGGCATTTTTTTCAGAGGGGAGAACCGAAATTCATTCATTCAAGTTTCTGCAGGGGCACCCAAAAGGGCTGTGATCTGCACTACAGGTCATAGTCTACCACAGATTCTAAAATTATTACATTATTGCCCATTTGGTTCATCTGATGGGGTTCACTTGAAGAGCTGAATTCAAGACCATCTTTCTAATTGGATAATTAGATTCTTTTATCTTTCCCAATAAATGGCTCTACTTCTAAGGCCTATTTTTTTTAACAGTGTTAACCATTCACATCACAGCTCTAAACACAGGTAGTTAAATGGTGATAAAAAATTATATCCTCATCTCCAAAATTACTGGCACCATCACTAAAAGCATTTAATGACCTGATTAGACATTAATCATACAAAAAGATAACACGATACTTTTAAAGACATTCAAAAAACTATATAAGCAGTATCTATCCAAAAGAGGGCGTCAGTCACTAACACCTTTTCTTATCTGTACTCCCTGAAATACCATCTTTGTTTTGAGTTCATCAATTTCCATCCAACACCGCTTGGGTTTTAAAAAACTAACATCTAAACTGGGCATTAACTGTACAGATAACTTCGGTTTTCAGTCAGCTTCCTTAGACCCACAGGACTAGCCCCTTTTCTGTGAGCAGCCTTATTTTAACTAAGCAATCAATGATTATAAACAGCTAAGCTGTTTCTGAAGCCTCCAGAAGATTTGATCCATGTGGAATGATCCAGTTTTTCAGTGCTAAAGCAATGGGTCCATGTCTGATCAAGAAGGAATATTAGACCCCAGCCAGAAGCAAAACTGGCTTCTTGTTGATAGAGCTCCAGCTTATCCCTTCAGCCCCTTTATCAGAAAGGAGGAAAGGCAACCCGAGAGGGAAGGACCTCAAAAGACTAAGCAGCGATAGCCTCCTCAAGGATCCTGAAGGGTCTGATGGTAATCAAGATGAAGGCCCTTGAAAATGGAGGCCCATCTCTGCTATACCATCACCTGAGGTTAAGAAAGCAGCTCCTTATTAATGAGCTTTTAAAGGTGGCCAGTTAGGGATGTACACCCCCCCCCCTTTAAACCATCTCAGCTGCTAAGTAATTGAATGTTTGAGGAAAAGGATGACCATGACGAGTCCTTCCCTCAACTGTTCATCCTTCTCCACCCACAGCTGTGGCCTCATCACCACTCTCATCTGCTGGGGATGGAAGACAGAATTAGGGACCATCTGGGGCCATGTGAAGAAAAACCTTCACTAACCAGATACCTCACAAATGCTGCTCCAACCTTCATTCAAAGACCCCCAGTGAAGGGGAACCCAGTATTTTGAGACAGTCCAAGCCATTTTTTGATAGTTTTGCTAGCTTTTCTTTGAAAAACCTAAAATATTCTTCAAGATCCCACCCACCCTTCCACCCCCAAATCCCCAAACTTCCTTCTCCACCAATCCTCAAGTGAATGTATGTGGCAATGGCCCACTGCCAGCCTGGCTGCTGTCTTCTCCTCACCCATGGCCTTCCTAAACCAAGCCTGGTGCCCTGAATCATACTCTCTTCTGCACACATGGGAGAATACAGAGGAGTCTCTATGTCGCCTCATTTGTTCCTGGAACTTATCATCTTATTTATATAACCCAGGACTGCATTAGCTTTGTTTGGGGGCTCCCCACTCCCACAGGCGAGAATTGGTTAATTTGACTGATACTGACCTTGCAGTACACTAAAGGGAAGCTAGGTGGCGCTGCATCAGAGAGAACACTGGGCCTGGACTGAGAAGATTCCCTCTTCCTGAGTTCAAATCCAGCCTCAGACACTGTGACCGGAGGCAAGGCACTCCACCCTGTTTGCCTCAGTTTCCTCATCTGCAAAATGAGCTGGAGAAGGAAATGGCAAACCCCTCCAGTATCTTTGCCAAGAAAACCCCAAATGGAGTCACAGAGAGTCAGATATGACTGAAACGATCCAATAACGGCACAGTCAAACCCCCAGATCTTGTACTTGGGGAATTGATTTTTTGACCCCAATGTAAGACTTTACATTTCTCCCTGTCATACTTCAAACTGTCTCATCAGCCCAGTATCTACATCGATCAGTGTTTCTGGATCCTGCCGTTTCTCCCCGGCTTTATGTTGCCTGTTAAGGATGCAGTCTTTATAACCTTATTCAAATTCCTTTCCTGGGCCTGTCCTCCTGCCTCCCTTAGCAATGGGGAGGTTGGAGGCAGAGGGGGAAGCAAGACAAAAAGCTTTCAGTATGTTTAAAGCAGTAGGAGGGTCTCGCTGGTCAAGGGCCTATACAGAAACCCAACACTGGCAGAAACACGTACTAGCTGACTCCAGTCCTGCAACAGGTAACAACACACTACCTCTACAATGCATCACTTCAACACACAAGAATATCCCGCTCTCCAAAGCTACTGGTGCTCAAATTTTTTTTTCAGCCAGTCTTCTCCATATTTCCAAGTGCCCCAGGTATTTTCCCCTCTCCTCTGCCCTGCCCCAAATTTTTACTTTCCCAATTCCACTAGTGGCTCCCTGCCCTTACCTTGATTTATTCTCACAGACTCCGAGGACGATCAGCACTGGAACAAATCTATATCAAAGTACACTGGCAGGGTGTAGAGGGGTTACTTGCAAGTCTGCTGACCCATGCTGGGCCTTCCCTGCTGAGCCAAGAGAATTATTCATTCGTTACCTTTTTGCTGAGATGCTGGATTGGTGTAAGGGGGCAGCAGAGATTCAAACCATTCCAGAATTTCTTTCTAGAGCCATGTAAGTCCTGGTCCTACAGGCAACTTCTTGTTTCCTGGGTCTGGTCCTAGTGACATAGCCATCATTCCTCTCAAGACAACTCTCACCAAGCACATTTTAGCCCCCATAATTCCTTCCCTCAAGCCCTACGCCAGATCAGGTTTAAAGCCTCCTGCTGCCTTCTCACTGCGCCACTGCAGCTGCCTTTTCACACTCAGCTGTTTGAAGGGGGGGAGTGCTCTTTAACCGTCCCTCCCCCACTGCCAGCTGCCCCCTGTGATCACTGTCACATCCCCAGCCCTGATAACAGTCCTACTAGTGACAGAATTACTGGAGATGAAAGGACAATTCACATCATATTTGGTCCTCTTCCTCAAGCTCAAAGACTGGATCTCTAGAGGACAAAAGGGGGAAGACTAATGATATTTGTTTTGGTGGCATAAATGTAGAAGTGGAAAAAAAAACAAACTCCTCTTAGCTCCATTAAAAGATCTGCATGTGAAATTTGTGCCATTTTGTGCCATTTGCCTACATGTGACCAAAAACCACACCATAGATGAAAGCAATGTTCAATCCAGACAAAGAAAATTCTGCTTATGGCAGATTCACAAGTGAGATGCAAAGAACAAGTCTAAAAAAATGGAGAAACCGTGCAAGAACCGGCAGGAGACTAATGAAGCTCAACATGATTCCACAATGGCACAAAATGGTTTGTTTCTATTCAAGGAGCAAATATCTCATCATTGTTTGACTGCAAGGGCTTTGACAGCAGAAGGGGTGAGGGGTAGGAGTCAGCAGCTTTAAACATCAAGGACTTGCAGCTTCTTTGCACTGAAAACATACTATGATCTTTGCACCTCTGTTCACAGCCTTAATTTCAGAATGTAATAAAATTACAGAAATCAAATAAAAAGCCCAGGTGGCAACCATTTTGTTTAAGTCTTTTTTGTTAATGCTGTATGGAGGGGCCAGGGTGAAGCCAAACGGACCATCTCATCACTGCAGGGGAACACTCAGTGCGGAAATCCTCATCATCGATGCACGTCAGCCAAACAGTCTGTAACAGTCTTAGAGTTCACAGGGTAAGTGACTCCACAGCATGGTGCATGGACAGGCAAGGGTCAGCCTTGGAGTCAGGGAGGTCTGAGTTCAAGTCCTACCTGATACACACTGGCTTATGCCGCTATGGTAGTTACTCAACCTCAGAGTAACCCAGGCAATTCTTTTTTTATTTTATTTTTCAGGCAATTGAGGTTAAGTGACTTTGCCCAGGGTCACACAGCTATGAGTGTTATGTGTCTGAGGCCAGATTTGAACTCAGGTCCTCCCGACTCCAGGGCAAGTGCTCTATCCATCGTGCCACCCTACCTGCCCCTCCAGGCAATTCTTTAAGACTGTAAGTTACAGAAGAGACAGTGGCCCGCATCAACCAAGCGTATTTTATTTCCACACTTCAGAGGTACAAGCAGAAAAACAGGCTGGTCATCCTGGCCGGCCCTGTGGGGAAAAAGCGACTCTCTACAAAGGGGATGGAAGGAGGGGAAGAATCACTGGTGAGGTGAGGCATTTGCACTTTTCATCACAAGGCTGCTAAATGACATCATAATCTGTTCCTGGAGAGAAAAAACCCAACCTGATAGAGACCCCAAGCACTATTCTTTCAAGGACCCCACATCACCAAACAGTACAGCCTCCACGAAGGTACATTCAAACGGAGTTGGGAAAGAACCGAGTCATTAGAGACAGGGAGAGGAAGAATACCCTTTAAACACATTTGAGAAGGCCCCTCCCTCCTCACAAACCATCACTTAGTGGGACAGTACACCTAGGCCTGGAGTCAACGTCCAGAGAACTCAGCTGGTGAGCATCGTGTGATTTCTGGGTGCCGGCCGGCATCTTTTAAATAGCAATCCGTCACTTGGCACGGTACCTGGCACACAGTAGGCGCCTAATAAAGGCTTGCTTGCTCTGCAATGCCAAACCACGCAGGGTCAGAGTATACACTTCCACCCGGCTCAGTGCTTATGACTACCAACACGGTCCTTATTTGCTGTAGGATTTTACTTAGTACACTTCCTCTCTGGGCAATGATAGGGACATCTGTCACCCTACTGGATATATTCTTAGTAGGGTAGAAAGCTAAAAACTGTTATCTTTTTGCATGAGTCTAGAATCGGACTTATTTGGAGCTACTTCTAAAGTATAATAGCTAACATTTATAGAGCACTTTAAGAATTGCAAAGCACTTCACAAACTATCTTCTCATTTGATCCTCACAACATCCTTGGTAGGTAGGTGGTGTTATCATTATCCCCATTTTACAAATGAGGAAACTGAGGCAAACCGAGGTTATATGACTTGCCTGTGGTCACAGCGCTAGTAATGGTTTGAGGTTGAACTTGAACTCAGGTCCTCCCAACTCTAGGTCCACACTCTATCCACTGGGCCATCTTGGTGTATCAACGATACTAAGGCTGAAATATCACTATAATTCTAGGGTCAACTCTAGAGGTGTTCTCTAGGCTAGCTTCATAAAGTTTTACATTTAAGCAGAGGCTTTCTGCCCCTGGTTCTTTTGAGAGTACCTTAAGGTTTAAAAGAGATTAGTTGAGTAAGGTCCTAGATTATCAAGGAAAGAGTGACCTCACAGTGACTGACACTTATAGAAGGAGCCTCATATACACCTCCTATCACTTGACCCTCACAATCAACCCACCTTTGAGGTAGGTACAGGTTCTTTTCTTACTAGGTCCAGAGAAATTAAAGTGATTTGTAGTCATGGTCCAATTAATCAATTAGTAATTCAATCAATCAATCAACATTTATAAAGCACCTACTAAGTTCCAGGCACTGTGCTAAGTGCAGCTTTCCAAGCCTGCTCCCCTCTACTAGTCTCTCTCCAAGGGGTATACAGAGAAGATCCATCAATGATGGATCCTCCACAGCCCCATGAGGGAAGAATGCCCATCACTTGAAATAGGGGTTGGCAGACAGCCACCTCTGAAAAGTCTGCAGAGGTATTATTACCCCATTAGCGATAATGGCTATTGATCCAGCCATCCTGGAAGACACATGAGTTAAAAACAAAAAAGCAAATTTAAGATATCATGTAAAGGAGCCTAATTACCAACTGTACTGGGGAGGTGATTTCTTTAAAATTAAGGAACTCTCCAAATCCCTTATGAAATATAAGGGGTTAACACAGGGAAGGTTTTAATTGTCACTCATAGAGAGACTCCTTTTCTTTCCCAAAGCAGTTGCAAGTACCAGTAGCCTACTTAGAAATATTAACTTCTTAGCAGGCTGTTACAAAACCAAAGTACAAAAATGGCATTGTCTAGGACATGAGAAATAGCAAGGTACTCTCAAAAAAAAACATCAATTCAACAGGAACAGCTCAGGAAAAAGACATATCAATTCATATCGTTCTGAAACATTTCATCATTCTCATTCGAGACACCCACATACAACCACTATTGCTTTAAGTACCTAAAAACTGGGGGCAAGAAAACTGAATTATGCCTCTGAGGCAGAATGACACCCAACCATGGCAGTCAGTGAGAGCAGCCAGTACTGCCTGGGGGCTCAGAGAGAAAGGCTGGGTAACTTGCCCACAATAACAGCTACCATTTGCACACTGCTTAGCATGTCAAGTAATGTGCTGCCCAGTTTTGACAATTCTGTCATTCAGATCTTTGTAACAACCCTGGGAGGTCAGTGCCATTATTATCCCCATTTTACAGATGAGGAAACTGAGGCAAGAGGTTAACTTGCCCAGGCAATCTTGCCATTTCCATGTTTGCTTTGGTTCTGATCTATGCTTCCCTTCCCATCTAGAAAGCATGCTGACAAGTCCCCCCTCTTTGCTAAATGTAAGGTTACGTGAACACTATATGCGTCTAAGGCAGAATTTGAACTCGGCACTTCCTGACTCTAGGCCTGGCTCTCTATCCATTGAACCATCAAGCTGCCACTTACCTCTTAATGAGGTGAGATTTGAACCCTGGTCCTAAGGCCCTTTCTAGGCTGCTGCTGAATCTACTATATACCATGTGAATACTTTTCATAAAAACTCTTCCCTTAATCCGAGCCCAAATCCTATGATTTGATTAATGAACTCTATTATATGGGTAACAAATCCATCCTTTTTTCCAAGCTTATTTAAAGAGAAGTTCATTTGTAGGAGAAATTTAAGTTTTTGCGTAAAGCTGATTCTACATGTAGTGTATGCCATGAAATTCAAATATCAGCTGCTTATCAACTGCTCTTTGTGTTCCACTGTTGGTCATCCTACAGAATGGCCAGATGTGATATAAAATGCAAAGACGATCAGCCCCAATGTACATCTGGAGGTCACTGATTAGTATGTCTAAAGGCACCATGATACTGTAAAAAGGTTCCGGACAGCAGAACAACCCTTCACCCTGTCACAAATTTCATTTTCTCCAGCAGGGTAGATACAATAAAATTTTCAGTCCCACTCAGCTCCTGTATTATCACATTTCTGCATTACCTTGGCCATGGGCCATTCAAACACTCCCTACCACCTGGGCGCATTGCGGCCTCAGTGCCATTATGTGTGACATCACCGTGTTGCTAAGGAAATGAGTGCGAGGTCATAAGCTTTCCTGCAAAACTGCAAATGAGGAAGAGTTAGAAGGTTCGAAAAGACAGGGCAGTCAAGACAAATCCATTTAAGATTAACGCCTGTTAAAATGCTCCAGCTAATATACTGCAAAAGAAGAAACAGGTTTGAATGAAAGGTTAAAAACCATCAATGGTACCAATGTTATGCTGAAATACAGGCTAGATAGAGCATCCACCCCCAACTGTAACATAATTCTAGCAGGGAGCTCCTTCCCTCATAATACTCCTTTTAAACGTCTAAACATAAAGGGTTTCAGCATGGCCTACTTTAATGATCCAGTTCAATTTACACAGGTGTGACTGAAATCATAATACATGGGGTCGTCCAATTAAGGAGGGTTTATCCTGTATACTTGGTTTATTCGGCCATCCAGTTTTAAACTGGTGTATTTTTAATACCTCTGTTATATAACTGTATACCTTTGTTATCTATTTGTCAAGGATACCTGAAGAGAGCCTGTCAGATACTGGGATAACTGAGGCAACCAAGTCATCCATCACATCATGCCATGCCCAGGTTCCTTTGGTCCCATTCCACACCTGCTCCCTCCCCCATCCTTGAACATGCTGACACGTTCCCCCTCTGATA
The DNA here is from genome assembly GCF_003287225.1 of Phascolarctos cinereus. NCBI lineage: Eukaryota > Metazoa > Chordata > Mammalia > Diprotodontia > Phascolarctidae > Phascolarctos > Phascolarctos cinereus. The sequence goes on along the minus strand of NW_027555958.1, from coordinate 19,405,283 downwards.
AATGTAAGGTGACTGAAAAAATGCTGCAATATAGGCAGGCATCTGTACACCAGACAGGCTGCGACATTTCAAGATCAGCATTCCCCCCTCATCAGTAGGAGGGGACACTCCAGCCTTTTCTTTATCAAAGGGAGAAAAAAAGAGCCCAGACCTATCTCACGAAACAAATAACAAACATTTCCCCCTTTAAAGCAACCCCTCCCTCCCTCCACCCAGTCTAGCCTCTCTGCAATATGACAAATGCAGAATCTTCTGGAATGACTTGGTAGTGCCTCCCACGATCGCTTTGTTTGCAAGATCAGATCAGAGAGAAGAATTTTTTTAAACTTATAGGGATTTCAATAGATGTACGCCTGCATTTAAAAAAGAAACAGCAAATGTCACAAATCGAACCACTTCGCTTGATACATAACCTTTATTTTAAGGGGAAATACTGCATGTTTCAATTGACAAGGCTGAGGGGGGAAAAAAACGGAGATACGCTCGAGACAATGAAAAGAAAATGAGAAAATGGTAAAATGCCCCCCGGCCCCCACCCCTTCTCCCCGAAGGCAGGAAGGAGGGAGGGGAAGGAGGTGGGGGCATTTTTAAAGAAGAAACTGAGCAAATAAGAGCCACGCACGGCGATCTTGGAATGATTGAGATTTTTTTAAACAACTGACCCAGGGGTTTTTCTGCCCCCCACCCCGACCCCCCCATCCTGAATTCCTCCCGTGGAGGGGGGGAGGGAGTGGTGGAGTGAGCAGAAAGGAGAAAGCAGGCGACTGGCGAGTGAATGGGAGAGGCGCCGCCCAGACAGACAGAGAAAGAGGAACCTCCGAGAGCGACCGCATGGACGAGGGCCCCCCCCAACCCCGGCCCCACCCCACCCACTCTCAACGCCCCCCACACTGCAGGGAGGGCACAAAGGGCGACCCCCCCCCCAATCTGCCAGCCCAGCAGGGTAAGGGGTGAGGATGGAGGCCTCACATCCGCCACCCACCCTATCGCGAGACGAGGACCAGGGCCCTGTCGCGACATGGCTCTCGGCCCGCCCTAGCACTGTCGCGACAGCGGGAGGGGGCACTCACGTTCTTCATGGCCGCGGCCATGTCGTCGTAGCGCTCCGCCTGCTCGGCCAGCCGGGCTTTCTGCACCAGTTGTTCGCGGTCCACCATCTTCACGGGGCGGCTCGGGCCGGCTCCTGCGGGGCTGCGGGGCTGCGGGGCTGCGGTCGGCGGCGGGGAGGGCGCGCGCGGCGAAGGCGGCGGCGGCTCGAGCCCGGGCGGCGGGCCGACCAATCACGTCCGCGGGACAGCGGCGGCGGCAGAGGCTGCTCGGGCTCTGGCTCCTGCTGCTGCTGCCGCGGAGGCTCGTGCTGCAAAGGAGGAACCCGGCGCGAGGCGGCTGCGGCTGCTGCGCGTGCCGCGGAAGAACAACCCCCTCCGGCCACGCCCACGGGCCTGACGTCAGCTCAAGGCCCCGCCCCGCGCCCCCTTACCCCCTCCCTCTTCCTCGGCCCTCTCCTCGTCCTCCCCCCGTCACCGCCTCGTCGCAAGGACTCCTGGGACGTGTAGTTCTTTTCACGGAGAGCGAGTGCTCCTGACAACTTCTGGGCTGGCGCAAGGAAAACTACACTTCCCAGGAGGCTTTGCGCGGAAATCCCTCGGTCTTTGAGGGAGGGGAGAGGCCGGGTAGAGTGGGGCTTTTGGCAGCAGGGCACTTACAAGAAGGAGGGAGGGACTTGGGGGAGAGAGCCTGAGCCACAGGGGGCGGGGGTGGGGGGGCCACCTTGGGCGCGCCCCACTCCCCGGGGTTGTACTCGCAGCCGTGGAGGAGTGGGGGAGGGAGGGAGGAGTGGGGGAGGGAGGGCGCGGCGTGCCATGCATCACCCAGACGGAATGCTGATTCACTGCCTCCCGAGGCTCCGCCCCTCTCCCTCTCTGCGTAGCCCTGCCCTTCCCCCTCCCTGCCCGGCCCCCGCCCGGGTCTGCGCGCCTCCCTCCCTTCCTCCTCCTCCCTCTCTCCTCCCAAGCCCGTTCTCTAGGGACGTTGTCCCCCTTGTTGAATGGGGAGGTGGGGGGTGGGCGCGGTTTTCTTGGGAGAGCCGCGTCACTCTCCTGCTCAGTAAACTCCAGTGGCTCCCTGCTACCCCTGGGATCAAATCCATGCTTCTCTGCTGCCCTGTAAAGCCCTCCACGACCTGGGGCCAAGCTATCCCCAACTGACCCCTTACTCACGTTCCCCTCCCTCTCCCCCCCTCAACCCCCGGCCCTTCGAGGCTCAGCCTAAGAACCGCCCACGTCTGGTCTTGTATCCTCTAGAAGAGTGGGTGGAAGGCCCCTGGGGGCAGCCACTGAGGTCCCCAGTGAGACCCTGGACGGCCCAGGGCCCTCCGTGCCTTTGTCCTGCCCGCCGCACCCCGTGCTTGGGATGCTCCCCAGCCTCATCCCGGTGTCCTGGACTCCCTGGCGTCCCTCTTCAGCACCCAGCTCGTTACCCCTTTCCACCTGACTCCTCTGAGATTAAATCCCCTTTAACCTGGCACGGACAACGAGAGACTGAGGACAGAGGAGATCTCTCTGTCTCTCTCTATGGATCTGTACAGACATATCTATAGAGATACAATCTGCAGCTGTAGATAGCTTTACATATCTATAGATAGATATGCAATCTGTAGGCAGAGATAGCTGGATTGTACATTGTTTGCAAGATAGAGATATAACTAGGTATCTAGAGATGTCTTGACAGATACAGATATGTATCTAGATAGATACAAGGTAGATATCTGTATCTAGATAGATATGGACAGATCGATCTCAATAGAGACATAGGTATAGCTCAGTCAATATGGACCAGTTATTAGATGGATGGATCGATCTTTGCACGGTTGCCTGCTGTCTCCTCCCTTAGAATGTGAGCTCCTGTGTTTTGGCCATTCTTTGTATTCTTAGTGCTTAGCACAGGGCCTGGTACATAGTAATGCTTAACATATTTTTACTCATTCGTTGCTTGTGGTTCCTAATAAATGCTATATCTGAATTGGATTGAAATGGCCTGAAATGAATGAAATGCTAAAGTCCATCCCTGCTTCCCAAGGAAGCTCAGCATGGACATTCTAACACTTTCCCCCATCAAAGACAGTTTGGTTTCAGCTTGGTTCTTGGTGATACAATGCACAGAGTCACACAATGCCATGGAGTCACAAAGACCTGGGTGCAAGTCCTGAGTCTAACACAGGCTATGTCACCCTGGGCAAGTCACTTAATCTCTAAGAGCCGAAGACAGCTCTCTAAATTTAGAGATTGCACAGAAGGCTCTGGCTTTCATTGATGGAGAGTTCCCTTACTGTAGATTCCAATGAAATCGCAAGTCCAGTGCCTGTCTTCTGAAATGAATCAACATTCCTCTCCATCATGGGTCATTATGGTATTTGGAAAGAGCCCTGGACATGGAGTCTGGAGATGGCTGCTCTTGTTCAGTAACTGTCACTGTGTGACCTGGGGTGAGTCACTTCCCCTTTGGGGGCCTGGCTTTCTCCCACTACAAAATAAAGGTCACTTCCAGTTGGAACATTCGATAGGATGGTGATCTCATGCCCAGGAAGAGCATCCAGCTAAGGACCTGGCTCTTAATAGGAAGGAAGGAGGGGCTGGGGCAACAGGGCCGAAGCGGGCCGCTCCTCAGTTCTTTCTACTTTGGGATAAATGGGAAGTGAACAGTGATTCGTCAACAGAAATGAAACTACTTGAGGCGAAAAGGAAACAGACATGACCAACTGCCCTACATTGTGACTTTCCTAAGAGATCAGTAAAAACAGTGTGCGTGGCACTTAAGACCTCAGTATTGGAATCCTCATGTAGTCCCCCAGGCTTTATGGGCCTGAGAATTCAGATAAGGGCACTCCACACACACACACACACACACACACACACACACACACACATACACACTCACAGAGATACATACAGACACACACACACACACACACACAGGGGGAGAGAGAGAGAGAGAGAGAGAGAGAGAGAGAGAGAGAGAGAGAGAGAGAGAGAGAGAGAGAGAGAGAGAGAGAGAGAGAGTCCTGAAGGACTGAGAGGCCTGTTTTTAAGACCTCGGCTCAAAGAACAATATAACACACATTTACTAAGTGTCTATCATGCACGGGCCACAGAAACAAAAAACAATCAATTCCTGTCCTTACCTAACTTGCATTTCCCTGGAAGAATACATCATAGAGTCATAGGTTTAGAACTGAAAGGAACCTTTTTCTAGAGGAAGAAATATAGATAAGTAAATGCACTGGGGTTTAGAGTTCCCTGGGTGGTTTTTTTTTTTAAACTACAAACCCCTTCTGTTCTGTGTAGATGACTAAGGGTGGAGGTCTGATGGCAAAGGAGCATCCAGAGAACGGCTAAGCTGGGTAAAAAGTCATTATTTCTCCCACCTCCCCAGCCAGGTGAAGTCCACAAACATTAATGAACCACCTACTGTGTGCCAAGCACTATGCTAAGTGATGAGAATATTAAAAAAACATTTTTAAGGCAAAAACCAGTCCCTGCTCTCAGCTCGTACTTATAGCAACACCAAGCATATTCAAAGAAATACACAGAAATTCCAAGCAGGCCTTCTCGGCCTTCAAAGTACACACCGTTGGAGGGGCAGCTGGGTGGCCAGTGGATAGAGCACCAGCCCTAGATTCAAGAGGATCTGGGTTCAAATATGGCCTCAGACACATAATACTTACTAGCTGTGTGACCCTGGGCAAGTCACTTAACCCCCATTGCCTAGCCAAAAACAAACCCCCAAAAAAGTATATGCCCTTGGTTGGCCATCTTGTGTTTGTTTATTTCTTTAATCTGGCTGTTCAAAGGTTTCTGGGCCTGGCCACCATGTTTACATTGAGCGACTGTGTAAAGTTTCATACATTTCACCTGGAAACAATATTCTCATGTCCCTCCTCGCCCTTCCACTTCCAGGAGCCAACCATTACTAAGGGAGGTTCCTGGTTTTCCTTATCCAGAGAGGCTAGCATACATACATTTTCTGGGGAGGAGAAAGTCCTACCAAATTATAAGCTATTTGAGGACAGGGACCGTACCTCACTCATCTTTCTAACCCCTTTCAGGGTTAAAAATAGAATGTGGCACCCCTGCTCAAGAAGCTTCAGGGGGTCCCCACTGTGTTTAAGAGGAGAGTAAAATTCCCTCTTTGTCCCTATCTGTGACAGTCTGGGTCCAGCCTATCCTTCCAAGCTGATTACACTTGAGTCGCGCCATTTGGGGTTTTTTTTGGCAAAGATTCTGGAGTGGTTTGCTATTTCCTTCTCCAGCTCATCTGACAGATAAGGAAACTGAGGCAAACAGGGTGAAGTGATTTGACCAGGGTCACACAGCTAGTAGGTATCTGAGGCTGGATTTGAACAGTCTTCCTGACTCCAGGGCTGGTGCTCTATTCACTGAACCACCCAGCTGCCCTTGATTATACTTTACACCCCCTCATGTGCTACATGTTAGCCAAACTGGCCAATTTGCTATTCCCAAATTACAACATCCCATCTCCTGCTCTGTTCCCAAGCAACAAGGGTTTCACAGAATATTCACAGAGACTCCCAGCCTGCTTATGGCTAACCATAATGGGGCCAGGGGCAGCCAGGTGATAAAGAGGATAGAGCTCTGGGCCTGGAGTCAAGAAGCCAAAAATTCAAATCCTTCCTCAGATACTAGTTGTACGACCCTGGTCAAATCACTTAACCTTATGCCTCATTTTCCTTGTCTGCCAGATGATGATGATGATGACGGTAATGATGGTGATGATGATAGGGCCACCTACAGGGTTGTTTTGAGAATCAAATGACAACATATTAAAGCACTTTTCAGACCCTTAAAATGCCCTATAAGTACCAGCTGTTATTATTATTGTTGTAATTATGTGTATGTGACTCAGCAGTGAAAGGGTTTGGTATTTTAGTATCTTATATCAAATCTTCAGTGGTCCCTTGGTCCCTCCCTCACCCTTTGACTACAGGACTGGCATGGGTAGCTGTGTCAGTTAAAAACTGACTCCCGTATGGCAAATAAGTCTGTAACTAGGCTTCTGGTGAGGAGCTAGGAGGATGGGAGGTGCTCTTCCCCCGCCCCCAAGCCTTTGACCACTCCCACATGGAGCATGGCCCCAACTAGGCCAGCTTCTACCTGAACCCCTGACCCTGATTGCCTTTCCTGCTTTGGATTTCCTTTCCTAAGTACATGATCAAACATCATTTTCTCTCTCTCTTTCTCTCTCTCTGGCACATTTTTTAAAAATTTTAAACAAATACAAAATGAGAAAACAAAAAAGAAAACATTGCCATGTATACAGAAGACCATAAGAGATTAAATATAACACAATAAATTTCTATTTCAAGAAAACCTATATAATAAATACTGCACGTTGTTTTCAAAGCTGCCCAGCTTTTCTTTGCTGCCTTTTTGGTTTTCTTTGTTCTCTGCTGTGCACTTTTTACTTTTATTTTTTCCCCTCCCTCCTTCAAAAAAGGCTGCAATTAAGTGTGAATATATATAATATATATATGTACATACATATATACACATATATAGTTATCTATAAACATACACATATATGCATATATGCACTTATACACACACAGACATATATATAAGACTGTACCATGCTTATTTCCTTCTATCATCTATATCTCTAAAGGTGGATAGCATCTTCCTCCGTAAGTCCAAATCTTTCCATGTTTTTCTAAATCAACCAGTTCATCATTTCCTACACCACAGCTATATTCCAACCCAGTCACATCCTATCTGAGAGATTGTCTGTGAGAGATGTTCCCCCAATTTTCTGCATTCCTTCTATTCTTGACTACATAGGTTTTATTTATATGGAAAAAATTTAATTGAAAATAATCAAAATTATCCTTTTTTGCAATTCAACAGTGCTCTCACCTTTTAATATAGTTTAAGGTCTGCTGTTGCTGAATCTACTTCCTTTACATCTTCCCTCCTCCCTGGTTTCTTTAAAGTTTCTGACCCTTTGTTCTTTTAAAATGAACTTTGTAATTTTTTCCCCTAACTCAGTAAAATATTTTTAGTAGTTTAATTGGGATGACATTGAATAAATAGATTAGCTAAGTAAAATTGTCATTTTAAAACTTATATTGGCTTTACCTACCCATGAACAATAAATGTTACTTCAATTATTCAGATCTGAGTTTATTTGTATCAAAAGTATTTTATGTTAATGTTCATATAGTTCCTGTATCTGTTTGGCAGATATAGGCTTTTTATACCATCCAGACAACATTCTGAAGATGTAACCTTCTGAGTTTTAGAAATCCTGGGTCTATTGGGTGACGCTGACTGTCAGCAAGAGTAGATTATTCATCAGAGAAGATGATTACCAGCAAAATGACATCTGGGAGTTTGTTTGGATCATGCAGAATTGAGGTGAAATATGGGCATGCCTATTTGGTAGTCTCACAAACTGTTTCCTGTTTTCAAGTCATAACACTATGTATTTATTTTTCATGTCATATATGTTTGTGTGCCTGGCATATAGTAGGTATTTAATAAATGCTTATTGATGACTGATTGATGAAGGGTCTGGAAAGTTTACATACCTCCAGTCCAGGCTTTGCCATCCTTTCTAAGTGTGACTTTGGTCCTCAGCTTTCTCTTTCTGTAGAATGAAGGCCCGTCCCAGTTCTGACATTCTATGATTCTCTGATCACCTCCCTTAGTGTGTATAACCCTGATTTGTGTATTATCAATAGCACATTTTAAATACTAAATTGTCTTTCCCTGACAACTCGGCAGGTTCTTTGTCTCCCCCTCCTACCCTCAGCTGAGCCTCCACCCCCACCCACAGTAGACATGTGCTCAGGAAATGCAGCCTATTGTGATATTAGTCAAAACCAAACATAACCAGAGATATAAAGTATGAATGTAAAAAGAGGAATTGACTCTAAAGCCAAAGAGAAATGCTTTTGGGATGATCCAAGGCTTTGCTTTCTCCAGCAGAACATTTGATAGAGAACCATAGGTACCCTATAGGCTTGGGAACAAGCAGAAGTTGGGAGCAGCCCCAGACTTCTTCATTACTTCATTAGATGTCATCTAACAGTATATTTTATATGGAACAAGCCCCTCTTCCATTCCCACTGTTCCAAACATCTTAGGTGATTCATCTATAGATGAAGCTATAGAAATTAACCCTTAAAGATACAAATCTTCCTTTCTCCCCAACTCTGCAAAATAGGAATCTAGAGGCTTTTATATGGAGCTATAACTAGGGTGGAACAGATGACACTTTTGCGAGGGTCTTGAAATTTAAAAGGTGCTGATGTGCCTGGATTCCTTCAACAGTGTAGAAACAGCAGATTTAGTACCCAGCTAGCAAGAAGAATGATGTAAAACAGGAAGTTGTCAGAGTTTCCACCCCCTTCCACCCAACTGCTTACCAGGTAAACTTTTTCTTGCCCTAGGTCTGCCCCACCCCCCAAGTTTTCATGTTGCCTACCTAGAGTATAAAAATTGTTAGCTATGGCTCTGCTCTCAGAGTTGTCCCTCCACAGTGACTGGCAACCCAGTAATGGTCAAGGTCCTTGTCTCATCCTAGTATGACCTCTAAGATCTCTTTCCTTTTTCTTCCTTCCTTCCTTTCTCTCTTGCTTCTTCCCTCCCTCCCTTTCTCCTTCCCTCCTTCCCTCACTTCTTTCCTTCCTTTCTTGTACTCTTCCTTCCTCAGTCTTTTCATTTTTCCTAGCTCAATCATTTGGGATGACTAGCCACGTTTATTATGACTCCTGTGATTCCAATCAGCAAGTACCACTTATAATATCCAGATGCCCAGATCCCACCCACAGGATTAGGGTGACTCCCTGCTTCATTAACTCTTCTGGTAGGAGAAGCAGGGCTGTCTGGTCATCCATTTTGCTTCCCGCTGTTCCTGGGAAGTGGTTCCTGTCACACTCCCCAAAGACCATCCATCTTCTCAGCCTGACAGTTCTTTACAAATTCTTGTTCAATATTCTAAACAGGGATGGGTAGTGAGGTTGCTCCCCTCTTTTGTCTTTCTGGGAGAAGGGAAGCATCTCATCTCTGTGTCTGGAGTTATGTTGTCCTTTACTTCTGAAAATAGGCATTGTAGTATGATGGAAAGAACTAGGCTTGGAATCAGGAGGGCACTGGTTTTGAATACCACCTTTGATACTGCTTTGGTCTTAATCAAGTCATGTGTAACTTGAGATATATATATATATAAAGAGATATACTATAAAGATACTATGTAGTATGAAGATACTATGTAGCATAAAGTATAACACTATGATGAACTAAAAGTATAAAGATACTATGTAGCATAAAGTATAAAGACACTGTGTAGCATAAGGTATAAAGATACTATGTAGCATAATAATACTATGCAGTACAAAGTACGGAGATACTCCAGTATTTTTGCCAAGAAAAACCCAAATGGAATCACCAAGGCAGACATGATGGAAACAACTGAACAGCAACAAAAGTGGACACGATAATGCTTACCTGTCACAGGAGTATTAAGGCTCAAGTTATGCTTGTAGCACTTTGTTAACCTTGAAGGGTTATATAAATATCAACTATCATTAGCCTCTCAATTGGGGAATATGGATCAAGAGGCTGAACTTGTACGACCCTAAATCCAGAGCTGGAAAGGACCTCAGAGGCCATAGAGTCCAACCCATCATGTTACAGATGAGGAAACTGAGGCCCATGGAAGCTAAATCACTCCATTAAAAGGGGAGAAGAACGGTTTAGGATCCATCGGAGAAGCAGCAGGATGGCTCATTCATTTTTATTACTTAAGTGTCTTACACAAAGTCCCACAGCTATGATAGGCTTCAGCAGCAAGATTTGAACCTAGGTCCAATGTCTCCAAAGCTACTGTTTTTTCTGCTATCCCTGCACTCAGTATGTATGACCTTGGGTAAGTCCCTTCGTGTCTCTGAGCCTCGGTTTTTTTCATCTCTCAATAAAGTCAGGGGGCAGTGGGACTACATGTTGTCCTTCCCCAGTGCTGTGATTCATGGTCTCCCAGCTCTTGCTCCTCCTTCTCCTTGAAGCCTCTACCTAACCTTCTTCCCCACCTGCCTCAAACAGCTTTCTTTGCTCCCGTGGCCTATGACCTTCAGAATCTTGATGTCCCCTTGCCCAGACTGGCTCTTTTGGCAGATACCCAGGAGATTTGGCAGATGTCCTGAGAGGTAAACCCTCATTTGGCACTGGCTTATGCAGCTGGACACCTTGGAGAGCTCTCACTTTCCTTGGTCCTATCTTCTAAATGACCTTTAATGCATTCTCTCTTATTGATGTCTGGGGTGCATTAGTGTCCTGCTGTTACTTTGCAGTCATAAATCTCTCCCTTCCCCATCCACTCAGTTCCTGGCTTCCTCCAGTGGTTGGAAGGTTCTTTAATTGGCCCATAAGCATCCTCTCCTGTGCCTCAGGCAGGGTTGGAGGGAAGAAGTCATCAGAGATGCTCCCTGTGTTCCCGTGGGGACAAGGCCCCATCCCTGCTTCAGCAGGACTGTCTGCAGACTTGGAGCCCTGCCTGCCTTCCTATCCACTATCCAGGATCCCTGACTCAGCTGTGGATCCAAGCCTGTGAGTCTGAGTAAATGAGCAGAAAGTAAGCCCCTTGTGGTCTCCATTTCTTCCTGGGGACCACCAAGGTGCTGAGCCAAGTGACTCACCTCCTGGGGCATGGGAGGAAGGGAAGGTGAACGGAGGGGAGAACAGCACCAGAAGCGCTCTCCTGATGCAGAAATGACTTCACTCTTAGAGAACATACAACCCAAAGAATGTCAGACACCTACCAGAAATTGGGGGAGAGGAAGGGTGGCACTGCTGCCCAGGAAAAAAAAGACCCTTCCCGGAGCCAGGAAATCAATCGTTTACTCTGAATAGCTCAAAGTATTGGGTGAAAAGAAATCCAGATGGAGTGTAGCTCCTGCTGCATGGCCTCGGGGAAGTTACTGTACCTCTCTAGGCCTCCCTTTTCCATCTGGAACACAATGAGAAGAATTCCTCAGTACCTTTCCATCTTACAGGTGGAATGAACGACTAATGAGAATGGGAAAGGGTAGATGGGAACAATGCTTTTGATGCTGTGAATGTACCCAGACCTGTGACATACAGAATCTGGTACGACTTAGAGGAGACAGAAGCATCTTAACCTTCACATACTGAAAACAGTTGGGTTGGGCTCTGGGGCAGGGAATGAGAATCAGGTCTTGTGGGCTTCCTGGAGTGAGGGAGGAAGGAGGAAGGAGGCAGGAGGCGGGAACAGAGCTGTGTATTCCAAGGCTATTTTGCCGAGTCAGCCAAGAACTCTAATGCTTGCTTCTTCGAGAGTTCAAATCCCTCATGGTCATGGAACGGGAATGCTGGTGCTGACACAGTGAGATGGGAAACCCTTGCCTGCATTGGAGGCAGGATGGGCAGGCAAGTCCCAGGACCCCAAATTCCTCCCCCCCAAAGGGGTCTCAGAAGCCAGCTAGTCCAACCCCCCCATGTTAGAAAGGAGCAGGGAGGACCAGAGAGGGGAAGGGGCTTGCCCAATGACACGCAGGAAGTGAAAATCAGAAGTGAGATTGCAACCCAGGTCCTCAGACTCCAGAACCAATGTCCTTCTCATTGTCTCACCCCTTCCCCTCAATCACCACAATGAACAAGGCATGTCATGCATGCAAGGATTTTCCCTGATAACTACTGAACCTGGCAGGCCAATGCTTTCAACAATCTCAGGAGTTTCTGTTTACGTGTGTTCTTACCCACCCACCCATACAGGACCCCAAAATTCATGGGCATAGAGATGCTACTGACCTCTCAGCTGGAAGCCAGCTGAAATTTCTATCACTCAATCAATAGGCATTTATTAAGCACCTACTATGTGCCAGGGTCAGCAGCTGGGAGGCTCAGTGGATAGAGTGCTGGGACTAGAGTCAGAAAGACTCTTCTTTCTAAGTTCAAATCTGGCCTTGGACACTTAATAGCTATGTAACCCTGGGCAAGTCACTTCACCCTGTTTGCCTCAGTTTCCTCATCTGTCAAATGAGCTGGAGAAGGCAATGAATGGCAAACACCTCCAATATCTTTGTCAAGAAAACCCCAAATGGGGTCGCAAAGAGTTAGACATGACTGAAACGACTGAGCAACATAGAGATTCTGGGCACTGAAGCTGCACAGATACAAATAAACCTCAAAGACCTTATGCTCTCTTAGGAATGGAGAACATGGTACATAAAGGCAGAAGAAGCTTTCATGTCTGGGGAGAAACAGCTTTGGCTGGCCCAAATGTGGAGTTCTTGACAAAGTGACATGAACTCAGGGAGGGGGAAGCCAGATTGCACCAAGCATTAGCCGAATGGTCAAGGAGTTTGCATCTTCTAGAGCAATGGATGGCTATTGAAGACTTTCAGTAGCAGAGTGCCATGGTCAGACCTCAGCCTTAGGAAGACCATCTTGGTTTCTGTACAGAGGATTTGACTTGAGTTGGGAAGGTTGTAAAGCAGGGAAACCAATGAGGAGGTTATTATAGTAGTTGAAGGGAGAGGCCAGGGGTTTTCACAGGAACTGAAAGGGACCTCAAGGATCATTTAGTCCAAGCCTGTCATTTGACCCAAGAGGCCTGGAAGAGTTAAATGACCTGTCCAAAGTAACAAGGTGACAGGCAAGATTTAAATCTGGGTCTTCTGACCTGAAAGACAATCCTTTTCTCCCACTTTGGAGGCATTCAGAGTTGACTTGCCCAGTGTACATAGCTAGTAAGTATTATCTGAGGTCACATGTCTCCTGACTCTAGTGCCAGTGCTGTATCCACTGAATCATCTAGCTGCCTCCCAGTCCTATTCTTAAGAGGCAGAGTATATGGGGAAGACAGCAGAGAACTAGATAAGAGTCAGGAGTCCTCAGTTCTGGTCCCACTTTGGACACTAACTGGCTGTGTGACCTTGGACAAGTCACTTAAGCTACCTGCCTCATCTGTAAATAGCAACTATCTCACAGGGCTTTTATAAGCATAAAAATGAGATAAAATTTGAAAAGTTTGCTTTGCAAACTTTAAAGTTTTATATTTGATAATGACAATGATGATGATGATTCTAGATGAGGGATAGTGTAGTTTAATGGGTCAGGGCTGACCTTAGAGGCTTGAGGGATATGGGACTGGCCTCAAAAGAACCTGGGTTCAAGCCATACCTGCAATACATATTGATTGTGAGCTTCAGCAACTTAACTGCTCAGATTCACACAACTCCCTAAGGCTATAAATTGTTGGTGAAGAGACTGACCTGCATTGATAGTGGGAATTTCCTTACTGGGACTTCCTTAGACTAATAAAATCACAGGTCTGGCAAACTGTATCTCCCAGGTCTAGTGAAATTTCTCTCACTCTCTCTCTCTCTCTCTCTCTCTCTCTCTCTCTCTCTCTCTCTCTCTCGCGTGTTCTCTTTCTCTCTGTCCGTTATACATATGTGTGACACATATGTGTACATATGTGTCTACACTTTATTTGTCTTATGTATATGTATCATATTTAAAATAAGAGATATATACATAACTGATTAGTACCAGGGAGCATTTACACCAAGCTCCTCTGTCCTCTGACCTGGTTCATTCATTTTTATTGCTTAAGTTTATTTGCACGAGGAAACAGAATTCATCAGAAAGGTGTTAGGTTCCAGTCCTTGGTCTCCCTATAAAGAGGCAACTTGGCAAAGTGCTCATCTTGGAGTCAGGAAGAACTGGGTTCAAATCCTGCCTTTGAGAGCATAAGTGAGTCACGTGACTTGAAGTCTTGGTTTCTTGATGGGTGATGCCCGTAGGGATACCAGCATGGGGCTGGTAGGAGGCTCCAGTGAAGTCATGTGTGTAAAGTACTTTGCAAGCTCTGATCTACAATATAAATGTGAATTATTATTGACAGCAAGCCCTCCATCTTAGGATTTATTGTCTCTGGAAGAGCTTGGGCATGAATGTGGGTGTGTGGGCCTCAGTTTCTTCATTTTTAAATGGAAGGTTGGATGAGATGACCTCTAAGCTCCCTTCTCATTGGAGATCTGGGATGGCTGTCCTGGAGCTGCCTCCTTTTAGACAATTCCTTAGTACAAAGAGGGTTTCAGATTCATCACCTAGGAAGGCAGAAAAAAAACCTAAAATGGAGGGGAAGAAAGGATGGAACGAGAGGAAGTCACGGAAGGAGGAGGGAAGCACGGCGACAGTGAGTCTTAACTGAGGAAAGGGGTTAAGAAGTGGGGACCTCATTAAGGGAAGTAGGAGGCCCAAGTCAGAAGACCCCAGTGGGGGCTCTGTGTGTGGGTAGTGGGGGAGGGGAAGGGAGAGGACTAGAAGCAGCCTCGTAAGAGTTTGGGGTCTCCACTCTACTGGCCATTCTTGAGGCTAAAGATCCAGTGTTCATAGTAAACCTAGGGGCTGGCAACCAAGACAAGGTAATAGAAAGAAGGCCGGATCTGCAGTCCAAAGATCTGGGTTCAAATTTTGCCTTGATACTTGACAGCCATGTGACCTTGGACAAATGACACTACCTCTCTGGGCAGAAGTTTCCTTATCTGTAGAATAAGGGGCCCCCAGGTCCCTCCCGGCTCTAAATCTGTGAATCTAATAAGAGGAAGTAGGAGAGTGGATGCAGGAGACAGACAGGTGGAGCGTGGAACAGGGAGGGAGAAGGGAGAGGTCTAAGGGTTCCAGGTAAATTGTCAGAGGCTGAGCCCGGCACGGTTCCTGTCTTATTCAGACGCACCTGATCTGCACATCAGCTCCCTCCCCGTTCTGAGGCTGGAAGGCGGCGACATCAGCCCAGTCAGGAATGAACACGTGTCTGTCTAAGGTGTCTGGCAAATACCCGAACGGAGCATTATAAGGCTCTTCCTTTGCTGCCTTAGATGGATAAAGAGTGAATCAAAACAGGAGATTCTTTCCTCAGGCAGGCCAACTTCATCAGCTCTGGGGACAGACCAAAGCAATTGGTTAAAGAGATGTTTATGCAAAGAAGACTCGTTGACTGTGAAGGGTTAGCGTTTGTAATGTCAGAGCCGGGAGAGGCCATCTTTCCAGGTGGAGGGAACTGAAGCTTAAGGTCACACACACACACACACACACACACACACACACCCCATACACATACATACACACATACATATACACGCATATATACACACACACACATGCATATATACACACACGCATACAAACGTATGATACACACACACACACACACATACACACACCCCATACACATATATACACACATACATATACACGCATATATACACACATGCATACAAACGTATGATACACACACACACACACACACACACATACACACATAGTTTACCAAGGGGCAGAGCTGAGATTTGGACCTACGTCTCCTGACTCCCAGTCTAGGCTCTTTTCATTCATGATACTATGAAGCACAAAGAGAGCCAGGTCCTTTCCTCTAGACCCAGGGCACTTCCAAACACCTATTGATTCAGGTTCATGGAATCAGTGTTAGGGCAGCTAAGTGGCAGAATGGATAGAGCACCAGCCCTGGAGTCAGGAAGACTCGTTTTCCCAAGTTCAAATCCAGCCTCAGACACCTATTAGCTGTATGATCCTGAGCAAGTCACTTCACCCTGTTTGCCTCAGTTTCCTCATCTGTCAAATGAGCTGGAGAAGGAAATGGCCAACCGCTTCAGTATCTCTGCCAAGAAACCCCCAGATGGGGTCACGAAGAATTGGACACAAGTGAACAACAACAATAAACAATGAGGGTGTTGGGGGCAGCTAGGTGGCACAGTGGATAGAGCCCCAGCCCTGAAGTCAGGAGGACTTGAGTTCAAATCCAGCCTCAGAACAAACACTTCACACTTACTAGCTGTGTGACCCTGAGCAAGTCACTTAACCCCGATTGCCTAAAACAAGCAAACAGACAAACAAAAAAACCAATGAGGGTGTTGAATGAACTTGAGAGATGAGTAGCATGTGAAAAGGAGATTCTGTGATTATTCTATGGGGAACAGTAATGTGCAGGGATTGACTGTGTCACTCCCCTGCTCCAAACCCTTCAATAGCTTCCTGTTGCCTCTATGAGAAAATACAAACTCCTCAGCTTGTCATATTCAATGCCTTCCACAACCTGACTCCACTCTACTTTTCCTGCCTTACTTCACACTGCTCTCTTTCCCTTCCCACGTTCTAAGTTCTAGCCACAATGGAGCACTTCTCAACCTCCTCCTTTCGCCGTTCACCTTCCTGGGAACCCGCACAGACTGTTCCCCATTACTGGAATGGGCTTCTTCCTCATCTCTGCCTCTTGACATCCTTCTCCTCCACAACTGTAGGCAAACTATACCATCTCTGCTTCACTTTCCCTATCTGTAAAATGAGAAGGTTGGACGGGTTGACCTCTAACATTCCTTTCACATCTGAATCTATTATCCTCTGACCCTACCCTGAGACCATGGGCAAATCTTTTAACCTCTTTCTCATTTGTAAAAAGTGATCGAGCTCAATGTCTTCAAAGGCACCTTACAGCTCGAGAATTAGGATTCTAGGGTCCTGGTAAGGTTAAATTTCAAGAAACTTGTCCCAAGTCCTCTAGCAGACAGGTTTTTTTTTTCTCCCCAAATATTCCCAAAACACTTTGTCTGAATTTCTCATAGGATAATAGGCTTGGGGTCCCTTCTAAGGAAGGGATCCTCTTATTTGATGGATCAGGAAGCTGTGACTTGTCCCACCACTACATACCTTGTATTATACTTACCTGTGTTCAAATCCTATTACCCTGCCTTCCCATCTCCACCCCAACTCCTTAAGAATGTACACTCCTTGAGGGCAGAAACTGTCTTGTTTTCATTTTTGTGTCTCCAGTGCCTAGTATGTTGCTTGGCACATGATGGGTGAGTTATACTTGTCAGATGAATTGAATGATAGCAGCTCATACCAATATAGAACTTAAAGGACCAATGGCATTGTTTCTAGCTCTGCACAGCTGGCCCAGGCCCTCAGAATGGCTTGTTGTTTGGTTAGGATAAGCAGGGTTGATTAGTCAGGGGAACTCATTTGTAATTTTCTCGGCTCCTTTCCTCAGAGGAATTTTCTTGAGTCTTAAGAAGGGCTGAGCAGAGAGGCTTTCAAAGGCTTAATGAATAAGATTGCATTGTCATATGGAGGTTACTGAAAGATTTCCTGGGCACATTTCTTTTCAAGAATGGGCATTCCCAGGTTCCAGGGGACTTGTGGGAACAGGAGGACACCCCAGGGCATCTTTCTCTTCTTGTCACTGGGAAAATGAGAGAGGAGGTCTTGTTTATCTGCTAGTAAGACAGATTTATGTCCAGGGAACCTTTGGACTTCCATGAAACAACCAAGGTTGCAGATGGCTGGAGATTCCAGATTTATTATTAATTATTATTATTATAATTATTATCTAACACTGATATGTTGCTCATTTAAGTTCTCACAGTAATACTGGAATGTAGGTGCTATTATTATTCCCATATTATAGATCAGGAAACTAAGGCTTGACCAAGTTAAGTGACTTACCCAGGATCATGCAGCTAGTAAGGTCTTCCTGACTCAGTGCAACATTCTACCCTCTAGTTACCCCAGAGAGCTTCTCTATGTAGGGAGCAGAGAGGCAGAGAGTCAAGCATCATGCTCAGTCATGCTGACAGTGTAGTCAATATGGATACAGGCTTTGAAATGCTTGGTTTTAAAAAAAACCACCCCGGTCCTAGTAGTAGAGAGATGAGGCTCAGTAATGAGGCTGGAGGATGGGAAGAAGGGTGCCACAGTACTGGCGTTGGAGTTGGGAGGACCCAGGTTTTCAAGGAAGATCCATGCTGTCTATTACATGTTATCTAATATGTGCTGTCTATTACATGCAGTTTATTATACGTTGCCTATTACATATTATCTGTTGCCCTCATTCGAATGTGAGCTACTTGAGGTCAAGGGCTGTTTTTGCCGTTCCATGTCCATAGTGCTTAGGCACAATGCCTCACACACAGCCTTAAATAAAGCTTGTTGACTGACTGATTACAGACCTAGAGCTTGGAGGGACCTCAGAAACCATCGTCTGACCTCCTCAGTTTACAAAAGAGGAAACAGGTTCATGAAGACTGTGACTTGCTCATGGTCACCCAGATAACAAGTGGCAGGGGTGAGATTTGTGGCCAGGCTTTGACTCCAGGGCCACTGAGCTTGTCGGCTATACCAGCGACTCTCCTGTTCCTAAAGAGATCTTCAAGGATGGGAACAATCACAGCCCCTGTGAAGAGAGCCAGAAAAGAGACAGGATGATTGGCCCTGGGACTCCTCCAGCAGATTGTGCAGAAAGAAGAGACAGCCAGCTCCACTTATCTCCATCTCCCAGCCTGGCCTGCCCTAGCCATCGATCTCCATTGATCAAGATGGATGAGCCAGCTGGCAGAACATGACCAAGGTCACACTGCTCCCTGTCTAGATCTTTCTATCCTGTGCTTTCCTCCCTCCTTAGGAAATTTGGCCTGCAGTGGTAAAACAGGCTCAAGATTTGGAACCAAAAGACCTGGGTTTGAATCCTGGCTCTTCTACTTACTGCTTCTGTGACCTTGTGAAAGCTACTTCTTCTCCCTGAGTTTTTGTTTCCTCTTCTAAAAAAATGAGGGGATGGACTAGATGACCAGTCAGGTAGGTCTCCGCCAGCTCCAACTCTCTGATCCTGACTAATCCTATGCTCAGGTGTCCCCTGGGAAGCCTCACCATCTCCAGTGATTGCCCTAGTGATGCAAGACTTTTCACAGACTTCCATGGCCCTCTACAGAGGCTGCCCAGTCACATTAGAACAGGCTTTTCCCTCTTCATTCTCTCCACATCCCCTGGAATGTAGGGGAGAAGGGGACAGAGGAAGAAGTGGAGAAATAGTGGACCCGAGAGGCAAAGTCACTTTTTGAAAGCCACCCAGAAAGTAACTGCTTGAGGAGAGAAAAGCAGGCTGAATTTGGAATTACAACCCCCATTCTGTCACTTATCTATGTGACCTCGAACAAATCGCCTCTCCAGGCCTCAGTTTCTTTGTTTGTAAAAGGAGATGGATGGATCTCTGAAGTCCCTTCTGTCTCTAAAGCTGTGATCCCCTGGAAGCAAAGTCAGACTGTGAGGTGAGTGTGCAGGGACTCAGCCCCCTCTATACTTTTCTTTGTAGCCCTCTTAGTGGCAGACCAACCATCCCCCCTGTCCTGACTTCCCATGATCCTCTGGGCCTCACCATTTTCCCTGCTACTTTCCCCACCTAAGAACAATCAACAGTTTCCATCTGCTGTGAACTAACATAAACCCTTCTGGATGTGCTCTCTCCCCTAATTTGAATCAAGAGCAAGCATTCTCTCAACTTTCTGAATGTATTCTCAGTGCTTAGCACACCCTAACCTCTTCCCAAATGCTTTTTCATTGCATCACATCCTGGAAGGGGTGCACAGAGTAGGGTTCTCCAAAAGAGCAGATTCTCCTGGGAACATGTACCTTGGGCAAAATTGCAAAGTAGGCAGAATGGTGTCCTGCATCTTTTCTTTTTTTTTTAAACACTAGACCCATGATTTCATCAATGGAAGGAGCTCCCAGGGAGGAAAGTACTCTAGCAATATAGTTTAGCACATTCTCTGCAACATGTAGTCTTCAAGAGATACTGGGAGGGTCACTGGAAGGCAGCCAACTTGCCCTGGGTCCCACAGGCGGCACACGTCAGAGGTGGGACTTGAATTCAGGTGTTCCCGGCCCAGAGGAAGGCTCTCTACTCAATGGATTTAGGCATTTTCCCTTAGTGATGCTATCCTGGTCTTCTCTTTAGGTCCACTCCTCTCATTATTCTCTTCTCCTTTTCCCCCTCCCCAGTAGAAAACTACTCACAAGAATAAACAACATCTAGTGAGTGCCTCCTATAGGTAAAGCCTTGTGCTAGGGCTCAAGGAGACATAGAGATGAGTGAGATTGGGGTCCCAGTGCTGATATTACACTACTGGAGAGAAGCTACCTAAACTGTGCATATTAGTAAAATCCAAGGTCAGATCTGATGTGTCATTGGAGAGGTACAGAAAAGGTCCCATGGGGGCAGCTAGGTGGCACAGTGGATAGAGCACCGGCCCTGGAGTCAGGAGGACCTGAGTTCAAATCCGCCCTCAGACACTTGACATTTACTAGCTGTGTGACCCTGGGCAAGTCACTTAACCCCATTTCCTAGCCAAAAAAATAGAAAAGAAAAAAGAAAAGGTCCCATGACAGTTCAGAGGAAGAAGAGACCGCTTTCTGCTGGGAGATCAATGAAGACTTCCCTGAGCAGGCACCTCTTGACCTGGGTCTTGAAGGCCAATCAACGGATTTAGAGCTAGAAGAAAACTCAGAGGCCATTAAGTCCAACCCCTTCATTTGACAGAGGCTGATAGGGGATCAGTGACTTGCCCAGGGCACAGCTATTAAATCTCCCAGGGTACTGAGTGACTTTTGTCCAGGGTCACATGGCTAGTGGTGTCAAAGACAGTACCTGAACCTAGATCTTCCTGCCTCCGACCTCAGCACTCCAACCTGCTGCCTTTGAAGGTTGACTGGGATTACAGCAGATGGAGGATGAGGTCCTTAGAGAAAGGATATGCTATAGCCACCCGCCTGAGATAAAGCAAAGGGCTATAAAACTTGGCATACCCTTTGACCCAGCAATACCACTACTAGGTCTGCATCCCAAAGAGATCAAAGAAAAAATACAAAAATTTTTATAGCAGCTCTTTTTGTGGTAGCAACGAATTGGAAATTGACAGGTGCCCATCAATTGAGAAATGGCTGAACAAGTTATGGAATATGATTGTGATGGAATACTATTGTGTTATAAGAAATGATGAGCAGGATGTTTCAGAAGAACCTGGGAAGACTTATATGAACTGAAACAAAGTGAAGTGAGCAGAACCAGGAGAACATTATACATAGAAACAGCAATATTGTACAATGATCAACTGTAAATGACTTAGCTATTCTCAGCAATAAAATGATCCAAGACAATTATGAAGGACCCATGATGAAAAATGTTATTCACCTCCAGAAAGAGAGCTAATGATCTCTGAAAACAGATTGAAGCACACTTTTTAAACTTTATTTTTATTATTTTATTTTGTTTGTGTTTTCTTGCACAACATGGCTAATATGGAAATATGCTTTGCATGATCTCATATGTGTAATCCACATATTGCTTGCCTTCTCAAGAAAGGGGAAGAACAAGAGGGAGGGAGAGAATTCAGAACTCAAAATTTTTAAAAATGATTGTCAAGAAAATTTTTTACATGCAAGTGGGAAATATTTAGTGGAACAAATAAAATAATTTTTAAAAAAAAGAAGAGAAAAAGAAAATGGAGGTGGGAGGAAGGAGCACTTACACTTGCGGGAGAGGGTCAGGATCAGGGAATTCTACTAATCCATACTTTGTTTACAGAACTAATTGTGCCTGGCCCAAAGCTTGGCAATGGTCCAGACAGTAATCCTAGGTTTAGAATCTGAAGGGACCTCAGATCTCCTATAGTAGGCTCACCCCACCCTCCATTTATTGAGCTAAGGAGGTGAAACAATTTCCCCAAGGACACACAGGTGATAAATAGAAGAACTAGGGTTTGAACCCACATTCAAATGACCAAAGCCAGGTGTTCATGTTTTGTGCCAGACTGTGTCAGGGAAGGTCTGCCCCTTTGAGGACAATAGGCTGTGTGCCAGTGGGAAGGTGGCTTTCAGGCATTCCTGAAGCGTGCCTTGATGGTCTAACTCTGTGTGGCTGAGCATTCAAGGCACCTGTCCACACACACACACACACACACACACACACACACACACTTTACATTTCCCTACCCCACTAATCCTGAGAAGACTCCTGTCTACAGGGTCCAGCACAGGCTGGCCACGAGTGAGTAGCGGGTCTTTTTTTAGCACTGCTCTCAGCAAGGCCTCTTCAGAATATAGGCTCCTTAAATAAGATCTGACGTTGGCCCAAACAAATCAGCTGGGTTATTCAAGCTCGTTTCTCTTCCAGGAGTGGAGGAAAAGGCCCTGGATGCTGCAGGGATGGCAGAAGCTCATTCTCCCCTCACCTCCCCTCCCTTTCCCCAAGTTTCTTCTTTCCTTGGCCAGAGCTGAGGGTTAGGAGTGATAGGAAATGGGTCTGGGGCCCTAGGTCCACTGGGGTTACAGAAATGACTGAGACAGAGTTTCTGTCCTCTCGGGGCTCTGAACCTTCCTGGAGAGACAACTCACATGCCAGAACCTATTAGCGTGACAAAGGAGTTGAGGGAAATTGACAACACTGTCTTAGAGGGAAGGCTTCATGGAGGAGGTGGGAAAGCAGAATAAGGTGTTGCTAAGAAGCATTTGATGGTTTAGTGCATAGAGCCACAGATCTGGAGTCAGGAAGACTCATCTTTGTGAATTCAAATCTGGCCTCAGACACTTCCTAGCTGCGTGATCCTGGGCACTTAACCCCATTTGCCTCAGTTTCCCCATCTGTAAAATGATCTGGAGAAGAAAATAGCAAACCACTCCAGTATCTTTGCCAAGAAAACCCCAAATGGGGTCACAGAAAGTTGGACAAGACTGAAATGACAGAGCAACAGAAGAAGCCTCTAGAAGGAAGAAGAACACACCAATGGCGAAGAGGGAGCTGGGCTACTGAATTAGCCAATCAAGCGACATTGAGCACTTACTAAGTGCCCAGAGTACAAAAATAAAGAACCACACAGTTCCTACCCTCAGGGAGTTTCCATTCAAACAGGAAAATAGGTGGATGGGTCAGAGAGGCTGGGACAGATTGGGTCTAGTTCACAGGTTCCTAGATCTGAGCTGGAAGGGATCTCCAAATGCACTGAGTTCAACCCTCTACTTTGATAGAGGACCTTGATCCGCAGTGATCCCACCCTCGAAAGTGTGTAAGTTCCTCAAGGACAGGAACTCGTTTATTTTTGTACTTGCACCCCCCTTCCAGGACATAGTCTGTGCACAGTAAGTACTGAATCCATAAACGGGGATGGGGATAACACTCGTGATTTCACTGGAGCTCCTCAGCTGGGAAACTACTTTACCAATGCAACTTGGCACTTTTTCAGGAGATTATTATCATTTTGGACAGTTGCCTAAGTCATTGAAAAGTTAAATGACTTGCTTAGGATCACATAGTCAGTAGGTCAGAAGTGGAACTTGAACACAAGTCTTCCTGACTTCTGTATTGGGTTCAGTGGAGGGGAGGAGAATAGAATCTAATTGAATGGAATTCATTTTAGTTCTAGGGTTTAGCAATATGTCTACAGCTTGGTATAGGAAAAGGGCCCTCAAACTCCTTGCTCCTTTATTTGAGGCTCAACAAACTGCCAAGTGAATTGAGAAGAGAGGACACATATTGAAAGAACTCATTCTCTTGGGAGGTAGGGATTGTTTCAGGGTCTAGCAAATAGTCAGCACTTAATGACTCCTTGGTGATGGATATACGGAGGAAATAATTCCAAGGCAACCTAGAGGCAAGATTTGGCTTCAAAGCACTGACAAAAACAGAAAGTTGTTGTCTCAGAAGGTGATGAGGTCTTCAGTGAAAAAGTCTGGGTGACCATTTCTCTGGGATGCTCTTCTGGGAGGGGATGAGGACAAGATGCTTCCAGTTCTTTGGCCCCTTCTGAGGCTGCATCTGAATCCCCTGAGCAGGGAGATAGGTGTAGGAGGCCAAGGAGGAGGTAGAGTGCCAATCAGCATCTTCAAGCTACTGGGTAGTGGGCCACTCTATTTTACTATCTCCTTCCTTGATTTGGATTTTTTCCTGTCCCTTCAGCCTCCTCTTCTCTCTCTTCTCTGATCCCTGATCTCTAGTCTCTTTCTTCACCCTGCTTTTCTCTTTCTTCTACCTTGCCTTTTCCTCTCTCTCTTCCTCTCCAATTCTCTTCCCTTCTCTTCCCTTTCCTCTTCTTCCCTTTGCTGTCCTCCCATTCACTGTTCCCATCACTTCCTCTCCCCTCCACTCTCCTGCCTTCTCCTCCCTTCTCTGATCCTTCTCCCCCAGCCTCCCCTTACCCCTCCTCCCCCAAGCATTGTTTTGAACTTCGCAGTGTGGGAAATACAGATGTTTCCAGAGTCAATGTCCTGCATTGTGCTCCTCTGACTCCCCAGAGCCCTGGGCCAAGCTGAGAACAGAAGGGAGGGTTGCAGCTGGGGTGGTGGAGCATTTACCACCAAGCCCTATAAAGGGGAAAGAAGTATCCTTTTACTGGCCCAAATTGACCTCTCCTTCTTCCCTTCCAGGCTCCCCTCACCATTCCCATGTTTCCCCTTCTAGCCTCCATTAGACCCTTCAGAAGCCCTTTTCACTCCCTTCCCTACCCCTACCCCCAACCCAGGGAACCCATTACCCAGGAGGGCTTGGTCTAGAACCCTGAAGAATCCCTGTGCTCCATCTCAGGTGACTCCTCCCCTCCTTCCCATGGATCACAGCATCATAGATCAGGAGTTGAAAGGGACCTCAGAGGCTATTTAATCCTCATTTTGACAGATGAGGAAACTGAGGCCAAGAGGAATGAAATCACTTGCCAATAAAGGTTACATGAGTAGTATGGAGGTGGGATGGAACCCAGTCCTCTAATTTCAAAACCAATGTCATTCCATTGAACCAGGCTGGCCCCCAAGGATGGGTCATAAGGAAGGGAGTCCAACTGCTCCAACATCTGTGCTTACCTAAGCTGGGCCATGGGACTCCTGGATAATCCTATTCCTCCATCAAAGTACCAGCTAGAGACCCTTTAGGCAGACCAAATTAGACCCCATCATGTACTGATCCATTTAGCCTCCAAGGTAGGAGGTCCTTAATCAAGGTGCTACCTTGGAGCGGGGCCACTGGATTTGCCTCTTTCCAAATCAGGGCAGCTGTCAAGTGGGAAAAGGGTTGAGGGATCTGGAGCATAACCAGCAGGGAGAAGAGGGAGCCTTTCCCCTCCTCTCCCCCCACCTCCCATGCTCCTCCTGCACCGATATCTCCACTGTGGCTCTAAGCAGCTGCTGAGGACTGGGCACGTGACCTTGGTGCCGCTGGAATTGTTGCCAGTGCTGGCCCCCGGTGGGCACCTCTCCCATAGCTGGATGCCTCCCTACCACCCACATCAGGCAGGACATCCTTAGTCCCTCCAGTCCTCCTAGAATCATAGATTGAGCTAAAAGGGACCTCAGAAGTCATGTGGTCCAACCCCTTCATTTAACAGATGAGGAGACTGAGTCTCAGAGAGGTGGTGCCTTAGCCAAGGTCAAACAGGTAGTAGGTAAGCTTCAGAGGGTGGGATTTGAACTCAGATCTCCTGACACTGCACCACAGGCTTCAGGAGGCAGCTCCTTCCAGTTCTAATTGTTAGAAAGCTCTTCCTGAGACTGAATGTAAGTCCGCCTTCCTTCAACGTCCACATTCCCAGCCCAGCAGCCAGGGTCTGGACAAGGCTTCTTTGCAGTCCCAGCAAAGTTTGAACATTGACTCCCCCCCTCACCCCGGAATAATAATTGGAGCCTTCCCTGAGTCATGGAGAGCACACTTTCCCAGCACACATCCTTGACACCAAATCCATCCCTTGGCTTGAGATGCCTGTGTGCGTGCAGCCTTTGTTATCTCCACTACACTGAGAATTTTTGTCTCCCGTGTTCCAAATCCCCCATTGTGTAATACTGGGCACTGGGCCTCATGCCCAGTGGCCCCTAACCCTGCCTCTGCAAGCTGCTGTTGTAATGAATCCTTTCCTCTCACCCCCAAGAATGGCACACCACATTCAGGTTCAAACCTGGCTTCTTTTCACCTAAGACCTCTGCCCGCCCTGCTTTTCCAAAGGGCGTTGCTCTTTTCGTTTCTCCGGGGTCTAGAGCTTTCTGAGCCTGTGTTGGGAGCAGGGATTCAGTCTATCCAGAAGCAAGTGTGTGTGTGGGAGTGCTGATACTTTGGAGGATGGGGGGAATAAAAGAAAGGGAATAAGCATTTATTAAGCGCCTTCAAAGTGTTAGGCACATGCTAAATATTTTGCAAACAGTACCTCATTTGGTCTTTAAAGAGATGGTTTAATTTCCGGTGCCCCACCCCAGCCATCCCTGAGAGTAAGGATTTAGCCTGCTCTAGTGTGTATGAACTGGATGCTGCTGATTTAGGGGGGGTGAGGTAGGGGAGGGGCTGTCCATTTTTCTCTGGCCCCTGCGCCCATTTGTCCATTCCTGCTAACCGCACCCAAGCTCTCCCCCACCCCCATCCTCTCGCTGCATCTGGTCCCTACCAGCCCCCAGCCTGGTTGACTGATGATGGCTCCACCTTGCCCCCGTCTCTTCCAATCGGCTAGCAGCTGGAGAGCAGGATGGGGCGAGCATCAGGAGACAGGAAGACAAGGCTGCGGCTGGGCTGCGGAGAAGGATCTAGTGGCCTCTCCCGGGGGGCCCTTTCCCCTCATCCTCTCTGCTCACTGCAGCTCGCCCAGCCCTAAACCCAGCCCCCAAGCCCGGCCCGGCCCCAGCCCATCCGCACTGTGACTCAGCAATGAAGTCAGCCCCACCCGATGGGAGACAGAAAGAGGAGAGGGTGGGGATCTGCTCCCCGCCCCCCCCCCCCCCCCCCCCCCCCGCTCCTCCATCTCAGCCTGCTCAGGGGGAAGGGGGAAGGAGGGAGGTTCAAATCTCCTTACCTCGTCGGGTCACAGGCGCCCCGAGACAGATAGTCTGTCCCCCCTCCTCCCTTCCACCCCGCCCCAGCTCCTAGGGCTGTTAGGAGGAAGAAACCACCTTTCTTCAGGGGTGTTGCTGGGGAGACAATGTGGGCTCTGACTCTCTCCTCCAGCCGCTTCCCTCTCCACGAGGATGGAAGCTTAGGCTGTGAATGTCTGCTTTGGCTCCCTTCACTCCTCCCCACTCTGGCTCACCTCTGTCCCCATCTCCATCATCACCTAATACCGACAGAGCCCCTCCAGGAGGGGACCCGATAGATCTGTGGTCATTGTTTTATTTTATTTCATTTTATTTTACTTAAATCTACCCGGGAAGGGTCGGGCTCAGTCTTTGCAGAGATCTGAGGTTTGCTAGCTGCGTTTTGCTTGGGCCTAAACCACAGGCAAGAGGAGACAGTCCTGGGTGAACGAATAGCCAGAGAAACACACAGAGGAGACTGGGTCAGAGTGGAAAGAGCAGTGTCCTGGGACTTCTAGAAGGTTTAGCACTGATCTGCAGTTCTGGCTCCATTTTCCTACTCACTAGCTACATGGGCTGGTGGTTCTGGAATGTATGATCATAGAGGTGCAGTAAATAGAGCACTGGCCTGGACCTTAGAATCCATCCAGGTGCAACTGCCTCATTTTATTAACCAAGGAGGAAACAAAGTCCCCAAGAAACCACAACTTGCCCAAGGTCACACAGTTAAGTGTGAGAACCCAGGTCCTCAGACTGTCAATGTTCATTCCCTTGTACCAGTCAGTCAACAAGCTTTATTAAGCTCCCGCTATGTGCCAGACACTGTGCTAAGCACTGGGAATGTAAAGAAAGGCAGAAGACAGTCCCCTGTGCTTAAGGACCTCTCAGAGAAGTGGGGGAGATAACATACAAACTATATACATACAAGATACATATAAGGGAGGACCAGAGGGTAGCCTCAGAGGAGAGGCACTAAGATTAAGGAGGACTGGGAAAGGCTTCTTGCTGAAGGTTCTTTAGCTGAGACTTGAAGGAAGCCAGGGAAGCCAGGAGGCAGAGATAACTCCCTACTGGGTGACCTTGGGTGTCTTTAACTTCTCAGAAAATCAGTCCCCTGCCTCCAAAATACAGGTGATAATAACTGCCCTGAGGTAACTGGGTCATACAGTGGATAGAGCACTGGTCTGGAGTCAGGAAGACTCATTTTCCCAGTTCAAATCCAACCTCAGATACTTCCTAGCTGTGTGACCCTGGACAACTCACTTCACCCTGTTTGACTCAATTTCTTCATCTGTCAAATGTGTTGGAGAAGGAAACGGCAAACCACTCCAGTATCCTGGTCAAGAAAATCCCAAATGGGGTCATGGAGAGTCAGACAGGACTGAACAAAAACAAAATGCTTAAAAGTTTGTAAAAGACTTATTATCTCATTTTTATCTTCACAATGACCCTGAAAGGTAGGTACTATTATTATTCTTATTTTCCAGATAAGGAAACTAAATCCACTTCAACCAAAGTTGAAGTGACTTGCCCAGGGTCACACAGCTAAGTAAGTGTCTGAGGCTGGATTTGAACTCTGGTCTTCCTGACTCCAGGCTCATTGTGTTATCCACTGCCCTTTGAGCTTCCTAATAGAGACAATCAGGGCTATAGGAGTTCATAGTGGGGAGCCTTGGGAGGACTTCATGGAGGAAGCAGCATTTGAGTGATTTGTCTCCTTCAGGGAAGGGAAGTGATATGCCCAAGGTAACAGAGCCAATATGGATGACCTTGACCTAGACTAGTCACTGGGGGTGGGGTTCACTGATAGCTCCTTCCCTCCTATCATTTGACGTCAGGTCATCGTCTTTAGCATTCACATCACCCTAAAGACGCCTCGATATCCTGCCTATACGTTCCTGTCTGTCTTCTCCCAGGTTACACTCATTCCTAGTGCCCTCACTATCTTGTCCCCCCAAAAGTACCTCATGCTGTCCCCTCTGCCTTCTGTCTGCTTGCTCCTCCATTCCATTCTCTGGCTTCCAAATCTCTGCTCAAAGTTCACCTTCTTTGGTCTACAGGGAGCCCCTCTGACCCTCTGCACCAATGCTTCACCTCACCCTAGTGAGTCAGCAGTATTTATAAATGCTGTTTCACTGGGCACTGGTTCATCTCATTTTCTAAATTGGTTTTACCAAGGGAGACCCCAGTGTTCCAGCCAAATCTTCAGATTATGCACAGAAGCCCTTCCCATAACTGGCCAATGACGCACTAGGAGAAAAAAGACCTAACCTCATATACCCACAGTCCACTTTCAGGGAGGTCCACTCCTGCCCAATAGACTTATTATCTTATTATTTTGACATTGACCAAAGTCCTTCTGTCCTCTCACCGCTTCTCTCAGCCTGCCTTTATTCTTTTCAGAGTTGCCTTGCTTTTCATTCATTCATTCATTCAAGTGTCTATCATGTGCAAAACTTGTTAGGTATGGGAGGGATCCAAAAAAAGAAAGAAAATGTGATTCCCTATCCTTCTAGAGCTTTACAGGAGAGGCAAGGCGTGTCTTCAGATAACCATAAGGCTAGGCAGAATGGAAGAGAAAAATGTGATAAGAGGTGTCAATGTAGTCATCGAAGCTTTCAGAGGCAGGACATATCACTTCTGGTCAGGAGGAGGAGAGGACGATCATGGCATCATTGATTTAGGACAGCTCTCTGAGGCCATAGAGTTCAATCTTCTTTTCTTACAGATGAGGAAACTGAGGCCCAAAGAGATTAAGTGATCTCCTCAGAGTCGAACTAGGATCTGAACCCAGGTTCTCTGACTCCCACTGGGGCTTCATGATGTCTATTGTCTCCCCGGGCCAAACTTTACACCCCCTCCCCCCATTCATTTTACACAACTCATCTCCTCACTTTCATTCTATATGTATCTATACATTTGAAATGTGTGTTTTATATGTTCAAGTTGTTGGGTTTTGCTTTTGTTAACCATGTCTCTATTCTCTTTATTTTCATTGGAAAATTTAACCCATCCACATTTAGGGTTAGATCATTGCTATGTCTGTGTTTTAGAAATCAGTGAATGGGATTCTGGAATGAAAATCACCATTTCAGAGGTTGAAAGATAGTTGGGCACTAAAGAGGGAACTCCAGGCTTGGAAGGAAGGAAGAAAAGGAGGGAGGGAGGGAAAAAGAAGGAAAAGAGGGAGGGAGAGGGAGGGAAGAAAGAAGGAAGGAAAGGAAGAGGAAGGGAGGAAAGAAAGGAGGGAAGGAAGGAGAGAAAGGGAAGGAGGGAAGAAGGAAAGATTTATGAAGTACCTACTATGTGCCAGGCATTGTGGTTAAACACTTTACAAACACTACCTCCTTTGATGCTCTCAACAGCTCTGAGAGAGAGGTGCCTTTATTGTCCCTATTAGAAAGTTTCATTTAGAAAACAACCATCAGCAAACATTTATTAAATGCCTTAGGATTTGTATTGGGTTACAAAGACAAGAGAAACAGTTCTTGCCCTCAAGGCAGGCCTGGGTGATGCCACAGACCCACAGATGCATATACAGGGCAATTAGATGACCTAGTGTGCAAAGAGTACCAGACTAGGGAGTCAGGATGACCGGAGTTCAAAACCTGCTTTTCACATTTACTAGCTGTGTGACTCTGGGCAAATCACTTAACCTCCATTTGCCTCAGTTTTCTCATCTGTAAAATGGGGATAGTAATAGCACCTATCTCCCCCTTGTCATGAGGTTCAAATGAAATAACATCTATAAAGTGCTTTGCAAAAGCACTTAATGTAATACTTCCTAGCTGTGTGACTCTGGGTAAGTCACTTGACCCCAAATGCCTCACACACAAAAAAGCACTTAATGAATTATAAAAATGGTAGCTATTGTTACTATTATATTAAATAAATGCAAGAGACAACAGAGGGCCAGGACAATGGGATGAGAGAGAGGATTCTTTCCACTGGGAGATCAGGGAAAGCCCCATGGAGGAGGGGACACCAAAGTGAAGCCTTGAAGGACGCTCAGGATTCAGAAAGGCTGAGACAAGGCCAGAATGAATTCTGGGCAGGGGGAGCACCTGTTATGTACCCTGAGCTAGAGGGGATGTGAAATGTTTGGGGGAAAGCCATGGGACATCTCCAAGATCACATCTTGTTTTAGGAGTATCTGTCTGAGAAACCTCTGCTCTGACACTGGTCATGCCCCCTTCTTCCTGACCTTTTCTGGAAATTTCCATGGCCCGTGATTGTATTCTGTATGTCACTCAACAAGGCCTTGCCCATCCAGTATTTAGCATCTCCCTGCCATTGGCATCAGAGATGGGAAACTGACCATATGTGCTTGAGCAAGGACCCACCCTCCCCCCCATGGCCTTGGGTGATTTGTGGACCTCATGGAACCATGGAATCGTAGAATTGAGCTGGAAGAGATTCCAGAGACATGTAGTCCGGTCTGCTCATTTTACAGATGAGGAAACTGAGAACCAGAGAGTTGAAATGATTTGCCCCACGTCACACATGCAGCAAAGGGTGGGGCTTAAGATTTGAACCATGTTCCTTCTACTCTAATTCCAATATTCTCTCCACATTTCCTTATAGGTGCCCTGTTAGAGGGGCAACAGGAACCCAAGTGTCCAGAACTGGGTGTGATCAGCCTCTCTGATGGACCATGACTGATTCCCTTCTCTCCTCTCCCTATGGCCTGAGGAACACCAGAATCCAAGATTCTGGTGACTAATGTCTCTAGTAATTAAGACCCACCGCCCTCCTCCCCTTTGGCAACCCAGGCTGGTGGTATGTCCTTGCCCCCAAAGCCCTTTTGCCTGTTTCATTTTACCCCGTGAGTCTTTCCTGTGTGAGCCCAAACACTCCATAATAAAGACCTAATGCCTTAGGGGTCATGGCCTGTGTGATCCTTTGGGGGAGCTCCTTTAAAGTTTACCCACTGCTAAAATCCACCGGCATAAGCCATGAGTCCAGTTGAACCGGAAAGTTGTATGTGAAGGGGAGTTTATGTGAAATGAGCCTGGGAAGGCAGGATGGTTGGAGCCCAGGGAGCTATAGCTAGATGAAATAGCTTAGACAAGCGAGTACCATTGAGGCTGCTCTGGGGAGGCTTTTGACTACGCCCAGCCCAATTCCTGTTATTTCTGTAAAATGCCCTTTTCCCTGAAGAATACTAGCTCAACTTTCTTCCCTCTAAAATGGAGATAGTGATGCTCCAGCTACCTGTCTCTCAGTGTGGTTGGGGGGAGGAGGGCACGGGGAAGGAGGAAATGCTGTACAAACCTTGAGCTCTATAGAAACCAGAGCTCTGCTTATTGTGAATAAAGGCACCCCTGTGGTCTGAGGCCTGTAGTGGGAGGGATAATAAAGGGAAAGAGAAAGTGAGGGCGAGGACTGGGAGGCAAGATATGGGAGCAGAAAGGAAGGAAGGAAGGAAGGAAGAAGAGGATGGATGATTAAGGATCTGGGGCAAAAGGTCGTTGATCTAGAGGTGGAAGGGACTTTGGCGGTCATTGAGTCCAATTCCCTTATTTTACAGATGAGGAAACTGAGGCCCATAAGGGGGAAATGTCTTATTCAGGATCTCACAGCTGGAAAGTGTCTGAGGCAGATTCAAATCCAAATTCAATCTGCAGGCCACGTATTGACTTGGAAAACCACAAATAAATATTATCTGTGTTGTATTTTTATTCATTTTGTTAAACATTTTTCACTTACATTTTAATCTGGTTTGTCCTCGCTCACTGGGAGTTTTGCCTCAGCTTGGGCCCATGAACTTGACATCCCCCCCTTCCCCTCATTACACTACCCACCTCTGGAGCTTGGGTTGCCAAGCAGGCTCAAGGACCAAATTCACAATCCAGTGCACATTTATTAAGCAACTACTGTACACAAGGTACCGGGCAAAGATTTTAAAATGAAGTGCTTCACCTTACAGCGTGGATTGCGGAATAGGGTGGTATGTCACATCTCTTTGGTGCCTTCACTTTGGGTTCAGTGATCAGTAAAGCTTGCTAAGGAGAGAAAGGAAAAAGCCTTGAGATGAGGGCAAAGCCCCCTAGATTGGATCTGAGAGGCGGTGGAGACCCCTGGACATCTGATGAGATCAGCAAGGCCCAGAGCCATAGGCAGGAATTCTTGCACCCAGGGCAAGTCCGCTTGTGGAAAAACAATCTATCCCCAGTGAGATAGTGCCCCAGGGACAGCTTTACCAGGGAAATGGGAGACCTATTCCCCAGAAAGACTGGCTTGTACTCCTGCAGCATGGGTCTTTCCCTCCTAGATTGATTTTTTTTAAACCAGGTAAAGAGGCCATTCTCTGTCTCACCTCTTACTTAGCCTTAATCACCCGAATGGGTGGTTAGTTCAATCAAACTGAGACCCTTAGCTTAAAGACCTTAGCTTAAAAAGGCCAAGATCCCCCACTGCATCCTGGGCCATCTCCAGTCCTCCTGATCAATATCTAGCCACTGGACCAAGATGGCTCCAGAGGAGAAAGTGAGGCTGGTGTCTTTGCACAGCTCTGCCTCACTTAAATCCAATTCACTTGCATGTTACAGCATCACCTCCCTGAGTCAAGGTCCTCTTCCAGAATGAAGGACAAACAACAAATAAAGTCATGGCCTGCTACTCCTTAATCTGTAGGAAGAGGCCAGGTGGGTGGGTGAGGAGGCTGAAGAGAGAGGTGAGGCTGTAGGAGAGGTAGGCTCTAGGAGTGGAGCACCACAGAGATAGGACCCTAGAGGTGGCAGTACGTGCTGCATCGAACAAACACAGTGGACCACTTTGGGAAGGAAGCATCACCCCCCCCAACCCCCACAAGATAGTGGCACCATGAAACAAAGCCTTGACCACCCCACCCTAGTTTTGTCTCTGGCAAGGCCTAAGCATCAAGGCAGAATCCTTTCTGGTGTTTCAGTGTGAGTGTGAGTATGAGTACAGATGGGGTGGGGCTGTATTGGAACAGACACACAGTAGGCACTTCTGGTAGATACAAATTGATTGCTTGGTTTATGGATTAACTTCTAGTGAATGGATGCAGGAAAGGGAGGGAGGGGTCAAGGGAATACCTGAGGGTAGAGTGGTCAGCAGAATGTCTGAGGTTGAGAGTGTTGTATATCTTGACCTTACCTCATGTAGGTCCTCCCTAAACCTCAGTTTCCCTATCTATAAATTAAAGAAGCCGTATCTGCCTCACAGAGTCATTGTAAAATCCTGTCTATAAAGCACTGTACACAGGTCACTGTTTGCATTCTTTCTTGTTAAGTGACCTTGGATAAGTCTCTCTACTTGCATGTCCTCATATAAACAATGAGACAATCCCTTTACCTCATAGGATTGTTATAAAGATCAAATAAAATAATGTACATAAAGCATTACACACAAAAAAAATTTATTATTGGGAGGCAATTTTAGGTAGAGTACTAGCTGGGAGTCAGGAAGACCTCTGTTTGATACTGGCTGTGAAACCATGGACATATCACTCAACTTCTCAGTAAGTCTTACAGGTAAGTCTCTAAGACTGTAACTTGTATGAGAGGCATTCATCCGCAGTGAGAGAGCTCTTGTGCTGATGACATCCCATGTTCAGAAAAATACAAGACAGGATTTTTATTTATTTTGCAAATGAAGAAACTGAGTTTAAGTGACTTGCCTATGGTTACATAGCAAGAGTCCAAGCCAGGATTTGAACCCAAATCCCCTGACAGCAGAGTGTGGGCACAGGGAGAAAGGCAGAGGTCATCTCTGACTTCTCATCACTAGGTTCTTCCTGTCTTTTAAGCCAGAAAGGCTGAGCAAGGACCTGGCGCTCATCCCTCCCTCTAGCCTCATCCTGTTGGCCCCCTCCCCCTCCCTCCTTTGATGCATTGCGACTTGGAAGGCTTCAAAGTTCTACCACATAGGGCGGCATATGGAATAAAGAGTAATTAATGCCAGGGGCCAGGTTCTCAGGCAAAGAAAGCCTCCATCTCCTCCATTTCCCCATCTGGCCTAGAGCTGGGTTGGGTGGGCTCCTGCCTCCCTGTCGCCCTCCAGGCCTAGAAGGAGCAGGACAGAGTAGAGAGAGGGAACAGAGGGTCTGGTCTGTCAGGGTCCTCAGCCAGATGCCCAGAGGCCACACCCCCTAACCACTGGCGCTCCTGGGTTGCCCCTCTTTCCCTTATACATGGAGGAAGTTTTGTGGGGCTAGGATGGTGGATTTCAGGATCTCTGGCTTCCCAAAGGCCTGGGGATTGCTTGGTAAGGCCCCTGCCGAGGAAAAACGAGGACAGAATCCTGGCTGACCTCTGAGATGGTTTGTCTGAGCAATCTCTTGAGGCAGACACAATATCCCTGGACCAGAATCTTAGTTTCATAGATTTAGGGCTGGAAGGTACTCTGAGGTCATGAAATCCAACACCCTCATTTTACAGATGAGGAAAATGAGGCATGGAGCCATTAAATGACTTGCCCAAGGTCACACAGCTGATTTGGCCCAAGCTGCCACACAGGGGCAGAGTGTAAATCCAGGCTTTCCTGATTCCAAGTCTAATACACACCATGCTTCCTTCTCTTTGGAGGAGAAACAGTAGAGAAGAGAAGGGTTTGTGCCTGAGCACAGACTAGGAGGGGCTTGCTTCCTTTCTTGAGGTGAAAGGGCTAGGAGTAGAAGCAAAGGCAGGTTCTCCCAGCCTAATTATTTCCATGGGCAAGTGGAATCTCTATCCAGATTGCAAGTCACTAGAGGAACAAGGAGAAGGGAGATATAAAATCAGTTCCATAGAATTCTTATCTTCCCCCCTTCCTTTCATCCTTCCCTCCTTTCCTCTCCCTCTCCTTAGTGCTGAGCAAAGCTAGTCTAGCCAGAACTGGGTAGGAAGTGGGCTGGGCTAGCCTGGGCTGGCCTGGGCTGACCCAGCTGGCTGGGCAGGCAGTGTTTCTGAGAGCAGAGGTTGCAGGGGAGAGGGAGGATGGATGTACTGAGCTCAGGGTCATAGTTTTAACACTAATCCAACCTCTTAATTTCACAGAGGAGGAAACAGGGGCCCAGAGAGGTTAAGTGATTTCCTAGGGTCACACATCTGCAGTTGACTGATTTGGGAAGGCCTTCAGAGCTGCCCAGCTGAGCACAGGTTTGCTTCTGTCCAGAAGACCTGGGACACTTGCCTAGGACAGTGTGTGTGCGTTGAGGGAAAAGGCAGGAGTGGGCAGCCCCTATAGCCTCCCAAGGAGGGAGTTCTCCAGCAGAGAAAACCTGTCTCTACAACTTTATCAGAATGAGTAGGGCTTCCCCGAGGGCCAGAGGAAGAGGAATACGGCATAAAAGGGAGAGGGCCCCAAAGCTCTGACAATGTGAATGAGAATTTTCTCCATGCCTTCCGCAAGTCAGTGGGAAGAATGCATCTCAGTCTGGAGATGGGGGCTCAGAGCCAATGATGACAATAATAATATACCAACAGTATCTGATACTTCTGTGGCTGACAAAGCATCTTAAAGTCACCACCTCATTTTATCTTCAGAACAACACACACAGAACAGTAACCATCACTCTTGACTTTATGGTGCTTTACACTTTACAAAGGGCTCTCCTCCCATCAGTCTTGAGAGTCACAAGGATGGAGGGATAGAGAGGGGGTAGTATAAAACATTAGGGTGGTCAGGGAAACCTTGCAGCCAGAGGTGGTATGTAAACTGAGCCATGGAAGGTGGGTAGGATTGGGGTGATTAGAATAAGAATAGCGACACAAAGGAGAAGAAAATAGAAGATGAAAACAGTGCAAGATAAGGGGTTAGTGTCTGGGGGGAGGTAGCAGGGATGGGGGCTCAGGTTAAAGCAGAGTCAAAGGGTCACACTTTGAGGATCTAGAGGGCCACATATGGCCGGGAGGCTGAAGATTCCCCACCTCTGGAAAGGAAGGCACTGAAAGGTTCTGTGGAGGAGACCTGTTCGTGGAGTTTGCCCTAAGCTTCGAGATTCTTCCTCAACAGAAGGTGTAGCACTGTGTCCTCTGCCCCCTGACTCATTGAAAGGCAGGGGCCATATCCCCAGAAATCCCCTGAATACAGCCTTTTGCCTCCAAGTACCAAGGCCAGATGGGCAAATGGGGGTGGGGTGTGTGTGTGTGTGTGTGTGTGTGTGTGTGTGTATGTAGGTATGGGTATGTGTAGGTATGTGTGTATATGTGTGTATGTGTGTATATGTGCATATGTGTATGGGGTATGTGGGGGGGTGTGGGTG